>NC_138299.1:38267500-38950000 GCF_965601325.2 Salmo salar
GGTCGCATTGGTGGATAGTATATGAGGCTTTGGTGACAAAATGGATGGCACTGTGATAGACTGCATCCAGTTTATTGAGTAGGGTATTGGAGGCTATTTTGTAAATGACATCGCCGAAGTCGAGGATCGATAGTATGGTCAGTTTTACGAGGGTATGTTTGGCAGCATTAGTGAAGGTTGCTTTGTTGCGAAATAGGAAGCCAATTCTAGATTTAACTTTGGATTGGAGATGTTTGATGTGAGTCTAGAAGGAGAGCTTACAGTCTAACCAGACATCTAGGTATTTGTAGTTGTCCACATATTCTAAGTCAGAACCATCCAGAGTAGTGATGCTGGACGGGCGGGCAGGTGCAGGCAGCGATCGGTTGAAGAGCATGCATTTAGTTTTCCTTGTATTTAAGAGCAGTTGGAGGCCACGGAAGGAGAGTTGTTTGGCATTGAAGCTCATCTGGAGGGTAGTTAACACAGTGTCCAAAGAAGGGCCAGAAGTATACAGATTGGTGTCGTCTGCGTAGAGGTGGATCAGAGACTCACCAGCAGCAAGAGCGACATCATTGATGTATACAGACAAAAGAGTTGGCGCAAGAATTGAACCCTGTGGCACCCCCATAGAGACTACCAGTGGCCCGGACAACAGGCCATCCGATTTGACACATTGAACTCTATCAGAGAAGTAGTTGGTGAACCAGGTGAGGCAATCATTGAGAAACCAAGGCTATTGAGTCTGCCGATGAGGATGTGGTGATTGACAGAGTCGAAAGCCTTGGCCAGGTCATTGAATACGGCAGCACAGTATTGTTTCTTATCGATGGCGGTTATGATATCATTTAGGACCTTGAGCGTGGCTGAGGTGCACCTATGACCAGCTCTAAAACCAGATTGCATAGCGGAGAAGGTGCGGTGGGATTCGAAATGGTCGGTAATCTGTTTGTTGACTTGGCTTTCGAAGACCTTAAAAAGGCAGGGTAGGATAGATATAGGTCTGTAGCAGTTTGGGTTAAGAGTGTCCCCTCCTTTGAAGATGGGGATGACAGCTGCTGCTTTCCAATCTTTTGGAATCTCAGACGACACAAAAGAGAGGTTGAACAGGCTAGTAATAGGGGTTGCAACAATTTCAGCAGATAATTTTAGAAAGGAAGGGTCCAGATTGTCTAGCTGATTTGTAGGGATCCAGATTTTGCAGCTCTTTCAGAACATCAGCTGACTGGATTTGGGAGAAGGAGAAATGGGGAAGGCTTGGGCGAGTTGCTGTGGGGGGTGCCGTGCTGTTGACCGCGGTAGGGGTAGCCAGGAGGAAAGCATGGCCAGCCGTAGAAAAATGCTTATTGAAATTCTCAATTATAGTGGATTTATCAGAGGTGACAGAGTTTCCTATCCTCAGTGCAGTGGGCAGCTGGGAGGAGGTGTTCTTATTCTCTGTGGACTTTACAGTGTCCCAGAACCTTTTTGAGTTTGTGTTGCAGGAACCAAATTTCTGCTTGAAAAAGATAGCCTTGGCTTTTCTAACTGCCTGTGTATATTGGTTTCTAACTTCCCTGAAAAGTTGCATATCACGGGGGCTGTTCGATGCTAATGCAGAACGCCACAGGATGTTTTTGTGTTGGTTAAGGGCAGTCAGGTCTGGAGAGAATCAAGGGCTATATCTGTTCCTGGTTCTAAATTTCTTGAATGGGGCATGCTTATTTAAGATGGTGAGGAAGGCATTTAAAAAAAAACAGGCATCCTCTACTGACGGGATGAGGTCAATATCCTTCCAGGATATCCGGGCCAGGTCGATTAGAAAGGCTTGCTCACTGAAATGTTTCAGGGAGCGTTTGACAGTGATGAGTGGAGGTCGTTTGACCGCTGACCCATTACAGATGCAGGCAATGAGGCAGTGATCGCTGAGATCTTGGTTGAAAACAGCAGAGGTGTATTTGGAGGGCAAGTTGGTTAGGATGATATCTATGAGGGTGCCCGTGTTAATGGCTTTGTGGTGGTTCCTGGTAGGTTCATTGATAATTTGTTTGAGATTGAGGGCATCAAGCTTAGATTGTAGGATGGCTGGGGTGTTAAACATGTCCCAGTTTAGGTCACCTAGCAGCACGAGCTCTGAAGATAGATGGCGGGCAATCAGTTCACATATGGTGTCCAGAGCACAGCTGGGGGCAGAGGGTGGTCTATAGCAGGCGGCAAAGGTGAGAGACTTGTTTTTAGAGAGATGGATTTTTAAAAGTAGAAGTTCAAATTGTTTGGGTACAGACCTGGATAGTAGGACAGAACTCTGCAGGCTATCTCTGCAGTAGATTGCAACACCGCCCCCTTTGGCCGTTCTATCTTGTCTGAAAATGTTGTAGTTAGGGATAAAGATTTCAGAGTTTATGGTGGACTTCCTAAGCCAGGATTCAGACACGGCAAGGACATCCGGTGTTGCTGTATATATTCAGACCCATATCCCTTTAATGCTTAGAGAAGATCTTATGTCATGTGTTATTGAAGTGTTGTGGTTGCAGGTTTACTTGGCACATCAAAAGCTTTTTCTTTTGGGGTGTTGCTATAGGTCATCAAGTGCTAACAGTAAGTATCTAAATAATATGTGTGAAATGCTTGTGAGGTCTACTTTCTTGGGGACCTGAATATTGACTGGTTTTCAACAAGCTGTCCGCTCAAGAGGATGGTTCTCACTGTAACCAGCGCCTGTAATCTGGTTCAGGTTATTAATCAACCTACAAGGGTGTTTACAAACACTTCAGGAACAAGATCATCCACATGTATCAATCACATTTTTACTAATACTGTAGAACTTTGTTCTGAAGCTGTATCCGTGCCCATTGGATGCAGTGATAACAATATAGTGGCTATATCCAGGAAAGCTGTCACGTCCTGGCCAGTATAAGGTTAATTGGTATTGTAGTTTGGTCAGGACGTGGCAGAGGGTATTCGTTTTATGTGGTTCGGGGTGGTGTGTTTGTTGAAGGGGCATTTGATTTAAGTATTCCGGGGTTTTTGGGCACTGTTTGGTTTTCATGTATTCTATGTTTAGTCTAGTGTGTCTGTTTCTATGTTTGGTTAATTGGGGTTGGGACTCTCAGTTGAAGGCAGGTGTTGTCTATTTGCCTTTGATTGAGAGTCCCATATATTAGGGTGTGTTTGTTATTGGTGGGAGATTTTTCTGTGTTAGCCTTGTGCCTTGCAGACTGTCAGTAGATCGTTCGTTCTCTTGTTTGTTGTTTTTGTGTTCGTTTTGATTTAATTAAATGTTCAACATGAACAACCGCATGCCTGCTGCGTTTTGGTCCTCTTTAACCGACGACAAGCGTGACAAAAGCCAAAGTTCCGAAAGCTGGGCCTAAAATAGTGTAAAGAGATCATACAAAAGATTTTGCTATGCCTCTTATGTGGATGATGTTAAAAATATTTGTTGGTCTGATGTGATTAATGAGGAGCATCCAGACGGTGTGCTTGATGATTTTATGAAATTGCTTCTTCCAATTATTGATAAACATGCACCTGTTAAGAAACTGAATGTTAGTACTGTTAAGGCTCCATGGATTAATGAGGAATTTAAAAACTGTATGGTTGAAAGAGATTAAGAAAAAGGAGTGGCTAAAAGACCCAAATCCAGAACAAATTCAAGAAAGTGAACAGTATTATATAGAGCCATTATTGCATGGAACTCCCTTCCATCTCATATTACTCAAATGTACAGCAAACCTGGTTTATGTCATGTTTCATGTTTTGTGTGAACCCCGGGAAGAGTAGCTGCTACTTTCGCAACAGCTAATGGGGATCCTAATAAAACACCACATACCAATACCTCAGTGCTCTGCTCTGCACTGCACCGCCACAACCTCTCGCTGGTCCCCATGTGTTCTGCCATTTTAATTCAACTGTTGATTTAAAGCCTCAGCTTAACAGCCCTCGTGCATGCATGCTTTCATTTGTGTCTGTGTGAAGCCTTTCTTATTATGTTTGCATGTCTGATTGATCATTCTTTAATGTCAAATCAAAATCAAATAAAATGTTGTTTGTCACAAGCTTCATAAACAACAGGTGTAGACTAACAGTGAAATGATTACTTATGGGCCCTTCCCAACAATGCAGAGAGAAATATTTAGAAATAACAGAAAATAATAACACAAGGAATAAATACATAATGAGTAACGATAACTTAGCTATCTATATACTCGTGTACCAGTACCGAGTTGATGTGCAGGGGTATGAGGTAATTGAAGTATATACTGTATGTACATATAGGTAGTGATAAAGTGACTAGGCAACAAGATAGATAATAAACAGTAGCAGCAGTGTATGTGAGTCAAAAGAGTTATTGCAAAAAGGCTCAATGCAGACAGACTGGGTAGTATTTGTTAACTAATTAACTAACAATTTAGCAGTCTTATGGCTTGAGGGTAGAAGCTGCTCAGGTTCCTGTTGGTTCCAGATTTGGTGCATCGGTACCGCTTGCTGTGTGGTAGCAAAGAGAACAGTCTACAACTTGTGTATCTGGAGTTTGACAATTTTTAGGGCCTTACTCTGACACAGCCTGGTATAGAGGTCCTGGAAGGCAGGGAGCTCGGCTCCAATGATGTACTGGACCATACACACTACCATCTGTAGTGCCTTGCAGTCAGATGCCAAGCAGTTGCCATACCAAACGGTTATGCAGCCAGTCAAGATGCTCTCAATGGTGCAGCTGTAATATTTTTGAGGATCTGAGGGCCCATGACAACTCTTTTCAGTCTCCTGATGGAGAATCGGCTTTGTCGTGCCTTATTCACGACTGTGTTGGTGTGTGTGGACCATGATAATTCCTTAGTGATGTGGACACTGAGGAACATGAAGCTCTCGACCCTCTCCACTACATCCCCGTCGTTTCCTGTAGTTCACCATCAGCTCCTTTGTCTTGCTGACTTTAAGGTCTAAATCAAATCAAATCAAATGTATTTATATAGCCCTTCTTACATCAGCTGATATCTCAAAGTGCTGTACAGAAACGCAGCCTAGAAAAGCAGCCTAAAACCCCAAACAGCAAGCAATGCAGGTGTAGAAGCACGGTGGCTAGGAAAAACTCCCTAGAAAGGCCAAAACCTAGGAAAAAACCTAGAGAGGAACCAGGCTATGAGGGGTGGCCAGTCCTCTTCTGGCTGTGCCGGGTGGAGATTATAAAAGAACATGGCCAAGATGTTCAAATGTTCATAAATGACCAGCATGGTCAAATAATAATAATCTCAGTATTGTCGAGGGTGGAACAAGTCAGCACCTCAACAGTAAATGTCAGTTAGCATTTCATAGCCGATCATTGAGACTATCTCTACCGCTCCTGCTGTCTCTAGAGAGTTGAAAACAGCAGGTCTGGGACAGGTAGCACGTCCGGTGAACAGGTCAGGGTTCCATAGCGGAGGCAGAACAGTTGAAACTGGAGCAGCAGTACAGCCAGGTGGACTGGGGACAGCAAGGAGTCATCATGTCAGGTAGTCCTGAGGCATGGTCCTAGGGCTCAGGTCCTCCGAGAGAGAGAAAGAAAGAAAGAGAAAGAAAGAAAGAAAGAGAGAAAGAGAGAATTAGAGAGACCATACTTAAATTCACACAGGACGCCGGATAAGACAGGAGAAATACTCCAGATATAACAGACTGACCCTAGCCCCCCGACACAAACTACTGCAGCATAAATACTGGAGGCTGAGACAGGAGGGGTCAGGAGACACTGTGGCCTCATCCAATGATACCCCCGGACAGAGCCAAACAGGCAGGATATAACCCCACCCACTTTGCCAAAGCACAGCCCCCACACCACTAGAGGGATATCTTCAACCACCAACTTACCATCCTGAGACAAGGCCGAGTATAGCCCACAAAGATCTCCGCCATGGCACAACCCAAGGGGGGGCGCCAACCCAGACAGGAAGACCACGTCAGTGACTGAACCCACTCAAGCGATGCACCCATCCCAGGGACGGCATGGAATAGCACCAGTAAGCCAGTGACTCAGCCCCTGTAATAGGTTTAGAGGAAGAGAATCCCAGTGGAGAGAGGGGAACCGGCCAGGCAGAGACAGCAAGGGTGGTTCGTTGCTCCAGAGCCTTTCCGTTCACCTTCACACTCCTGGGCCAGGCTACACTCAATCATAGGACCTACTGAAGAGATGAGTCTTCAGTAAGGACTTAAAGGTTGAGACCGAGTCTGCGTCTCTCACATGGGTAGGCAGACCATTCCATAAAAATTTAGCTCTATAGGAGAAAGCCCTGCCTCCAGCTGTTTGCTTAGAAATTCTAGGGACAATTAGGAGGCCTGCGTCTTGTGACCGTAGTATACGTGTAGGTATGTACGGCAGGACCAAATCATAAAGATAGGTAGGAGCAAGCCCATGTAATGCTTTGTAGGTTAGTAGTAAAACCTTGAAATCAGCCCTTGCCTTAACAGGAAACCAATGTAGGGAGGCTAGCACTGGAATAATATGATAATTTTTTTGGGTTCTAGTCAGGATTCTAGCAGCCGTATTTAGCACTAACTGAAGTTTATTTAGTGCTTTATTCGGGTAGCCGGAAAGTAGAGCATTGCAGTAGTCCAACCTAGAAGTAACAAAAGCATGGATACATTTTTCTGCATCATTTTTGGACAGAAAGTTTCTGATTTTTGCAATGTTACGTAGATGGAAAAAAGCTGTCCTTGAAACAGTCTTGATATATTCTTCAAAAGAGAGATCAGTGTCCAGAGTAACGCCGAGGTCCTTCACAGTTTTATTTGAGACGACTGTACAACCATCAAGATTAATTGTCAGATTCAACAGAAGATCTCTTTGTTTCTTGGGACCTAGAACAAGCATCTCTGTTTTGTCCGAGTATAAAAGTAGAAAGTTTGCAGCCATCCACTTCCTTATGTCTGAAACAGAGGCTTCTGGCGAGGGCAATTTTGGGGCTTCACCATGTTTCATTGAAATGTACAGCTATGTATCATCCGCATAGCAGTGCAATTTAACATTATGTTTTCGAATGACATCCCCAAGAGGTAAAATATATAGTGAAAACAATAGTGGTCCTAAAACAGAACCTTGAGGAACACCAAAATGTACAGTTGATTTGTCAGAGGACAAACCATTCACAGAGACAAACTGATACCTTTCCGACAGATAAGATCTAAACCAGGCCAGAACTTGTCCATGTAGACCAATTTGGGTTTCCAATCTCTCCAAAAGAATGTGGTGATCGATGGTATCAAAAGCAGCACTAAGATCTAGGAGCATGAGGACAAATGCAGAGCCTCGGTCTGACACCATTACAAGGTCATTTATCACCTTCACAAGTGCAGTCTCAGTGCTATCAGTGCAGCTTCTTCAAAAATATTTGAGAGGAATGGAAGATTCGATATAGGCCGATAGTTTTTTATATTTTCTGGGTCAAGATTTGGCTTTTTCAAGAGAGGCTTTATTACTGCCACTTTTAGTGAGTTTGCGACACATCCGGTGGATAGAGAGTCGTTTATTATGTTCAACATAGGAGGGCCAAGCACAGGAAGCAGCTCTTTCAGTAGTTTAGTTGGAATAGGGTCCAGTATGCAGCTTGAAGGTTTAGAGGCCATGATTATTTTCATCATTGTGTCAAGAGATATAGTACTAAAAGGATCAAGTGTCTCCCTTGATCCTAGGTCCTGGCAGAGTTGTGCAGACTCATGACAACGGAGCTTTGGAGGAATACGCAGATTTAAAGAGGAGTCCGTAATTTGCTTTCTAATGATCATGATCTTTTCCTCAAAGAAGTTCATGAATTTATTACTGCTGAAGTGAAAGCCATCCTCTCTTGGGGAATGCTGCTTTTTAGTTAGCTTTGCGACAGTATCAAAAATACATTTCGGATTGTTCATATTTTCCTCAATTAAGTTGGAAAAATAGGATGATCGAGCAGCAGTGAGGGCTATTCGATACTGCATGGTACTGTCTTTCCAAGCTAGTTGGAAGACTTCCAGTTTGGTGTGGCACCATTTCCGTTCCAATTTTCTGGAAGCTTGCTTCAGAGCTCGAGTATTTTCTGTATACCAGGGAGCTAGTTTCTTATGACAAATGTTTTTAGTTTTTAGGGGTGCAACTGCATCTAGGGTATTGCTCAAGGTTAAATTGAGTTCCTCAGTTAAGTGGTTAACCTCCCTGGGCAAAGTGGGACGTTTGCGTCCCACCTAGTCAACAGCCAGTGGAATCGCGTGGCGCGAAATACAAATACCACATAAATGCTATAACTTCAATTTCTCAAACATATTACTATTTTACACCATTTTAAAGACAAGACTCTCGTTAATCTAACCACATTGTCCGATTTCAAAAAGGCTTTACAGCGAAAGCAAAACATTAGATTATGTCAGGAGAGTACCCTGCCAAAAATAATCACACAGCCATTTTCAAAGCATGCATATATGTCACAAAAACCAAAACCACAGCTAAATGCAGCACTAACCTTTGATGATCTTCATCAGATGACACTCCTAGGACATTATGTTATACAATACATGCATGTTTTGTTCAATCAAGTTCATATTTATATCAAAAACCAGCTTTTTACATTAGCATGTGATGTTCAGAACTAGCATACCCACCGCAAACTTCCGGTGAATTTACTTAATTACTCACAATTAACATTCACAAAATACATAACAATTATTTAAGAATTATAGATACAGAACTCCTTTATGCAATCGCGGTGTCAGATTTTAAAATAGCTTTTCAACGAAAGCACATTTTGCAATATTCTGAGTAGATAGCCCGGCCATCACGGCTAGCTAATTTGACACCCACCAAGTTTGGCCCTCACCAAACTGAGATTTACTATAAGAAAAATAGGATTACCTTTGCTGTTCTTCGTCAGAATGCACTCCCAGGACTTCTACTTTAACAACAAATGTTGTTATGGTTCCAAATAATCCATAGTTATATTGAAATAGCTCCGTTTTGTTCGTGCGTTGAGGTCCCTATCCGAAGGGTGACGCGGGGGCGCATTTCGTAACAAAAAAAATCAAAATATTCCATTACCGTACTTCGAATCATGTCAAACGCTGTTTAAAATCAATTTTTATGCGATTTTTCTCTTAAAATAGCGATAATATTCCAACCGGGCGACATTTTATTCATTCATAGACTGAAAGAAAAAGTCCTCTCGTGGACGCGCACTCCAGTGTCACTGTTCTCAGCCTGACCACTCACAAAAACTCCTGCTGTTTTTCGCCCAGAGACTGCAGAGACGTCATTCCACTTTCTGGCGCCTTCTGAGAGCCAATGGAAGCCTTAGAAAATGTCACGTTGCAGCAGAGATGCTGTATTTTTGATAGAGATGCCCTAGAAGGATAACAAATTGTCAGACAATTTGTTAGTGCCCTGTCTACTGGCCTGTAAACAGTAGACAGGGCACTTCCTGTATGGAATCTTCTCAGGTTTTGGCCTGCCATATGAGTTCTGTTATACTCACAGACACCATTCAAACAGTTTTAGAAACGTTAGAGTGTTTTCTATCCAAATCTAATAATTATATGCATATTCTCGTTTCTGGGCAAGAGTAGTAACCAGTTTAAATCGGGTACGTTTTTTTATCCGGCCGTGCAAATACTGCCCCCTAGCCCCAACAGGTTAACTGATTTTTGTCCTCTGATGTCCTTGGGTAGGCAGAGGGAGTCTGGAAGGGCATCAAGGAGTCTTTGGGTTGTCTGAGAATTTATAGCACGACTTTTGATGCTCCTTGGTTGGGGTCTGAGCAGATTATTTGTTGCGATTGCAAACGTAATAAAATGGTGGTCCGATAGTCCAGGATTATGAGGAAAAACATTATGATCCACAACATTTATTCCACGGGACAAAACTAGGTCCAGAGTATGACTGTGGTAGTGAGTAGGTCCAGAGACATGTTGGACAAAACCCACTGAGTCGATGATTGCTCCGAAAGCCTTTTGGAGTGGGTCTGTGGACTTTTCCATGTGAATATTAAAGTCACCAAAAATTTGAATATTATCTGCTATGACTACAATGTCCGATAGGAATTCAGGGAACTCTGTGAGGAACGCTGTATATGGCCCAGGAGGCCTGTAAACAGTAGCTATAAAAAGTGACTGAGTAGGCTGCATAGATTTCATGACTAGACGAAAAGCTCGTTGTTTTTTTTTGTAAATTGAAATTTGCTATCGTAAATGTTAGCAACACCTCCGCCTTTGCGGGATGCACGGGGGATATGGTCACTAGTGTAACCAGGAGGTGAGGCCTCATTTAACACAGTAAATCCATAAGGCTTAAGCCATGTTTCAGTCAGGCCAATCACATCAATATTATGATCAGTGATTAGTTCATTGACTATAACTGCCTTTGAAGTGAGGGATCTAACATTAAGTAGCCCTATTTTGAGATGTGAGGTGTCACATCACAAATGTATTCACCCCAAACTTTCCAGTGAATGGGCACCATCATTTACAGAAATCATAAACATTGACAAAATATATAACAATTAATTAAAGAAGTATAGATTAACTATTCCTTTATGCAACCGCTTTGTCAGATTTCAAAATAACTTTACGGAGAAAGCACATTGTTCAATATTCTGAGTACTGAGCCCCAAGCTATTCATTTAGCCGTCCAGCAACGGCATCCACAAAACGCTGAAATATGTTAAAAATGTTATCTTACCTTTGCTGATCTTCAGCTGAATGCACTCGGAAGGTCTCCCACTTCCACAAGTAATGTTCATTTGTTCGATAAAGTCCATAATTTATGTCGAAATAAATCCGTTTTGATGGCGCATCCAGATCACCATTCCAAAATGCATCTATCCACCGTCCACGAAAAGTTATAAAGTTCCCTCAGTGTTTGTAGAAACATTACAAACCATGTTCACAATCAATCTTTAGGGTGTTTTTAACGTAGAACTTCGATAATATTCCAACCGGACAATAGCAGATTCATTACAGAAGAAAAAAAATAAAAATGGCTAGCCCTACGTGAGTGCGAACGAGGTAAGTCAATGACAACAGGTCGACCACTTACTGTTCCGGGTATTATTCAATGAAATTGCATTGTAGAAGCCTCAAACAAGGTTCTAATGACTGTTGACATCTAGTGGAAGCCTTAGGAAGTGCAATATGACATCACAGACACTGTAGTTTAGATAGAACATCATTTGAAATGACTACAACCATGTGAGGTCAAACTTCCTGGTTGGATTTTTCTCAGGTTTTTGCCTGCCATATGACTTCTGTTATACTCACAGACATCATTCAAACAGTTTTAGAAACGTCAGAGTGTTTTCTATCCAAATATACTAATAATATGCATATCCTACCTTCTGAGTCTGAGTAGGAGGCAGTTTAATTTGGGTACGTTTTTCATCTGGCCGTGTAAATACTGCCCCCTATACTCAACAGGTTAATGTTACTACTTAGCTTCGGCTGTTGGAAGTCCTGACGAACCATGTCCAGATAAAACGTCTGGAGGGAAAAACTTGAATGAAAAAAGTTGAGTGAGGGAAAAACTACAAATATAAACGGTAATTAAAAAGTAAAAACCGTAAAGTTGTCAGGAAGAAAAGAGAGTTTGACAACAAAACGCATAGCAGCACATAAACAAGTCTGCAAGTTGTGACCGGAAATGACGTAGAGCCCTTAAATTGTAGAGCCTACAATTTTTATTCTGAGGTCTTGGCTAATTTCTTATGATTTTCCCATGAGATCAAGCAAAAATGAGAGGTTGTAGTCCTGGCACCACACAGCCAGGTCATTGACCTCCTCCCTATAGGCTGTCTCATCGTTGTCTGTGATCAGGCCAACCACTGTCGTGTTGTCAACAAACTTAATGATGGTGCTGGAGTCGTGCATGGCCACACAGTTGTGGGTGAACAGGGAGTACAGGAGGGGACTAAGCATGCACCCCTGAGGGGCCCCCGTGTTGAGGGTGAGCATGGCGGATGTGTTATTGCCTACCCTCACGACCTGGGGGCGGCCCGTCAGGAAGTCCAGGATACAGTTGCAGAGGTGTTGATGTGAGCCATCACCAGCCTTTCAAAGCATTTCATGGCTACAGATGTGAGTGCTACCGGGTAATAGCTTTTTAGACAGGTTACCTTGGCATTCTTGGGCACAGGGACTAGAGGTGGTCTGCTTGAAACATGTAGGTATTACAGACTGGTTCAGGGAGAGGTTGAAAATGTAAGTGAAGAAACTTGCCAGCTGGTCAGTGCATGCTCTGAGTATGCTTCCTGGTAATCCGGCATTTGAATGGTAACCTGTTTAACTCAGTGTGGATGTTGTTTGTAATCCATGGCTTCTGGTTGGGATATGTACGTATGGTCACTGTGGGGATGATGTTGTCAATGCACCTGTTGAGGATCCCTGCCCGGTATTGGGATTTATTGTCAAGAGACCATGGCGGGAAATTCAAAACTGCAAGAATCTAATAATTTCAATTTCTCAAACAATCAACTATTTTTCACCATTTGAAAGATAAACATCTCCTAAATCCAACCACATTGTCCGATTTCAAAGAGGCTTTACGGCGAAAGCATCAAGTTAGGTTATGTTAGGAGAGTACATTGAAAATAACTGTGTGTAATGTTTTGTCAATTCAAAGACAGGCGTCACCAAAAGCAGATAACCAGCTAAAATTATGCACTAACCTTTGACAATCTTCCTCAGATGACACTCCTAGGACATTATGTTATACAATACATGCATTTTTTGTTCCATCAAGTTCATATTTATATCCAAAAACAGCATTTTACAGTAGCGGTGAAATTCAGAATTTCTTTCCCCGCAAATACTTCCGGTGAATCAACGTTACAATTTATAAAATTACTATTCGAAAACATTGGTAAATTATAATATTGTCATTCAAATAATTATAGTTTAACATTTCGTAAATGCTACTGCATTGCCAGATTTCAAAATAACTTTACTGGGAAATCACACTTTGCAATAAGCGGGGTGCTGTGCTAAGAACAATAGGCTAGGATATACAGGTTAGCACCATCTTGTAACCATCTAATATCAATAATACTATTGTCAATAATCCCTTACCTTTGATTATCTTCATCCATTTGCACTTCCAGGGATCCCAGGTCCACAACAAATGTGGTTTCTTTCGACAAAGTTCATAATTTATGTCCAAATAACTCCAAGTTGTTAGGCTTCGGTAGGATACTCAAAAGTAGGGCGGGGGGGGAAAGTCACGACGAAAAGTAAAAAAAATAATCTATTTACTTTCGTTCAAACATGTCAAACGTTGTTTAGCATCAATCTTTAGAGCAATTTTTAACGTGATACATCAGTAATGTTTCAACCCGACCTCTCCTGTGTCTTGAAAAACGTTTTTGAAAAATGTCTCGCCTCACATGAACTCACATGAATGCGCAGGTGCGAGCAATAATGAAGTGACGACATCCCAGGGACGTCAACTTCTCTTCCTTGTCATCCGGTCTCTGTTCATCATAGACGCTTCAAACAACTTTATAAAGATCGTTGACATCTAGTGGAAGCCGTAGGAAGTGCGAAATGAATCCTTTGTCACTGTGTGATCTATTAGCAATGACTCGAAAAATAGTACAGCCACAAAATTATTTTGTTTTTCTCAGGTTTTTGCCTGCCATATGAGTTTTGTTATACTTACAGACACCATTCAAACAGTTTTAGAAAATTCAGAGTGTTTTCTATCCAAATCTGGTAATAATATGCATATCCTAGCTTCTGAGTTGGTGTAGGAGGCAGTTAAAAATGGGCACATATTTTTTTCAAAATTCTCAATACTGCCCCCTAGCCCCAACAGGTTAATGAAGCTGGTGACTGATGTGATAAACTCCTCAATGTTATCGGATGAATCCCGGAACATATTCCAGTCTGTGCTAGCAAAACAGTCCTGTAGCTTAGCATCCGCATCAGCGAATCGCTTCTATATTGAGCTCTTCACTGATACTTCCTTTTTTAGTTTTGGATTGTAAGCAGGAAACAGAAGGATAGCATTATGGTCAGATTTGCCAAAGTGATGGCAAGGGAGAGCTTTATATACGTTTCAGTGTGTGGAGTAAAGGTGATCCAGAGTTTTCTCTTCTCTAGTTGCACAGGTTAAGAAAAATATACAGGATTGTTATTTTAAAATGAGGACATTAAAGAACTAGGTAGACTACATGAAAATGTTAAAAATATATATATTCCTGCTAAAAATGAGTCAAAACAGATTTCAGTTTCCCTGCATTAAAATCCATGGCCCCTAGGAGTGCAGCCTAAAGATGTGCATTTTCGTGTTTGCTTATGGCGCCTATACAGCTCGTTGAGTGTGGTCTTAGTGCCGGTATTGGTTTGTGGGGGTAAATAGACAGTTACAAAAAAATATAGTAGTATGGTCTGCAGTTTTTTATGAGGTATTCTAACTCAGGCGAGAAAAAACTTGAGACTTCCTTAACATTAGAGATTGTGCACCAGCTGTTGTTAAGATACACACCCCTCCCCCTTACCGAAGGCTGACATTCAGTTTTGAAGATACATAGAAAACCAGCTAAATGTATATTATCCATGTTCTTGTTCAGCTTTGACTCCGAGAAAACATAAGATGTTACATTTCTTCAGGTCCTGTTGATAGGATAGTCTCGAACAGAGCTTTTCCAGTGTGTATTCTAGTGATTGTACATTCACCAATAGAATCGAGGGTAGAGGCGGTTTATTTACTTGCCGACATTGTCTCATCACGATACCCGCTCGTTTGCCTCTCTTGTGCCGTCTCTTCCTCTTTCAAATTACGGGGATTAGGGCCTGGTCCGAAATGATCCAGAGCTGCCTACTCTTTGAAGTAGAAATGAAAAGTAGAAATGTTCATCCAATTCAACACTGTTCTGATGTCCAGAAGCTGTTTTTGGTCATAGGAAATGATGGCGGAAACATTATGTACAAAACAAACGGTAAAAAAAGCACACACTAAATAGCAGAATCGGTCAGGAGCCTGTACAGCGGCTGCTATCCGCTGCAGCTTCATCTCCTCCAAATGGGAGTATCTCTATATCTGCTTCAATGTGTGATAAATCAACCAAACGCCGTATTACCCCAGACGCCAATTTCAGAGCCAGTCGAAAGTTGTTTTCCTATTATATTAAAAAGGCAATTTCGTGATGAAATACGTGTTCATGCATCAAACAAGCTTTATTGGAATGTATTCGTTATGAAACAAAGTCAATAGCAGGAAAATAGACATTCAGCTACTAGCAAATTAATGGGTGGTTTTCATTTAGGTAATGCTGCTCAGCATGGTTTGGGATCAATTCCATTTAAATTCCAATGAATTAGTATTTCAGGTTACTTCCTGAAGTGATTGTATTGAAATGGAATTGATCCCAAAGGCTTAAACACATAAGGTTTTACATTGTCTCAGCTAAACATAGAGCGAGAGAAACACTCCATTTTGACGTCGGACTAGACAAAAGCTGACCCACATGACCTTTTCATTTCCTCCAGCTGAGGGCTGGCCATCAAAGAGATGAGAGAGTGTGTGCGTCAGTGGCGGTTGGTGCTGTTTAAGATTAGCATGGCCTTATTTCTGTTACAGCATATTGGATGACTGTCATTCAAATTCCATTCACCCAGCTCAATGTAACATGAATTGGTTTAGGCTACTACATGATACTTACATTTCCCCTATACCCATCATGAGGTTGCTACAACCTACAAATGAAAGCTTACAACAAAGGTGCACAGGTTGAGATAGAAATGTGTGTAATCATGGTGACACAGTGACACATTCAGTACCACTTTGCACTCTCTTGCCTGCGTCTACAGTAGCTGATCTAGGGTGTAATTACATTTACATTTTAGTAATTTAGCAGACGCTCTTATCCAGAGCGACTTACAGTAGTGAATGCATAGATTTCTTTGTTTTCCGTACTGGTCCCCCGTGGGAATCGAACCCACAACCCTGGCGTTGCAAACACAATGGTAGAGCATGGCGTTGCAAACACCATGCTCTACCAACTGAGCCACATGGGACCAACATTGTAATCATTAGTCCCAACAGTTGCAAACTGTTTATCCCCATTTCGTTACGTTTGTTTTCATTTAAAAAATGTTTTTCAACAGAATCGGAAGAATGAATACACCCCTGATCACCCACACACACAGGTCATGTTGATAGCAGCCACATTCAAACAGCATGATCACTTTGCTCGCATCTGCGCTCTTTTTCTCTCACCTTTTTCCTTCACTTCTGGACTTCACAGCTGTCTGTGAACAGGCGAAAAAACCTTTCCAAGCCAAAGCATACCATGACCGCGAACCGCTACACACAGCCTACATCTTTGTCACCATATTAGCTAACGTCATAGTTAACATAGCTACGAGTACTAACATGTTAGTAAACCCACTACAATAACGCAGTACAGTGTACAGCAAGCAGTTTAGCAGTTACACCGACAGGCCCAGGTGGCAATACCTTTATAAAACCAAAAGCTTACTTTAACTTGGAAGAGTTTCAGTGTTGGATAACCATAGCCAGCTAGCAAACACAGCATCCCTCTCTGTTTGAGCTGGGTGTTGGAGTAGGATACACTACAGTATGCCGGCCTATCAGTATGCAAATTATCCTAACATTAATATATACAGTACACCACCATTCAAAAGTTTGGGGTCACTTAGATATTTCATTGTTTTTGAAAGAAAAGCGCATTTTTTGTCCATTAAAATAACATCAAATTGATCATAAATACAGTGTAGACATTAATGTTGTAAATTACTTTTGTAGCTGGAAACGGCCGATTTTTTATGGAATATCTACATAGGCGTACAGAGGCCCATTATCAGCAACCGTCACTCCTTTGTTACAATGGCATGTTGTGTTAGCTAATCCAAGTTAATCATTTGAAAAGGCTAATTGATCATTTTGCAATTATGTTAGCACAGGTGAAAGCTGTTGTCCTGATTAAAGAAGCAATAAAACTGGCCTTCTTTAGACTGGTTGAGTAAACAGACGCCTCACAATTCCTCAACTGGCAGCTTCATTAAATAGTACCCGCAAAACACCAGTCTCAACGTCAACAGTGAAGAGGCGACTCACAGTTGAGTACTTGTGAGGCGTCTGTTTCTCAAATTAGACACTCTAATGTACTTGTCCTCTTGCTCAGTTGTGCACCGGGGCCTCCCACTCCGCTTTCTATTCTGGTTAGAGCCAGATTGCGCTGTTCTAACATAATTGCAAAACGGTTTTCTAATGATCAATTAGCCTTTTAAAATTATAAACTTGGATTAGCTAACACTCTCTCTCTTGGTCCTCCTTAATTTCAGAATAAATGAATTTGTACAAAACTGTTCAACTAATGTCTTCCTCTCTCTTTGAGTCAACTATACACCACATTTTATGCACTGCAATACTAGCTAGCTGTAGCTTTTGCTTTCAGTACTAAATTCATTCTCTGGTCCTTGGATTGGGTGGACAACATATCAGTTCATACTGCAAGAGCCCTGATAGGTTGGAGGACGTCCTCTGGAAGTTGTCATAATTACTGTGTAATCTATGGAAGTAGGTGACCTTGAGCCTCCTAGGTTTTGCATTGAAGTCAATGTACCCAGAGGAGAATGGAAAGTAGCTGTCCTCCGGCTACACCATGGTGCTACCCTACAGAGTGCTGTTGAGGCTACTGTAGACATTCATAGGAAAACAGTGTGTTTTAATCAATGATTTGTGACGTGAATATATTTAGCGTAGCTGTATCTAAAAAGGAAAACTTTTAAAATGTTTCATTATTTTATTTTTCAGAAATTCACTGAGGAGGATGGTCCTCTCCTTCCTCCTCTAAAGAGCGTCCACTGGTGTGCTTGTGTGTGTGTGCGTGCTTGCGTGTCTCAACCCTTTGACATTTGTGTGTGTGTGTTAAACATTCCAATGAGGTACAAGATGGAGCATGTCCCTTCCCCTTGTGTGCCACATACTGTATGTTGCTGTCATCCAAATACCTCCTCTCCTCACCCACAGCCTCTCTCCTCCTCTCCTCACCCACAGCACTCAGCCTCTCTCCTCCTCTCCTCACCCACAGCACTCAGCCTCTCTCCTCCTCTCCTCAACCCACAGCGCACAGCCTAGTCCCTCTCCTCCCCTCTGCCTCTCCTCCTCTCCTCTCTCCCACACAAAATCCACACACTCCTCCCCTCCTGTCCTTCTCTCTAAGAACACATACTGTAGCTCTTCTCTACTTTCCTCTTCTTCTCTCTCCTCTTATCTCCTTTCCTCTCCTTTCCTTCTCTCCTCCTCTTCTCTCTTCTCCTCTTCCTCTCCTCCTCTTCTCTCATCTCCTTTCCTCTCCTTTCCTCTCCTCTCCTTTCCTCTCCTCCTCTCTCCTCTTCTCTCCGCACACATCATAGTCTCAGTGGCTTGTGGTGATAATCTCTCTGTTCCCAGAAAGCCCTGGCTCCCCACTGCTTGAGGCTCATCATCCTGTATTATTACACTTCCTCAATAGAAGCCTGTGGTTGCTATGGAAGCCAGCAGTAGCTCTGTTCTAGGCGCTGCCTGGAGAGTGTTAGACATAGAAATAGAATACCTAGAATGGATAAGATTTCCATTCTAGTTATTCTGTTGATGGCATTAGCTATATTAGGAGATAAACAGTGTCTCCACGATTTCTCAAGGATTTCTTTGTGATATTTTGGGGCAAAAATGCACTGACGAGGGAAAAAGTTAGCTGATATGTGGCTTGATTAAACCATATGAGGTAAATGTGCGGTGAGTGGTTGACATTGCGAGCCCTCTTATTGTACTGTGGTAAGTTTTATGCATTAACATTGTGAGGATTTGACTGTTTTATGCAATAACATTGTGAGGATTTGACTGTTTTATGCATTAACATTGTGAGGATATGTGTCACGGTTGTCGTACGATGAAGGAGACCAAGGCGCAGCGTGTGTATCGTTCCACATTTTATTATAACTGTGAAACTATGCAAGACATACAAATAAACTACTAAACAAGATAACAAACCGTGACGAAGAGGTGAAACATACACTACCTCAAAATAATCTCACACAAACCCAGGTGGGAAAAACAACCACTTAAATATGATCCCCAATTAGAGACAACGATGACCAGCTGGCTCTAATTGGAGATCATCCCAAAAATCCCCAACATAGAAATACAACAACTAGAACTCCACATAGAAATACATAAACTAGACAAAACCCAACATAGAAACTAGAACCAACATAGACATAAATAAACTAGACAAAACCCTCTGTCACGCCCTGACCTACTCTACCATAGAAAAATAAAAGCTTCCTATGGTCAGGACGTGACAATTTGACTGTTTTATGCATTAACATTGCGAGGATTTGACTGTTTTATGCAATAACATTGCGAGGATTTGACTGTTTTATCTAATAACATTGTGAGGATTTGACTGTTTTATGCAATAACAGTGAGGATTTGACTGTTTTATTCAATAACTGTAACAGCTGTCAAAAGGATTGGACCAAAGTGCAGCGTGGTTGTAGTTCCACATTTTATTAACGCCGTGAAACTTTTGCAATACACAAAATAACTGAATTTACAAAAACAACAAACCATGACGCAGAGAGAAACAAACACTACTCAAAAGATAATCGCCCACAAAACCCAGGAAGAAAAAAACCCTACTTAAATATGATCTCCAATAAGAAGTAATGAGGACCAGCTGCCTCCAATTGGAGATCAACCCAAAAAAGCCCAACATAGAAATAGAAAAACTAGAACTTAAACATAGAAATAGAAAACATAGAAAAACACAAAACACCCCCTGTCACGCCCTGACCTACTCTACCATAGAAAATCACATCTTACTATGGTCAGGGCGTGACAATAACATTGCGAGGATTTGACTGTTTTATGCAATAACATTGCAAGGATTTGACTTTTTTATGCAATAACATTGCGAGGATTTGACTGTTTTATGCAGAAATAGTTTATTTGTTTACTATTTGTTTATTTTGATCCACATTAACTTTTGCAGAGACAGTAGTTATTTTTCCTGGGGTCCACAAAAAACACAACATGACAAGTAACAAAACACTGGTACACTGATAGACAAGGGCAGTCACACAAATGTATATAGTGTGGTAAAATTTGCAAGCCCTCGCTTAATAAGCGGGAAATTATTGATTTTGCAACCCCTCCAAAAAAAGAGGAGTGACTGGATTAGCCCTAGATGTACCTCACTTTACAGATACAGCAGCAGGCAGCCACTTACAGTATCATGCAAAGGTCAAAGAAATCCACTGGCATGAAATATTGAATACCTGAAGAACATTACATGGTGGAAATAGGGAGTGTTATTTTTACAGTCTGAATCTAGAGAAGACGGTAACTGTATATTGAGAAGGTTTAAGGTAATGAACATGGACGTGTTTGGCAGCTCTGGAGGTATGGGGTTGTATAGGCATGTTTATTGAGTCTACTCTCCTTTCCCTTTATTGTAGTTTTTCCAATGCCAGCCCACTAAGCCGGATTAACACAGGCGTATTTTTGCAATTCAGCCAAATGTAAATTTCACAGGATATATATATATTTTGGTGTGTGTGTGTGTGTGTGTGTGTTATACACACCTATGTGTGTATCCCTTGTCTTCTGTATGTGGTTCCCTTTATGACACGAATCCAAGTCCTACTACTGCCCCCTGCTGTAACAGTGTGTAATCACAGGAGTTTAGACGCAGCATACAACTACAACCCAGATTGTGCTAAACTAACCCCTTATTCTCTTCTCTCTTCCTTAGACTCTACGGACTGAAAGAGGAGAGTTACTGTGGACTTGTACAGAACTCATCACAGGAACAACTCTCTCTGAGGTCTGTCTGATCAGAAGTGCGTTGGACTCCATTCTCTCCTCCTCAGTAGATTCTCTTTAGAAGCCCCACAGTGAAGACACAGTGATACCTTTGGACAATTGAAGCAAGCGCACACATTTGCCTCAGGAAATGTTCTGCTGCTGTTGTCCTCTGCCAGTCCATGTTGCTTCCGTGAGTACTCGGCCACAACAAAGTCTACAACTGAAGATATGTGGTTTTGTCATTTTCCTATGGAGCAATAAAGCCCAGCTGCTATGTTCACTTTATTACTGAGGGGATTCCCAGGTTATGGAGTTGTGTTGTGAGACCGTGATGTCAGCAGTAGAACAGCAGACTCAATGGAACTGCGCTGAGAGAGGGAATGCACCAGTCTGTATGGCTTAAACAAACCATAATATATCAATGCAATTCTCCCAACCTGAATTTGTCCCATTTCCCTCTCGGTCCTAGGAGTGTTGTCTTTTTCAAACCAATCAATGGAGGACATGTTGCGTTAGTCTAAGGAGTGGGAGTGCATTCTTTTCAATAATGTAAAAAAATCTGAATGTATCTCTTAATCTAGTAGGGATTGATATGGTACACTTGACTTTTGCCCCTAAAATAACTTTGAGAACAAACTGTAAAGTAGGACTACAAGTGAAGTCGGACTACAACTTTTGTTTTGGAGGACTACAACAGGAAGTTCAGTAGAACTATAACCCCCATTACCCACCATGGTGTTGCCACAGCCAGACAAGCGCCATGTGTGCCTGACCACAATGGTGATCATGACCAGCATGGCCTTCATGGATGCCTACCTAGTAGAGCAGAACCAAGGGCCCAGGAAGGTAAGAGGCCATTTTTTTTAAAGCTATAGTCTGTGATTCAAAAAGAATAAAACTATTAAAAGTCCAAAAATAGATGTACCAATCGGAGACTGTATCTTTGAATTACAAAATGTTTTAAACTTGGCCTTTAATCAGTGATTTTACTGTTTTGACATCCTTAGTTTTTTTGCATCTCTTTCATTGCCTTTCAATTGTTTGCTTTTAATTTATGTCAATATATTGTTTTACTGTAAAAACTGTGTTGTGATTTTAATGTTAGGTAAATAAAGTATGATGTGTATTTGTAGATTGGGGTGTGCATAATCGTGCTGGTGGGAGACATCTGTTTCCTCATCGTGCTGCGCTATGTGGCTGTTTGGGTCGGGGCCGAGGTGAAAACTGCCAAGCGTGGCTATGCCATGATCCTCTGGTTCCTCTACATCTTCGTCCTGGAGATCAAACTCTACTTCGTATTCCAGGTAGGTAGACAGGTGGGTCAGAAACCAGAGGGTCACGGGTTCGAATGGGCCGCTGTAATAGGAATTTCCAGCTGAATAAAAAGGAGAGCAGTCATTGATAAAGTCATTCAAAATCAATACGATTTAATTACAGTAATGCAGGGAGACACCTCCAGAACAGATGCATAGAATGTTTCTAACTGGCCTCTTAATATTCTAGTCAGACAGCACCAAGTGTAAACACCAGCCAGAGAGGCTTCAAGGAAGTCTGAACAAAAGGCAGTGATTGTCTGCTGCTACAAAATCACACAGTGTTTCACATAATAGAATGATAATCAGTGTCCTCAGTCCTTGTACCTCCAGTCTGGCGTCAATCACTATCAACAGATATGAGTTTAATCCATAACATCTAGTGACCATCAATCCGAGTGTTACAAACAGAACACTTGGAATCATGTGTAGTACAGAACGGGAAAACACAGAAATATGCTAAACATTGCGTTAAACACTCTAAACTGAATATGAACTTCATTCATTTTAAATATTCCCATTACAGCCGGCAACCGGAGTGTTGCTGGCATCAGTATCCCAAATACCATCTCCTTTCATTGTGCCCTTGAGCAGGATACTCCACCCCTAAACTGCTCCAGGGACGCTGCACTGTGGCTAACCGTGGAGTGTGTATGTGTGTGTATTGGCTGGGTGGCGGGGAGGGGATGCTACAACCTGATCTCATAGTTTCAAGTCAGGATTTGACAGGGCTGGATATTCACAGAAATCCTGAAAAAGACACATTTCAATATCTCTCTGACAATTAACAACAAAGAATGTCTTGTATCTTCTAGAACTACAAGGCGGACAGGAAGAGCCTGGAGACGGTGGCCCGCAAGGCTCTAACCTTACTCCTCTCTGTGTGCGTCCCGGGGCTGTACCTGGTCCTTGTTGCTCTGGACAGCATGGAGTACGTGAGAACCTTCCGGAAGAAGGAGGACATGCGGGGGAGGCTGTTCTGGGTGGCCCTGGACCTGCTGGATGTTCTGGACATCCAGGCCAACCTGTGGGAGCCCCAGCGGACGGGCCTACCCATCTGGGCAGAGGGACTGATGTTCTTCTACTGCTACATCCTCCTCCTTATCCTGCCCTGTGTCTCCCTGTCTGAGATCAGTGTCCAGGGGGAGCACGTCTCGCCCCAGAAGATGATGCTCTACCCCATTCTTAGTCTTGTTACCATAAACATAGTGACGATCTTGATCCGTGGGGTCAACATGGTGCTGTTCCAGGATAGTAGGGTTTCCACAATCTTCATAGGGAAGAACGTTGTGGCCATAGCCACAAAGGCCTGTACGTTTCTGGAGTACAGGAGGCAGGTGAAGGAGTTCCCTCCACAGGACCCTAGCATGGCAGGTATAGCATTAGAGCTGCAGCAAGGGAACTCTGTGGGTCACAGCCACGGGCACAACCAGACCTTGCCCAATGCCACCACTAGCCTCCCCGACGAACCATCACCGACCGAGGTCATAGACACATGACCCTCGCCCATGGATAGTTACATCCTTTTCACACTGTAATGCTGAGTGGATCCATACTGTGATGGCTTGGATATTTTTCTTTCACACTGTGCTTTCCAGCAACTACCAGCGCAGTACAGCTTGGCTTAACTTGGCTCAGTAGTGTGAAAAGTGTGGCAAGTGTCTGGCCCTGGGCACAGCTAGACTGGACTAGACTTCTCAGAGCTCAGCTAGACTGGACTAGACATCTCAGAGCACAGTATGAACCCAACAAAGACTGTTTCCGTCCAATGGGGTGGCAGAAAGAAACACCATGTTTCACTGAGTCCGCTCCAGCTCAGGAAAACGGCCCAGCGCCTTGCCAGCCAGCCTACCAGATGAACTGATGAGATCATTCTGATAAAGACTGATGTGTTTTTCTATTCTATTGTGAGTGTTTCTATACTTCTCTATGGTGGACTAGCAGACAGACAGACAGACACATACAGGTGACCTCAGATACAAAGCCCAGCTCAGCTGACATGAGCTTATAGTCCACCTGTAACCAGACCTGGGTGCAAGTACTATTTGAAATAACTTCAAATACTTTATCTGGACTTGATTGAGCTTGCCTGGTACAATGGAACCAATGGAATAGTAGCAAGACTGCAAACCACACCCATCTGGCACTCCAGGCAGGCTGAACAAACACAATTTTTTTTTTTAAAGATTTCCAGTAGTACTTGAACCCAGGTCTCCTGTAAACTCCTTGTCCTTTTTGACTCACTGGTATTTTTTGTAATTCCAAGACATTGTTTTTAAGTGATGGTGTAATGCTGTAATTCTCTTTGTCATTTTAAATATTTATACAGTACCAGTCAAAAGTTTGGACACATCTACTCATTCAAGGGTTTTTCTAGATTTTTACTATTTTCTACATTGTATAATAGTAGTGAAGACATCAACACTATGAAATATCACACATGGAATCATGGAGTAAACAAAAAAGTGTTAAACAAATCAAAATATATTTTATATTATAGATTTTTCAAAGCAGCCATCCTTTTCCTTGATGACAGCTTTGCACACTCTTGGCATTCTCTCAACCAGCTTCATGAGGAATTATTTTCCAACAGTCTTGAAGGAGTTCCCACATATGCTGAGCACTTGTTGGCTGCTTTTCCTTCACTCTGCGGTCCAACTCATCCCAAACCATCGCAATTGGGTTGAGGTCGGGTGATTATGGAGGCCAGGTCATCTGATACAGCACTCCATCACTCTCATTGGTCAAATAGCCCTTACACAGCCTGGAGGTGTGTTGGGTCATTGTCCTGTTGAAAAACAAATGATAGTCCCACTAAGCGCAAACCAGATGGGATGGCATATCGCTGCAGAATGCTGTGGTAACCATGCTGGTTAAGTGTGCCTTGAATTCTAAATAAATTACAGTGTCAACAGCAAAGCACCCCCACACCATCACATCTCCTCCTCCATGCTTCACGGTGGGAACCATACATGTGGAGATCATCCGTTCACCTACTCTGCGTCTCACAAAGACAGTTGTAACCGATTTGAACTGGTTGTAACCTGAATTTGGACTCATCAGACCAAAGGACAGATTTCCACTGGTCTAATGTCCATTGCACATGTTGCTTGGCCCAACAAGTCTCTTCTTATTATTAGTGTCCTTTGGTATTGGTTTCTTCAATTCAATTCGACTGTGAAGACCTGATTCACGCAGACTCCTCTGAACAGTTGATGTTGAGATGTGTCTGTTACTTGAACTCTCTGAAGCATTTATTTGGGCTGCAATCTGAGGTGCAGTTAACTCTACTGAACTTATCCTCTGCAGCAGAGGTAACTCTGGGTCTTCCTTTCCTGTGGCGGTCCTCATGAGAGCCAGTTTCATCATAGCGCTTGATGGTTGAAGAAACTTTCAAAGTTCTTGATATTTTCTGCATTGACTGAACTTCATGTCTTAAAGTAATGATGGACTGTCGTTTCTCTTTGCATATTTGAGCTGTTCTTGCTATAATATGGATTTGGTCTTTTACCAAATAGGGCTATCTTCTGTATACCACCTCTACCTTGTCACAATACAACTGATTGGTTCAAACGCATTAACCTGTTGGGGATAAGGGGGCAGTATTTGCACGGCCGGATAAAAAACGTACCCGATTTAATCTGGTTACTACTCCTGCCCAGTAACAAGAATATGCATATAATTGTTTGATTTGGATAGAAAACACCCTAAAGTTTCTAAAACTGTTTGAATGGTGTCTGTGAGTATAACAGAACTCATTTGGCAGGCCAAAACCTGAGAAGATTCCAAACAGGAAGCGCTCTCTCTGACCATTTCATGGCCTTCTTGATCATCTCTATCCAAAACAGGGGATCTCTGGCATAACGTGACATTTTCTAACGCTCCCATAGGCTCTCAGAAGGCGCCAGAACGATGAATGGTGGCTTTGCAGGCCATGGCTGAAAAACATTAGCGCATTTGGTAAGTGGTCGATCTGAGGACAATGAGACTGGAGGCGCGTGCACGAGCAGACACCATGATTACTTTCTCTCTCTTTGAACGAAAACAACGACTCCCGGTCGGAATATTATCGCTTTTTTACGAGAAAAATAGCATAAAAATTGATTTTAAACAGCGGTTGACATGCTTCGAAGTACGGTAATGGAATATTTTGAATGCTTTTGTCACGAAACGCGTCGGGCGCGTCACCCTTCTTTACCCTTCGGATAGTGTCTTGAACGCACGAACAAAACGCCGCTATTTGGATATAACTATGGATTATTTGGAACCAAACCAACATTTGTTATTGAAGTAGAAGTCCTGGGAGTGCATTCTGACGAAGAACAGCAAAGGTAATCAAACTTTTCTAATAGTAAATCTAACTTTGGTGAGCACCACACTTGGTGGGTGTCAAAATAGCTAGCCTGTGATGGCCGGGCTATCTACTCAGAATATTGCAAAATGTGCTTTCACCGAAAAGCTATTTTAAAATCGGACATAGCGAGTGCATAAAGGAGTTCTGTATCTATAATTCTTAAAATAATTGTTATGTTTTTTGTGAACGTTTATCGTGAGTAATTTAGTAAATTCACCGGAAGTGTTCGGTGGGAATGCTAGTCACATGCTAGTCACATGCTAATGTAAAAAGCTGTTTTTTTTATATAAATATGAACTTGATTGAACAAAACATGCATGTATTGTATAACATAATGTCCTAGGATTGTCATCTGATGAAGATCATCAAAGGTTAGTGCTGCATTTAGCTGTGGTTTGGGTTTATGTGACATTATATGCTAGCTTGAAAAATGGCTGTGTGATTATTTTTGGCTGGGTACTCTCCTGACATAATCTAATGTTTTGCTTTCGTTGTAAAGCCTTTTTGAAATCGGACAGTGTGGTTAGATTAATGAGAGTCTTGTCTTTAAAATGGTGTAAAATAGTCATATGTTTGAGAAATTGAAGTAATAGAATTTCTAAGGTATTTGAATATCGCGCCACAGGATTACACTGGCTGTTGAGTAGGTGGGCGTCCCACTGGCCCAGAGAGGTTAAGAAGGAAAGAAATTCCCCAAATGAACTTTTAACAAGGCACACCAGTTAATTAAAATGCATTCCAGGTGACTACCTCATGAAGCTTGTTGAGAGAATGCTAAGAGTGTGCAAAGCTGTCGTCAAGGCTACTTCGAGGAATCTCAAATATAAAATATATTTTGATTTGTTTCACACTTTTTTGGTTACTACATGATTCCATATGTGTTATTTCATAATTTTGATGTCTTCACTGTTATTCTACAATCTGGAAAATAGTCAAAAAAAAAACGAACTTGAATGAGTAGGTGTGTCCAAACTTTTGACTAGTACTCTATATATACATACTGCTCAAAATAAATAAAGGGAACACTAAAATAACATCCTAGATCTGAATGAATTAAATAATCTTATTAAATACTTTTTTCTTTACATAGTTGAATGTGCTGACAACAAAATCACACAAAAATAATCAATGGAAATCCAATTTATCAACCCATGGAGGTCTGGATTTGGAGTCACACTCAAAATTAAAGTGGAAAACCACACTACAGGCTGATCCAACTTTGATGTAATGTCCTTAAAACAAGTCAAAATGAGGCCCAGTAGTGTGTGTGGCCTCCACGTGCCTGTATGACCTCCCTACAAGGTCTGGGCATGCTCCTGATGAGGTGGCGGATGGTCTCCTGAGGGATCTCCTCCCAGACCTGGACTAAAGCATCCGCCAACTCCTGGACAGTCTGTGGTGCAACGTTGGTGGATGGAGCGAGACATGATGTCCCAGATGTGCTCAATTGGATTCAGGTCTGGGGAACGGGCGGGCCACTCCATAGCATCAATGCCTTCCTCTTGCAGGAACTGCTGACACACTCCAGCCACGTGAGGTCTAGCATTGTCTTGCATTAGGAGGAACCCAGGGCCAACCGCACCAGCATATGGTCTCACAAGGGGTCTGAGGATCTCATCTCGGTACCTAATGGCAGTCAGGCTACCTCTGGCGAGCACATGGAGGGCTGTGCGGCCCCCCAAAGAAATGCCACCCCACACCATGACTGACCCACCGCCAAACCGGTCATGCTGGAGGATGTTGCAGGCAGCAGAACGTTCTCCACGGCGTCTCCAGACTCTGTCACGTCTGTCACGTGCTCATTGTGAACCTGCTTTCATCTGTGAAGAGCACAGGGCGCCAGTGGAGAATTTGCCAACCTTGGTGTTCTCTGGCAAATGCCAAACGTCCTGCACGGTGTTGGGCTGTAAGCACAACCCCCACCTGTGGACGTCGGGCCCTCATACCACCCTCATGGAGTCTGTTTCTGACCGTTTGAGCAGACACATGCACATTTGTGGCCTGCTGGAGGTCATTTTGCAGGGCTCTGGCAGTGCTCCTCCTGCTCCTCCTTGCACAAAGGCGGAGGTAGCGGTCCTGCTGCTGGGTTGTTGCCCTCCTACGGCCTCCTCCACGTCTCCTGATGTACTGGCCTGTCTCCTGGTAGCGCCTCCATGCTCTGGACACTACGCTGACAGACACAGCAAACCTTCTTGCCACAGCTCGCATTGATGTACCATCCTGGATGAGCTGCACTACCTGAGCCACTTGTGTGGGTTGTAGACTCCGTCTCATGCTACCACTAGAGCACTGCCAGCATTCAAAAGTGACCAAAACATCAGCCAGGAAGCATAGGAACTGAGAAGTGGTCTGTGGTCACCACCTGCAGAACCAGTCCTTTTTTGGGGGTGTCTTGCTAATTGCCTATAATTTCCACCTGTTGTCTATTCCATTTGCACAACAGCATGTGAAATTTATTGTCAATCAGTGTTGCTTCCTAAGTGGACAGTTTGATTTCACAGAAGTGTGATTGACTTGGAGTTACATTGTGTTGTTTAAGTGTTCCCTTTACTTTTTTGAGCAGTGTATATATAGACACTGCCAATGAAGCAACATTCATTTGAGGACTTCTATACTCTGTGAGAGAATTTCAGAGCGAGGATGGTTAGAGGGAAACAAAGAGAGGGTGGGGTGGAAGAGAAGCAAGAATTTAGACAGGGAGCGAGTGAGAAACAGAACTATGGGAGGAAGAGTGGGTGGGAGTGGGAGAAAAAGGGCTGGGAAGAGGGGCAGTGTGTGTGTGTTTAATAGAGGGATGGAGGGATGGAGGATGGGTAAAGCTGCTTATTAGGTGTAAGCCTCTCAGAAGGGGATCCAATTTCCCTGCTATTGTGAGGCTTTTAAAGTACGAGACCAGACCGTTTGAATGGTGTCCATATTAGGACATCCTTAGAGTCACAAGAAAGAGGTGTCAGACCCCAGGGCCCGTATGTATCAAGCATTTCAGAGTAAATAATAATGAATAAGATGAGGGACCTGATCCTACGGTAGTTCAGCAATCAGATACTTTGTGAATACTGGCTCTGACTATATTCACTCCTTTTGACTCAGAGCCTGTTCCTAATATGGGCACTGTACATTAGGTGATTTGGAATCCTCTGTTTCCCTGAGCTCAGCACTATATATAGAATGAATAATAAAGAGGGCCCACAGCCCCTATAGTTTCTCAATGTGTCTTTGTGTCTTTGTGTGTGTGTGTGTGTGCGTGCGTGCGTGCGTGCGTGTGCGTGCGTGTGGGTGTGTATATATATGCTCTCTCTTTGGCAGGAAACATGCATAATATTTAGCGTAAAACACCAAAGACCAAGCTCTCAAACAACGTTCAAATGACCATAGATGTGTTAAACTGAGAGATAATCACACAATGTCTTTACTTGTCATTTTAATGGAGGAAACAGAATACGCTAGTATGTGGACACCTGCTCGTCAAACATCTCATTCCAAAATCATGTGCATTAATATGGAGTTGGTCCCCCTTTGCTGCTATAACAGCCTCCACTCTTCTGGGAAGGCTTTCCGCTGAATATTGCTCCAGGGACTTGCTTCTATTCAGCCACAAGAGCATTAGTGAGTTCGGGCACTGATGTTGGGCGATTAGGCCTTGCTCGCTGTCAGCGTTCCAATTCCAAAGGTGCTCGATGGGGTTGAGGTCAAGGCTCTGTGCTGGCCAGTCAAGTTGTTCCGCACCGATCTCGACAAACCATTTCTGTATGGACCTCGCTTTGTGCACGGGGCGTTGTCATGCTGAAACAGGAAAGGGTCTTCCCCAAACAGTTGCCACAAGGTTAGAAGCACATAATCTTCTAGAATGTCATTGTATGCTGTAGCATTAAAATGTCCTTTCACTGGGAGGGGCCTAGCCCGAACCATGAAAAACAGCCCCAGACCATTATTCCGCCTCCACCAAACTTTACTGTTGGCACTATGCATTGGGGCAGGTAGCGTTCTCCTGGCATCCGCCAAACCCAGATTCATCCATCGGACTTTTAGATGGTGAAGCGTGATTCATCACTCCAGAGAACGCGTTTCCAGTGCTCCAGAGTCCAATGGCGGTGAGCCTTACATCACTCCAGCCGACGCTTGGCATTGCTCATGGTGATCTTAGGCTTGTGTGCGACTGCTCGGCCATGGAAACCCATTTCATGAAGCTCCCGATGAAGAGTTTTTGTGCTGATGTTGCTTCTAGAGGCAGTTTGGAACTCGGTAGTGAGTGTTGCAACCGAGGACAAACGATTATACAGTACCAAGACCCAGGCTATACAGTACCATGGCCCAGGCTATACAGTACAATGGCCCAGGCTATACATTACCATGACCCCGGCTATACATTACCAAGACCCAGGCTATACAGTCCCATGACCCAGGCTATACAGTCCCATGACCCAGGCTATACAGTACCATGACCCAGGCTATACAGTACCATGACCCAGGCTATACATTACTAAGACCCAGGCTATACATTACCAAGACCCAGGCTATACAGTACCAAAACCCAGGCTATACAGTACCAAGACCCAGGCAATACAGTACCATGACCCAGGCTATATATTACCAAGACCCAGGCTATACATTACCAAGACCCAGGCTATACATTACCAAGACCCAGGCTATACATTACCATGACCCAGGCTATACATTACCAAGACCCAGGCTATTCAGTCCCATGACCCAGGCTATACAGTACCAAGACCCAGGCTATACAGTCTCATGACCCAGGCTATACAGTACCATGACCCAGGCGATACAGTCCCGTGACCCAGGCTATACAGTCCCAAGACCCAGGCTATACAGTCCCAAGACCCAGGCTATACAGTACCAAGACCCAGGCTATACAGTACCAAGACCCAGGCTATACAGTCCCAAGACCCAGGCTATACATTACAATGCAAAATGCACAATAAGATGCTCAACTCTTACTTAGTTCCTGTAAATGAGTGTTTGGGTGCTTTGGCCCAGGAGTATGAAAAAGACGACCAGGGCTGGAGATACAGTAGCATGGCCAGGAGAGAGAACAGATTACAGCAATAAGGGGGTACCGTATAGGGTACCGTATAGTAGGATAGAGAAGCAGAATCAATGGTGGGGAATCAATGGTTTGCAGAAAGCAATTTAGAGTCTGCCGATTGGGTGAGTCTGCCAGGTAGCACCACTGGTTCTGGTGATAAATAATAGTCTCTGTTATTCTGGGTCTACTTATCTATCACAGCAGAGCAAAGAGCTGGCCGGGTATCTGGGTCTCTAGCTGATTCTGATTCTATGGCCACTTCCCCTTGGACCCTAGACAAGAAATAACCAATGAACATTGTTGCAGATGACTACAGAACGGATATCCAAACAGGACAGATGAGGAGGCAAATCTTAATCTTTAACTCTTAGATGTTAAATCCCTATTTGAGGGACTTTGAGCATTTCTGGACCGGTTCCGACAGACGTTTTGGTGTACAAAGCATCCTGTGAATGTCTTGGGGTTCAGTGTTTTATATTGCAAAAAAGTCCCAACCGGGGTTGCTATGTCCATGGTTTTCCTGCAAACTGGGCTACTTTGAAAACAATGTTGCGGTTGTATTGGTCGTGGGATGCAGATTTTTGGGCTACTTCTAAATTGCCCCGCGGCTGCTATGGCATTTCTCTTCTTTTTTTTCCTATCTATTAATTTCACTGTGACCTGCTGCTGCTGACTATCAGGCAGTGAGGCAGGCTGTTGCTGGGAGAGTGAGTGGTGGGGAAGGAGGGAGGGGGAAGGCCAGAGTGTAGGGGGTGTGTGTGTGTGTGTGTGTGTGTGTGTGTGTGTGTGTGTGTGTGTGTGTGTGTGTGTGTGTGTGTGTGTGTGTGTGTGTGTGTGTGTGTGTGTGTGTGTGTGTGTGTGTGTGTGTGTGTGTGTGTGTTGAGAGAGCAAGCAGGAGGAGAGCAGCGCCAGCACATGTCATGACGTGCATGTGAAGTGATGTGAGAACAACCAACTGGGCAAAAACTGGTTTACTAATAAATCTGATGACTTCGAATCAACGTGGAAAACTGATTGGATTAAGGGCCTTTCGTATTTTTTTCGTCCAAATGTTTTACCTAAATCTAATGGCAGGGTGACATTTTGTTGTTGATTTGTTGTTGATTTGACATTGAATTCCTGTTGGGGCTAGGGGGCAATATTGAGAATTTTGAAAAACATATGTGCCCGTTTCTGCCTCCTACACCAACTCAGAAGCTAGGATATGCATATTATTAACAGATTTGGATAGAAAACACTCTGAATTTTCTAAAACTGTTTGAATGGTGTCTGTAAGTATAACAAAACTCATATGGCAGGCAAAAACCTGAGAAAAATACAAGCAGGAAATGAAAATTTTGTGGCTGTACTATTTTCGAGTCATTGCTAATAGAACACACAGTTACAAAGGATTCATTTTGCACTTCCTACGGCTTCCACTAGATGTCAACGATCTTTATAAAGTTGTTTGAAGCGTCTATGATGAACAGAGACCGGATGACAAGGAAGGGAAGTTGACGTCCCTGAGATGTCGTCACTTCATTATTGCGCACACATGCGCGTTCATGTGAGATGAGACTTTGTATTTCAAATGTTTATCAAGACGTTTATCAAGACACAGGAGAGGTCCTGTTGAAATATTTATCCGTTTCACGTTCTCAAGGCCCTAAAGATTGATGCTAAACAACGTTTGACATGTTTGAACGAACGTAAATAGATTTTTTTTAACTTTTCGTCGTGACTTCCCCCCCCCCCTGCCCTACATTTTGACGAGCCTACTGAACGCGCTAACAACATGGAACAACTTGGAGTTATTTGGACATAAATTATGAACTTTGTCGAAAGAAACAACATTTGTTGTGGACCTGGGATTCCTGGAAGTGCCTTCTGATGAAGATAATCAAAGGTAAGGGAATATTTACAATAGTATTATTGATATTAGATGGTTCCAAGATGGTGCTAACCTGTATAGCCTAGCCTATTGTTCTCAGCATAGCAACCGTTTATTGCAAAGTGTGATTTCCCAGTAAAGTTATTTTGAAATCTGGCAATGCGGTAGCATTTACGAGATGTTAATCTATAATTCTTTGAATGACAATATTATAATTTACCAATGTTTTCGAATAGTAATTTTGTAAATTGTAACGCTGATTCACCGGAAGCATTTGAGGGAGAAAAAAAAATCTGAATTTCACCGCTACTGTAAAATGCTGTTTTTGGATATAAATGTGAACTTGATGGAACAAAAAATGCATGTATTGCCTAACATAATGTCCTAGGAGTGTCATCTGATGAAGATTGTCAAAGGTTAGTGCCTAATTTTAGCTGGTTTTCTGCTTTTGGTGACGCCTGTCTTTGAATTGACAAAACATTACACACAGCTATTTTCAATGTACTCTCCTAACATAACCTAACTTTATGCTTTCGCCGTAAAGCCTCTTTGAAATTGGACAATATGGTTGGATTTAGGAGATGTTTATCTTTCAAATGGTGAAAAATAGTTGTTTGTTTGAGAAATTGAAATTATTAGATTCTTGCAGTTTTGAATTTCCCGCCATGGTATCTTGTCAATAAATCCCGTTACCGGGATCAGAGCGGGAAGGGGTCCTCTAGAGGTTAATTGACATCTCAAGAAAATTGAAATTAAAAATAGACGTTGAAATGACGCCTGTGCCCAGCGGGAACGAACAAACGGCACTAGCTAGCTGCCTACAGTGAGGGAAAAAAGTATTTCATCCCCTGCTGATTTTGTGCGTTTGCACACTGACAAAGAAATTATCAGTCTATAATTTTAATGGTAGGTTTATTTGAACAGTGAGAGACAGAATAACAACAAAAAAATCCAGAAAAACGCATGTCAAAAATGTTCTAAATTGATTTGCATTTTAATGAGGGAAATAAGTATTTGACCCCTCTGCAAAACATGACTTAGTACTTGGTGGCAAAACCCTTGTTGGCAATCACAGAGGTCAGACGTTTCTTGTAGTTGGCCACCAGGTTTGCACACATCTCAGGAGGGATTTTGTCCCAGTCCTCTTTGCAGATCTTCTCCAGGTCATTAAGGTTTCGAGGCTGACGTTTGGCAACTCGAACCTTCAGCTCCCTCCACAGATTTTCTATGGGATTAAGGTCTGGAGATTGGCTAGGCCACTCCAGGACCTTAATGTGCTTCTTCTTGAGCCACTCCTTTGTTGCCTTGGCCGTGTGTTTTGGGTCATTGTCATGCTGGAATACCCATCTACAACCCATTTTTAATGCACTGGCTGAGGGAAGGAGGTTCTCACCCAAGAGTTGACGGTACATGGCCCCGTCCATCGTCCCTTTGATGCTGTGAAGTTGTCCTGTCCTCTTAGCATAATGTTTCCACCTCCATGTTTAACAGTGGGGATGGTGTTCTTGGGGTCATAGGCAGCATTCCTCCTCCTCCAAACACGGCGAGTTGAGTTGATGCCAAAAAGCTCCATTTTGGTCTCATCTGACCACAACACTTTCACCCAGTTGTCCTCTGAATCATTCAGATGTTCATTGGCAAACTTCAGACGGGCATGTATATGTGCTTTCTTGAGCAGGGGGACCTTAATGGCGCTGCAGGATTTCAGTCCTTCACGGCGTAGTGTGTTACCAATTGATTTTTTGGTGACTATGGTCCCAGCTGCCTTGAGATCATTGACAAGATCCTCCCGTGTAGTTCTGGGCTGATTCCTCACCGTTCTCATGATCATTGCAACTCCACGAGGTGAGATCTTGCATGGAGCCCCAGGCCGAGGGAGATTGACAGTTCTTTTGTGTTTCTTCCATTTGCGAATAATCGCACCAACTGTTGTCACCTTCTCACGAAGCTGCTTGGCGATGGTCTTGTAGCCCATTCCAGCCTTGTGTAGGTCTACAATCTTGTCCCTGACATCCTTGGAGAACTCTTTGGTCTTGGCCATGGTGGAGAGTTTGGAATCTGATTGATTGATTGCTTCTGTGGACAGGTGTCTTTTATACAGGTAACAAACTGAGATTAGGAGCACTCTCTTTAACTAGGGGGCAGTATTGACACGGCTGGATAAAAAAACATACCCGATTTAATCTGGTTACCACTCCTACCCAGTAACTAGAATATGCATATACTTATTACATATGGATAGAAAACACCCTAAATTTTCTAAAACTGTTTGAATGGTGTCTGTGAGTATAACAGAACTCATTTGGCAGGCAAAACCCTGAGACATTTTCTGACAGGAAGTGGATACCTGATGTGTTGTATTGCCTTTAAACCTATCCCATTGAAAAACACAGGGGCTGAGGAATATTTTGGCACTTCCTATTGCTTCCACTAGATGTCACCAGCCTTTACAAAGTGTTTTGAGTCTTCTGGAGGGAGATCTGACCGAACAAGAGCCTTGGAACGATGATGTCCCATTAGACACCTGGCGCGCGAGTTCATGTTGGGTACCCTCGTTCCAATACGTTATAAAAGAGTATGCATTCGTCCACCTTGAATATTATTCATGTTCTGGTTAAAAAAGGCCCTAATGATTTATGCTATACAACGTTTGACATGTTTGAACGAACGGAAATATATTTTTTCCCCTCGTTCATGACGAGAAGTCCGGCTGGCTTACATCATGTGCTAACAAGACGGAGATTTTTGGACATAAATGATGAGCTTTTTTGAACAAAACTACATTCGTTATGGACCTGTGATACCTGGAAGTGACATCTGATGAAGAGAATCAAAGGTAATGGATTATTTACATAGTATTTTCGATTTTAGATCTCCCCAACATGACGTCTAGTCTGTATCGCAACGCGTATTTTTCTGGGCGCAGTGCTCAGATTATTGCAAAGTGTGATTTCCCAGTAAGGTTATTTTTAAATCTGGCAAGTTGATTGCGTTCAAGAGATGTAAATCTATAATTCTTTAAATGACAATATAATATTTTACCAATGTTTTCTAATTTTAATTATTTAATTTGTGACGCTGACTTGACTGCCGGTTATTGGAGGGAAACGATTTCCTCAACATCAATGCCATAGTAAAACGCTGTTTTTGGATATAAATATGAACTTGATAGAACTAAAAATGCATGCATTGTCTAACATAATGTCCTAGGAGTGTCATCTGATGGAGATTGTAAAAGGTTAGTGCATCATTTTAGCTGGTTTTATGGTTTTGGTGACCCTGTCTTTGAATTGACAAAACATTACACACAACTCTTGTAAATGTACTGTCCTAACATACTCTAAATTTATGCTTTCGCCGTAAAACCTTTTTGAAATCGTAAAACGTGGTTAGATTAAGGAGATGTTTATCTTTCAAAGGGTGTAAAATAGTTGTATGTTTGAAAAATTTGAATTTTGACATTTATTTGGATTCAAATTTGCCGCTCTTGAAATGCACCTGCTGTTGATGGAGTGCACCACGGGTGGCACGCTAGCGTCCCACCTAGCCCATAGTTAAGAGTGTGCTCCTAATCTCAGCTCGTTACCTGTATAAAAGACACATGGGAGCCAGAAATCTTTCTGATTGAGAGGTGGTCAAATACTTATTTCCCTCATTAAAATGCAAATCAATTTATAGCATTTTTGACATGCGTTTTTCTGGATTTTTTTCTTGTTATTCTGTCTCTCACTCTTCAAATAAACCTACCATTAAAATTATAGACTGATCATTTCTTTGTCAGCGGGCAAATGTACAAAATCAGCAGGGGATCAAATACTTTTTTCCCTCAGTGTACTTCTCGCTCGTGTGCCAACTCCTCTTTTGCTGGGAAACATTTTCGGGGGCTAGTTTTTCAGGCCTTGTGGGCGGGTTATGAGTGGTCATTGTTCTAGAAATTAAGTTAGACTTGGCAAACCTTGCCCCATCTCTCTGCTCTCCACTCCCACTCTCCCAGCAGGGCTGACTTGCAGTGTCAGGTTTCAGACCCCATATTTGCATAGGGAGTGACTTGTCACATCTTCTGGCCTATCCAGACAATGGAATGATTTCCTGTGTCTGTTATACTCTTAGCCGGATTTAGAGCTCTCAACATGAAAAAATATCAAACAATTTCATAAGAATTGAACTACGATCACTTTGTCTTGGACACAGATGGACAAAATCACTTCGTTCTTAAAACTGAAGTTGTAGCAACTGCACACATTTGAATGGTGTCTCTACGTCACTCAGTGGACGTTTAGGAGAAAATGATCTCTCTGTAATTATATGAAATAGTGCCAATATTATTCTGTCAATAAGCATGATCATATTTATTTTACGGTGATAAGAAATGTCAAATCTTATAGTAAGTTGTTTACAATTGAATTGTCATTATATTTAGAAAGCATTTCAGTCATTTCAAGTCGCTATGATTTTAAATATTTATATAATATTAGTACTATGTACTTGAGCTAGTGTCCTCAAAAGTGAGTACACCTCAGCAATGTCTAACCATGTTTACCAGAAAGGTGAGTTCCAGAACTTTGTAAAACTATGAAACATTGCCAGTTATTATTTATGGCCGTCTCATGGAATATAATTACGTTTGGGTATGTCTATTTAGGCAGAAATTAAAATGTTTCCCTATCATTCATCTACCACACTTCCCCCTGGACAATAAGGAACCAATACAGGAGGTCGGAGTCTAAGGTTTTTAAAGTAAAAGCCCAACATGCACACACAAATAAACGCACACACGCTCAGGCAAGCATGTACACATACATAAAAATACACATGTTGCTGAATGACAGCTCTCTACTTATTATAGCCACAAGTCTGCCTATATTGTCATAAGTACATGTAAAACATGTTTATATATATATATATAGAGAGAGAGAGAGAGGGAGAGAGAGAGAGAGAGAGAGAGAGAGAGAGAGAGAGAGAGAGAGAGAGAGAGAGAGAGAGAGAGAGAGAGAGAGAGAGAGAGAGAGAGAGAGAGAGAGAGAGAGAGAGAGAGAGAGAGAGAGAGAGAGAGAGAGAGAGAGAGAGAGAGAGAGAGAGAGAGAGAGAGAGAGAGAGAGAGAGGTCTGCCGCATCACCAGATTAATGGTCCACGCTCCAGAAGTAATGGGGTCAGGCTGGTGTATTTAGCTTCGACCCCCATTGATTTTCTCATCATAAGTTTATTAAAATATTCAATTTTAAACACATAACTTGGGTGTTAGGGAATAGATCACCATCTGCAGTCCAAGTTCTTAGCACGCACACACATGGACACACACACATGGAAACGCGCACACACACACATACATACGGAAACGCACACACACACCTAGACCCACGCACACACATGGAAACGGGCACACATACACACACACACACGGAAACACACAGACACACACACACATGGAAACGCACACACAGACCCACGCACACACATGAAAACACACACACACACACAGACACACACGCACACACATGGAAACGCACACACAGACACACACACACAGACACACGCACACTCGGAAACGCACACAGACCCACGCACACACACAGACACAGACGCACACACACACGTACACACACACGTATGTACAAAATGCAGGCCAGGATTCAATGTGAGGTGTGTTGTCGAGTCCTGTCGACATTGCACCTTTTGAAGTCAATGTTCCTTCGCAGATGACGGCTCATTCAGAAGTGACCTTCAAATCAAGCACCCTGCAACCCGCCTCAGCTTGAATCCCGGTTGCAGTCCCTTCGAGAAGTAAATTACAACTGCTTTTCAATTAACCCCGCTGTATATTACACCAAACTCATTCCAGTGTGCCGAGTGTCTGCAGGTTTTCGCTCCTCCCTTGTAGTTGATTAATGAATTAAGGTCACTAATTAGTAAAGAATCTTCCCTCACCTGGTTGTCTAAGTCTTAATTGAAAGGAAAAAACGAAAACCGGCAGACACTAGGCCCTCCATGGAATGAGTTGGACAGCCCTGTATTACACCTTCCACCAGACTGAGGAGACCATCAGTTAAGTTTATCAGCTAAAAAAATATAATTCATTTACGTATGACAAAAAGATACTAAAACATAAGCATATAGGAACCATGGAGGAACAATAACCGTATTAATACAGTGATCAATCGTTTGTTTTATTTTAGGCTCATTAATATTAACAACATATTGACAGTCCCATGGTAGACCCACAGCTGTACAACAATGGCGCCATCGCAATGAAAGTATCTCAAAGTATTCATTATTTCAATTAAGAATTAAACTGGATCAAAATAATGATATTAACATATGCATGTATATCCTGTGTCGACTGATGCTCCATATTCAGAGTTTATTCTTCATCAAACATCACAAAAAGATCTGATAAAATCAATCAGATGTATTTATAAAGCCCTTCTTACATCAGCTGATGTCACAAAGTGCTGTACAGAAACCCAGCCTAAAACCCCAAACAGCAAGCAATGCAGGTGTAGAAGCACAGTGGCTAGGATAAACTCCTGTCACGCCCTGACCATAGAGAGCCTTTTATTCTCTATGTTGGTTAGGTCAGGGTGTGACTAGGGTGGGTAATCTAGGTTATTCTATTTCTATCTTGGCCTGGTATGGTTCCCAATCAGAGGCAGCTGTTTATTGTTGTCTCTGATTGGGGATCATATTTAGGCAGCCATTTCCCCATTGTGTTTTGTGGGATCTTTTTTTTTTTGTAGTTGCCTGTGAGCACTCCAGAACGTCACGTTTTGTTTGTTCTTTATTGGTTTTTTTTGGAAGTTCGCATTTAATAAACATGTGCAACCCAGAACACGTTGCGATTTGGTCCGAGTATGCTTCTAACGACGTTCGTGACAGAAGATCCCACCACAACAGGACCAAGCAGCGTGCCCAGGAGGAGAGAGTATCCTGGACTTGGGAGGAGATTTTGGATGGGAAGGGATCCTGGACTTGGGAGGAAATCCTGGCAGGACAGGATCGCCTTCCTTGGCGGCAGACGCAAGGAGAGAAGGGAGGACAGCGACGACGACGGGGTTCGCGGCCACAAAGAAAGCCCAAAGGACAGCCCACATTTTTTTTGTAGGGGGGACACACGGGGTGGTCGGCGGAGCCGAGGAGCGAACCAGAGCCAATCTGGGAGAAGAGGGAGAAATTGGAGGAGAGTGAACCAAGAGAGTCAGAGACCATCAGTGAGTTGATGGAGAAATTGGAGGAGAGAGAAATGAGAGAGATGTGTTGGTGTATGATGCACGACATTCGCCCTAAGGAGCGTGTTATCTGTTTGATGCCACCTGAGTCAGCTCTCCGTACTCGTCCTGAGGAGTGTGCTAGCAGTCTGGTAAAAACTGTGCCAGCTCCATGCACCAGGTCTCCAGTACGCCTCCAAAGCCCTATACGTACTGTCCCAGCTCTCCGCACTCGCCTTGAGGAGCGTATCATTTGTCCAGTACCATGTGTGCCGGCTCTACGCACCAAGTCTCCAGTACGCCTTCACAGCCCAGTACGTCCTGTGCCAGCTCCCCGCACTTGCCGTGTGAAATGTGTCATCGTTCTGGTACAATTTGTGCCGGCTCGGCACACCAAGTCTCCAGTACGCCTCCACAGCCCTGTACATCCTGTGCCAGCTCTCCGCACTCGCCTTGAGGAGCGTATCATTTGTCCGGTACCATATGTGCCGGCTCTACGCACCAAGTCTCCAGTACGCCTTCACAGCCCAGTACGTCCTGTGCCAGCTCCCCGCTCTCGCCATGCGACGTGTGTCATCGTTCCGGTACGATTTGTGCCGGCCCTACGCACCAGGTTTCCAGTGCGCCTCCACAGCCCAGTACGTCCTGTGCCAGCTACTCGCACTCGCCCTGAAGAGCGTGTCACCAGTCCGGTGCAACCTGTGCCGGTCCCACGCATCAGGCCTCCAGTGCGCCCCCCCCCCCAGTCCGGCATGTCCTGTGCCTGCTCCCCGCACTCGCCCTGAAGAGCGTGTCACCAGTCCGGTGCCACCTGTACCGGCTCCACGCACTAGGCCTCCAGTACGCATTAACAGTCCAGAGCTTCCGGCAATGGTCCCCAGTCCAGAGCTTCCGGCTACAGTCCCCAGTCCAGAGCTTCCGGCTACGGTCCCCAGTCCAGAGCTTCCGGCAACGGTCCCCAGTCCAGAGCTTCCGGCAACGGTCCCCAGTCCAGAGCTTCCGGCAACGGTCCCCAGTCCAGAGCTTCCGGCAACGGTCCCCAGTCCAGAGCTTCCGGCAACGGTCCCCAGTCCAGAGCTTCCGGCAACGGTCCCCAGTCCAGAGCTTCCGGCAACGGTCCCCAGTCCAGAGCTTCCGGCAACGGTCCCCAGTCCAGAGCTTCCGGCAACGGTCCCCAGTCCAGAGCTTCCGGCAACGGTCCCCAGTCCAGAGCTTCCGGCAACGGTCCCCAGTCCAGAGCTTCTGGCTACGGTCCCTAGTCCAGAGCTTCCGGCGATGGACCCCAGTCCGGAACCTCCTACGACGGTCTACAGTCCGGAACCTCCTACAACGGTCCACAGGCCGGAGCCCTCCTTTGGCCGGTGCCCAGTCCAGGCATGGCGTCCAGTCCAGCTCCAAGGCCGGAGCCTTCCTCTGCGCCGATGTCCAGTCCAGGCACTGCGTCTAGTCCCGCTCCAAGGCTGGAGCCTTCCTTTGCGCCGGTGCCCAGTCCAGACACGGCGTCCTACCCAGCTCCATGGCCAGAGCCCTCTTCTGCGCCGGTGCCCAGTCCAGGCACGACGTTCAGCCCGGCGCCATGGCCGGATCCGGGGTCTTGGCGGGGGTTACGACCTGCACCGGAGCCGCCACCAACGCTAGATGCCCACCTGGACCCTCCACTATTGAGTCAGGTTTTGCGGTCAGAGTCCGCACCTTTGGGGGGGGGTACTATCACGCCCTGACCATAGAGAGCCTTTTATTCTCTATGTTGGTTAGGTTGGGGTGTGACTAGGGTGGGTAATCTAGGTTATTCTATTTCTATGTTGGCCTGGTATGGTTCCCAATCAGAGGCAGCTGTTTATCGTTGTCTCTGATTGGGGATCATATTTTAGGTAGCCATTTTAGGTAGCCCCACTGTGTTTTGTGGGATCTTGTTTTGTTTGTGTGTAGTTGCCCGTGAGCACTCCAGAATGTCACATTTCGTTTGTTCGTTTATTGTTTTGTATTTGCTAAAGTTTCACTTTATAATCAAGATGTGGAACGCTACGTACGCTGCGCCTTGGTCCAGTTCTTACGACGATCGTGACAACTCCCTAGAAAGGCCAGAACCTAGGAAGAAACCTAGAGTGGAACCAGGCTATGAGGGGTGGCCAGTCCTCTTCTGGCTGTGCCGGGTGGAGATTATAACAGAACATGGCCAAGATGAATATAAATATCTTTATTGACTTTTCAATTCGGAACGAAAATGCCATTATTTAAATCAGTGTACAATATTAAATAGTTTATTTTAATCAGGGTACGTTAGGTATAGGCTTAGCAGTCATATTACTACTGGGAGTTGACAACCAACAGTTTCTACATATAGGAATTAAGCCACGTCTGTCTCTAAATGGCGGTTAGCAGCTTACTCTTCTCCCTGAACGCTGCATCATCTGCCACCATGATGTTCCTCTTGTCCTCATTGTTAGATCCCTGCAGATCCCAGTCACCCAGCCAGCCCTTGGCCATGTCCTCGTCCATCTGCGACTGGCCCACCATTGGGAGCCACTGCTCCCCCAGGAGCTCCGCCTTGCTCTTGGCCACACCAAAGTCTGGGGCTGACATCATCTGCATGCTCCAATCACGGAGCAAGATGGAGGGCCAGAGAACCTCCCAATCTTCCCTCTTGTCTCCTGGATTGCCTGGAGAGGTGCCTCTGGAAGCAGACAAAATAACAGGAATGATAAAACTCACTTCCATATATGAACAATGGATCTCACTAGGAACAATATAACCATTTCTATAGATATAACTTCCATTTAGGAACAATAGTGTTCACAACAATAGAAAGATTGATCTCACTACCATGGTGTCGTATTCTCCAATTGCAACAGTAAAAGGGTTGATTTTGGGCATAAGAGGGATAAACAGAATGGAGCATCTGGATAAATTTCAAAATTGTTTACTTGTTCCCCATGACCTCTTTCGACCGTCTCAACTAGCCTCCTTTTGAATATGGCAGAGAAAACAAGTCCTGTCCTCAATCCCTCTCTCTCGCTTACCTCTGACATTTTGAGAAGGAGACATGGAGAAGATGAAAGATACAGGACGGGAAGAACGAGGAAACACTTTTGAGATGCACTCTCTGTCTTCTGTCTTAGAGGGAGAAAGGACAAGTAATTGGGACACTGAGTGTTACCTGTGTATGGGTCGGAGGCGTGGCTGAGGGTAGCTGGAGGTCACCAGAGTTATGGCCATTAGGGTCATCAGCAGGAGGGCGGGGCATGAGGCAGCGGGAGGAACCAAGCCAGCCATGCTTAAACCCACTCTACAAGCCCGCCAGGCAACACAGCCAGCCAATAGGAAGAAAATACATTAGTGTTTTATTCTCTTGTGATACAGTACATTCATATTCACTAACTATTTAATATCGGTTAACCCAGAACTAAAGTCTTGCGTAATTGGTCAGATGCTTGATTAAGTTCTGGGTCCATATGTGTTAAGAGAAGAGAGAGAACGAGGATCGGAACCAGAACGAAGAGCTTCAAGTCTATGGTCCAAATGTACCCTCTTCTTCTGAAATTCGAAAGATGCTAACACCTTGCGAAATCATGGTTTGTCCAAATAGCCAGTGAGGATAAACCCAGGAACCAGAACTAATTTTGCTTGTTATCTTGCGCATCCTGTTGTGTCAGATCGACGGTACCATTTGTGCTTACGTAGTCAGTCCACGAGAGATTACTCACTCATTGAAATATTACTTTTACATTTATACTCAGTGAAAAAATGAAGGTCACTTTAAATTCCTACTTTACTGGATATAAACGCAGTACCTTCTCCTATACCAGTTGTCTAGCATATCATACAAACACCCTGTCAGTACGCTAGATATTCTCACTGAATTATACATCAATGTGTTAATGCGTTGACACTCGCATCACACAGTCCAGAAATCAGTATGTACTGTTATTAAATACATTTGTATTGTAACCTTGTAATGTTCTGTATAATGAAACAAGTGCTAAATTGCTGTCAATATTATTTATACTCGGCCTACTCTATTTCTTTAAAAAAATTCTTGGTGACTTTTCTCCTGTCTAAAAACATAAGCAATCTCACAGACACCAGAGAGCAGTGTAAATTAATCATATTAAATATAATACAATAAATCAACAATACACAGAAAAGCAAGACAAAGTAACATTAAATAAAAAAACATTAAATTAGACATTAAATTACAAAGTAATTCTCAAAGTAATTTCATGAATGTTTCTCTTACACTAGTGAATGACCAGTGCCTTGTCTCCAATGTGTTGATGTCAGGAACCAAAGTCTTCAGCTTTTTTCTGACTTTCAGGATGGTTAGTTCCTCTGCCATACAGTGTGTTTAGAAATGTTGGCTTGTTTCTCCAGTGAGTCTCCTGCTCCTGGCTTCACCTCATACCACAGGTACACTGCAGGTACACCGTAGGTACACTGCAGTTACACCGCAGTTACACTGCAGGTACACCACAGGTACACTGCAGGTACACCGCAGGTACACCGATCTGAGCAGAGTCTCTTACTGTGTGGTGGAGAGTTTAAGTACTCTCAGGTGTGTGAGAAATGGGGTACAGGGGTATGTACAGCTCACGATAGAAGGAGTCAGAGTTTGCCAGCTCTTATATACCCTTGGGGAAGGGATGCTTCTGATGGATGGTAGGGTAGAGTAGAGCAGGGAAAGATGGTTTTTGATAAAAGGCCACAGCTCGTTGTCTTTTTTTAAAAGCTACCTGAAACATCACTAATGACACCATGGATGGATGTATTGTTTGGTGTGATTCTTAATATAGACAGGAGGAATCAGAAAGAGAGAGAGAGAGAGAGAGAGACTAGCTTGGACATCACAGAGCATAATGATGTCTTGAGGAATAAAAGAAAACATTGTTGAAGATAGATACATGTGCCCAGCCCCTGAGAAATCCAAACTGTGTTATAATCTAGAAACACACTCCATTATGTTGATTCCATGACCCCGGAAGTCTTCACAACCTTTCCTGAACCCAGGGTGGAATATCAGAGCAACAATAATAGGGACTAAGGGCTTGACTCAAAGGGAACATTGAATGTGCAGTACAGAATACATAAGAGTGGTGTTTGTTGCATTCATTCTGTTAGCTGCCTACACACACCGTGGAATACAGGGATGCAGCGAGAAGAGATGTATTGGTCTCATTAAAATTGAAGAGTCCCTTTACATACCTGTCAAATACAGACAAATCACTCTCAACGAACACACACACACACACACACACACAGAAATCTGAGCAAAGATGCAGAGAGAGACCCCGTTCCAACATGAAAGTGAGTGTTAAAACAGAAAATACGCTCTAGAGAACAAAGACGTGTCTTCTGTGACAACTATTACGTACTATTCCACTTCACTTTGTAAATGCACAATTCATACCGGTGTCTCAACATCTATATCCATACCGGTGTCTCAACATCTATATCCATACCGGTGTCTCAACATCTATATCCATACCGGTGTCTCAACATCTATATCCATACTGGTGTCTCAACATCTATATCCATACCGGTGTCTCAACATCTATATCCATACCGGTGTTTCAACATCTATATCCATACCGGTGTCTCAACATCTATATCCATACCGGTGTCTCAACATCTATATCCATACCGGTGTTTCAACATCTATATCCATACCGGTGTCTCAACATCTATATCCATACCGGTGTTTCAACATCTATATCCATACCGGCGTCTCAACATCTATATCCATACCGGTGTCTCAACATCTATATCCATACCGGTGTTTTAACATCTCTATCCATACCGGCGTCTCAACATCTATATCCATACCGGTGTTTTAACATCTCTATCCATACCGGCGTCTCAACATCTATATCCATACCGGTGTCTCAACATCTATATCCATACCGGTGTCTCAACATCTATATCCATACCGGTGTCTCAACATCTATATCCATAAAGGTGTCTCAACATCTATATCCATACCGGTGTTTCAACATCTATATCCATACCGGTGTTTCAACATCTATATCCGTACCGTTGTTTCAACATCTATATCCATACTGGTGTCTCAACATCTATATCCATACTGGTGTTTCAACATCACTGAACTCCTTACTCATAGAAGCAGAACAGGTCTGATTGACGGCTAAGATCTGGACATTCTCATCCTTGCGAGACGATCCATAGGCATTTGCATACGCCTAGTCTCATCACCCAGGTGGAATTTCATTAGATAGTCATTTAAAAATAATGGCCGGCGGGGAAGGAGCTGTTTGTGAGAAAAGTAACCTTATAACTCCTTACCTCCCGCTTATTAAGGACTGATAGAACGGAAGGAAGGAGAGAGGGAAATAAAGACAAAGAGGGGAAAGGGAGAGAGAGGGGAAAAGAAAGAGAGGGGGAGAAAGATGGAGACAGAAAGAGATTGTGACAGAAAGAGAGGGAGAATGAGTAAGAGAAAGAGAAGCTGTGTAAAAGAGAGGATGAGAGATGGGGAAGAGAGGTGATGAGGGGTCAGTAGTAAGAGACAGGATGAGAGATGGGGAAGAGAGGTGATGAGGGGTCAGTAGTAAGAGACAGGATGTGAGATGGGGGAAGGGAGGTGGTGAGGGGTCAGTAGTAAGAGACAGGATGAGAGATGGGGAAGAGAGGTGATGAGGGGTCAGTAGTAAGAGACAGGATGTGAGATGGGGGAAGGGAGGTGGTGAGGGGTCAGTAGTAAGAGACAGGATGAGTGATGGGGGAAGAGAGGTGGTGAGGGGTCAGTAGTAAGAGACAGGATGAGTGATGGGGGAAGGGAGGTGGTGAGGGGTCAGCAGTAAGAGACAGGATGAGTGATGGGGGAAGGGAGGTGGTGAGGGGTCAGTAGTAAGAGACAGGATGAGAGATGGGGAAGAGAGGTGGTGAGGGGTCAGTAGTAAGAGACAGGATGAGTGATGGGGAAGAGAGGTGATGAGGGGTCAGTAGTAAGAGACAGGATGAGTGATGGGGAAGGGAGGTGGTGAGGGGTCAGCAGTAAGAGACAGGATGAGTGATGGGGAAGGGAGGTGGTGAGGGGTCAGCAGTAAGAGACAGGATGAGTGATGGGGGAAGGGAGGTGGTGAGGGGTCAGTAGTAAGAGACAGGATGAGAGATGGGGGAAGGGAGGTGGTGAGGGGTCAGTAGTAAGAGACAGGATGAGTGATGGGGGAAGGGAGGTGGTGAGGGGTCAGCAGTAAGAGACAGGATGAGTGATGGGGGAAGGGAGGTGGTGAGGGGTCAGTAGTAAGAGACAGGATGAGTGACGGGGAAGAGAGGTGATGAGGGGTCAGTAGTAAGAGACAGGATGAGTGATGGGGAAGAGAGGTGGTGAGGGGTCAGTAGTAAGAGACAGGATGAAAGATGGGGAAGAGAGGTGGTGAGGGGTCAGTAGTAAGAGACAGGATGGGAGATGGGGAAGAGAGGTGGTGAGGGGTCAGTAGTAAGAGACAGGATGAGTGATGGGGGAAGGGAGGTGGTGAGGGGTCAGTAGTAAGAGACAGGATGAGAGATGGGGGAAGAGAGGTGATGAGGGGTCAGTAGTAAGAGACAGGATGAGAGATGGGGAAGAGAGGTGATGAGGGGTCAGCAGTAAGAGACAGGATGAGAGATGGGGGAAGAGAGGTGGTGAGGGGTCAGTAGTAAGAGACAGGATGAGAGATGGGGAAGAGAGGTGATGAGGGGTCAGTAGTAAGAGACAGAATAAGAGATGGGGAAGAGAGGTGATGAGGGGTCAGTAGTAAGAGACAGGATGAGAGATGGGGGAAGAGAGGTGGTGAGGGGTCAGTAGTAAGAGACAGGATGAGTGATGGGGGAAGGGAGGTGGTGAGGGGTCAGTAGTAAGAGACAGGATGAGTGATGGGGGAAGGGAGGTGGTGAGGGGTCAGTAGTAAGAGACAGGATGAGTGATGGGGGAAGGGAGGTGGTGAGGGGTCAGTAGTAAGAGACAGGATGAGTGATGGGGGAAGGGAGGTGGTGAGGGGTCAGTAGTAAGAGACAGGATGAGAGATGGGGGAAGGGAGGTGGTGAGGGGTCAGTAGTAAGAGACAGGATGAGTGATGGGGGAAGGGAGGTGGTGAGGGGTCAGTAGTAAGAGACAGGATGAGAGATGGGGAAGAGAGGTGGTGAGGGGTCAGTAGTAAGAGACAGGATGAGAGATGGGGAAGAGAGGTGGTGAGGGGTCAGTAGTAAGAGACAGGATGAGTGATGGGGGAAGAGAGGTGATGAGGGGTCAGTAGTAAGAGACAGGATGAGAGATGGGGGAAGGGAGGTGGTGAGGGGTCAGTAGTAAGAGACAGGATGGGTGATGGGGAAGAGAGGTGGTGAGGGGTCAGTAGTAAGAGACAGGATGAGTGATGGGGAAGAGAGGTGATGAGGGGTCAGCAGTAAGAGACAGGATGGGTGATGGGGAAGAGAGGTGATGAGGGGTCAGCAGTAAGAGACAGGATGAGTGATGGGGAAGAGAGGTGATGAGGGGTCAGCAGTAAGAGACAGGATGGGTGATGGGGAAGAGAGGTGATGAGGGGTCAGCAGTAAGAGACAGCTAACAGAGTGTCATTGTGTTGAGCAGAACAGGGATAACAGTGTCATTGTTGCAGATGCGAAAACTGTGCTGAAATAGAGAGAAGAGGAAATGGAAAAAATAGAAGGGTGTAATGTCTTTGACTCACTCAGCTGACCCCAAGTTAAAACAGGGTCTACAGCTCACCCTCTAATGATACTCATATGGTCTACAGCTCACCCTCTAATGATACTCATATGGTCTACAGCTCACCCTCTAATGATACTCATATGGTCTACAGCTCACCCTCTAATGATACTCATATGGTCTACAGCTCACCCTCTTTCTTCTCATATCCTCAATAATCTCTTCTCTGCAACATTCTCTCTGCTGCCTCCTTATACTGGTGTCCGCTATGTCCAATCAAATTCAAATTTAAATTGCTCTGTCAGCATGCCATCTCTGAATACCATATAATTTTCTGAGCTCAAAAATCATTGACACTGTTCTCCTATAAGTGTTTTACAAATCTCATACTATCAATTCTCAAATGGGGTGCTGTGTTAGGAAAATGTGCTCCTTTCTGTTCTACAATTACGAAATGTATTGTTAGACAACGTAGAGTACAGCGACCACTATTGTCCTCTAGGTCCATATGGCTGAGTCCCATTGGCCTCCTTATGAATTTGGGAAATGTATAGAGGATGCAAACAAACATCTAACATATTGAATCATCACCTTGTACACTTAATGCAAATAGGGATTAAACTATACGCTCTTCGAAAAAAAGGTGCTATCTAGAATCTAAAAGGGTTCTTCAGCTCTCCCAATAGGAGAACCCTTTGAAGAACCCTTTTTGGTTCCAGGTAGAACCCTGATGGGTTCTACGTAGAACCCTACATGGAACCCAAAAGGGTTCTACCTGGAACCAGAAAGGGTTCTCCTATGGGGATAGCTGACAAACCCTTTTGGAACCCTATTTTCTAAGAGTACAGATAGAGAGCCCAGGTGCCATGTCAATGTGAAAACTGATATCCTGTTAGATGTCATCTAGTGTAGCAACGCTTTGTCCTCCCTCTAGTCATCTCCCCCTCTAGTCATCTCTCCCTCTAGTCATCTCTCCCTCTAGTCATCTCCCCCTCTAGTCATCTCCCCCTCTAGTCATCTCTCCCTCTAGTCATCTCCCCCTCTAGTCATCTCCCCCTCTAGTCATCTCCCCCTCTAGTCATCTCCCCCTCTAGTCATCTCTCCCTCTAGTCATCTCCCCCTCTAGTCATCTCCCCCTCTAGTCATCTCTCCCTCTAGTCATCTCCCCCTCTAGTCATCTCTCCCTCTAGTCATCTCTCCCTCTAGTCATCTCTCCCTCTAGTCATCTCCCCCTCTAGTCATCTCTCCCTCTAGTCATCTCTCCCTCTAGTCATCTCCCCCTCTAGTCATCTCTCCCTCTAGTCATCTCTCCCTCTAGTCATCTCTCCCTCTAACCATCTTTCCCTCTAGTCATCTCTCCCTCTAGCCATCTCTCCCTCTAGCCATCTCTCCCTCTAGCCATCTCTCCCTCTAGTCATCTCTCCCTCTAACCATCTCCCCCTCTAGTCATCTCTCCCTCTAGTCATCTCCCCCTCTAGTCATCTCTCCCTCTAGTCATCTCTCCCTCTAGTCATCTCTCCCTCTAGTCATCTCCCCCTCTAGTCATCTCTCCCTCTAGTCATCTCTCCCTCTAGTCATCTCTCCCTCTAACCATCTTTCCCTCTCGCCATCTCTCCCTCTAACCATCTCTCCCTCTAACCATCTCCCCCTCTAGCCATCTCTCCCTCTAATCATCTCTCCCTCTAGTCATCTCTCCCTCTAACCATCTCTCCCTCTAGTCATCTCTCCCTCTAGCCATCTCTCCCTCTAGCCATCTCCCCCTCTAGCCATCTCTCCCTCTAGTCATCTCTCCCTCTAGCCATCTCTCCCTCTAGTCATCTCTCCCTCTAGTCATCTCTCCCTCTAACCATCTCTCCCTCTAGTCATCTCTCCCTCAAGTCATCTCTCCCTCTAACCATCTCTCCCTCTAGTCATCTCTCCTTCTAGTCATCTCTCCCTCTAGCCATCTCTCCCTCTAGTCATCTCTCCCTCTAGTCATCTCTCCCTCTAACCATCTCTCCCTCTAGTCATCTCTCCTTCTAGTCATCTCTCCCTCTAGCCATCTCTCCCTCTAGCCATCTCTCCCTCTCGCCATCTCTCCCTCTAGCCATCTCTCCCTCTCGCCATCTCTCCCTCTCGCCATCTCCTCCTCTAGTCATTTCTCCCTCTAGCCATCTCTCCCTCTTGCCATCTCTCCCTCTAGCCATCTCTCCCTCTAGTCATCTCTCCCTCTAGTCATCTCTCCCTCTAACCATCTCTCCCTCTAGTCATCTCTCCTTCTAGTCATCTCTCCCTCTAGCCATCTCTCCCTCTCGCCATCTCTCCCTCTAGCCATCTCTCCCTCTCGCCATCTCTCCCTCTCGCCATCTCTCCCTCTCGCCATCTTTCCCTCTAGTCATCTCTCCCTCTAGCCATCTCTCCCTCTCGCCATCTCTCCCTCTAGCCATCTCTCCCTCTAGTCATCTCTCCCTCTAGCCATCTCTCCCTCTTGCCATCTCTCCCTCTAGCCATCTCTCCCTCTAGCCATCTCTCCCTCTTGCCATCTCTCCCTCTAGCCATCTCTCCCTCTAGTCATCTCTCCCTCTAGTCATCTCTCCCTCTAACCATCTCTCCCTCTAGTCATCTCTCCTTCTAGTCATCTCTCCCTCTAGCCATCTCTCCCTCTCGCCATCTCTCCCTCTAGCCATCTCTCCCTCTAGCCATCTCTCCCTCTCGCCATCTCTCCCTCTAGCCATCTCTCCCTCTAGCCATCTCTCCCTCTCGCCATCTCTCCCTCTCGCCATCTCTCCCTCTCGCCATCTCTCCCTCTAGCCATCTCTCCCTCTTGCCATCTCTCCCTCTAGCCATCTCTCCCTCTAGTCATCTCTCCCTCTAGTCATCTCTCCCTCTAACCATCTCTCCCTCTAGTCATCTCTCCCTCTAGCCATCTCTCCCTCTAGTCATCTCTCCCTCTAGCCATCTCTCCCTCTTGCCATCTCTCCCTCTAGCCATCTCTCCCTCTAGCCATCTCTCCCTCTAGTCATCTCTCCCTCTAGCCATCTCTCCCTCTAGTCATCTCTCCCTCTAGTCATCTCTCCCTCTAGCCATCTCTCCCTCTAGTCATCTCTCCCTCTAGTCATCTTCCCCTCTAATCCATCTCTCCCTCTAGTCATCTCTCCTTCTAGTCATCTCCCCTCCATTCTCCCTCTAGTCATCTCTCCCTCTAGTCATCTCTCCCTCTAGCCATCTCTCCCTCTAGCCATCTCTCCCTCTAGCCATCTCTCCCTCTAGCCATCTCTCCCTCTAGCCATCTCCCCCTCTAGCCATCTCTCCCTCTAGCCATCTCTCCCTCTCGCCATCTCTCCCTCTAGCCATCTCTCCCTCTAGTCATCTCTCCCTCTAGCCATCTCTCCCTCTCGCCATCTCTCCCTCTAGCCATCTCTCCCTCTAGTCATCTCTCCCTCTAGTCATCTCTCCCTCTACATCTCTCCCTCTAACCTCTCTCCCTCTCGCCATCTCTCCCTCTAGCCATCTCTCCCTCTAGCCATCTCTCCCTCTCACCATCTCTCCCTCTAGCCATTTCTCCCTCTCGCCATCTCTCCCTCTTGCCATCTCTCCCTCTAGCCATCTTTCCCTCGAGTCATCTCTCCCTCTCGCCATCTCTCCCTCTCACCATCTCTCCCTCTAGCCATCTCTCCCTCTAGTCATCTCTCCCTCTAGTCATCTCTCCCTCTAGCCATCTCTCCCTCTCGCCATCTCTCCCTCTAGCCATCTCTCCCTCTAGCCATCTCTCCCTCTAGCCATCTCTCCCTCTCGCCATCTCTCCCTCTAGCCATCTCTCCCTCTTGCCATCTTTCCCTCCTGCCATCTCCCCCTCTCGCCATCTCTCCCTCTAACCATCTCTCCCTCTAGCCATCTCCATATCTCCATCTCTCCCTCTAGCAATCTCTCCCTCTCGCCATCTCCCTCTAGCCATCTCTCCCTCTCGCCATCTCCCTATCTCCATCTCTCCCTCTAGCCATCTCTCCCTCTTGCCATCTCCTTATCTCCATCTCTTCCTCTAGCCATCTCTCCCTCTAGCCATCTCTACCTCTCGCCATCTCCCTATCTTCATCTCTCCCTCTCGCTGTCTGACAGACAAACAGCACACCCCCTCATTTCTTTGCAGCCCAAAAACATCACAAACAGAAAGAAAGAAATCACACCTAACATCCTAACAGAGAACTGTGCACCCGCCAACATTCCTTCAAATCAAATCAAATACTAGTAATGATGTCGCCGGAGGGTAGGGCTGCCGTCTTATCGGCTCTTAACCAAACATGCTATTTTGTTTGTTTTTTCACGTTGTTCGTAACTTGTTTTGTACATAATGTTGCTGCTGTGGTCTCTTATGACTGAGAAGAGCTTCTGGACATCAGAACTGGAATTACTCACCTCTAACTGGACGAGGAGTTCTTCTTCAATGAGTCGGACGCGAGGGATATACTACGCACACCCGACCAGGCCCAGATCCCCGTGATTCGCTGGAAAAGGAAACGTAGGTTTCGCGGAAAGAGATCAGGATACCTTGTGAGGATCAGGCAATGAGTGGCCAATCTGCCCTTGCCTTCCGTTCTGCTAGCTAACGTTCAATCGCTGGAAAATAAATGGGACAAAATGAATGAGTGTATATCCTACCAACGGGACATTAAAAACTGTATTATCTTATGTTTCACCGAGTCGTGGCTGAACGACGACATGAAGAACATACAGCTGGCGGGTTATACACTCCGTCGGCAGAACGGAGTGTATGGTAAGACACTGGTAAGACACGAGGCGGTGTCCTATGCATATTTGTAAACAATAGCTGGTGCACGATATCTAAGGAAGTCTCCGTGTTTTGCTCGCCTGAGGTTGAGTATCTCATGATGAGCTGTACACCACACTATCTACTTACAGAGATTACATCTGTATTTTTCTTAGCTGTCTACATACCACCACAGACCAAGGTTGGCACTAAAACCTCACTCAATGAGCTGTATTCCACCATAAGCAAACAGGAAAACGCTCATCCAGAGGCGGCGCTCATACTAGCCGGGAACTTTAATGCAGGGAATCTTCAATCAGTTTTACCTCATTTCTATCTGCATGTTAAATGTGCAACCAGAGGGAGAAAAAAATTCTAGACCACCTTTACTCCATTCACAGAGATGCGTACAAAGCTCTCCCTCGCCCTCCATTTCGCAAATCTGACCATAACTCTATCCTCCTGGTTCCTGCTTACAAGCAAAAATTAAAGCAGGAAGCAACAGTGACTCGGGCTATAAAAAAATTGGTCAGATGAAGCAGATGCTAAACTACAGGACTGTTTTGCTAGCACAGACTGGAATATGTTCCGGGATTCTTCCAATGGCATTGAGGAGTACACCACATCAGTCACAGGCTTTATCAATAAGTGCATCGAGGACGTCGTCCCCACAGTGACTGTACATGCATACCCCAACCAGAAGCTATGGATTACAGGCAACATTTGCACTGAGCTAAAGGATAGAGATGCCACTTTCAAGGAGCGGGACTCTAACCCAGAAGCTTATAAGAAATCCCGCTATGCCCTCCGATGAACCATCAAACAGGCAAAGCATCAATACAGGACTAAGATCGAATCGTACTGCACTGGCTCAGACGCTCATCAGATGTGGCAGGGCTTGCAAACTATTACAGACTACAAAGGGATGAGCTAAACAACTTCTATGCTCACTTCGAGGCAAGTAACACTGAAACATGGATGAGAGCATCAGCAGTTCCGGACGACAGTGTGATCAAGCTCTCCGCATCCGATGTAAGACCTTTAAACAGGTCAACATTTACAAGGCCGCAGGGCCAGACGGATTACCAGGTCGTGTACTCTGAGCATGCGCTGACCAACTGGCAAGTGTCTTCAATGACATTTTCAACCTCTCCCTGTCCCAGTCTGTAATACCTACATGTTTCAAGCAGACCACCATAGTCCCAGTGCCCAATAACACTAAGGTAACCTGCCTAAATGACTACCGACCCGTAGCACTCACGTCTGTAGCCATGAAATCTTTTGAAAGGCTGGTCACGGCTCACATCATCACCATTATCCCAGAAACCCTAGACTCACTCCAATTTGCATACTGCACCAACAGATCCACAGATGATGCAATCTCTATTGCACTCCACACTGCCCTTTCCTACCTGGACAAAAGGAACACTTAGTATGTAAGAATACTATCAATTGACTACAGCTCAGCGTTCAACACCATAGTGCCCTCAAAGCTCAGTGATTCCATGTCTATGTATATAGGTCAGCAGCCTCTACGGTACGGGGTTGAGTAACCGGGTGGTAGACGGCTAGTGAAGGCTATTTAGCAGTCTGATGGCCATGAGATAGAAGCTGTTTTTCAGTCTCTCGATCCCAGCTTTGATGCACCTGTACTGACCTCACCTTCTGAATGATAGTGGGGTGAACAGGCAGTGGCTCGGGTGGTTGTTGTCCTTGATTGTCTATTTGGCCTTCCTGTGACACCGGGTGCTGTAGGTGTCCAGGATGGCAGGTAGTTTACCCCCGGTGATATGTTGTGCAAACCTCACCACCCACTTGAGAGCCCTGCAGTTGTGTGTGGTGCAGTTGCCGTACCAGGTGGTGATACAGCCCGACAGGATGCTCTCAATTGTGCATCTGTAAAAGTTTGTGAGGGTTTTAGGTGACAAGCCAAATTTCTTCAACCTCATGAGGCACTGTGCGCCTTCTTCACCACACTGTCTGTGTGGGTGGACCATTTCAGTTTGCCAGTGATATGTACGCCGAGGAACTTAAAACTTCTCCACTGCTGTCCCGTCGATGTGGATAGGAGGGTGCACCCTCTGTTGTTTCCTGAAGTCCACAATCATCTCCTTTGATTTGTTGACGTTGAGTGAGAGGTTATTTTCCTGACACCTCACTCCCAGAGCCCTCACCTCCTCCCTGTAGGCTGTCTCATCATTGTTTTTATTCAAGCCTACTACTGTAGCATAGTCTGCAAACTTGATGATTGAGTTGGAGGTGTGCATGGCCACTCAGTCATGGGTGAACAGGGAGTGCAGGAGGGGGCTGAGCACGCATCCTTGTGGGGCCCCAGTGTTGAGGATCAGTGAAGTGGAGATGTTGTTCCCTATCTTCACCACCTGGGGGCGGCCTGTCCGGAAGTCCAGGACCCAATTGCACAGGGCGGGGTTCAGACCCAGGGCCTCAAGCTTAATGACAAGCTTGGAGGGTACTATGGTGTTGAATGCTGAGCTATAGTCAATGAATAGCATTCTTACATAGGTCCATCTGGACAAGAGGAATACCTATCATCTGTGGACCTATTGGGGCGGTAAGCAAATTGAAGTGGATCTAGGGTGACAGGTAAGGTGGAGGTGATATGATCCTCGACTAGCCTGTCAAAGCACTTCATGATGACAGAAGTGAGTGCTAAGAGGCAATAGTCATTTAGTTCAGTTACCTTTACATTTTTGGGTACAGGAACAATGGTGGCCATCTTGAAGCATGTGGGGACAGCAGACTGGGATAGGGAGAGATTGAATATGTCCGTAAATACACCAGCCAGCTGGTCTGCGCATGCTCTGAGGATGCGGCTAGGGATGCCGTCTCGGCTGGCAGCATTGCGAGGGTTAACACGTTTAAATGTCTTATTCAAGTTGGAGAGCCCACAGTCCTTGGTAGCTGGCCACGTCGGTGGCACTGTGTTATCCTCAAAGCGGGAAAAGAATGTGTTTAGCTTGTCCGGAAGCAAGACTTTGGTGTCCTTGGCTGGTTTTCCTTTCGTAGTCTGTAGACCCTGCGACATACGTCTCGTGTCTGAGCCGTTGAATTGCGACTCCACTTTGTCTCTATATGGACGTTTTGCCTGTTAATTAATTGCCTTGTGGAGGGAATGACTACTCTATTTGTATTCTGCCATATTCACAGTCATCTTGCCATGGTTAAGTGCGGTAGTTCGCGCATTCAGTTTTGCGCGAATGCTGCCATCTATCCATGGTTTCTGGTAAGGGAAGGTTTTAATAGTCACAGTGGGTACAACATCTCCTATACACTTCTTGATGAAATCAGTAACCATCTCAGTGTACACCTCAATATTATTCTCGGAAACTACCTGGAACATATCCCAGTCTGCGTGATCAAAACAATCTTGAAGCGTGGATTCCGATTGGTCAGACCAGTGTTGTCACAACTTCCGCCGAAGTTGGTCCCTCTCCTTGTTCGGGCGGCATTCGGCGGTCGACATCACCGGTTTTCTAGCCGCCACCAATCCACTTTTCATTTTCCATTTGTTTTGTCTTCATTGTACACACCTGGTTTCCATTCCCTTAATTATATGTTCCTTATTTAACCCTCTGTTTCCCCCATGGTTTTGTGCGTGTTTGTTCGTTGTAAGTTGGTCTGTATTTGTGAGCTTGATTATTTTCCTTCTTGGAATGTTGTTGTTTTGAGTAAAGTTACGTGAATTACTCATCTCTGTGTCCTGCGCCTGACTCCGCCTTACCTGCTACACCTAGACACCTTACAAGCGTTGAATAGTCCTTAGCACGGGTACTTCCTTTTAGAGTTTCTGACTATAGGAAGGGTGGAGCAAAATGGTCCGATTTGCCAAAAAGAGGGTGGGGAGGGCCTTGTATGCATGAAGTTGGAATAACAATGGTTAAGTGTTTTTCCAGCGCGAGTACTACAGTCGATATGCTGATAGAATTTAGGTAGCCTTTTCCTCAAATTTGCTTTGTTAAAATCCCCAGCTACAATAAATGCAGCCTCAGGATATTCGGTTTCCAGTTTGTATAAAGTCTAGTGAAGTTCCTTGAGGGCCGTCGTGGTATCGGCTTGAGGGGGGATATATGGGGCTGTGACAATAACTGAAGAGAATTATCTTGGGAGATAATACGGTATTCTAGGTCAGGTGAACAAAAGGACTTGGGTTTCTGTATGTTATCACAATCACACCAAGAGTAGTTAATCATGAAACATACACCACCACCTTTCTTCCCCAAGAGTTCTTTATTCCTGTCTGTATGATGTACTGAGAACCCAGCTGGCTGTATGGACAGCGACAGTATATCCGGAGAGAACCATTATTCCGTGAAACAGAGTATGGTACAGTCCCTGATGTCTCTCTGGAAGGACATCCTTGCCCTGAGCTCATCTACTTTATTGTCCAGAGACTGAACATTACTCTGAAGTGGTGGATGGTGTGCATACCTCCTGAGTCAGATTAGAAGTCCACTCCGAATACCTCTTCTCTGCCGGCGGTGACTTGGAGCAGTCTCTGGGATAAGTTAAATTGTCCTGGGATGTACGAACAAAGAATCCAATTCAGGAAAGTTGTATTGCTGGTCGTAATGCTGGTGAGTTACCTCCACTCTGATACCCAAAAGTTATTTCCAGCTGTATGTAATAACACAACAACAGGGCTAATAATGTAAGAAATACAAGCATAGCTTCCATGTCTGTAGGCACCGTCTTACAATTAGCAAGTGGCTGAAACTATCTCACCAGAGAAAGAATCCAAGAGAGCGAAATAGCGCCTCTCTGTCTTACTATACACTCAGTAGGTATACCCATCTAGTACCAGTCGGACCAGTAGTTGTTGTGGAATGCATTTGTTTTATTTAATGACTTTATTATTTAATTCCAAGTCATAATCTCATCTCTGCTGTCTGACAAAAACACAATTTTGTAGTTCTTCCAAGTAAATAAGGCATACTTTTATGATTGCTGCATACCAACTATAAATCCCTTAGATCATGTATTTTTAGATAGAGATACCTAGCTAAGCAACATCTGCTCTCTATATCGCCTCATGATCGCGCATTATCTCTTCCATAGCAGCCTAAAAGAAAGACAGACCGAACAGGTAGATCAGCAATGGATTATGGTCATTGTAGTTAATTACCACGTTTTATTCGCTAAACTATGTAGAATACGTGTAATAATGGAGCTGTGAGTCGGGAAGCAGGTGCAGGTGAAACGTTTAATAAAACAACAAAACCATGAATGAGACAATTCCATGTGGCTACACACCGGTACACAAGAATAATACCAACTGGTGAGTGAACATAAGAGAGTGACATATAAAGGGGAGGAAATTATGAAGGTAATGAAGTCCAGGTGTGAATCATAATGATTAACAGGTGCGCGTAATGATGAATCCCAGGACCGTTGGTCGGCGACGTCGTATGCCAGACGGGAAGAGCAGGAGAAGATGTGACAATACTGGCCTGTTGGAAACTTCAACTCCCTACTACACCGCAGAGTTCAGGCTGGATCTGATTTATCTCTAGAGAAACTGTGCATTGAGCTCACAGAAGAAAAAAACTAACAAATTCAAATAATTGAACCGATGTCAGTCAATTAGTTGTTCAAAAGCCGAAAAATAACAGACATTTTGGTTAATAGCGCAGCACTAATGCAAATGTAAGTAAGGTTTGAAATGATTATGTTTTAGTCAAATATTAGATATGTTTGGGCTTCTTGCGGTCAATTTGCAGTGTACAAATGATTTTTAATTATGTTCTGCCCTGACCATCGCTCAAGAAAAAGAAAAAGATCTGTCCGCAGCTTAATCTAGTTGATGATCCCTGGTTTAAGGGATATATCAGTGAAGAATTCGTCTTCCAGGGCAATATGTATTTCTGTACTCAGCCAGGGGGCAGAAGAATCATTTCTAAACAAACAGGATGGGGCGAAATGCTAGTGCCTGGAAATACAATTTAAACTTGGGTCCTCCTACGTCTTTCCCTCTTTGCAAGTTTGCTAATTTTGCCATACCTTGCCATATACTATACATTTCGTAACCTCACTATGAACTGTATCCCAATATCCAGAACGGGGAGACATGGAAAGCATAGAACTATAGAAATTCAGCCATAGCAATATATTCATTTTGACAATAGATATTCTGCCTGTTAAAGCAACTGGGATATTATTCCATCTACTGAGGCAGATTGAATTGATTTTAGAGTTCTGTTAAAGTTCTGGCAATGGTTTTAACAAAGAAAGGAAATATATTTACTCCCAAATATTTAAAATGGGAAATATTGGAATTCATGAAATGATAAAAAAAACTATGTTTTACTGGGTTTCATCTCTTGATACATCCACATAAACCATTTCAACTTTCACCTTATAAAAACAAAACAGCCAACTCATCAATGTGAAAAAAAACCGATCAAAGCCATAATGCTATATAATGTAATTACAGTATAATATTGCTGTACACAATCAGTGCCTGGTAGACTTGGATTTTAACTTAAAATGAATGGCATTGTAGCAGATCCCCTCCAGAATGAGACTTCAATGGTTCTTCCAGGACACCAATGTAATGTGGCCACAGCACAGCTACAAGAGTATACAAACCAGCACAGCAAATATGGATGTACAGTACAGAGAGTCGCAGAGTCTTTCTTGAGCATATAAACCCAGTGACATAATTATTGGCAAGGATATTGTCATGCTAAATTCAATTAGCAAAACCAATGAACAGCTGATTGTCAATCTGAACTGTGGCAGAAGCAAATAATCTGTTAAATATGAAAACGAACACCGTCCGGACAGGATACATGGACTGTGTCCCAAATAACACCCTATTCCCTACATAGTGCATTACTTTTGACCAGACTATGGGCCATGGTCGAAAGTAGTGCACTACATAGGGAATAATGTGCCATTTGGGATGCAAGCAGAGACTCCTTATCCAGATCCATTACAGTTTAATTCTACAGCCTATTGTGCCCTTTCAAACTAGAGGAGGACGATATCCTCTTTATCTCTGTAGCTTTGGTCAACCTTGCAGAAAGAGGAAGAAGGACTCACAGCGCTAGTTATCATAGAAGTAATATAAAAGCTGAAGTGAACTTGAGTGGATCCCCTGTATGATATTCAAAGTCTGAAGTATGAACCAGTTCTACATGAGTTGACGGTGGTGGATCTTCTTCACTGAGCAATATGACTTACAATAGAAGCCATACAGATGTACTGTCTTAATTTGATCACTCTGTTGTTCCTGCACAGCAGGAAATGCAAAGTTGTAGTGTATTCGATTTTTCAAAGGCTTCTAAAGTTTGTAATTTCCACTAAACATTTTAGACTTGATTTTCCCTAACGAAAAATGTGTCAACCCCTACAAAAATATCCATTGATTATAATACACATAATAATTCACATTTCCTGTTGCTGCAGGATTATTGTCCTGCTGTGAGAAACGGATCAAATAAACATAGAGCACATCTGTATGGAAGCTAAAGTAAACTTGAGTCTCCTGTTGTGTGATTTGATATTCAGACCTGAAGATCAAGGTGAGGTGATAATGGTGGTTCTCGTCTTTCAGAATGTATCCACATTGTCAAGGGCAGACCTAAACATTGTCTATATGGTTGTGTATAAGGCAAAAACCAATATCTAATTTAAAATGGCTATAATGATTGAGGCGGAAGCCATTGTATTCACTTGAGCAGCTCCTTGATCCTTTGTCCCACACATGCATGTACGCACGCACACACACACGCTCCCGCACACTGATCTCATCATATCTCGATCAGACTCTCCTCCTCCTCAGGCTCTGGCTCGGCTGCGGGAGCTGGCTGCTCGCTCTCCACCTCCTGTCCTTCTGCCTCCTGTCCTTCTGCCTCCTGGGATTCTGCCTCCTGGGATTCTGCCTCCTGGGATTCTGCCTCCTGGGATTCTGACTCCTGGGATTCTGACTCCTGGCGACTTCTGACTCCTGTCCTTCTGACTCCTGTCCTTCTGACTCCTGTCCTTCTGACTCCTGTCCTTCTGACTCTGTCCTTCCAGGCCGGTAAACAATGTAGTACTCCTTGAGGGGCTGACTGTGGTGGAGACTGGACTTGATGGTGAGGGGGAACTCCTCAGGGGCCAGGAGTTGGTGGTGGCCCTCCACCAGCACACTCAGGCTGTAAAATGGAATAGAAAAGAATAGAACAGAATAGAATAGAATTGAACAGAACAGAACAGAATAGAACAGAACAAAACATAACAGAATATAACATAATAGAAAAGAACAGAAGAGAAGAGAACAGAACAGAACAGAACAGAATACAACATAATAGAATAGAACAGAAGAGAACAGAACAGAACAGAACAGAACAGAACATAATATGATAGAACAGAATAGAATAGAACAGAATAGAAAAGAACAGAATAGAGCAATATAACAGAATAGAAGAGAACAGAATAGAACAGTAATCAACAGAATAGAACAGAACATAATAGAATATAACATAATAGAATGGAATAGAATAGAACAGAACACAATACAAGAGAATACAACAGAATAGAATGGAACAGAACAGAATATAATATAATAGAACAGAAGTGAACATAATAGAACAGAATGGAATAGAACAGAATAGAATGCCATAAATACTTTCTTTTCATTTTGTGAGACAGGGTCAGCATAAACATATTGACATGCACAGGGTCAGCCACGGAGCAACGCCCCTGGATGGAGAGAGCCGTTTTGGAGTGGTTAAGTGCCTTATTCAAGGGCACAACGGCAGGAGATTGTACCTGTAGGACTCTGGCTCTGCCACCTCAAACTTGTCAGCACACTGGGCACACAGGTCCTGGGCTGTGGTGTTGGGGCAGACCCTCATGGTCTTAGTGTTGCACCCCGCCTCCAGGAACGACACGTTGATGAAGCCCTGCAACGGGACAGCGCAAAAAGAGGACATGAAATATCATATGACAATTTGTGTTATTGTCAACATAATGACAATACAATTTCAAAGAATACTGATATAGTCATAATGATCAAATATCAAAATACTGCAGTGACATTTTCTATTCCATTACTCTGAGTCCGACTGGACTACCGGACCTAGTTTAGGAGGGTCTCCTTTCCAACCCTAACCCTAACTCAAACCCTATCCCTAACCCTAACCCTAACTCAAACCCTATCCCTAACCCTAACCCTAACCCAGCCTGACTGGACTACCAGGCCTAGTTCAGGAGGGTCTCCTTTCCAACCCTAACCCTAACTCAAACCCTATCCCTAACCCTAACCCTAACTCAAACCCTATCCCTAACCCTAACCCTAACCCAGCCTGACTGGACTACCAGGCCTAGTTCAGGAGGGTCTCCTTTCCAACCCTAACCCTAACTCAAACCCTATCCCTATCCCTATCCCTAACCCTAACTCAACCCTATCCCTAACCCTAACTCAAACCCTATCCCTAACTCAAACCCAATCCCTAACCCTAACTCAAACCCAATCCCAATCCCTAACCCTAACTCAAACCCTAACCCTAACTCAAACCCTAACCCTCTCCTTTCCAACCCTAACCTTAACTCAAACCCTAACCCTAACCCCTAACCCTAACCCTCTCCTTTCCAACCCTATCCCTAACCCTATCCCTAACCCTCTCCTTTCCAACCCTAACTCTAACCCTAACCCTCTCCTTTCAAACCCTAACTCCTAACCCTAACCTTAACCCTAGCTCTAGCTATATCCCTATCCCTAACCCTAGCTATATCCCTAACCCTAACCCTTAACCCTAGCATTAACCCTAACCCTAGCTCTAGCTATATCCCTAACCTAGCTTTAATCCTTCATCCTTAATCCTTATCCTTAACCCTTATCCTTAACCCTTATCCCTAACCCTTATCCCTAACCCTTATCCCTAACCTTTATCCCTAACCCTTAATCCTTCATCCTTAATCCTTATCCTTAACCCTTATCCCTGACCTTTATCCCTAACCCTTAATCCTTCACCCTTAATCCTTATCCTTAATCCTTATCCCTTATCCTTAATCCTTATCCCTAACCCTTATCCCTAACCCTAATCCTAACTCTGGCCTTAACCCCAACCCTTATCCCTAACCCTTATCCCTAACCCTACCCTCTGTGTGTGCTACCCTAGTGGTACTGACCTGAACAGATGAACGTGACACGCTGGCTTTGTTCAGGGTCCGTCTCTTCTCCCAGCGGTGGATAGAGTTCTGGATCTCCAGACTGAGCTTCTGTGTCACCACCTGCTTCTCATAGTTCTTTATGTGCTCCAACACTCCATACGTAGTCGTCAGGTAGTAGGAGCCTGGTGACACACACAAGATAGTCATCATTATGAGGCACATACACTGCATCTAACATTGGTACTATGTGTGCGTCAGTGCTGTTATGTGTGTGTTTGTATGTGTGTGTGTTTACGCGCGTGTGTGTGTGTGCGTGCGTTTATCAAATTTAGATTGTCCCTACCCTCTCCTAGCTGCAGTGCAGGGTCCATCAGCTCCATCATATACTCTACATCCAGTAGCAGGAAGGCCATGTTGCTCCTGGCCAGGACGTACATCAGCACCGGGAGGAAGTCATCTGCACCATGGGCTCTCCCTGCTGGAAACGTCAACCACCATCTTAGTCAGTTCACCTGACAGTCAGGTATTTGTGTGGCAGTAATGATCAATCAACATCAACTTCAATCTCCCCTCTCATTCAGGTATTTGTAGACACTGGTGTCGTCCAGCAGTAATAATCATTATCAAAGTCAATCTGCGCTCGTAAACTAGCCCTGATTTTCATGCTTCCTGGCTTTCGTTTGGAGATAGTGGAGTCCTAATTAAAAAGAGACTTGGGAGGATGGCATCGTGAGACTACTCTTATGCTAACAAACAACATAACAAAGTTCGTTATAATTCAACCACCAAAATCTGCCCAGCAACAAAGACGCCTCCTCACCTGGACAGCCTATAGACATGGATTCATAGATGATCTTGCAGGTCTTAAGGAGCAGATCAATCTTCTTCTGAGGGGAGTATTCCTGGTGGAGGGTCGTCAACTTCAGCTGGATCTAAGATGGACGGACGGACGGATGGATAGATGGATGGAAAGATGTACTTTGTTAATTCCTGATGGGAAATTCATGTCATACAGCAGCAGACAAAACCCACACTGTACAAGACCAAAACAGAATGCAGGGTCAGGGGCCATGTAAAGGTGAGTGCCCCGGTCAACAGTAAAGCACTACATAGGAACCATTAAGGTACCATTTCAGATGCAGCCCATTACTGTCTACCTTCTCCATGACAGGGGTCTCTGGGACGCTGGTGGTGATCCCCAGTTCTGTGGTGGTGGTACCCAGGACGACACTCTGGTTCACCCTCAGTCTCTTCAGACAGCCGTCCCTGGCGTGGATGTCTTTCAGGCCTGAATACACAGCCTCCCTCAGAGGCTTCAGCATAGCCTTACACATGGCAGCCTCAATAATCACCTCTGGAGAGGAACATGGCAAAACCCACTGGTTAGAAATCAGTGGGCACCATTTCTAGTTGAGAAGAGAGCTTGTTGCAGGCAGCTACGTAATGATTCGACTTTATGTTAGATTCCCTGTCTACTCTACGCGCTCTGACTAATATATTTCTGCCTGCAGTTATAGTTCTTTATGGACAAAAGATAACCAAATGTTTATTCATTTAGTCTGAATATTATCCCCACTTGAATATATACAGTATTTATACGTACACTGTGTAAGAAAACCTGACATTCAGCATTCACGCTGGAGGAAAAATAAGTTATTATATTTAAGCAGTAAGGCCAGAGGGGGTGTGGTATATGGCCAATATACCACGGCTAAGGGATGTTCTTAGGCATGACGTGGCACCTGGACACAGCACTTAGCCGTGGAATATTGGCCATATACCAAAAACCCCCGAAGTGCCTTATTGCTGTTATAAACTGGTTACCAATGTAATTAGAGCAGTAAAAATAAATGTTTTGTCATATGGTCTGATATACCACGGCTGTCAGCCAATCAGCATTCAGGGCTCAAACCACCCAGTTTATATTAATCCAGAGTCTATTGACGCACCCGTGTGTCCATCTAAGTAACGTAATAAAAAAAATCCCCATCAACTGATGCAAAATGCATCATACGGGGATGATTTCTTTATTTTCAAAGTTACATATCTTGAAAACTTGATTGCTGACAAGCAAAACATTTGGGACTCTGTCAAGAATGAACTAATGAAACAAATATCGAAATATCGTTTTTGGTTGGAGTTTATCTTTAATCTAGAGAGTTTTTTGCATGGGGTGTGTCTCAATCCACCACATCCGTCTACAATATATATACAAAAGTATGTGGACATCCCTTCAAATTAGTGGATTTGGCTATTTCAGCCACACCCGTTGCTGACAGGTGTACACAGCCATGCAAATGTCTGGCCTGTTAGAGCTGCCCCGGTCAACTGTTAGTGCTGTTATTGTGAAGTGGCAATGTCTAGGAGCAACAACAGCTCAGCGTGAAGTGGTAGGCCACACAAGCTAACAGAACGGGACCGTTAAGTGCTGAAACGCGTAAAAATCTTCAGTTGCAACACTCATTACTGAGTTCCAAACTACAACTGGAAGCAACGTCAGCACAATAACTTTTCGTCGGGATCATCATGAAATGGGTTTCCATGGCTAAGCAGCCGCACACAAGCCTAAGATCACCATGCACAATGCCAAGTGTCGGCTGGAGTTGTGTAAAGCTCGCTGCCATTGAATTCTGGAGCACTGGAAACGTGTTCTCTGCAGTGATGAATCACGTTTCACCATCTGGCAGTCCGACGGACTAATCTGGGTTTGGCAGGAGCGCAAGGAGAACGCTACCTGCCTGAATGCATAGTGCCAACTGTAAAGTTTGGTGCAGGAGGATGGTCTGGAGCTGTTTTTGATGGTTCGGGCTAGGCCCCTTAGTTCCAGTGAAGGGAAATCTTAACGCTAGAGCATACAATGACATTCTAGACGATTCTGTGCTTCCAACTTTGTGGCAACAGTTTGAGGAAGGCCCTTTCCTGTTTCAGCATGACAACGCCCTCGTGCACAAAGCGAGGTCCGTACAGAAATTGGTCGATCTGGATTGATATGGAAGAACTTGACTGGCCTGCACAGAGCCCTTACCTCACCTTTGGGATGAATTGGAATGCCGACGGCGAGCCAGGCCTGATCGCCCAACATCAATGTGCCCGACCTCACTAATGCTCTTGTGGCTGAATGGAAGCAAGTCCAACATCTAGTGTTCCAACATCTAGTGAAAAGCCTTCCCAGAAGAGTGGAGGCTGTTATAGCAGCAAAGGGGGGACCAACTCCATATTAATGCCCATGATTTTGGAATGAGATGTTCGACGAGCAGGTGTCCACATACTTCTGGTCATGTAGTGTATGTCGGCTTATTAATTCAGTAAGAATTTTATCATCACTTGCATATATACTGCATTTATATGTAAGAAAACCTGACATCCAGCATTCACGGTGGAGGCCAAATAAGTTTGATATTAAACACAATTATACCATCAAATGTTAACAGTGACAACCCTCATAAACAACCATGTTGTCTGTCCCTGTTGTAATTTCACAGGTGTCACTAGAAAGTCTCATTTCCAATGCACACAGTGAAGACTGTGATATACAACTGTCTCCTGTTTGACAGTAAATAAGGGGAACATCCTGTTTGCCAAATGTGATGTTGGACACTGAATATGTTACGCATGTTAATTTGAAGATTAGTGAGAACTGAAGCATTCATGTGAAAGACAGTGTTAATGTGTACGTACACATGACTGTAAGTCGCTTTGGATAAACGTGTCTGCTAATGGAATGTATTATTACTATTATTACAAACTGTATCAGACAAATAAAATGTATTTTTTGGGGGGGCGGGGGGTGTCTCAAAATAAGGAGCAAGAGGAACTCAGTATTTTGAGTGTGTAAAGAGTCTTGAAAATGGTGTGTCTAACGTTGTGTATTGACAGATGCATGTTGAGTATATCAAGGAGAATTAAGCAGGCCCAGGGAATCGAACCCAGAATCCTTCAATTGCAACGCTATGCTCTACTAACTGCAGTAACTCTAAGATTACAACTGCTAGACTATGTTACTGTATCTAGCCTCTAATTAGACTGTATCTCACCTAGTTTGTCCTCTGTGTAGATGTTGGGCTCCAGTAGGTTCTGCAGCTCAGTGCTCTGGATGAGGTAACTCTTCAGCTGGGTCATCATCTGCCTGATCTCCTGCAGCAGCTCAGTGCTGGAGCTGTGCTTCCCCATGGTCTCCAGGATATACAATCTGGGGTCAGATACATTTATTGATTAGTACATCAAGGGTGTCCAAATCGATTACAAAATTAGGGACATTGAACAAATGTAAATGACATTTTCCATTGCTGTCACGACTTCCGCCGAAGTCGGCCCCTCTCCTTGTTCGGGCGGCGTTCGGCAATCGACGTCACCGGCTTACTAGTTACCACCGATCTATGTTTCCCTGTTCGTTTGGTTTTGTCTTAATTATACACACCTGTTTCATAGTCCCTGATTATGTTCATTATTTAACCCTCTGGCTTTCATGTTTGTCTTATCTGTGATTGTTTCCTGTTTTGTAGTTGTTGGAGGTGTTTTCTCCTAGCCATGTTTTATTACTGTGGGAGAAGTTGGATTATTGTTTTTTGAGTAAAACGTTTTGTTTGCACTCATTCCTGTGTCCTGCGCCTGACTCCGATACTTCTCCTACGAAAAGCATTACAGAGTCACGGACCACTATAATGGAGTCAGCAGGAGCAGCCAGTACTTCTATTCCAGTAAAGGAGCGCATCCAGCAGCACGCGATCATGTTACAGAGTCTTGGGACAGCCATGGATCGCGTGCTGCAGACTATGGACAGTATTGAGAGAAGAGGATTTCCCTTCAACCCAGCCATTCCATCGCCACCAGATCCACATCATACACACGTGCTCAACCATCCGTCGTCAGTATCCAGTGGGATTCGGCTCTCACTCCCGGGAGCGTATGACGGAACAGCTGCCGGGTGCCAGGGGTTCCTACTCCAGCTGGAGCTCTACCTGGCGGCTGTCCAGCCGGCACCTTCGGGACGTGAGAGAGTGAGCGCTCTCATCTCCTGTCTGACTGGTAAAGCCCTGGAGTGGGCCAACGCCATCTGGGAAGGGGAAGGCCCTACTCTGGATAACTACGAGGACTTCTCCCGCCGCTTTCGGGCAGTATTTGATCATCCACCGGAAGGGAGAGCGGCGGGGGAGCGATTGTTGCATTTAAGACAGGGGAAGAGGAGCGCTCAGGAGTTTGCGCTGGACTTTAGAACTCTGGCGGCGGGTGCGGGATGGAATGAGTGGGCCCTGATCGACCACTACAGGTGTGGTTTGCGAGAGGACATTCGTCGGGAGCTAACCTGTAGGGACACCACCATCCACCTGGACCAGCTGGTGGACTTATCAATCCGGCTGGATAATCTGTTGGCCTCCCGCGGACGCCCGGCTTGGGGTTCGTTGGTTCCATCCCCCAGCCCCTTAGACCCAACACCTATGGAGTTGGGAGGGGCTGGTACGAGGGAGACTGGAGGGGGAACCATTCCATGCACTAGCTGTGGCTGCAGAGGACACACTGCTGGTCGGTGCTGGGGAGGTTCTCCAGGAAGTCGAGGTGGTAGGCGGAACACCGGTGGTTCATCTCAGGTGAGTAGGCACACGACTCACCCAGACCCCCTGTTGCTCACATGTGGTTATCTATAGGATTTCCGGGGTTCTCCCCGCATTCCCAGCATAAGGCGCTAGTAGATTCAGGTGCAGCTGGGAACTTTATTGATCGGTCTTTGGCTCACAGATTAGGGATTCCTATTGTTCCCGTTGATGTTCCCTTCCCTGTACATGCCCTAGATAGTCGTCCTTTGGGGTCGGGGCTGATTAAGGAGGTCACAGCTCCCATTGCTATGGTAACGCAGGGGTGTCATGAGGGGAGAATTAGTCTCTTTCTGATTGACTCTCCTGCGTTTCCCGTTGTTTTGGGTCTTCCCTGGTTGGCTTCTCATGATCCTATTATTTCGTGGCAACAGAGGGTTCTCAAGGGATGGTCCTGTCAGTGTTCAGGGAGGTGTTTAGGTGTTTCCTTAGGTGCCACTACGGTGGAAAGTCCAAACCAGGTTTCCACCATGCACATTCCCCCCGAATATGCCGATTTGGCAGACTCAATGACCACCCCATCGACCGGGGGATTGTGCGATAAATCTCCGGGAGGGCGCTGCACTTCCCAGGAGTCACGTGTATCCTCTGTCACAGGAGGAGATGAAGGCTATGGAGACATATGTCACCAAATCTCTGGGACAAGGATACATTCGGCCCTACATTTCACCTGTCTCCTCGAGTTTCTTTTTTGTGAAGAAGAAGGATGGAGGTTTACGCCCGTGCATCGACTATCGAGGTTTGAACCAGATTACGGTAAAATACAGTTACCCGCTGCCTCTTATCGCTAGTATGACAGAGTCATTGCTTCTTCACAAAATTGGACCTCAGGAGCGCGTACAACCTAGTGCGTATCAAGGGAGAGGATGAGTGGAAGATGGCATTTAGCACCACTTCTGGGCACTATGAGTACCTCGTCATGCCGTATGGGTTAATGAATGCTCCGTCCGTCTTCCAATCATTTGTGGATGAGATCTTCAGGGACCTGCACGGGCGGGGTGTAGTGGTGTATATAGATGACATTCTAATATACTCCACTACCCGCGCTGAGCATGTGTCCCTTGTATGCATGGTGCTTGGTCGACTGTTGGAGCATGACCTTTACGTCAAGGCGGAGATATGTCTGTTCTTCCAACAGTCCGTCTCCTTCCTTGGTTCCGTTTGTCCGCGTCAGGGGTAGAGATGGAGAATGACCGCATTTCAGCCGTGTGTAATTGGCCGACTCCAACCACGGTAAAGGAGGTGCAGCAGTTTTTAGGGTTTGCCAACTACTACCGGAGGTTTATCCAGGGTTTTGGCCAGGTGGCGGCTCCCATTACCTCCTTACTGAAGGGGGGACCGGTGCGACTGCGGTGGTCGGCTGAGGCGGACAGAGCTTTTGGTAACCTGAAGGCTCTGTTTACCACGGCTCCAGTGCTGGCGCATCCTGATCCCTCCTTAGCGTTCATAGTTGAGGTGGACGCATCCGAGGCTGGAATAGGGGCTGTGCTATCTCAGCGCTCGGGTAAGCCACCAAAACTCCGCCCCTGTGCTTTATTTTCAAAGAAACTCAGCCGGCGGAGCGAAACTATGATGTGGGGGATAGGGAGTTGTTGGCTGTGGTCGGGGCTCTGAAAGCGTGGAGACATTGGCTTGAGGGGGCTAGACACTCTTTCCTTATTTGGACTGACCACCGAAATCTGGAGTACATTCGGGCAGCGAGGAGACTGAACCCTCGCCAGGCTAGGTGGGCTATGTTTTTCACACGCTTTGCTTTCACCCTTTCCTACAAACCAGGTTCCCAGAACATGAAGGCAGACGCACTGTCCCAGCTGTATGATACAGAGGAGCGGTCCACGGAGCCCACTCCCATAATTTCAGCTTCTTGCCTGGTGGCACTGGTGGTATGGGAGGTGGACACGGACATCGAACGGGCGCCACGTGCAGAACCCACTCCCCCCCAGTGTCCCGTTGGGCACGTGTACATTCCGTTTGATGTCCGCGATCGTTTGATCTGTTGGGCCCACACATCACCCTCCTCTGGTCATCCTGGTATCGGTCGGACGGTGCGCTGCCTTGCTGGGAAGTACTGGTGGCCCACGTTAGTTAAGGACGTGAGGCTTTATGTCTCCTCCTGTTCGGTATGCGCACAGTGCAAGGCACCTAGACATCTGCTCAGAGGGAAATTACAACCCCTTCCCGTTCCGCAACGACCGTGGTCACACCTATCTGTGGATTTCGTGACGGATCTTCCCCCGTCACGGGGTAACACCACGATCCTGGTCATTGTGGATCAGTTTTCTAAGTCCTGCCGTCTCCTTCCTTTGCCCGGTCTCCCTACGGCTCTACAAACTGCGGTGGCTCTGTTCAGCCATGTATTCCGGCACTACGGGGTGCCTGAGGACATAGTGTCTGATCGGGGTCCCCAATTTACATCTAGAGTCTGGAGGGCGTTTATGGAACGCCTGGGGGTCTCGGTCAGCCTTACCTCAGGTTTCCACCCCGAAAGTAACGGGTAGGTGGAAAGAGTCAACCAAGAGGTGGGTAGGTTTCTGCGGTCCTATTGCCAGGACCGGCCAGGAGAGTGGGCGTCGTTTATCCCCTGGGCGGAGATGGCCCAAAACTCATTACGCCACTCTTCGACTAATCTTAACCTAGCACACACTGAAAAGGGGTATCAGCCGGTCCTGGCTCCATGGCATCAGAGCCAGATCGAGGCTCCTGCGGTGGATGAATGGTTTCGGCACTCGGAGGAGACATGGAAAGCTGACCATGTACGACTACAATGAGCCATCAGGCGGCAAAAGGCGAGTGCCGACAGCCACCGCAGTGAGGCCCCGGTTTATGCACCGGGGGATCGGGTCTGGCTCTCGACCCAAAACCTGCCCCTTCACCTGCCCTGCCGGAAGCTGGATCCGCGGTTTGTGGGGCCTTTCAAAGTCCTGAGGAGATTGAACGAGGTTTGTTATAGGTTACAACTCCCCCCTGATTATCATATTAACCCCTCATTCCATGTGTCTCTCCTCAGGCCGGTGGTGACTGGTCCGCTCCAGCAGTCTGAGGTACGGGAGGTTCCTCCGCCTCCTCTGGATATCGAGGGGGCCCAGCGTATACAATACGAGCCATTATGGACTCAAGACGTCGGGCGAGGAGCCTTCAGTACCTCGTGGAGTGGGAGGGGTACGGTCCGGAGGAGCAAAGCTGGGTACCGGCGGAGGACATCCTGGACCCATCATTAATCCAGGAGTTTCACCGCTTCCGTCCGGATCGCCCTGCTCCCCGTCCTCCGGGTCGTCCCCGAGGCCGGTGTCGGCGCGCTGCTGGAGCCGCGCGTCAAGGGGGGGGGGGTACTGTCACGACTTCTGCCGAAGTCGGCCCCTCTCCTTGTTCAGGCGGCGATCGACGTCACCGGCTTACTAGTTACCACCGATCTATGTTTCCCTGTTCGTTTGGTTTTGTCTTAATTATACACACCTGTTTCATATTCCCTGATTATGTTCATTATTTAACCCTCTGGCTTTCATGTTTGTCTTGTCTGTGATTGTTTCCTGTTTTGTAGTTGTTGGAGGTGTTTTCTCCCAGCCATGTTTTATTACTGTGGGAGAAGTTGGATTATTGTTTTTTGAGTAAAACGTTTTGTTTGCACTCATCCCTGTGTCCTGCGCCTGACTCCAATACTTCTCCTACGAAAAGCATTACAATTGCCCATTAGACAGATATGAACAAGATCCAGTTGTGAGTCAAAATATGTGTGGCCCTAACCATCAACTAAGCGATTCTGAGAAATCTGTGTTGAACGGATCTTCTACCTGTAGTCCTTCACCAGGGTGCCGAAGTAGGAGCTCCCATCCCTGGACAGCTCTAGGATTCTCTTCTGGAGCTTGTGGTCGGTGTTCATGAAGTTAGTGAACACGCTGGAGAAGCGGTGCTTGGCTCGGTCCAGCATGATGGTAGGGGTCCTCTTCATCGACACCTGGAGGGTATTATTGATTTTTAATGATAAGTATTTCATTTTGATTATGTTACAGGAAAATGTCATACAGATTCACATACAGTAACAAAGTCACAGCAGCAATTGAATAGGTACAGAAATGAAGCTTTTAGTTAGGTTAGTGTATGATGTTAGTTATACAGTTCGTAATAATGTTAAATGGGAAGTCAAGGGGACTTCCTGGTGAAATAAAGGTGAAATAAATCAATTAAAGATATATGAACCTTGGTGTTGTTGGTCCCACCGGTCCCTACAGCCCCGCTGGCCACAGTGTCAGCCTCCTCCTCTGTACTGCTGGTAGAGTAGGAGTCATGTTCCAGGGCAGGGAAGACAGCTTCACCATCAGGGGAGTACAGGGACACATCTGTCCCCCTGGCCTCCCTTACGGGGAAGGAGGTCGGCCTCGAAGCAGGCGAGGGGGTGCTAGAGTTCTGGTGGGTATCCGATGATGAATTGATTGACAGAAGTCCTCCGCTTATCATGTTTCTGGAGAGAGGTCTGGTGGGCGTGAACTGAGAGGGTTTCTTCTTCCTGGGAGGCGGGACTGGATGTGTGGCCCTCTTCGTCAGCGGGGCTGTAGCCACGGTAACAACCTCACTGATGTTTGAAGCCCCTGATGTCCCTTTGTTCTGCAGTGTCTCTGTCTCACATGCATGGGATTCCACTCCTAACTTCTCCTCTGCCATGTTAGTGGTGTCATCGATGCAGACCAGTGAAGCAACAGGCACTGGACCAACACCGGCCTCCTGTCCCGGGATTGAGGGACGGTTCTCTGAGGGTTTCCGCCGAAGGGGTACGAGTGGTATCCTGTGTGGGGGTGGTCGGGGTGCTGGGTGTTTCTGTCCTGCTGTTGCTCCGCGCGATGACAGTGGCTGTAGAGGCTGAGTAGCTGCTACTGAGTCAGTAACAGTAACTGACACCTCTTTCTCCGAGACGAGTTGAGAAGCAGCTCCCTCTCCCTCCTCAGTGTCTTTGCTGCTGTCTCCTTCTGCTTTCTGACCTGCTGCCTTGGCTATTACTGTTCGCGGTGGGGGTGGAGACCTGGGGGAGACACTTTCCCCTCTGGCACCCTGCTTAGCCCCCTGTGACAGAATCAAGCCCTCTGGGACATTTGGGGGCCTGGGTGGGGGGCGTTTGAACTTGGGGGGTACCTGCACCTGCCCCGGGCCTGGGGTGTTCAGACTCTGGTTCCTGTGGATGGGAGCTGGGACGAGGGTGGAGGCCTCCAGGCTGCTGCAGTACTCCTTGATGAAGATGGGGTTGATGTACCACAGACGGTCATTACTATTCCCGGTGGACAGCTGGATCTCACAGGACGAACTGCTGTGGCCCTGACCCGGGTCTTCACGTTTGACCATTTCTGAGGAGCTGTGAAGCTGAGAACCCCAGAAATCTGTGAGGAGAAAGAAATAGGTCACTGTGATTACTGAGAACATTTCAAAGTAATGCTTTATTTCTGTGTGATGGTGATCTATTTCATAGAGGTGAGAAAGAAAGAGTTACCAGTCCACCACCAGAAAGAGTTACCAGTCCACCACCAGAAAGAGTTACCAGTCTACCACCAGAAAGAGTTACCAGTCCACCACCAGAAAGAGTTACCAGTCCACCACCAGAAAGAGTTACCAGTCCACCACCAGAAAGAGTTACCAGTCCACCACCAGAAAGAGTTACCAGTCTACCACCAGAAAGAGTTACCAGTCTACCACCAGAAAGAGTTACCAGTCTACCACCAGAAAGAGTTACCAGTCTACCACCAGAAAGAGTTACCAGTCTACCACCAGAAAGAGTTACCAGTCTACCACCAGAAAGAGTTACCAGTCTACCACCAGAAAGAGTTACCAGTCCACCATCAGAAAGAGTTACCAGTCTACCATCACTAGGGCTGAACTCTGACACTATTATCGTCAGATAATTATACTTTTATTTTCACTAAATAACAAGCTTTATCAAAGACAACTGGTTGATGATGAGCGATCAGTATTCACAATGCAGAGAGGAACTAAATACATTAGACTATAAATGGATCTCTGTTCTATGATTAATTGGGAGGGTTTTGTTTCATAGCTATTAAAGGAGGAAGCTAGCCCATATAACGCACACACACACACACACACACACGCACACACACACACACACACACACACACACACACACACACACACACACACACAGTACTTGTGCGTGTGACATTCAAACTTGAAACTGAAACACACAGTCCACACACTCACTCACACTGTTGAGACACTTCACCTCCATTTCGCTCACAGGGTCTTTCTCTAGTCAACCTTGCCTGAAAGTGATATAATGACATGCTACAGAGGTGTTCAGAATGTCCCACTACCTACCTGAGCCTAATGTCGATATCATCTCTATATCTTCATACTTGGTTGCCTGGACGATGACCTGAGGCAACCTCAGGGTGAAGGGTAGAATATCCCTGGAAGATAATTAATCACATTATTATTAATTTATTATAAAAAATATTTTCAAGTGCGAGATGAAGGATCTTCATTTGATCAGCCTGTTGCAGGAGAACGTTCCTGTAATTCAGGACATTTTAAACTTGTAGTGTATTTGAGGTTGAAAAAGGCTTCTGAAGTTTCTAATTTACACTTTAAAATTTCAGACTTGATTTTCCCTTAAGAAAAATGTATCAACCCCTACTAAAATGTCCATGAATTATAATCCACATAATAATTCAAACTTGCTGTTGCGGCAGGATTATTTTCCTGCTGTATCAAACTGGCTCAAATTAAGATCCTACATCTGTAGGATCTGCAAGATAGTCTTGTCTTGTCGACTTACTCAGTAGATACTACAGGATACTAGCATTGGTGTTGCTATCATTTTATTATACGGATTTAAATTGAAAATAAGTGATACAAAATTGTATCACATTACATTTTTTGTCATCTTTGAATATGTTTTAGTTTGTTTTTATGTTGAACCATAGGATCTGATGGGGATTGTCTTGTCTTACCGGCTGACACAGTAGAAGGCGATGAGTTTGAAGATGTTGTCAAAGACCAAAACAGACCCTTCCAGGTATATCACTGGTAGAGGAGGGAGAGGTTGTTATAACAGAATATTATATGAATACTGACATTCTACTTCAGAATGATCTCTTAGTCATGCAGTAGAGATAGATTGGGACCGAGAGGTTGCACACATGATTCAACAGATGAAACTGCAAACATACTTTTCAACAGATTCACACACACACACACACACACACACACACACACCCCTATGCTGCAACCAGGGTCTGGTGAGCTCAAAGTAGTGTCAACATCCAGCCCAGGACAGGAAGCTTGTGGTCACACAGCACCCCCACCCTTCTCCCCCACAGGAGTCATACATAGAGCATGTCACATAGAGCAGCTGTGTGGCTGGATGGACTAGCATCATGTGTTCTGTGTGTGTAGATGAATGGGCTAGCATCATGTGTTCTGTGTGTGGTTTGATGGATGGGCTAGCATCATGTGTTCTGTGTGTGGTTTGATGGATGGACTAGCATAATGTGTTCTGTGAGTGGTTTGATGGATGGACGAGCATCATGTGTTCTGTGTGTGTGGATAGATGGGCTAGCATCATGTGTTCTGTGTGTGGGTTGATGGATGGGGTAGTATCATGTGTTCTGTTTGTGTGGATTGATGGATGGGGTAGCATCACGTGTTCTGTGTGTGGATAGGTGGATGGGGTAGCATCATTTGTTCTATGTGTGTGGATTGGTGGATGGGGTAGCATCATGTGTTCTGTGTGTGGATTGATGGATGGCGTAGCATCATGTGTTCTGTGTTTGGATTGATGGATGGCGTAGCATCATGTGTTCTGTGTGTGGATAATGGATGGCGTAGGATCATGTGTTCAGTGTGTGGATTGATGGATGGGGTAGCATCATGTGTTCTGTGTTTGGATTGATGGATGGCGTAGCAAGACCGATGGCTGTAACACAGATAGTCCCCATACTTTTTTACCACAGACTGTTCACCAGGGTCTGAGGACAGGACACAGACATTTCAGTGGGAGACAGTTGAGGCTTAGGGTTAGGATAGATCCAATTACAAGCCTGGATTTATCCTAACCCTATATTGACCTTCTCTGGTTAGGATACTCACGTGACTTCTCCTCCTTAATCAGAACGTCCTGGACCTGAAGCTCCTCCTGCTTGTCAGATACACCTACTGACAGCACCATGGATTTCTGGTCGGGGCTTTTACGCACTAAAAATATCTGTGGGTACACAAAGTAATGCTTTTAATATCTATTATCATACAACTAATATACATGAGGAAATCTTTCAACGATGGCTGCCCCTACATGTGTTTTGTAAGTATTTTTGATGAGTATGTGACCAATGAATGAGTGTGTGAATGGTTTGTACAGCTACATTACCGTTGTTCGGCTGCAGAACAGTCGACCACAGTCGACCACAGATACATCATGTGCCTATGTGTTTATGTAAAGAACATGTTAGTAACTCTCACCCCAGGGATTTCTTTCTTCAGTATGAGTGTGGTCCTCTCCTGGGCCATACCCAGCTGCAACCACACCGGGCAAGTTTTGATCAGTTTCTCCAGGATACTGATGCTGGCACGTGGGGCTGTGGCTTGGGTTGGAGATGGGGCTGGCGATGAGGCCAAAGCTGGGGCGGGCTTGGGAGCTAGAGGGACTAGTGGGGAGGGTAGAGGGGGAGAGGAGGACTTCATGGATGGAAGTGGGGGTCTGGGGAGAGCTGGAGAGGAGGGTTTGGCTATCGAGTGAGGGTGAGGTACGGGGGGTCTCGGCTGGGGTGGACCAGAGAGTTTTCGAGGTGCTGAGGGTCTAGGAAGAGGGGGTGAGGAGATCTTTGAGAAAGGAGGAACACGGGGAGACGGCGGTACGGAGGGTTTTGAGAGAGGAGGAATGGGGGGAGTGGACAGAGGGGGTTTTGCTATAGGGGGTACGTGGGGAGAAGAGATAGGAAGCGAGGAGGGTTTTGAGATGGGAGTTACAGTGGGAGAAGAGATGAGCATAGATGAGGGCTTTGGGACTGGCTGAGATGAAGGTGCTGGTAGGGTTAGTTCTGAAGAGGAAAGCTCTGGGACTGAAGAGGACATATGTAAGGGGAGGGGAGGAGCAGAGACATCCAGGATGTCAGGAAGGGGGAGTGTAGAGGGCTCTGAGACTTGAGGGGGTACTGGTGTGGGGAGGGGAGGAGTAGATGTCTCTGGAACATCAGGTACCTGGGGTGTGGGGAGTGGAGGAGTTGAGGTCTCTAAGACTTGAGGGGGTAGTGATGTGACAAGGGTGGAAGTAGAGATGTCCGGGACATCGAGGACTAGGGGTCTGGATAAAGGGGGAATACATTCCTTAGGGACAGCTGCATCGGGGACATCAGTTGTGTCAGTGGCATCAATGGCCAAGTCAATTTGAGAAGGGAGTGGTTCAGAAGCTGAATGAAGGGGCGGTGTGGGTGAGGAGGGTGAGAAGGGTATGAGGGGTGAAGGGAGGAGGGAGAAGGAGTCCAGGTAGACAGGTGGAGGTGAGGGAGTTGGGTCAGGGTGAGGGGAGGGTTTGGAGTGGAGAGTCGGAGGAGCCATCAGGGGTGGTCCTGGGGAGAGAGCAGGTCTGGGAGGAGGGAATAGTGCTGTTGATCCTGAAGATAAGGTAGGGGTGAGGAGGGGTCTAGGTGGGGAGCGAGGCTCAGCATTCACCCTATAGAGAGAGACGAGAGATATGAGAGAAAGATAGGAAAGAGAGAGAGAGAAAGACTAAAATAATGTTCTTCGAAAAAAAGTCCAGCTGCCAGGACCACAAATACAAATTCCATCTAGACACCATTGCCCTAGAGCAGGTATTCCCAAACTGAGGTATGTGCAATGCCATCGGGGGTACGGCAAATAAAAATGTGATTCACATTTAAAAAAATTTAAGAAAATATTTTCAAATAGTACATTTTTATACACTGCTCAAAAAAATAAAGGGAACACTAAAATAACACATCCTAGATCTGAATGAATTAAATAATCTTAGTAAATACTTTTTTCTTTACATAGTTGAATGTGCTGACAACGAAATCACACAAAAATAATCAATGGAAATCCAATTTATCAACCCATGGAGGCCTGGATTTGGAGTCACACTCAAAATGAAAGTGGAAAACCACACTACAGGCTGATCCAACTTTGATGTAATGTCCTTAAAAGAAGTCAAAATGAGGCTCAGTAGTGTGTGTGGCCTCCACATGCCTGTATGACCTCCCTACAACGCCTGGGCATGCTCCTGACAAGGTGGCAGATGGTCTCCTGAGGGATCTCCTCCCAGACCTGGACTAAAGCATCCGCCAACTCCTGGACAGTCTGTGGTGCAACGTGGTGTTGGTGGATGGAGCGAGACATGATGTACCAGATGTGCTCAATTGGATTCAGGTCTGGGGAACGGGCGGGCCGGTCCATAGCATCAATGCCTTCCTCTTGCAGGAACTGCTGACACACTCCAGCCACATGAGGTCTAGCATTGTCTTGCATTAGGAGGAACCCAGGGCCAACTGCACCAGCATATGGTCTCACAAGGGGTCTGAGGATCTCATCTCGGTACCTAATGGCAGTCAGGCTACCTCTGGCGAGCACATGGAGGGCTGTGCGGCCCCCCAAAGAAATGCCACCCCACACCATGACTGACCCACCGCCAAACCGGTCATTCTGGAGGATGTTGCAGGCAGCAGAACGTTCTCCACGGCGTCTCCAGACTCTGTCACGTCTGTCACATGCTCAGTGTGAACCTGCTTTCATCTGTGAAGAGCACAGGGCGCCAGTGGCCAATCTTGGTGTTCTCTGGCAAATGCCAAACGTCCTGCACGGTGTTGGGCTGTAAGCACAACCCCCACCTGTGGACGTCGGGCCCTCATACCACCCTCATGGAGTCTGTTTCTGACCGTTTGAGCAGACACATGCACATTTGTGGCCTGCTGGAGGTCATTTTGCAGGGCTCTGGCAGTGCTCCTCCTGCTCCTCCTTGCACAAAGGCGGAGGTAGCGGTCCTGCTGCTGGGTTGTTGCCCTCCTACAGCCTCCTCCACGTCTCCTGATGTACTGGCCTGTCTCCTGGTAGCGCCTCCATGCTCTGGACACTACGCTGACAGACACAGCAAACCTTTCTGCCACAGCTCGCATTGATGTGCCATCCTGGATGAGCTGCACTACCTGAGCCACTTGTGTGGGTTGTAGACTCCGTCTCATGCTACCACAAGAGTGAGAGCACCGCCAGCATTCAGAAGTGACCAAAACATCAGCCAGGAAGCATAGGAACTGAGAAGTTGTCTGTGGTTACCACCTGCAGAAGCACTCCTTTATTGGGGGCGTCTTGCTAATTGCCTATAATTTCCACCTGTTGTCTATTCCATTTGCACAACAGCATGTGAAATTTATTGTCAATCAGTGTTGCTTCCTAAGTGGACAGTTTGATTTCACAGAAGTGTGATTGACTTGGAGTTACATTGTGTTGTTTAAGTGTTCCCTTTATTTTTTTGAGCAGTATATTTTCCAATGGGGCTATACATTTGGGTAAGGTTTTTTTCTCACTTGAGTAGCCTCATTTCACTGCCAAAAATAAAATGAAACCATCTAGTGTTCAGCGAAATAACAACACAATGTCAAATACAGGTAGCCTAGTCAAATAATTAACATCCAATCACATTAACCATTACTCTCTCGCGGGAAACCTTCACTCTTGCGCAGACATTTAGAAAAGAAACATGACGATTTGAAAAATAAGCCACGGGAGTTTTTTGAGCGAGAATAAAGACAACTTTCGAGTAGTAAGACGTATAAAAGCAACAGATACCATTAATAAGAAGGGGCTAGAAGCGTCTTATACAGTGAGCTACCGAGTGGCTAGGACAGGCAAGCCCCATAGTATTGTGGAGGACTTAATTCTTCCTGATGCTGTGGATATGGCTGGGACAATGCTGGGGGAAAAGACCCAAAAAACCTTTCCCGACAATTCCTTCATCAAACAACGCTGTTTCACGACGCATCAGTGACATGGCAGGAGATGTTTTGAAACAATTACTGCTTCGCATACAAGCCAGTGATTTCTATGTGTTACAGCTGGATGAGTCAACAGACGTGGCAGGCCTGGCACAGCTCCTGGTACATGCGTGCAAGCAGTTTCTCCCGACGCCACTTGGGTACACTGCAGCATCCACCAAGAGGCTCTTGCTGCCAAGGGAATGCCTGACAGCTTGAAATACGTTTTGGACACTACAGTGAAAATGATTAACTTTGTTAAAGCAAGGCCCCTGAACTGTAATGTATTTAATTCATTATGCAATGATATTACTTTTATATTACTTTTTTTTACTTTTCGTCGTGACATTTTGGCCGCGCTTCCTACACTTGGAGTAGCTTACTGAACGCGCAAACAACAAGGAGGTATTTGGACATAAATTATGGACTTTATCGAACAAAACAACATTTATTGTGGACCTGGGATTCCTGGAAGTGCCTTCTGATGAAGATCATCAAAGGTAAGTGAATATTTCTAATGCTATTTATGATTTTAGATGACTCCAAAATGGCGGGTATCTGTATTGCTTGATGTCTTTTTCTGAGCACAGTACTCAGATTATTGCAAAGTGTGCTTTCCCCGTGAAGCTTTTTTGAAATCTGTCACAGCGGTTGCATAAAGGAGATGTTCATCTATAATTCTTTGAATAACAGTTTAATATTTTATCAACGTTTATGATGAGTATTTTTGTAAATTGTAGTGCTGATTCACCGACAGTATTGGAGGCAAAATATTTTCTGAACATCACGCGCCAATGTAAAATGCTGTTTTTGGATATAAATATCAACTTGATCGAACATAAAATGACTGTATTGTGTAACATGATGTCCTAGGAGTGTCATCTGATGAAGATCGTCAAAGGTTATTGCATAATTTTAGCTGGTTTTCTGGTTTTTGTGACGCCTGTCCTTGCTAGGAAAATGGCTGTGTGGTTTTTCTTGTGTTGGAACTGTCCTAACATAATCTAACTTCATGCTTTCGCCATAAAGCCTTTTTGAAATCGGACAATGTGGTTACATTAAGGAGACGTGTATCTTTAAAATGTTGTAAAATAGTCGTATGTTTGAGAACTTTGAATTATGACATTTGGTGGTTTTGAATTTGGCGCTCTGATTTTTCACTGGCTGTTGAATAGTGTGAACCGTGGGTGAAACGCTAGCGTCCCACCTCCCCAAGAGAGGTTTTAAGACTGAGACTCTCCAATACAGCCCAACATTGCAGAGTTATGTGCATCCTTTCAAGCACACCCTTCTCATTAACCTGTGGTGAGTTTTTCCCAATCTTTGATGAACAAATAAGGTTTTATATGTAAGATGGCTAAATAAAGAGCAAAATTATTGATTGTTATTATATTATTATTTGTGCCCTGGTCCTATAAGAGCTCTTTGTCACTTCCCACGAGCCGGGTTGTGACAACTTACACTCATTGTTATGTTTAATATATGTGTCGTACAGTGTGTGTGTGGCAGGCTTACAATGATGGCAAAAAACAACATTTGAGAGTGCCCTGACCCTGGTGCTAGAGAGGGTACGCAGCTGGAGGTTGAATGTATTAAGGGGTACGGGAAGCTGTAAACGATCTGAGAGACAAGGCAAGGACCTTCTATACCATCAAAAGGAACATAACATTTGACATACCAATTAGGATCTGGCTAAAAATACTTGAATAATTTATAGAACCCATTGCCCTTTATGGTTGTGAGGTCTGGGGTCTGCTCACCAACCAACAATTCACAAAATGGGAAAACAATAAATTGAGACTGCATGCAGAATTCTGCTAAAATATCCCCTGTGTACAACGTAAAACACCAAATAATGCATGCAGAGCAGAATTAGGCCGATACTCATTAATGATCAAAATCCGGAAAAAAGCTGTTAAGTTCTAAAATCACCTAAAAGGAAGCGATTCCCAAACCTTCCATAACAAAGCCATTACCTACAGAGAGATGAACCTGGAGAAGAGTCCCCTAAGCAAGCTGGTCCTGGGGCTCTGTTCACAAACACAAACAGACCCCACAGAGCCCCAGGACAGCAACACAATTAGACCCAACCAAATCATGAGAAAACAAAAAGATAATTACTTGACATATTGGAAAGAAATAACAAAAAAAATGAGTAAAGTAGCATGCTATTTGACCCTAAACAGAGAGTACATGCTGGCAGAATAGTGGCACATTGGCACCACTGTGACTGACCCAAAATTATGGAAAGCTTTGACTATGTACAGATTGAGTGAGCATGGCCTTGCTATTGAAAGAGGCTGCCGTAGGCAGACCTGGCTCTCAAGAAAAGACAAGCTATGTGCACACTGCACACAAAATTAGCTGCACTTCCTAACCTTCTGCCAAATGTACGACCATATTAGAGACACATATTTCCCTCAGATTATACAGACCCACAAAGAATGGGTGAAATACCACAGTGTGCCATCACAGCAGCAATATTTCTGAGGAACAAACACAATTGTAAATACAACCCATATTTATGTTTACTTATTTTCTCTTTTGTACATCATTACAAAAGTGTATATACTGTATGTCACGTCCTGACCATAGAAAGCTGTTATTTTCTATGGTAGAGTAGGTCAGGGCGTGACAGGGGGGTTTTCTAGTTTAGTTTTTCTATGTTGCTATGTTCTAGTTTTGTATTTCTATGTTGGGTTTTGTTTGGGATGATCTCCAATTAGAGGCAACTGGTCCTCGTTGTCTCTAATTGGAGGTCATACCTAAGTAGGTGTTTTTCCCACCTGGGTTTGTGGGAGATTGTCTTTGAGTTAGTGTATGTTTCACCTCTGCGTCACGGTTTGTTGTTTTGTTATTCAGTTTATTTATATATATTGCATAGTTTCACAGTTCAATAAAAATGTGGAACGATAATCACGCTGCACTTTGGTCAGCTCCTTCCTACTACAACCGTGACAGAATCTCCCACCACCAAAGGACCAAGCAGCGTGCCCAGGAGAAACAGGAATGGACCTGGGAGGAGATATTGGACTGGAAAGGACCCTGGAGGCAGGCTGGGGAGTATCGCCGTCCTAAAGAGGAGATTGAGGCAGCGAAAGCGGAGCGGCGATATTACGAGGCACTATACCAACCACGAGGCAAGTGCGAGAGACAGCCCCCCCCAACAAAAAAAAATTGGGGGGGGCACACGGGGAGATTGGCAGAGTCAGGTTGGAGACCTGAGCCAACTCCCCGTGCTTAATGTGGGGAGTGAGTGACGAAGCAAGCACAGTGTTATGCGGTGATGCGCACTGTGTCGCCAGTGCGCATTCACAGCCCGGTGCGATCTGTGCCCATGCCCCGCATATGTCTAGCTAGGTTGAGCATCCAGCCAGGACGGGTTGTGCCAGCTCTACGCTCGAGATCTCCAGTGCGCCTCCACGGCCCAGTATATTCTGTGCCTGCCCACGTACCCGGCCTCCAGTGAGTCTATCCAGCCTGGTATGCCCTGTGCTTGCTCCTCGCACTTGCCCTGAGGTGCGTATTACCAGTCTGGCGCCACCTGTGCCAGCCCCACGCATCAGGCCTCCAGTGCGCCTGCCCAGTCCGGGGTGTCCTGTTCCTGCTTCCCGCACTCGCCCTGAGGTGCGTGTTACTAGTCTGGCGCCACCTGTGCCAGCCCCACGCATCAGGCCTTCAGTGCGCATTCCCAGTCCAGAGCTTCCGGCGACAGTTCCCAGTCCAGAGCTTCCGGCAACAGTTCCCAGTCCAGAGCTTCCGGCGACAGTTCCCAGTCCGGAACCTCCTGAGATGGCCTGCAGTCCGGAACCTCCTGAGACGGCCCGCAGTCCGGAACCTCCTGAGACGGCCCGCAGTCCGGAACCTCCTGAGACGGCCCGCAGTCCGGAACCTCCTGAGACGGCCCGCAGTCCAAAACCTCCAGCGGCAGTCCGCAGTCCAGAACCTCTGGTGATGATCCACGGTCCGGGTCCTTCGGCGACGATCCAGAGTCCGGTGACACAAAAGCGGAGGGATCAGCGGGCGGAGCGGGGGTTACGCCCCTAACCGGAGCCGCCTCCTCTGCTGGAGGATCCGCGGGATGAGAAGGTTCATGAAAAAGCTTGTAAACCATGACTCATGTGTAGGGCCATGTGTTTTGGATAACTATGTCACCTGACCTGGACCTCTATTTAAAGCCTTTTCAACAAACTGTCACCTTTTCTTTTTATGTCAGATGGACAGCACCATCCTCAGACAATTGATTTCATTTAGGTGTAATTCTCATTCCTGGAAAAGGCTTAAAATGAAGGTAAAAATCGAGGTCATGTGACGTGACATCCCAAAACACAGGGCCCTCCATCATATATGCCGGTCTCATTCCTTTCCAGTTTGGAACATTTTCCCCCATTCTCAGCAGATTCAGTTTATCTAAAAATCAATTTTCCTCTGAAGCTGCTTTCTCCTTGCTTTCATTTCTACCCAGTCCTGGCAGGGGGTTCACAACCCAATTTAAAATTTTCTGTGCAATAAAGCTTGGGGGTAAATGTATACTATTTACTCTGAAGACCAAGTCAATGGCCTCCCTGAGTTTGGAAGGTTGGGAGTTGGATCCGCGGCCGAGTCATACCAAAGACTGTAAAAATGGGACCTGGTGCATCCCTGTTTGGCACTCAGCAGTAGGGAGATAGATTGGGTGTAAGGCCCTGTGATAGATTAGCATCCAGAGGGTGTACATATACACTGAGTATACTAAACAGTAATATTACTTTCCTAATACTGAGTTGCAGTAAAGAAAAGGTGACAGTTTGTTGAAAAGGCCATTTTTTTGAAAAATCATTATGAAAGTGGGCATTTTCGGTCCTTTTTAGACACGTCTCTTGTAAGACCTCTGTAAACTGTACATGATACAGACTCCCTATAGTGTTCTCTCAAATATGGAGTATGGCTAGATTCTGAAATGCAATTATTCACATTAATTTATTCATAATAAAAAATATTGATATCTCAAAACTACTCTTTTTGATTTTGTTAATTTGAATAGATATTGTTCAGAACAATATAATCTACAAGTACATCAAATTTCCATAGTGGGCTCTCTGCTAATTCTGAAGGTATGATACATTTTAAGAGCACCAGCAATGCAGTGAATGGGAAAATGGATTCAAAGGTAACTCCCTCTGCTGTTGTGGGTGGTAGGTAGCCTAGTGGTTAGAGCATTGGACTATTAACCGAGAGGTTGCAAGATTGAATCCCTGAGCTGACAAGGTCAAAATCAGTTTTTCTGCCCCTGAACAAGGCAGTTAACCCACTGTTCCTAGGCTGTCACTGAAAATAAGCAATTGTTCTTAACTGACTTGCCTAGTTAAATAAAGGTGCAATAAACTTGCTGAATGTGCAATCCTAAAGGAGGGTGGGGATTGGTTAATGACCTTTAATGTCAATTTCTATGTATAGAATGTGTCATTAAAAGTACCAGAGAGCCCACTCTGGAAAGTTGACGTGTTTGAAGAGTAAATTGTTAAAAACTATATGTGTAAAAAATAAGCAAAATCAAAAAGGTTAATATGTTTTATGTTGAATGAAGGAACATGAAAATTATATTTCAGAATCTAGACATACTCCATATGTTAGAGCACACTATAAGGAGTATAATGGCTCCAAGACGTTGTCTGTATCATGTACGGTTGACAGATCATTGGGTCTTACAAGAGACGTGTCTAAAAAGGACCTAAAATGGCCACTTTTATAATGATTTTCTCAAAAATGGTTTGTGATACAAATGTAAAAACATTTAAAACATCCTTCCTCCCAATTAAGTTTCTATGTGAGAATTGTCATAACAATCTGAGATACAAAAATATTTTCTACTACCGCTGGCGTGGACCAGTTAGAGGCTCTAAGCCCATTCTAGATATTATATTTCTATGGTTGGAACAGAGTTTGATTCTTCATACCCAGTAGATGCTCCGGTCTCCTGAGAGAGAACAGCTGTTTTCATCATTCTGTCGTTCAGACTCCAAACTCTTTCCTAAAGTCCGTCTTCAAAGCAACCCCCTCCGTCAGTCACACACAACTCCACTGGAACAATCCATGTTGGTAGCCTGAGAACTCCTCCATGTCCTTGGATCTGTTCTCAATCTCCTTTTTCTATCTCACACTGTGTTCCTCTCTATCTTTATTTTTCACACTCTAGTTCCACAGTTTTCAAAAAGTTAGGTGACAGGAAAAGTATTCTCTCTCTCTGACTCTTTCTTTTCCCCTCCCCTCTTTCTGTGTGTCTTTACTTCCTGTCTCTGAGTGGCGTTGCTTTCAGGAAGAGGTAGACCAGTGTGGTCAGCCTGCCGCCCTCCTCTCCTCTCCTCCACTCCACTACCCCTTTCACACAGCTCGCCTTCAGGTCTGCCAAGATCACAGATCTCCTAAAAAAACGGTTCTAGTTCTAGACCCCCCCTCTCTTTCTCCTCTTCTTGTCCCGCTTCTCTTTCTCACACACACACTTGGTAGTTATTCTCTCTCTCGCTCTCGCTCTCTCTCTCTCTCACACACACACTTGGTAGTTATTCTCTCTCTCTCTCTCTCTCACACACACACTTGGTAGTTATTCTCTCTCTCACACACACTTGGCAGTTCTTCTCTCTCTTTCACACACTTGGTAGGACTTCTCTCTCTCTCACACACACACACACTTGGCAGTTCTTCTCACTTTCACACACTTGGTAGTACTTCTCTCTCTCACACACACTTGTTAGTTATTCTCTCTCTCTCTCTCCCTCTCTCTCTCTCTCTCTCTCTCTCTCTCTCTCTCTCTCTCTTTCAATTCAATTCAATTCAAGGGGCTTCATTGGCATGGGAAACATATGTTAACATTACCCAAGCAAGTGAAGTAGATAATATACAAAAGTGAAATAAACAATAAAATGAACAGTAAACATTACACTCACAGAAGAGTGTAAAGAATAAAGACATTTCAAATATCATATTATGTATATAGACAGTGTTGTAACGATGTGCAAATGGTTAAAGTACACAAGGGAAAATAAATAAACATAAATATGGGTTGTATTTACAATGGTGTTTGTTCTTCACTGGTTGCCCTTTTCTTGTGCAACAGGTCACAAATATTGCTGCTGTGAGGGCACATTGTGGTATTTCACCCAGTAGATATGGGAGTTTATCAAAATTGGGTTTGTTTTTCGAATTCTTTGTGGATCTGTGTAATCTGAGGGAAATATGTGTTTCTAATATGGTCGTACATTTGGCAGGAGGTTAGGAAGTGCATCTCAGTTTCCACCTCATTTTGTGGGCAGTGTGAACATAGCTTGTCTTCTCTCCAGGTCTGCCTATGGTGGCCATTCTCAATAGCAAGACTATGCTCACTGAGTCTGTATATAGTCAAAGCTTTCCATAAGTTTGGGTCAGTCACAGTGGTCAGGTATTCTGCCACTGTGTACTCTCTGTTTAGAGCCAAATAGTATTCTAGTTTGCTCAGTTTTTTTGTTAATTCTTTCCAATGTGTCAAGTAATTATCTTTTTGTTTTCTCATGATTTGGTTGGGTCTAATTGTGTTGCTGTCCTGGGGCTCTGTGAGGTCTGTTTGTGTTTGTGAACAGAGCCCCAGGACCAGCTTGCTTAGGGGACACTTCTCCAGGTTTATCTCTCCGTAGGTAATTGTTTTGTTATGGAAGGTTTGGGAATCCCTTTCTTTTAGGTGGTTGCAGAATTTAACGGCTCTTTTCTGGATTTTGATCATTAGCGGGTGCTCTGCCTGCATTATTTGTTGTTTTACGTTGTACACAGAGTATATTTTAGCAGAATTCTGCATTCAGTCTCAGTTTGGTGATTGTCCCATTTTGTGAATTGTTGGTTGGTGAGCGGACCCCAGACCTCACAACCGTATAGGGCAATGGGTTCTATAACTGATTCAAGTATTTTTCGTCAGAATTTTATGTTCCTTTCGATGTTGTAGAAGGTCCTTGCCTTGTCTCTCAGGTTGTTCACAGCTTTGTGAAAGTTACCTGTGGCGCTGATGTTTAGGCCGAGGTATGTACATTTTTTTGTGTGCTCTAGGGCAACTGTGTCTAGATGGAATTCTTATTCGTGGTCCTGGCAACTAGACCTTTTTTGGAACATCATTAATTTTGTCTTACTGTCTGTCTTACTTGTCTTGCTGCTGTAGGCCCTCCTTGGTTGGGGAGAGAAGCACCAGATCATCAGCAAACAGTAGACATTTGACTTCAGATTCTAGTAGGGTGAGGCCGGGTGCTGCACACCATTCTAGTACCCTCGCCAATTCATTGATATATATGTTGAAGAGGATGGGGCTTAAGCTACGTCCCTGTCTCACCCCACGGCCCTGTGGAAAGAAAGGTGTGTGTTTTTTTGCCAATTTTAACCACACACTTGTTGCTTGTGAACATGGATTTTATAATGTTGTATATTTTTCCCCCAACACCACTTTCCATCAATATAGTAGGCCCTCATGCCAAATTGTGTCAAACTTTTTGGAAATCAACATTGAGCTGTTTTCTGACGTGTTGTTGCTTCTTTTTCTGTAGTGTATTTCTGTATTGTTTTAGTGATTCACCATAGTCAAGGCGTTTGCTCAGGTTTTCTGGGTCTCTATTTTATTGGTTGGATAGGTTTCTCTATTTCTTTCTTAGGTTTTTGCATTCTTCATCAAACAATTTGTCATTGTTGTTAATCTTTCTTAGATTGTCTACTTGAAAAACAAATATTTTATATACTGTTTAGGTTTTCTACTGCCAAGTTTACACCTTCACTATTACAGTGAAACATTTTGTCCATGAAATTGTCTAGAAGGGATTGAATTTGTTGTTGCCTAATAGATTTTTTTGTAGATTTCCACATTTCTTAATATTATTCAGTTCCTTTGGCTTTGATGGCTCATGATTGGGCAAAGCTCTGTTCAAGTAGAATATGATTTTGGTGTGATCTGATAGGGGTGTCAGTCGACTGACTGTGAACGCTCCAAGAGACTCTGGGTTGAGGTCAGCGATAAAGTAGTCTACAGTACTACTGCCAAGAGATGAGCTGTAGGTGTACCTACCATTAGAGTCCCCTCGAAGCCTAACATTGACTATGTACATACCCAGCGTCCAACAGAGCTGCAGGAGTTGTGACATGTTTTTGTTGGTTATGTGGTTATAGTTTGTCTTGGGGGGAATATGGGGGAGGGAATGCTGTCACCTCCAGGTAGGTGTTTGTCCCTCTGTGTGCTGATGGTGTCAGGTTCTTGTCCAGTTCTGGTATTTAGGCCGCCACAGACTAGTACATGTCCCTGGGCCTGGAAATGGTTGATCTCCCCCTCTAGGATGGAGAAGCTGTCATTGTTAAAGTATGGGGATTTTATTGGGGGGATATAGGTAGCACACATGAAGACATTTTTCTCTGTTGAGGTAATTTCCTTATTCATTTCTAGCCAGATGTAAAATGTTCCTGTTTGGACTAATTTAATAGAGTGGGTTAGCTATATACCGAATTAGCATACCCCTGAGACGCTTCCGTGTTTCACCTGGTAGTTTGGTGGATGGGACTACCAGCTCTCTGTAACCTAGAGGGCAACCAGTGGGTCCGTCGCCTTTATACCATGTTTCTTGTAGGATGACAATGTCTATATTTCCAATTTATTTGATGAAGTCTGGGATCCTGCTCTTTAGGCCAAAGGCAGATGACCTCCAACCCTGTTATTATCCAGGATGAGATAGTAAAATCTTTGTGTTCCGTATTGTCTAGTGTTGTTCTCTCTCTCTCTCTCTCCCACACACACACACACACACACACACACACACTTGGTAGTTCTCTCTCTCAAAAACTCTCAGTAGTTCTCTCTCTCTCTCTCTCTCTCTCTCTCTCACACACACACACACATGGTAGTTCTCTCTGTCTCTCTCTCATGCACACGTAGTTCCTCAATGGTCACGTCTTCTTTTCTCTGGAAGGAGTGTGGAGACTAAAAATAAATTACATCTTGATCTGGGTTCATATGTAGAATAATGTGTGTTTTACAGTGTTACGTCTTGCTCTGGGTTCATATGTAGAATAATGTGTGTTTTAGCTGTTAACCTCCCTGGGCAAGGTGGGACGTTTGCGTCCCACCTAGTCAACAGCCAGTGGAATCGCATGGCGCGAAATACAAATACCTCATAAATGCTATTACTTCAATTTCTCAAACATATGACTATTTTACTCCATTTGAAAGATAAGACTCTCGTTAATCTAACCACACTGTCCGATTTCAAAAAGGCTTTACAGCGAAAGCAAAACATTAGATTATGTCAGGAGAGTACCCTGCCAAAAATAATCACACAGCCATTTTCAAAGCAAGCCTATATGTCACAAAAACCAAAACCACAGCTAAATGCAGCACTAACCTTTGATGATCTTCATCAGATGACACTCCTAGGACATTATGTTATACAATACATGCATGTTTTGTTCAATCAAGTTCATATTTATATCAAAAACCAGCTTTTGACATTAGCATGTGATGTTCAGAACTAGCATACCCACCGCAAACCTCCGGTGAATTTACTTAACCTGTTGGGGGTAGGGGGCAGTATTTACATGGCCGGATAAAAAACGTACCCGATTTAATCTGGTTATTACTACTGCCCAGAAACTAGAATATGCATATAATTATTGGCTTTGGATAGAAAACACCCTAAAGTTTCTAAAACAGTTTTTATGGTGTCTGTGAGTATAACAGAACTCATATGGCAGGCAAAAACCTGAGAAGATTCCTTACAGGAAGTGCCCTCTCTGACCATTCCTTGAGCTTCTTGTCTCTGTTTATTGAAGACTGAGGATCTTTGCTGTAACATGACACTTCCTACGGCTCCCATAGGCTCTCAGAACCCAGGAAAAAGCTGAACGATATCGAGGCAGCCCCTGGCTGAAACACATTATCGCCTTTGGCAAGTGGCCGATCAGAGGACAATGGGCTTAGGCGCGTGCACGAGTCGACCCCATGCATTATTTTCTTTCGTCTTTTTACCTAAACGCAGATTCCCGGTCGGAATATTATTGCTTTTTTTAATGAGAAAAATGGCATAAAAATTGATTTTAAACAGTGGTTGACATGCTTCGAAGTACGGTAATGGAATATTTAGAATTTTTTTGTCACGAAATGCGTCGTGCTCGTCACCCTTCTTTACCATTCGGATAGTGTCTTGAACGCACGAACAAAACGCCGCTATTTGGATATAACTATGGATTATTTTGAACCAAACCAACATTTGTTATTGAAGTAGAAGTCCTGGGAGTGCATTCTGACGAAGAACACCAAAGGTAATAACATTTTTCTTATAGTAAATCGGACTTTGGTGAGTGCTAAACTTGCTGGGTGTCTAAATAGCTAGCCCTGTGATGCCGGGCTATCTACTGAGAATATTGCAAAATGTGCTTTCACCAAAAAGCTATTTTAAAATCGGACATATCGAGTGCATAGAGGAGTTCTGTATCTATAATTCTTAAAATAATTGTTGTGTTTTCTGTGAACGTTTATCGTGAGTAATTTAGTAAATTTTTAGTAAATTCACCGGAAGTTTGCGGGGGGTATGCTAGTTCTGAACGTCATATGCTAATCTAAAAAGTTGGTTTTTGATATAAATATGAACTTGATTGAACAAAACATGCATGTATTGTATAACATAATGTCCTATGGTTGTCATCTGATGAAGATCATCAAAGGTTAGTGCTGCATTTAGCTGTCTTCTGGGTTTATGTGACATTATATGCTAGCTTGAAAAATGGGTGTCTGATTATTTCTTGCTGGGTACTCTGCTGACATAATCTAATGTTTTGCTTTCGTTGTAAAGCCTTTTTGAAATCGGACAGTGTGGTTAGATTAGCGAGAGTCTTGTCTTTAAAATGGTGTAAAATAGTCATATGTTTGAGAAATTGAAGTAATAGCATTTCTAAGGTATTTGAATAACGCGCCACAGGATTCCACTGGCTGTTACGTAGGTGGGACGATTTTGTCCCGCCGACCCTAGAGAGGTTAATTACTCACGATTAACGTTCACAAAATTCATAACAATTATTTTAAGAATTATAGATACAGAACTCCTTTATGCAATCACGGTGTCAGATTTTAAAATAGCTTTTCGGCGAAAGCACATTTTGCAATATTCTGAGAAGATAGCCCGGCCATCACAGCTTGCTAATTTGACACCCACCAAGTTTGGCCCTCACCAAACTCAGATTTACTATAAGAAAAATTGTATTACCTTTGCTGTTCTTCGTCAGAATGCACTCCCAGGACTTCTACTTCAACAACAAATGTTGTTTTGGTTCGAAATAATCCATAGTTTATTCAAATAGCTCCGTTTTGTTCATGCGTTCAGGTAACTATCCGAAGGGTGACGCGCGAGCGCATTTCGTGACAAAACATTTCAAAATATTCCATTACCGTACTTCGAAGCATGTCAAACGCTGTTTAAAATCAATTTTAATGCGATTTTTCTCGTAAAATAGCGATAATATTCCAACCGGGCGACGTTGTATTCGTTCAAAGAGAGAAAGAAAAACGTGGAGAATTCACATGAACGCGCATCTCCAGTGTCACTGTTCTCAGCCGGACCACTCACAAAAACTCCTGCTGTTTTTCGCCCAGAGACTGCAGAGACGTCATTCCACTTTCTGGCGCCTTCTGAGAGCCAATGGAAGCCTTAGAAAATGTCACATTACAGTAGAGATGCTGTATTTTTGATAGAGATGCCAATGAAGGAGAACAAATTGTCAGACAGGGCACTTCCTGTATGGAATCTTCTCAGGTTTTGGCCTGCCATATGAGTTCTGTTAAACTCACAGACACCATTCAAACAGTTTTAGAAACTTTAGAGTGTTTTCTATCCAAATCTACTAATTATATGCATATTCTTGTTTCTGGGCAAGAGTAGTAACCAGTTTAAATCGGGTACGTTTTTTATCCAGCCGTGCAAATACTGCCCCCTAGCCCCAACAGGTTTTGACCTGCTCCCCATATAGTCCCTTTGGTGCTTAAACAGATCCAGATGCTGACCACCTTTACTCCCCCCCAAACCCAGACCCGGGGAATGTAGGGTACTATAGCATGTGGTCGGTTTCACTGCTGCTAGTGCACACTGCACAATGGCATTCTTAACCCCCCCCCCCCCCCCCCCCTCAAACTGAATTGTTCCATTTTACTCTATTCGCTCCGTTTCACACCATAGTTCATTTTGGATGCAGGCTACCCAGTCTCCACTCTTCATCTCAATCCCTACTTCTCACCTGCCCATAGAAGTATTGTATTTGAATCTTCATAGAATAATTGTATGGAACTTTTTGGAGTTTCAGCCAGTGCAATTACTTTGGCTGTTTGAGTGAGCAGTCACTGAAAATCTAAACGACATCTGCACAAATGCTTTTCCTCTTTTTGTTTATCTAAAGCAACCGAGCGTAACAAAGCAGGTGCTTCCTGTTAGTGGAGTGTGTGACCCCTGCCGGGCAGTGGATTTGAGAGAGCGAGAGAGAGCGAGAGAGAGCGAGAAAGCGGGGACCTTGACTTTTGACACTCTTTATTGAGACATCCACACAGAAACAGAGAGACAAAGACAGAGAGAAAATGAGAGAAGGAAATATAGTGGGAAAGATAGGAAAGAGTGTGTGAGACATACTATACTTATTGTGTACATAGGTAGTAGGGGTGCTACAGCACCCCCTGAATTTAAAAAATATATATTATTTTAAAAAAACATTGGAGAACACAAAAGTAGATGACCAGCCTATGTACAATCATTTATATTAAGTGGTTTGTAAGGATGGTAAATTAATACTGCACAAAAAGTGGTTGTTTTCCATGTTATTGATCAAGACAAATATTACATTTGATGTGGATGTTTTGAGTCAGGAACGATACAAATGGAATGGCATCAAATACCTGGAAACCATGTGTTTGTTGTATTTGTTACCATTCCACCTATTCTGCTCCAGTCATTAGAAAGAGCCCGTTCTCTCCAAAAAAGGTTCCACCAACCTCCTGTGACGCATACACACACACACACACACAATCAGCTGATCTGGTCACGAAGGCCATGAGAAAAGGAATACAGAACTGTAAAGTGAGAGAGAGAAAAAAAATCACATCAACAGCTCACATCCCTCAAACTCTCACAGCCAACTCCCATTCCAAACTATTAGTGTTGAGCTTAAACTTTCCACTCCTGACTGTACTTCTCTTCTGCGTGTTCAGCGGAAAGTCAAGCCTGAAGCCCCACCCAGAGTCACCCTGTGGTCAGGATTGTATTCAGTAGTGCATGCACACAGTAGTATGGAAAAAGGTAAATGTGTGGCAACCAGCTGCAATAGGATTGTGATTTTGCTCAACAAAAATGTTGTGTAAAAATGTTGCCCAAACTCACAATCGTATTGCAGCTGGTAACCTTACAATTGTACATTGAATCAATATTTTTTTTTTTACAGTGCAATAGGAAATGTTTTAAAATGTTGTGCAACAGAAAATGAAAATACACTTTTCTTATTGGACACGTCCAGGGAGTCCCTCACTGTTTCAGTCCCTTTTCTTCCATTTGGTGCCAAATGAATGCACTCAGCAGCAGGACTCAGAACAGGAAGAGAATACTGCTGCCTGAAGGTTTGGTGATCGTGGAATCACGAGTTCTGTGACTTGCTGGCTGGCATTATTAAACATTACATAAGAGAGTGAATATAATGACTCAGTAATGATCAAGAAGAGAAGTACAAGTAACATATAATCCATAACTACTGCATTCTATGGAACAGCCAAACCGGGTAGAATGGCTTCTCGAAGTTGAACCTGAAAAGTTGTTTTTGTTGTTAGTCATGGAATGCAGTTCAACTGTCATTCCTTTCATGTTTTGATTAAACTTTTAATGAAGACTGTGACAATGGCATAAACTTTTGCAATTAATAACATATAGCCTACCCTGAACTATCAGTTTACTCTACCTGATTCACAACCATGAAGGATATTCAGTTTTTCTCCAATACAGGTCATTCAAAATGGAATGTTTAACCAATCCTTTTAAGGGCAACTAAAATTCATTCCATTTGTTACCCACCACCAGAAAGAGCAATGTGCTTACCAGGTTAGTTCTAAGGTCATTTAGCACCCTCTAATGGGCTATGTAGGTAAGTAGCCAACAGTAAGTTTGTTTTTATTTAACTAGGCAAGTCAGTTAAGAACAAATGACGGCTTACCCCGGCCGTCATTCACAACCGAATGTGATGCAGCCTGGTTTCGAACCAGGTACTGTGACGCCTCTTGCACTGAGATGCAGTGTTTTAGACCAGTGCGCCACTACAGTAAATAAAATGTGCAGGTTATGAAATAAAGCAAAGGCCAGGGATAGATTTTCCAATAAGAGTGGCAATATGGGAAATATAGAGAAGAATATTAGAGTTTAAAAAAACAATGTGCACTCAAATGGATAAAATCTATAAGGCCATAGGGACTTTTGGTATACGGTGCTCTTTGAAAATGGTTAGTGTGGGACTGAAAGAAAAACAATGAGGATGACGGCCACCACTTAGAAAACGAAAAATGTTGAAAAACATGTATGGTGGGGTTTCCTTAGATTTCAGACAAACAAAGAGGTGTAATGGGTTCACACAAAAATATGTTGCATAAAGCTTACTTAATTATTACATTTTTAATATATATAGTTTTACCGGATCAGGGATTGCAAACACAGACTTTTCAGTGCGTAGGTAAAATGTTATTTAATCCAAAACAGCATTTGTAAAGAACAACAGATGAGCAGCAGGTGTTTCTAATCAGGGATGTGGCTTTTCTGGCCTACCTTTTGTATACAAATTAGTCACAAAGAGATACAGAATTATAGGGTATGAGAGCCTGCACGATGGGCAACTCACAAATCAATCGCCTCAGCCGGGTGGGCAACTCTAGTCCTCGAGGGCCTGATTGGTGTCACACTTCTTCTCCATCCCTAGCAAACACAGCTGATTAATGAAATTGCATTCTAAACTGAAGATCATGATTAAATGATTATTGGAGTCAGGTGTGTTAGCTGGAGCTGGGGCAAAACTGTTACACCAATCAGGCCCCCGAGGACTGGAGTTGCCCACCCTGCAGTTGTCCACTCACCTAAATACATCATATTAATTCATGAGATAGCCCACCACTTACTTTTCCCATCAATGCACTCTTGAAGAACAGAGGGAGGAACTTGATTAAAAATGCATTAATTTCCTTGGCATTCCGAAATACAAATTCCAACGCATTAAGGCTTCGTTCAAAAGGGCTCAAAAGTATATATATATTTTGAGAGAAGTGGTCAAAATTAGTTGACTGACTATAAAATGGATGTTTCATATTAAGTTAAACTGACAGAAATATAAGATTTATTTGGTATTTAATCAACTTGTGGTCAAAACAATAACCACAACTTCTGCCGTGTGAAACAGAAACGCTGTTGTTTTGGGTGCGCTCCAACGCATGCGCAAGATCGCTTTCCTCCACTTGTGGAAACAGGATATGCGTTTCGTCCACACCATCTAAAGGAATTTCAGAAATTGCAAATATCGCGTACAGATAAGCCAAAGGAGGAGTCCAAGGAGGGTTTTCTATTTGAGAAGCTTAGCAGTAAGTAGCTGTCATTCAGAAGACAACCGTCTTTCAGTATGTGTTCATCAGTCAAATTATCATCTGACGGGGAGTTTTATGCGACTGAGTTGTGTTGAAGAGGAACTAGACTGCTAGCACCTTGTGCTAGCCAACAGTACACAAAACTTTACAGGAATAACTTTGTATTTACGTCAGGCGAAATAACTAAGTTAGCCCAGTGCGAGTAAACTTTGTAAACAATGTTTTCAAGGTATTGTAACTCAGTTATGTATTACAGGTTACTCTCAAGACAACTTTTCCATCAATTTTAGTTTAACCTCGCCAGCTATCTAGGCTAGTTAACAACTCATTGGTTGGGTGTTGTTAGTGTCTGCGATCACCTTGCTCGCTCTTGTTACAGTACAACTAGCTAACTACTGAACTTGTAAACTTCTTGCCAACTGACGTCCAGCATATCCAGCTAGTTAGTTAACTCATACAATAACAATGTCAGCACAGCCACATTAAGGGTTATTTATTTAAGCAGAAAGGCACGAAGGGGTGTGGTATTGAAGTGATAATGCCCTCCAAGCCGGTGTTTGTAGGATATTGGCACGGGTGTTAGGCCCGAGACGAAGTGATGCCTGGCAAACTTTGCCAACATATCCTCCAAACACCGGCTTCGAGGGCATTATCACGTTTATACAACGGGTTATCAACATATAACAATAATGATTGACATATTTTAATTAACGTTAATTTATTGATACTATTTCGTCCTACCACAAGATATATTCCCGACAAATATTGGCTTGCTTCCCAAGCCGGCTGGTCGTTCGTTCTATTGGTTCGGTTGCCAGAGACGCGACCCAGTCGTTGTTTAAACTGGTTTCTAGTGTCATTTATTTGGATACATTCATGACAATGAGCTAATGAGGCGCGATTTCGCCTGGCATGGAATATGTGCGCTCTCATCAGGACACTGTTGTTAAGAGGAGCTAGCCAACGACACAGCTAACACAATCACTTCAAGCTTTGTTTCAATTTGGCCATTTTTCGATTTACATTTATTTGTATATGTCCATAAATGATGCCAGCTGATTCATGATTTCGACTGGTTGAGAAACGCTGCCTGTCTCATCCAGACTCCTGACTGTTCATTACAGCTGGAGTTCGAATTTGAATATTGAAACAATGTTGCAAATGTCGGAGAGACTGTGAGGTTTATACAAACCTAAGCTGTTGAAAACGAAATCTTAATCTAAAAGAAATGTGAGATAATGTCTTGCTACTTTTATAAGTGGAGATAAAGTTTAAATTGCTTGGCTGGGCTGATGAGACAGTGATATGGAACAGAATAAATAGGCATTTTAAAGTCATAGATTTAGCTAACTTGTGGAATAGACCCCCTGCTGGAAAGCGGTTTTAACCAATCAGCATTCAGGATTAGACCCACCCTTTGTATAATAAACTCAGCAAAAAAATAGGATCCTGAAAAGGGACATTTGTCTTTCAAAGATAATTTGTAAAAATCCAAATAACTTCACAGATCTTCATTGTAAAGGGTTTAAACACTGTTTCCCATGCTTGTTCAATGAACAATTAACCTCTATGGGCTAGGTGGGACTCAACAGCCAGTGTAATCCCGTGGCACGTTATTCAAATACCTCAAATGCAAAAACTTCAATTTTTCAAACATATGACTATTTTACACCATTTTAAAGACAAGACTCTCGTTAATCTAACCACACTGTCCGATTTCAAAAAGGCTTTACAACGAAAGCAAAACATTAGATTATGTCAGCAGAGTACCCTGCCAGAAATAATCAGACACCCATTTTTCAAGCTAGCATATAATGTCACATAAACCCAAACCACAACTAAATGCAGCACTAACCTTTGATGACCTTCATCAGATGACAACCCTAGGACATTATGTTATACAATACATGCATGTTTTGTTCAATCAAGTTCATATTTATATCAAAAACCAGCTTTTTACATTAGCATGTGACTAGCATTCCCACCGAACACTGCCGGTGAATTTAAATTACTCACGATAAACGTTCACAAAAAACAATTATTTTAAGAATTATAGATACAGAACTCCTCTATGCACTCGATATGTCCGATTTTAAAATAGCTTTTCGGTGAAAGCACATTTTGCAATATTCTCAGTAGATAGCCCGGCCATCACAGGGCTAGCTATTTAGACACCCAGCGAGTTTAGCACTCAAAGTCAGATTTACTATAAGAAAAATGTTATTACCTTTGCTGTTCTTCATCAGAATGCACTCCCATGACTTCTACTTCAATAACAAATGTTGGTTTGGTCCCAAATAATCCATTGTTATATCCAAATAGCGGCGTTTTGTTTGTGCGTTCAAGACACTATCCGAAAGGGTAAATAAGGGTGACGAGCATGGCGCATTTCGTGACAAAAAAATTCAAAATATTCCATTACCGTACTTCGAAGCATGTCAACCGCTGTTTAAAATCAATTTTTATGCCATTTTTCTCGTAAAAAAAGCGATAATATTCCGACCGGGAATCTGCGTTTAGGTAAACAGACGAAAGAAAATAAAAAATGGGGTCGACTCGGGCACGCGCCTAAGCCCATAGTACTCTGATCGGCCACTTGCCAAACGCGATAATGTGTTTCAGCCAGAGGCTGCCTCGATATCATTCCGCTTTTTCCCGGGCTCTGAGAGCCTATGGGAGCCATAGGAAGTGTCACGTTATAGCAAAGATCCTCAGTCTTCAATAAAAAGAGCCAAGATAAACAAGAACTTGTCAGACAGGCCACTTCCTGCATGGAATCTTCTCAGGTTTTGGCCTGCCATATGAGTTGTGTTATACTCACAGACACCATTCAAACAGTTTTAGAAACTTTAGGGTGTTTTCTATCCAAAGCCAATAATTATATGCATGTTCTAGTTACTGGGCAGGAGTAGTAACCAGATTAAATCGGGTACGTTTTTTTATCCGGCCGTGTCAATACTGCCCCCTAGCCCTAACAGGTTAATGAACATGCACCTGTGGAATGGCCGTTAAGACAGTAACAGTTTACAGACAGTAGGAAATTAAGGTCACAGTTATGAAAACTTAGGACACTAAAGAGGCCTTTCTACAGCCTCTGAAAAACACCAAAAGATGCCCAGGGTCCCTGCTCATGCTGCAAGGAGGCATGAAGACTGCAGATGTGGCCAGGGCAATCAATTGCTATGTCCGTACTGTGAGATGCCTAAGACAGCGCTACAGGGAGACGGGATGGACAGCTGATCATCCTCGCAGTGGCAGACCACGTGTAACAACACCTGCACAGGATCGGTACGTCTGAACATCACACCTGCGGGACAGGTACAGGATGGCAACAACTGCCCAAGTTACACCAGGAACGCACAATCCCTCTATCAGTGCTCCTATTGTCCGCAATAGGCTGAGAGAGGCTGGACTGAGGGCTTGTAGGCCTGTTGTAAGACGGGTCCTCACCAGACATTACCGGCAACAACATTGCCTATGGACACAAACCCACCGTCGCTGGACCAGACAGGACTAGCAAAAAGTGCTCTTCACTGACGAGTCGCAGTTTTGTCTCACCTGGGGTGATGGTCAGATTCGCGTTTATCGTCGAAGGAATGAGTGTTACGCCGAGGCCTGTGCTCTGGAGCGGGATCGGAGGTGGAGGGTCCGTCATGGTCTGGGGCGGTCTGTCACAGTATCATCGGACTTAGCTTGTTGTCATTGCAGGCAATCTCAACGCTGTGCGTTACAGGGAAGACATCCTCCTCCCTCATTTGGTACCCTTCCTGCAGGCTCATCCTGACATGACCCTCCAGCATGACAATGCCACCAGCCATACTGCTCGTTCTGTGTGTGATTTCCTGCAAGACAGGAATGCCAGTGTTCTGCCATGGCCAGCGACGAGCCCGGATCTCAATCCCATTGAGCACGTCTGGGATCGGAGGGTGAGCGCTAGGGCCATTCCCCCAGTAATGTCCGGGAACTTGCAGGTGCCTTGGTGTAAGAGTGGGTTAACATCTCACAGCAGGAACTGGCAAATCTGGTGAAGTCCATGAGGAGGAGATGCACTGCAGTACTTAACCTGTTAGGGCTAGGGGGCAGTATTGACACGGCTGGATAAAAAACGTACCCGATTTAATCTGGTTACTACTCCTGCCCAGTAACTAGAATATGCATATAATTATTGGCTTTGGATAGAAAACACCCTAAAGTTTCTAAAACTGTTTGAATGGTGTCTGTGAGTATAACAGAGCTCAAATGGCAGGTCAAAACCTGAGGAGATTCTGTACAGGAAGTACCCTGTCTGACCATTTCTTGAACTTCTTTGCCATCTCTATCCATTACAAAGGATCTCTGCTCTTACGTGACACTTCCTACGGCTCACATGGACTCTCAGAAGGCGGCAAAATGCTGAATCGTGGCTTTGCAGGCTCTGGCTGGAAAAAAAAGTAGCGCGTTTGGGTAGTGGCTGGTTACAGTACTGTGAGACTCAGGCTCGCGCCCGCGTCGACCGAAAGCTTTGTTTTCTTTCCTCTGTTTAGCTAAATGGAGATTCCCGGTCGGAATATTATTGCTTTTTTACGAGAAAAATGGCATAAAAATGGATTTTAAACAGCGGTTGACATGCTTCGAAGTACGGTAATGGAATATTTAGATTTTTTTTGTCGCGAATTGCGCCATGCGCGCAACCCTGATTTACCATTTCGGATAGTTTCTGGAACGCACGAACAAAACGCCGCTATTCGGATATAACGATGGATTATTTTGGACCAAACCAACATTTGTTATTGAAGTAGCAGTCCTGGGAGTGCATTCTGACGAAGACAACAAAAGGTAATCAAACTTTTGTAATAGTAAATCTGATTTTGGTGAAGGCTAAACTTGCCGGGTGTCTAAATAGCTAGCCCGTGATGGCTGGGCTATATACTTAGAATATTGCAAAATGTGCTTTCACCAAAAAGCTATTTTAAAATCGGACATATCGAGTGCATAGAGGAGTTCTGTATCTATCATTCTTAAAATAATTGTTATGCTTTTTGTGAACGTTTATCGTGAGTAATTTAGTAAATTGTTAGTAAATTCCCCGGAAGTTTGCGGGGGGTATGCTAGTTCTGAACGTCACATGCCAATGTAAAAAGCTGGTTTTTGATATAAATATGAACTTGATTGAACAAAACATGCATGTATTGTATAACATAATGTCCTAGGGTTGTCATCTGATGAAGATCATCAAAGGTTAGTGCTGCATTTAGCTGTGGTTTGGGTTTTTGTGACATTATATGCTAGCTTGAAAAATGGGTGTCTGATTATTTCTGGCTGGGTACTCTGCTGACATAATCTAATGTTTTGCTTTCGTTGTAAAGCCTTTTTGAAATCGGACAGTGTGGTTAGATTAACGAGAGTCTTGTCTTTAAATAGCTGTAAAATAGTCATATGTTTGAGAAATTGAAGTAATGGCATTTCTAAGGTATTTGAAAATCGCGCCACTGGATTAGACTGGCTGTTGCGTAGGTGGGACGAATTCGTCCCGCCTAGCCCAGAGAGGTTAATGCAGCTGGTTGCCACACCAGATACTGACTTTTGATTTTGATCCCCCTCCCCTTTGTTCAGGGACACATTATTCCATTTGTTAGTCGCATGTCTGTGGAACTTGTTCAGTTTGTCTCAGTTGTTGAATCTTATGTTCATACAAATATTTACACATGTTAAGTTTACTGAAAATAAATGCAGTTGACAGTGAGGAGTTTATATACCACAGCTTTCAGCCAACCAGCATCCAAGCCCCACACTACCCAATAGATAATATAGTCCTTGGCACAGCAGTGTAAACAACCACATAGAACAAGTTAGCAGATCAATTCAGTGTTTCCTCTGGAAAATGTGTTAACTGTGGGGGAAAGGTTGCAGGGGGTGGTCGGGTTTAAAGTGGGGGTGGTGTATTCCATGGTCGTCGTCCGTCCGTCCGTCTCCCCCCCCCCCCCCCCCCCCACAAAATATGTTTAAGTACTGAAAATCTTGGTTCTGGTAACTTCTTAAAAGTGGAAAAACTGAGACCATGTAAAGGTCACCCCCAGAAATAAGCTCAATAACGTATTGCTAAAATTATTGTAATATCCAAGATGCAATTTAAGGTTGAGTGCTGCAGCTATCTAAAGAAACACCAGACCTTCTTTCTGAAATAAAAAAGTTTACCTTGACAAAATTAACAGAGGAACATTTTGACTGGACATGAGTTAGAGCCCAATAATTCATGTTCATCACAAAAGGAGGGTGTTGGAAATCCTTTCCCATGTTCTGACAAAAACCTAGTTCTGACATTGTTAACAGCCTTTTGTCTGAGCATTCTGGTGGGCTTTTGGAAAATGATTTCCAACACCCTCCTGTAATTGTGCTCTTTGATTGGTTGTTGATGAGTGCTGCATGCAGGTGGCTAGATGCTCTCCCTGTAGTCTGTTCCTCAAGTCTGTTTTTGATCTGCAATAAGGAAACAATATTAAGAGGGGAGAGGGACAAAGAGTATCTACTTTCACATTTTAAATGTTCTTACTTGTTTCATTGCAGAGAAGTCCCTCACAATTAATGAAATACTTGTATTTATTTTATTTCACCTTTATTTAACCAGGTAGGCAAGTTGAGAACAAGTTCTCAAATACACTGGTATAGTCAGTGCGATTGCTGCCAGCTGGCTATGGCAGGAGTAGAGCTGCCCCCACTCATCAAACTGCGAGGCCAGCTTTGTCATTGTCGTCAGCTGGTCCAACTCCTGAAATACATGAAAACAAAAAGATGTATAACATTAAAGAAGAGCCAACAGAGTGGTAAACAGGTTTTAAAAGCCACATTGTGGACCACTCAAATATAGTTTTGAGACACTGAAAGCAGTAATAGCATTATTTAATTAGTAGTCAACTGTAATCTATAATACATGTAGGCCTACCTGTACGTGGCACAGAAAGCGTAGAGGCCCTTAGCAGTTGGGCACCAGTTCACCTCAGCCAACGTTGCGCTGAGGTTTCGCTGAAGATTAGCCACGGCCAGGTGCTGGGACAGCCAGAAAACATCCTTTACTTCCAGAAATAAACCTTTTTTTTTGTGTAGATGCAGTAGGTAAACAAGATGAGACCAGAGTAGCCAAGTGAAGAAATGTGATGCATAATCTCACCTTCACTTTTAAGTGCTGAAGCAGCTTTCAAGACTTCTGTCTTGTTACAGCTTTTGGCAAAGTGACTATTGAGCTGCCGCAGGTGCTCCTTGAAGGGGTCTATATAGGGGACCTCGGCTGATGCATCTTTTCAGGCCAGAGCAAGGCGGTGGGCAGCACACACGGGAAGGCATCTTTTAGCTGTTCTAGCACATCACTATTAGAGGTCGACCGATTATGGTTTTTCAACGCCGACACCGATTTATCGGAGGACCAAAAAAAGCCGATGCCGATTTTTATATATATTTGTAATAATGACAATTCTAACAATACTGAATGAACACTTATTTTAACTTTATATAGTACTTAAATAATCAATTTAGTCTCAACTAACTAATGAAACATGTTCAATTTGGTTTAAATAATGCAAAAACCGTGTTGGAGGAGAAAGTAAAAGTGCAATATGTGCCATGTAAAAAAAGCTAACGTTTAAGTTCCTTGCTCAGAACATGAGAACATATGAAAGCTGGTGGTTCCTTTTAACATGAGTCTTCAATATTCCCAGGTAAGATGTTTTAGGTTGTAGTTATTATAGGAATTATAGGACAATTTCTCTCTATACATTTTTGTATTTCATATACCTTTGACTATTGGATGTTCTTATAGACACTTTATTATTGCCAGTGTAACAGTATAGCTTCCGTCCCTCTCCTCGCTCCTACCTGGGCTTGAACCAGGAATACATCGACAACAGCCACCCTCGAAGCAGCGTTACCCATGCAGAGTAAGGGAAACAACTACTCCAAGTCTCAGAGCGAGTGACGTTTCAAACGCTATTAGCGTGCACCCGGCTAACTAGCTAGCCATTTCACATCGGTTACACCAGCCTAATCTCAACCAAGTAGAGGCGTCACGAAAGTCAGAAATAGTGATAAAATGAATCACTTACCTTTTGAAGAGCTTCATCTGGTTGCAGTCACAAGAGTCCCAGCTACACAAATGTTTGTTTTGTTCGATAAAGTCCCTCTTTATATCCCAAAAACTCAGTTTTGTTGGTGAGTTTTGTTCAGTAATCCACTGGCTCAAAGGCGGTCAAAACATGCAGACGAATACATCCTAATAGTACCGTTAAAGTTCGTCGAAACATGTCAAACGATGCTTATAATTCATCCTCAGGTTGTCAATTGTCTAAATAATCGATAATATTTCAACCGGACAATAGCGTATTCAATAGAAAGGGGAAAACAATGAAGGGCGCACGGTCACGCATGCAAACCAGTACTGCATGCTTCCTCAGTCCACTGACAAAGGTCTCATTCTTCTTCATTTTTTAGAAAACATGCCTGAAACAATGTCTAAAGACTGTTGACATCTAGTGGAAGCCATAGGAACTGCAATCTGTGTCCTAACCCATTAGATACTCAATAGGCATTCAATTGAAAACCACCCACATCAAAAAAATCCCACTTCCTGGATGAATTTTCCTCAGGTTTTCACCTGCCATATCAGTTCTGTTATACTCACAGCCATTATTTGAACAGTTTTGGAAACTAGAGAGTTTTCGATCCAAATTATATGCATATCCTAGCTTCTGGGCCTGAGTAACAGGCAGTTTACTTTGGACACGCTTGTCATCCAGACGTCAAAATACTGTCCCCAAGCCCAAAGAAGTTAATGATGGTGTTGTAAGTTGTAAGTCGCTCTGGATAAGCGCGTCTGCTAAATGACTTAAATGTAATGTAATGTAAATGAGTTGTGCCTGGCCATGCAGTTGTGAGAGTACAGGAGGGAACTGAGCACGTACCCCTGAGGGGCCCCCGTGTTGTTACCAACCCTTACCATCTGGGGGTGGTCCGTCAGGAAGTCTAGGATCCAGTTGCCGAGGGAGGTGTTTAGTCCCAGGGTCCTTAGCTTCGTGATGCGCTTTGAGGGCACTATGGTGTTGAACGCTGAGCTGTAGTCAATGAACAGCATTCTCACATAGGTGTTCCTATTGTCCAGGTGGGAAAGGGCAGTGTTGAGTGGGATTGAGATCGCATTATCAGTGGATCTGTTGGGGCGGTATGCGAATTGGAATGTCTATGGTTTCTGGGATAATGGTGTTGATGTGAGCCATGACCAGCCTTTCAAAGCACTTCATGGCCACTGACATGAGTGCTACAGGGAGGTAGTCATTTAGGCAGGTTACCTTTGCTTTCCTGGGCACAGGGACTATGGTCATCTGCTAAAAACGTCAGTGGAGACACTTGCCTGTTGGTCCAAGCTTCCTCTGAGCACACGTCCTGGTAATCCGTCTGGCCACGCGGCCTTGTGAATGTTGACCTGTTTAAAGGTCTTGCTCACATCAGCTACAGAGAGCGTGATCACACAGTTGACCGGAACAGCTGGTGCTCTCATGCATGCTTCAGCGTTGCTTGCCTCAACGCAAGCACAGAAGTCATTAGGCCATCTGGTAGGCTCACGTCACTGGGTAACTCACGGCTGGGTTTCCCTTTTGTAGTCCAAAATAGCTTGCAAACTTTGCCACATCCGACGAGCGTCAGAGCTGGTGTAGTCGGATTCAATCTTAGTCCTATATTTCCGCATTGCCTGTTTTAATGGTTCGTCTGTGGGCATAGCAGGATTTCTTATAAGCGTCCAGATTGGTGTCCCCTCCATGAAAGCGGCAGCTTTAGCCTTTAGCTCGGTGCGGATGTTGCCTATAATCCATGGCTTCTGGTTGGGACGGTCACTGTGGGGCCGACGTTGTCATTGCACTTATTGATGAAGGTGGTGACTGAGGTGGTATACTCCTCAATGCCGTTGGATGAATCCCGGAACATATTCTAGTCTGTGCTAGCAAAACAGTCCTGTAGCGTAGCATCCGTACCATCTGAACACTTCCGTATTGAGCGAGTCACTGGTACATCCTGCTTTAGTTTTTGCTTGTAGGCTGGAATCGGGAGGATAGAATTATGGTCATTTGCCAAATGGTGGGCAGGGGAGAGCTTTGTGGGCTTCTGTGTGTGGAGTAAAGGTGGTCTAGAATTATTTTATTTGTATTCCCACCTCTGGTTGGACATGCTGGTAGAAATTAAGGAAAACTGATTTGCCTGCATTAAAGTCCCCGGCCACTAGGAGCGCCGCTTCTAGATGAGCATTTTGTTTGCTTATGGTTACGATTCAGGTACTGTACTTGTCAACCGAGCCCTAGGTCCTGAACTTCAACTTGACCCCCTTGATAGGCCTAGGCTACATCTAGGCTATGGCTGTTAGTACAAACAGTCAGTCCACCTCTAAATGTTATGTTGATAACTGACTGCTTTCTTGATTTAAAGTTTCTATTGGATGAAAGTCAAGTAGGCTTGTGTGTTATGGCGATCTTGAATTCAGATTGCCACTTGTTACAAAGCTTTCCATGCGCTTGTACATTCATTGGTAGAGTAGTTTTCACATGTAATAAAAACATCTTACAGTGGGGCAAAAAAGTATTTAGTCAGCCACCAATTGTGCAAGTTCTCCCACTTAAAAAGATGAGAGGCCTGTAATTTTCATCATAGGTACACTTCAACTATGACAGACAAAATGAGAAAAAAATCCAGAAAATCACATTGTAGGATTTTTTTATGAATTTATTTGCAAATTATGGTGGAAAATAAGTATTTGGTCAATAACAAAAGTCTATCTCAATACTTTGTTATATACCCTTTGTTGGCAATGACACAGGTCAAACGTTTTCTGTAAGTCTTCACAAGGGTTTCACACACTGTTGCTGGTATTTTGGCCCATTCCTCCATGCAGATCTCCTCTAGAGCAGTGATGTTTTGGGGCTGTCGCTGGGCAACACGGACTTTCAACTCCCTCCAAAGATTTTCTATGGGGTTGAAATCTGGAGACTGGCTAGGCCTTCGTTGCCCGGGCGGTGTGTTTGGGATCATTGTCATGCTGAAAGACCCAGCCACGTTTCATCTTCAATGCCCTTGCTGATGGAAGGAGGTTTTCACTCAAAATCTCACGATACATGGCCCCATTCATTCTTTCCTTTACACGGATCAGTCGTCCTGGTCCCTTTGCATAAAAACAGCCACAAAGCATGATGTTTCCACCCCCATGCTTCACAGTAGGTATGGTGTTCTTTGGATGCAACTCAGCATTCTTTGTCCTCCAAACACGACGAGTTGAGTTTTTACCAAAAAGTTCTATTTTGGTTTCATCTGACCATATGACATTCTCCCAATCCTCTTCTGGATCATCCAAATGCTCTCTAGCAAACTTCAGACGGGCCTGGACATGTACTGGCTTAAGCAGGGGGACACGTCTGGCACTGCAGGATTTGAGTCCCTGGCGGCGTAGTGTGTTACTGATGGTAGGCTTTGTTACTTTGGTCCCAGCTCTCTGCAGGTCATTTACTAGGTCCCCCCTGTGTGGTTCTGGGATTTTTGCTCACCGTTCTTGTGATCATTTTGACCCCACGGGGTGGAGATCTTGCGTGGAGCCCCAGATCAAGGGAGATTATCAGTGGTCTTGTATGTCTTCCATTTCCTAATAATTGCTCCCACAGTTGATTTCTTCAAACCAAGCTGCTTACCTATTGCAGATTCAGTCTTCCCAGCCTGGTGCAGGTCTACAATTTTGTTTCTGGTGTCCTTTGACAGCTCTTTGGTCTTGGTCATAGTGGAGTTTGGAGTGTGACTGTTTGAGGTTGTAGACGGGTGTCTTTTATACTGATAAGTTCAAACAGGTGCCATTAATGCAGGTAACGAGTGGAGGACAGAGGAGCCTCTTAAAGAAGAATTTACAGGTCTGTGCGAGCCAAAAATCTTGCTTGTTTGTAGGTGACCAAATACTTATTTTCCACCATAATTTGCAAATAAATTCATTAAAAATCCTCCAATGTGATTTTCTGGATTTTTTTTTTTCCTCATTTTGTCTGTCATAGTTGACATGTACCTATGATGAAAATTACAGGCCTCTCTCATCTTTTTAAGTGGGAGAACTTGCACAATTGGTGGCTGACTAAATACTTTTTTGCCCCACTGTAGTTGCTGCAGTCTTCCATGGAAGAGCTCGTCAGCATTTCACACATGAACCTTGAATAGAACATATTTCTCAAATGTACTCCATATGGAGGTCAACTAGTGCTGAGCGATTAACCGAAATGTCAGTTGTGTTTTTGTTTTTTAAAATACTAATTGACAGACGTCAGTTCAATTATACTGAACAAAAATATAAACGCAACATGTGAAGTGTTGGTCCCATGTTTTATGAGCTGAAACAAAAGATCCCAGAACTTTTCCTTACACACACATTATTTCTCAACAAAAAAAATTACAACCCTGTTAGTGAGCATTTCTCCTTTGCCAAGATAATCCACCCGGCAGGTGTGACACATCAAGAAGCAGATTAAACAGCATTCTGTCTGTTTTTTTTAAAGCCCTTTTGTGGGCCTGGTTCCCCAGTGGGTAGGCCTAGCTGCCAAGTGGCTGGGCCTATATCTTCCCAGGACCACCCATGGCTGCAGCCCTTCCCAGTCATGTGAAATCCATAGATTAGGACCTAATTCATATAAGGACAGCAATCTTTGAAATTGTTGCATTTTATATTTTGTTTAGTATACTTTGACAAAAGTCACTATTTTAGTAGTTCAGACAGCATAGGCAGCAGCTCTATAGAGATGATTACTTGAAATAAAATGTTCATCAAATTAAACAATATACACAACTGAAATACTCAATACTGTGAGTTTATTACAATATGATGTTCTGAACGTATTGCTTACCATATGTCTACTGCAGAGGGTCTAGAGAGAGCCATGAGAAAATGAGTTTTGATCAGTTATGGAAATGAGTGTTGAAAAAAATTGGCTCATTGTTTAAAAGGAGATGGAGAACACGTTATGAAGGTAAAATACTGGAGTTTTAGTGCAGGTACAGCCAACTGGAGAAATATTAATAATATTGCGACGTCAACTATATACCGTCAAAAATGTAGCCTAACTGTATAATTGTTTGCCCCCATCACTACATTCTAAGCCGTATGCTAGTTTAGATATTGGACACACTGAAACGTGTCTAAAAACACTGTCATGGTGGGGAATCTGGTGCAGCTTGTCCACACCAAGCGTTTCATCATTCAGTGCTGTGTGTTCCTGACTGGCATGTTAATGATGTGCCAAACACATCCTCATTTCTCCATCAGCCTCTCCTTATCACCAGCCTTCTCATTGTAAGCGTGCTGTCTGCTTAATGACACCAAGCCATAATGGTACTGACAAGGAACTAGCCTGCTGCTGTCTGTAGGCACAGAAAAATGCTGCTCATTTAGCTTTCTATCTCAGTCGGTCAACTTTTTTTGTTTCCTTTTCCACACAACATTCAAACCCCAAAGACCCCTCTGGGCTGCCAGGAAAGGAATCTAATTTTCCCCCTTTGTTGAGACCAAAAGTTTAACCATTGTTTTTGTGAAGTTACATAGTATGTTGATGATGTCTGCAAAGTTCAATGGTACCTTTCAGACATGTTCAAATGGATATCTGTGTTCTTGAAACATTAACTTATGAACCCTCCTCTCTTCCCCCAGGCCTCAAAGTGTAGAGCTTGGTGTGACAGGAGGAGCCTCCAACTTCGACAGCAGTAAAATGGCGGATATGTCAGCGGAAGAGATCACCATGAGGGCCAACCAAGTGACCGATGAGGTACAGCTGCCACCCGTATCCATGGAGACACTATAGGAATGCTGGGAATGGGGGTAGTTATGCGGCAGTATTAGCTTAGCTCCTATAGAGAAGAAGTAACACATTGATGGGGAGAGAACTCTTTGCTTACTGAGCACAGCTAAGCTACATCTAAAAAAATAATTTATTCAGGTCTAAGTTAGTGTACCGTTCTGTTAATACTAATAGTGTGGTCCTCTGCCATTTTGATTTATCTGTATCTCTTACCAACCTGTCTGTCTGGCTCTCACTCTCGCTCCTTGCTGACCGACTGATACCTATGTACTGGGTTTAGTCCAACATGACATGGGGTAAACTGTCAGTAACCTGCTTAATGTACAACACACCAGGGTTCTCCCCAAATAATCTGAGGGGCGCTGTGCCACCTTGTGGTTTGTCCTGTGTGAGAAATATTCCAAACAGACTTTGGGACAGTTGTGGGATGATAGAGCCCAAATTCATATGACTGTACATAAAAATTAATTAGGCTGATGCAACCAATGAGAACGTTTAACTTTAAATGTTGATAGACTTCCTAAAACTGTCCGCCCGGCCAAACTGAGCCATTGGGAGAGAAGGGCCTTGGTCAGGAAGGTGACCAAAAACCCGATGGTCACTCTGACAGAGCTCTAGAGTTCCTCTGTGGAGATGGGATAACCTTCCAGAAGGACAACCATCTCTGCAGCACTCCACAAATTGGGTCTTTATGTTAGAGTGGCCAGACAGAAGCCACTCTACAGTAAAAGGCACATGACAGCCCGCTTGAAGTTTGCCAAAAGGCACCTAAAGGACTCTCAGACCATGAGAAACAATATTATCTGGTCTGATGAAACCAAGATTGAACACTTTGGCCTGAATGCCAAGCGTCACGTCTGGAGGAAAACGGGCACCATCCCTACAGTGAAGCATGGTGGTGGCAGCATCATGCTGTGGGGATGTTTTTCAGCAGCAGGGAATGGGAGACTAGTCGGGATCGAGGAAAAGATGAATGGAGAAAAGTACAGAGATCCTTGATGAAAGCCTGCTCCAGAGCGCTCAGGACCTCAGACTGGGGCTAAGGTTCACCTTCCAACAGGACAACGACCCTAAGCACACAGCCAAGACAACGCAAGAGTGGCTTCAGGACAAGTCTCTGAATGTCTTTGAGTGGCACAGCCAGAGCCCGGACTTGAACCCGATCGAACATCTCTTGAGAGACATGAAAATAGCTGTGCAGCGACACTCCCCATCCAACCTGACAGAGCTTGAGAATCTGCAGAGAAGAATGGGAGAAACTCCCCAAATACAGGTGTGCCAAGCTTGTAGCATCATGCCCAAGAAGAATCACTGCCAATGGTGCTTCAACAAAGTACTGAGTAAAGGGTCTGAATATCTTTTATTTTTTACTGTTTTTGCTTTGTCATTATGGGGTATTGTGTGTACCGTAAATTCCGGACTATAAGCCGCAACTTTGTTCCCAGGCTTTGAACCTCGCGGCTTAAACAATGACGCGGCTAATATATGGATTTTTCCCGCTTTCAATTTTTGTTTCTCCAAAAAAACACATTCTGTGACGTGCTCAGTTTTTTGGCGGCATGAAGCTTTCATTAGACCAATGAAATTGCCGAACGGGTTAAGGTCAAACAACTTTTTTGTTTACTGTTTAGATTAAATCGAGCGCTCTCAAACTTCACATCATTCTGATTACGGTAGTCATTTTGTCACCCTCATGGCAAAGACACGGAGAAATGCATATGATGCAGCTTTCAAGTTGAAGGCGATTGATCTGGCTGTTGGAAAAGGAAATAGAGCTGCTGCACGGGAGCTTGGTCTTAATGAGTCGATGATAAGACGTTGGAAACAGCAGCGTGAGGAATTGACTCAGTGCAAAAAGACAACTAAAGCTTACTGGAAATGTTTTATTTTTTGTTACAAGCCGTGTTTTGTTAAAGCCTGTGTAAAGTTAATTTGTTTCAATGTACCGGTAGGCACCTGTGGCTTATAGACATGTGCGGCTAATTTATGTTCAAAATAATATATATTTTTAAATTCAGTGGGTGCGGCTTTTATTCAGGTGCGCTTAATAGTCCAGAAATTACGGTAGATTGATGGGGGGGGGGCAATTTAATCCATTTCAGATTAAGGCTGTAATTTAACAAAATGTGGGAAAAGTCAAGGGGTCAGAATACTTTCTGAATGCACTGTATATACAGTTGAAGTTTACATACACTTAGGTTGGGGTCATTAAAACTCGTTTTTCACCCGCTCCACAAATTTCTTGTTAACAAACTATAGTTTTGGCAAGTCGGTTAGGACATCTACTTTGTGCATGACACAAGTCAGTTTTCCAACAATTGTTTACAGACAGATTACTTCATTTATAATTCACTGTTTCACAATTCCAGTGGGTCAAGTTTACATACACTAAGTTGACTGTGCCCTTAAACAGCTTGGAAAATTCCAGAAAATTATGTCATGGCTTTAGAAGCTTCTGATAAGCTAATTGACATCATTTGAGTCAATTGGAGGTGTACCTGTGGATGTATTTCAAGGCCTACCTTCAAACTGAGTGCCTCTTTGCTTGACAACATGGGAAAATCAAAAGAAATCAGCCAAGACCTCAAACAGAATTGTAGACCTCCACAAGTCTGGTTCATCCTTGGGAGTAATTTCCAAATGCCTGAAGATACCACGTTCGTCTGTACAAACAATAGTACGCAAGTATAAACACCATGGGACCACGCAGCCATCATACCGGTCAGGAAGGAGACGCATTCTGTCTCCTAGAGATGAATTTACTTTGGTGCGAAAAGTGCAAATCAATCCCAGAAGAACAGCAAAGGACCTTGTGAAGATGCTGGAGGAAACGGGTAAAAAAGTATCTATATCGACAACCTGAAAGGCCGCTCAGCAAGGAAGAAGCCACTGCTCCAAAACTGCCATTAAAAAAGCCCGACTACTGTTTGCAACTGCACATGGTGAAAAGATCATACTTTTTGGAGAAATGTCCTCTGGTCCGATGAAACAAAAATAAAACTGTTTGGCCATAATGACCATCGTTATGTTTGGAGGAAAAAGAGGGAGGCTTGCAAGCCGACGAACACCATCCCAACCGTGAAGCACGGGGGTGGCATCATCATGTTGTGGGGGTGCTCTGCTGCAGGAGGGACTGGTGCACTTCACAAAATAGATGGCATCATGAGGGAAGAAAATTATGTGGATATTTTTATTTATTTTATTTCACCTTTAATTTAACCAGGTAGGCAAGTTGAGAACAAGTTCTCATTTATAATTGAGACCTGGCCAAGATAAAGCAAAGCAGTTCGACACATACAACAACACAGAGTTACACATGGAGTAAAACAAAACATACACTCAATATATTACAGCAACATCTCAAGACATCAGTCAGGAGGTTAAAGCTTGGTCGCAAATAGGTCTTCCAAATGGACAATGACCCCAAACATACTTTCAAAGTTGTAGCAAAATGGCTTAAGGACAACAGCATCAAGGTATTGGAGTGGCCATCACAAAGCTCTGACCTCAATCCTGTAGGAAATTTGTGGGCAGAACTGAAAAAGTGTGTGCGAGCAAGGAGGCCTACAAACCTGACTCCGTTACACCAGCTCTGTCAGGAGGAATGGGCCAAAATTCACCCAACTTAATGTGGAAGGCTACCTGAAACGTTTGACCCAAGTTGAAGAATTTAAAGGCAATGCTACAAAATACTAATTGAGTGTATGCAAACTTCTGACCCACTGGGAATGTGATGAAAGAAATGCAAGCTGAAATTAATCAATTTCTCTACTATTATTCTGACATTTCGCATTCTTAAAATAAATTGGTGATCCTGACTGATCTAAGACGGGGACTTTTTACTAGGATTAAATGTCAAGAATTGTGAAACTGAGTTTTAATGTTTTCGGCTAAGGTGTATGTAAACTTCTGACTTCAACTGTACGTATTGCCTAACCGGTGCCCCCGCACATTGACTCTGTCTGTACCGGTACCCCCTGTATATAGCCTCGCTATTGTTATTCTACCGCTGCTGTTTAATTATTTGTTACTTTTACTTTAACATTTTTACTTAACACTTTTTTCTTAACTTCTTAAAGCATTGTTGGTTAAGGGCTTGTAAAAGTAAGTATTTCACTAAGGTCCAAATACCTGTTGTATTTGGTGCATGTGACAAATGCAAATCAAATTGTATCTACTTTTGACTAGTACTCGTGTGCATATAAACTTTTTCTTCTTTTCTTAATTTGGCTCTGTACTCCAGCACTTTGGATTTGAAAAGATAGAATCACTGTGGTTAGTGCCAACTGTCAGCTTTAAATTGAGGGTATGTTCACCCATATCGGGTGAATTGTTTAGAAATTACAGCACTTTTGTACATAGTCCCCCCCAATTGTAGGGGGCCAAAAGTATTGGGACAAATGTGTAGTAAAAAGTTTAGTATTTGGTACTGTAATAATATGTCGACGATAAATACACAATGCAGGGGACGAGAGGACTAGAATTAACGATCAATGGAAATGGTTGTTTTTCAGTTCATCTGTTTCGAGTCTAAGGCTGTCAGTCCTGGACTTGTAGCTACGTATGGCACGTTTTCATTGGTCTGAATCATCTGTATGTTGAGTCAGGAGCAGAATACTTGTAATTTGGCCATTGACACAGCTGTACAGCAAGGACTTCTAATTGGTCAACCACAGGAAAGGGTGGGGGGTTATAAATGACATCCTGTTAATTTGTTCTGTGGAGAGAATCACTGAGGTCAGGGGAGCATGAACATCTACCTCCTATCAGGATTTATTCTCTTTGAATAGACCTACTCCCCCCCCCCCCCCCCCCCCACCCCCTCCCCCGATTTGCTTTGGGGTCTGTTATCGAAGAGTAACATCAACTGTTAACAGTACCATATTCCTAGCATGCAATGTTTCAATTGCTGTTATTTTTGGTTTTCAAATCAACTTAATTGTCTTTTGGTTAATGGCCTTGGTGCCCTGGAGGATTAGGCATCTCTTGAAGCCCAAATGGCCTTGCCCCTAAAATCATGAAATTCCAGACCTGGTGAATTACTCTTGCCTGGCTCTCATGGTCCCTGTTCTGGTTGACCATTTGAAAAATTGTATTACTAGTGTAATTCTAGGAAAAATGGTGGAAAATATTAATTAAATTAATGAATTTGCACTTAAATAAAAGAGCAAACAGTGATTATCATTTAAGGCTCTAGATTTCAGGAAAAGGCAGTTACAGGTGTTCAACCCAAACGGGAGCACAGCCCCCCTCAATAATCAGCACCACCTTAAAAGATCCTGGGAGGAACCGGACGGACGGATGGATGGTTCGGACACGAAGCAGGCTTAGAAATGTGTCCGAGGGGGTTAATCATGTTCAACTCTATGTTGAGGTGACATGGTATAACAGTTCATGCTGATTAAGTCGTCATGCCCCGAGTAATAATTTCCCCCTCTACCTTCTCCTGTAGGCTACACCTTTCAGTCATGTTATTAATAGGGTGTCTAGCCTGCGCTGACTGCATTCCATCATAACGTCGTCATGTGATCTGGTGCTGCTGCTCTGTGGGACTGTGCTGCTCTGTGGGACTGTGCTGCTCTGTGGGACTGTGCTGCTGTGTGGGAGATGTGTAATCTACCTGACCAGGCACAGTTCAGCCATATGTCAACTACTTAAGATCTGAGTCTCTGTGGGCCTGTTAAATAGAGAACCATGTGTCGGACTCACCTAACAGGTTTTAAAATTAGGACAATTCACCATAGGCTTTGCACCTGTCCTCGGAATTGAGTACTACTTATAAGAAGCCTTTTCATATTACCTAGGCTCTAGTCAAGAGCCTTTTCTCGTGCATGTCTGTACCCCTGAAAGACTCAATCAAAACAAGGATAAAGGACTCTAAGGTGTCTCATTTGTGTCTGTTCAGCTGGCATGTTCTACAGGCTAGGTAGCACTCTATTGCGCTATCAATCAAATGTATTTTATAAAGCCCTTTTTACATCAACAGTTGTCACAAAGTTCTTAACACACCCTAAAACTCCCAAAACGGCAAACAATGCAGATGTAGAAGCACAGTGGCTAAGGAAAACTCTAGAAAAGCAGGAACCTAGGAAGAAGCCTAGAGAAACCAGGCAGTCCTCTTCTGGCTGAGCCTGTTACCTACCGGTACCTTACAATAGGACCTTATTGTGTCTATTTTGTCCTCTACAGTCCTTGGAGTGCACCAGGCGGATGCTACAGATGGCCGAGGAGGTGAGACAAACGTTGTTATTGCTCTAACAGTCTAGCCCAACACAAGCCCTCTGTCATTACATACAGAAGTACACTGAACAAAAATATTATAGCAATTTCAAAGATTTCACGGAGTTACAGTTCAGGTAAGGAAATCGATCAATTTAAATAAATTAAGCCCTAATCTATGGATTTCAAATGACTGGAAATACAAATGCATAGAAGGTAGGGGTGTGGATCAGAACCAGTCAGTATCTGGTCTGCAGCGGGATCAGGCTGTTGACTGGAATGTTGTTCCACTCTTTAATGGCTGTGCGACAATCCAGCACATCCCAAACATGCTCAATGGGTGACGTGTCTGGTGAGTATGCATACCATGGAAGAACTGGGACATGTTCAGCTTCCAGGAATTGTGTACAGATCCTTGCGACATGGAGCCGTGCATTTTCATTCTGGAACATGAGGTGATGGGGGCGGAGGAATGACACGACACTGGGCCTCGTCACGGTATCTCTGTGCATTCAAATTGCCATCGATAAAATGCAATTGTGTTCGTTGTCCGTAGCTTATGCCTGCCCATACATTGCCCATGGTGGCGGTGGGGTTCTCTGTTCACAACGTTGACATCAGCAAACCGCTCGCCCAAACTACGCCATACACGCTGTCTGCCATCTGTCCGGTACAGTTGAAACTGTGATTCATCCATGAAGAGCACACTTCTCCAGTGTGCCAGTGGCCATCGAAGTTGAGTCTTTGTCCCCTGTGAAATTGGTTATGACACCAAAATACAGTCAGGTCAAGACTCTGAGGACAAAGAGCACGCAGATGAGCTTCTCTGAGATGGTTTCTGACAGTTTGTGCAGAAATTCTTTGGTTGTGAAAACCCACAGTTTCATCAGCTGTCCGGGTGGCTGGTCTCAGACGATCCTGCAGGTGAAGAAGCCGGATGTGGAGGTCCTGGGCTGGCATGGTTACACGTGGTTGTGAGGCTGTATGCACGTACAATCCAAATTCTCTAAAATGAGGTTGGTGGTGGTGGCTTATGGTAGAGAAATTCACTGGCAACAGCTCTGGTGGACATTCCTGCAGTCAGCAGGCCAATTGCACACTCCCTCAACTTGAGATCTGTGGTGCGAGACAACTGCACATTTTAGTGGCCTTTTATTGTCCCCAGCACAAGGTGCACCTGTGTAGTGATCATGCTGTTCAATCAGCTTCTTGATATGCCACACCTGTCAGGTGGATGTATTATCTTGGCAAAGGAGAAATCCTCACTAACAGGGATGTAAACAAATTTGTGCACAACATTTTTGAGAAATGTTTTTGTGTGTATGGAAAAGGTCTGGGATGTTTTTTCAGTTCATGGGACCAACACTTTACATGTTGCGTTTTTATATTTTTCTTCAGCATATTTCTGTGTTGCTGAAGTTATCTGAACTGTGGTCTTTGAGTTCCTAATGTGGTGCTTGTCCTGTGTTCAGACCAGGGAGACTGGTGTCAACACCATCGACATGCTGGACCAACAGGGGGGTGAGTGATAGTCCAAGTTCACTACAGAGTACCAGCTCTTAGGAATGCCATTTTTTTTTTTTATTATTATTATTTTTTTTCAGAAGATCTTATTGTTAAAACCAGTTTTTAACTTCGGTTAAATTAATCAATTAATATGGTTTTAGTGTTTCATTTCCCTGAGATGGGTCTTTGCTGTTTTGTCCTGGTTGCATGACAGAGCAACTGAGACGTACAGAGGAGGGTATGGACCAGATCAACCAGGACATGAGGAAGGCTGAGAAGAACCTGACTGACCTGTCCAAGTGCTGTGGCCTCTGTGTCTGCCCCTGTGACAGGTACTGGACACCCCTCTTACCACCAAACTATAACGCAAGTGTAGCATGTCCTTTTTTCTCTCTCTCACTTATGGAAATGAGTCGTGACTTTCTGTGCTGTACTTTGTTCTTGTAATGTTGATTCTGTTTCTTAGCATGTTTACATTTCTATCTTGTAAAGAACAAGAAGGCCCACGCTCTGTTTATGCTTCCAATTTACCGCTTTAGTGACAACCTTTTTCAATCCGAAACAGATCATGAGGTAAAAAAGACATCCTCCCATCCCAAAATATACACATTTCACCTCACATGACCATTACACACATGGTGGGTGTGGAAACAATTCAATTCACTTTGGCGCACAGTCAATCATAATCCATCACGGAGGTGTGTGTGTGGTCGGTCATAAAGGATTATATACATACATATGGGTCCGAGTTAACCTAGGCAACGGTAAAAAAGATTGTTGGGAACTGTTGGAATACCCACCCATGTGACCATTACTCGCGGGTGGCCGTAGGTCACTATATAATTCTATCTGTTTCAAAAACAACTTGTGTATCTAATAATTTATCAATGAGACAGGCACATGTAGTTGTGTGTGTGTGTGTATATGTAGTTGTGTGTGTATATGTATATATATTTACATTTAAGTCATTTAGCAGACGCTCTTATCCAGAGCGACTTACAAATTGGTGCATTCACCTTATAATATCCAGTGGAACAACCACTTTACAATAGTGCATCTAAATCTTTTAAAGGGGGGTTAGAAGGATTACTTTATCCTATCCTAGGTATTCCTTAAAGAGGTGGGGTTTCAGGTGTCTCCGGAAGGTGGTGATTGACTCCGCTGTCCTGGCGTCGTGAGGGAGCTTGTTCCACAATTGGGGTGCCAGAGCAGCGAACAGTTTTGACTGGGCTGAGCGGGAACTGTGCTTCCTCAGAGGAAGGGGGGCCAGCAGGCCAGAGGTGGATGAACGCAGTGCCCTTGTTTGGGTGTAGGGCCTGATCAGAGCCTGAAGGTACGGAGGTGCCGTTCCCCTCGCAGCTCCGTAGGCAAGCACCATGGTCTTGTAGCGGATGCGAGCTTCGACTGGAAGCCAGTGGAGAGAGCGGAGGAGCGGGGTGACGTGAGAGAACTTGGGAAGGTTGAACACCAGACGGGCTGCGGCGTTCTGGATGAGTTGGAGGGGTTTAACCTGTTTAGGATAGGGGGCAGTATTGACACGGCTGGATAAAAAACATACCCGATTTAATCTGGTTACCACTCCTACCCAGTAACTAGAATATGCATATACTTATTACATATGGATAGAAAACACCCTAAATTTTCTAAAACTGTTTGAATGGTGTCTGTGAGTATAACAGAACTCAAATGGCAGGTCAAAACCTGAGAGATTCCTTTACAGGAAGTGGCCTGTCTGACCATTTCTTGAACTTCTTTTCCATCTCTATCATTTACTAAGGATCTCTGCTCTAACATGACACTTCCCACGTCGTCCATAGGCGCTCAGAGCCCGGGAAAAAAACAGAATGTTGTCATTCCAGCCCCAGGCTGAAACACATTATCGCCTTTCTCAAGTGGCCGATCAAGGGACACTGGGCTTATGCTCGTGACCCGACCGCCCCCGCCTTTGGGATTTTTTCCTCTGTTTGCCGAAAAGGAGATTCCCTGTCGGAATATTATCGCTTTTCTACGAGAAAAATGTCGTAAAAATTGATTTTAAACAGCGGTTGACATGCTTCGAAGTACGGTAATGGAATATTTAGAATTTTATTGTCACGAATTGCGCCATGCGCGCGACACTTCTTTACTATTTCGGATAGTGTCTGGAACGCACGAACAAAACGCCGCTATTCGGATATAACGATGGATTATTTTGGACCAAACCAACATTTGTTATTGAAGTAGCAGTCCTGGGTGTGCATTCTGACGAAGACAACAAAAGGTAATCAAACTTTTATAATAGTAAATATGATTATGGTGAGTGCTAAACTTGCCGGGTGTCTAAATAGCGAGCCCGTGATGCCTGGGCTATGTACTTAGAATATTGCAAAATGTGCTTTCACCAAAAAGCTATTTTAAAATCGGACATATCGAGTGCATAGAGGAGGTCTGTATCTATAATTCTTAAAATAATTGTTATGCTTTTTGTGAACGTTTATCGTGAGTAATTTAGTAAAATGTTAGCGAATTCCCCGGAAGTTTGCTAGTTCTGAACGTCACATGCTAATGTAAAAAGCTGGTTTTTGATATAAATATGAACTTGATTGAACAAAACATGCATGTATTGTATAACATAATGTCCTAGGGTTGTCATCTGATGAAGATCATCAAAGGTGAGTGCTGCATTTAGCTGTCTTCTGGGTTTTGGTGACATTATATGCTGGCTTGAAAAATGGGTGTCTGATTATTTCTGGCTTGGTACTCTGCTGACATAATCTAATGTTTTGTTTTCGTTGTAAAGCCTTTTTGAAATCGGACAGTGTGGTTAGATTAACGAGAGTCTTGTCTTTAAATAGCTGTAAAATAGTCATATGTTTGAGAAATTGAAGTAATAGGATTTTTAAGGTTTTGAAAATCGCGCCACAGGCTGCCAGTGGCTGTTACGTAGGTGGGACGAATTCGTCCCGCCTAGCCCAGAGAGGTTAATGGCACAGGCAGGGAGCCCAGCCAACAACGAGTTGCAGTAATCCAGACGGGAGATGACAAGTGCCTGGATTAGGACCTGCGCCGCTTCCTGTGTGAGGCATGGTCGTATTCTGCGAATGTTGTAGAGCATGAACCTACAGGATCGGGTCACCGCCTTGATGTTAGTGGAGAACGACAGGGTGTTGTCCAGGGTCACGCCGAGGCTCTTAGCACTCTGGGAGGAGGACACAAGGGAGTTGTCAACCGTGATGGCGAGATCATGGAACGGGCAGTCCTTCCCCGGGAGGAAGAGCAGCTCCGTCTTGCCGAGGTTCAGCTTGAGGTGGTGATCCGTCATCCACACTGATATGTCTGCCAGACATGCAGAGATGCGATTCGCCACCTGGTTGTCAGAAGGGGGAAAGGAGAAGATTAATTGTGTGTCATCTGCATAGCAATGATATGAGAGACCATGTGAGGATATGACAGAGCCAAGTGACTTGGTGTATAGCGAGAATAGGAGTGGGCCTAGAACAGAGCCCTGGGGGACACCAGTGGTGAGAGCACGTGGTGCGGAGACAGATTCTCGCCACGCCACCTGGTAGGAGCGACCTGTCAGGTAGGACGCAATCCAAGCGTGGGCCGCGCCGGAGATGCCCAGCTCGGAGAGGGTGGAGAGGAGGATCTGATGGTTCACGGTATCAAAGGCAGCAGATAGGTCTAGAAGGATGAGAGCAGAGGAGAGAGAGTTAGCTTTAGCAGTGCGGAGAGCCTCCGTGACACAGAGAAGAGCAGTCTCAGTTGAATGCCCAGTCTTGAAACCTGACTGATTAGGATCAAGAAGGTCATTCTGAGAGAGATAGCAAGAGAGCTGGCCAAGGACGGCACGTTCAAGAGTTTTGGAGAGAAAGGAAAGAAGGGATACTGGTCTGTAGTTGTTGACATCGGAGGGATCGAGTGTAGGTTTTTTCAGAAGGGGTGCAACTCTCGCTCTCTTGAAGACGGAAGGGACGTAGCCAGCGGTCAAGGATGAGTTGATGAGCGAGGTGAGGTAGGGGAGAAGGTCTCCGGAAATGGTCTGGAGAAGAGAGGAGGGGATAGGGTCAAGTGGGCAGGTTGTTGGGCGGCCGGCCGTCACAAGATGCGAGATTTCATCTGGAGAGAGAGGGGAGAAAGAGGTCAAAGCACAGGGGTAGGGCAGTGTGAGCAGGACCAGCGGTGTCGTTTGACTTAGCAAACGAGGATCGGATGTCGTCAACCTTCTTTTCAAAATGGTTGACAAAGTCATCCGCAGAGAGGGAGGAGGGGGAGGAGGATTCAGGAGGGAGGAGAAGGTAGCAAAGAGCTTCCTAGGGTTAGAGGCAGATGCTTGGAGTTTAGAGTGGTAGAAAGTGGCTTTAGCAGCAGAGACAGAAGAGGAAAATGTAGAGAGGAGGGAATGAAAGGATGCCAGGTCCGCAGGGAGGCGAGTTTTCCTCCATTTCCGCTCGGCTGCCCGGAGCCCTGTTCTGTGAGCTCGCAGTGAGTCGTCGAGCCACGGAGCAGGAGGGGAGGACTGAGCCGGCCTGGAGGATAGGGGACAGAGGAAATCAAAGGATGCAGAGAGGGAGGAGAGGAGGGTTGAGGAGGCAGAATCAGGAGATAGGTTTGAGCAGAGGGAAGAGATGATAGGATGGAAGAGGAGAGAGTAGCGGGAGAGAGAGAGCGAAGGTTGGGACGGCGCAATACCATCCGAGTAGGGGCAGAGTGAGAAGTGTTGGATGAGAGCGAGAGGGAAAAGGATACAAGGTAGTGGTCGGAGACTTGGAGGGGAGTTGCAATGAGATTAGTGGAAGAACAGCATCTAGTAAAGATGAGGTCAAGCGTATTGCCTGCCTTGTGAGTAGGGGGGAAGGTGAGAGGGTGAGGTCAAAAGAGGAGAGGAGTGGAAAGAAGGAGGCAGAGAGGAATGAGTCAAAGGTATACGTGGGGAGGTTAAAGTCACCCAGAACTGTGAGAGGTGAGCCATCCTCAGGAAAGGAACTTATCAAGGCGTCAAGCTCATTGATGAACTCTCCAAGGGAACCTGGAGGGGGATAAATGATAAGGATGTTAAGCTTGAAAGGGCTGGTAACTGTGACAGCATGGAATTCAAATGAGGAGATAGACAGATGGGTCAGGGGAGAAAGAGAGAATGTCCACTTGGGAGAGATGAGGATTCCAGTGCCACCACCCCGCTGGCTCGATGCTCTAGGGGTATGCGAGAACACGTAGTCAGACGAGGAGAGAGCAGTAGGAGTAGCAGTGTTATCTGTGGTAATCCATGTTTCCGTCAGCGCCAGGAAGTCTAGGGACTGGAGGGTAGCATAGGCTGAGATGGACTCAGCCTTGTTGGCCGCAGACCGGCAGTTCCAGAGGCTGCCGGAGACCTGGAACTCCACGTGGGTCGTGCGCGCTGGGACCACCAGGTTAGAGCGGCAGCGGCCACGCGGTGTGGAGCGTTTGTATGGCCTGTGCAGAGGGGAGAGAACAGGGATAGACAGACACATAAGTAGACAAGCTACAGAAGAGGCTACGCTAATGCAAAGGAGATTGGACTGACAAGTGGACTACACGTCTCGAATGTTCAGAAAGTTAACCTCTCTAGGCTAGGCGGGACGAATTCGTCCCACCTACGTAACAGCCACTTGCAGCCTGTGGCGCGATTTTCAAAATCTTAAAAATCCTATTACTTCAATTTCTCAAACATATGACTATTTTACAGCCATTTAAAGATAAGACTCTCGTTAATCTAACCACACTGTCCGATTTCAAAAAGGCTTTACAACGAAAGCAAAACATTAGATTATGTCAGCAGAGTACCAAGCCAGAAATAATCAGACACCCATTTTTCAAGCCAGCATATAATGTCACCAAAACCCAGAAGACAGCTAAATGCAGCACTCACCTTTGATGATCTTCATCAGATGACAACCCTAGGACATTATGTTATACAATACATGCATGTTTTGTTCAATCAAGTTCATATTTATATCAAAAACCAGCTTTTTACATTAGCATGTGACGTTCAGAACTAGCATACCCCCCGCAAACTTCCGGGGAATTCGTTAACATTTTACTAAATTAAATAAAATTCAAAGTATTCCATTGCCGTACGTCGAAGCATGTCAACCGCTGTTTAAAATCAATTTTTACGTCATTTTCTCGTAGAAAAGCGATAATATTCCGACAGGGAATCTCCTTTTCGGCAAACAGAGGAAAAAATCCCAAAGGCGGGGGCGGTCGGGGTCACGCGCATAAGCTAGTGTCTCTTGATGGGCCACTTGAGAAAGGCGATAATGTGTTTCAGCCTGGGGCTGGAATGACGACATTCTGTTTTTTCCCGGGCTCTGAGAGCCTATGGAAGACGTGGGAAGTGTCACGTTAGAGCAGAGATCCTTAGTAAATGATAGAGATGGCAAAGAAGTTCCAGAAATGGTCAGACAGGCCACTTCCTGTAAAGGAATCTCTCAGGTTTTGACCTGCCATTTGAGTTCTGTTATACTCACAGACACCATTCAAACAGTTTTAGAAAATTTAGGGTGTTTTCTATCCATATGTAATAAGTATATGCATATTCTAGTTACTGAGTAGGAGTGGTAACCAGATTAAATCGGGTATGTTTTTTATCCAGCCGTGTCAATGCTGCCCCCTAGCCCTAACAGGTTAAGCTTACGTTGCAAAAATCTTATTGACTAAAATGATACAGTACTGCTGGCTGGTGGAGTAGGCTAGCTAGCAGTGGCTGCGTTGTTGACTTTGAACGTGTAGCTGGCTAGGTAACCTCGATAGTTTCAGTACTACACCTTGTCATGATACAAAGCAACTTTGTAGCTAGCTAGCTAACATAACACTAATCAAGACGTTCCTTGTATGTATTTAGTTTCTACAATGCTGCTCGTCGGTAATAGTTGGCTGGGTTAGGAAAAATGGCGTCGCGGGGGACGGAAATAGCTGGCTAGCTAACCTCGATGGCTGGCTAGCTAACCTCGGTAATTACTAAACTACACAATTATCAAGCTATGACAAAGACAACTAAGTAGCTAGCTAGCTAACACTACACTAGTCAAATCGTTCCGTTGTAAAGTATTAGTATCTACAGCGATGCTAGTCGGTAACGGTTGGCTAGCTAGCAGTGGGTTAATGATGACTAGGTGTGTTGACTAAGTCTGGCGCCGCGTCGCGGCTGGCTAGCTCACCTCGATAATTACTCAAACTACACAACTATCTTAGAGACAGCAAAGACAACTATGTAGCTGGCTAACTAACACTAACACCACACTAAGCAAGTCGTTACGTTGTAATGTAATAGTTTCTACAGTGCTGCTAGTCGGTAGAAGTTGGCTAGCTAGCAGTGATGACTAGCTAGCTAGCAGCTAGCAGTGTTGACTACGTTAGGAGGACGAAGATAGCTAGCCTCGATAATTACTCAATTACTCTAAAACTACACAATTATCTTTGATACAAAGACGGCTATGTAGCTAGCTAAGAAGAATTGCTCAGATCAAACAAATCAAGCCGTTGTAATGTAGTGAAGTGTAATATTACCTGTGGAACGAAGAGTAGTGCGACTGCTCGCTCCAAAACAGCATGGATCTTATATATATATATATATATACACATATATATATATATATATATATATATATATATATGTATATATATGTGTGTATATATATGTATATATAAGATCCATGCTGTTTTGGAGCGAGCAGTCGCACTACTCTTCGTTCCACAGGTAATATTACACTTCACTACATTACAACGGCTTGATTTGTTTGATATTATATATATACAAGTGGAGGACAGAGGAGCCTCTTAAAGAAGAAGTTACAGGTCTGTGACAGCCAGAAATGTTGCTTGTTTGTAGGTGACCAAATACTTATTTTCCACCATAATTTGCAAATAAATTCATTAAAAATCACACACACACAGTGGGGTAAAAAATTATTTAGTCAGCCACCAATTGTGCAAGTTCTCCCACTTAAAAAGATGAGAGGCCTGTAATTTTCATCATAGGTACACGTCAGCTATGACAGACAAAATTAGAAAAAAAATCCAGAAAATCACATTGTAGGATTTTTAATGAATTTATTTGCAAATTATGGTGGAAAATAAGTATTTGGTCACCTACAAACAAGCAAGATTTCTGGCTGTCACAGACCTGTAACTTCTTCTTTAAGAGGCTCCTCTGTCCTCCACTTGTTACCTGTAGTAATGGCACCTGTTTGAACTTGTTATCAGTATAAAAGACACCTGTCCACAACCTCAAACAGTCACACTTCAAACTCCACTATGGCCAAGACCAAAGAGCTGTCAAAGGACACCAGAAACAAAATTGTAGACCTGCACCAGGCTGGGAAGACTGAATCTGCAATAGGTAAGCAGCTTGGTTTGAAGAAATCAACTGTGGGAGCAATTATTAGGAAATGGAAGACATACAAGACCACTGATAATCTCCCTCGATCTGGGGCTCCACGCAAGATCTCACCCCGTGGGGTCAAAATGATCACAAGAACGGTGAGGGAAAATCCCAGAACCACACGGGGGGACCTAGTGAATGACCTGCAGAGAGCTGGGACCAAAGTAACAAAGCCTACCATCAGTAACACACTACGCCGCCAGGGACTCAAATCCTGCAGTGCCACACGTGTCCCCCTGCTTAAGCCAGTACATGTCCAGGCCCGTCTGAAGTTTGCTAGAGAGCATTTGGATGATCCAGAAGAGGATTGGGAGAATGTCATATGGTCAGATGAAACCAAAATAGAACTTTTTGGTAAAAACTCAACTCGTCGTGTTTGGAGGACAAAGAATGCTGAGTTGCATCCAAAGAACACCATACCTACTGTGAAGCATGGGGGTGGAAACATCATGCTTTGTGGCTGTTTTTCTGCAAAGGGACCAGGACGACTGATCCGTGTAAAGAAAAGAATGAATGCGGCCATGTATCGTGAGATTTTGAGTGAAAACCTCCTTCCATCAGCAAGGGCATTGACGATGAAACATGGCTGGGTCTTGCAGCATGACAATGATCCCAAACACACCGCCCGGGCAACCAAGGAGTGGCTTCGTAAGAAGCATTTCAAGGTCCTGGAGTGGCCTAGCCAGTCTCCAGATCTCAACCCCATAGAAAATCTTTGGAGAGAGTTGAAAGTCAGTGTTGCCCAGCGACAGCCCCAAAACATCACTGCTCTAGAGGACATCTGCATGGTGGAATGGGCCAAAATACCAGCAACAGTGTGTGAAAACCTTGTGAAGACTTACAGAAAACGTTTGACCTGTCATTGCCAAATAAGGGTATATAACAAAGTATTGAGAGACTTTTGTTATTGACCAAATACTTATTTTCCACCATCATTTGCAAATAAATTCATTAAAAATCCTACAATGTGATTTTTCTGGATATTTTTCTCATTTTGTCTGTCATCGTTGAAGTGTACATATGATGAAAATTACAGGCCTCTCATCTTTTTAAGTGGGAGAACTTGCACAATTGGTGGCTGACTAAATACTTTTTTCCCCCCACTGTGTGTATATAGATAGATAGATAGATAGGACCAGTGAAAATTATGGACTCACCTACTCATTCTAGGGTTTATTTTTACTATCTTCTACATTGTATAATAATAGTGAAGACATCAAAACTATGAAATAACACATATGGAATCATGTAGTAACCAAAAAAGTGTTAAACAAATCAAAATATATTTGAGATTTTAAGGTAGCCACCCTTTGCCTTGATGACAGCTTTGCACGCTCTTGGCATTCTCTCAACCAGCATCACCTGGAATGTTTTTCCATAAGTCTTGAAGGAGTTTTCATATGCTGAGCACTTGTTGGCTGCTTTTCCTTCACTCTGCGCTCCAATTCATCCCAAACCATCTCAATTGGGTTGAGGTCAGGTGATTGTGGAGGCCAGGTCATCTGATGCATCACTCTCCTTCTTGGTCAAATAGCCCTTACACATCCTGGAGGTGTGTTTGGGTCATTGTCCTGTTGAAAAACAAATGATAGCGCAAACCAGATGGGATGGCAGAATGCTGTGGTAGCCATGCTGGTTAAGTGTGCCTTGAATTCTAAATAAATTCTGATATTATTCCTGTGTTCTGCTGTCCTTGTTTTTCCTGCATAGCATAGACACAAATACACCCTTTTTATTTTTTTAGAATGATACCCTTAATCTTAATGGCCTTGCCCGTGATGCAATGATTGAGCATTGTGCATTTGTTTGTAAAGTTACCACCCGTCATCTTGTCTACGAGGCACCGGTGGAAGCTCTCTTCCCCTGAAGTTGTCCCCGATTGACGAACAGGAATTAATGACTTGAATGATGCACTGACTTGAATGATGCACTGACTTGAATGATGCACTGACTTGAATGATGCACTGACTTGAATGATGGACTGACTTGAATGATGGACTGACTGATGATTTAATGATCCGTTGGTTGATTGATTGACGGACTGACTTGATTCTCCCTCAGGGTGACGTCCATAGAGCATGACTCTAAATACAAGCGTACCTGGGGAACAGGTGATGGTAGCAGTACAGGAGAGGGAGGGGATGGCTCGGTGGTGTCCAGGCAACCCTCAGGCATCCATAACGGACAAGCCAACCAGCAGCAGCCCATGGGGGGCTCTGGACCCTACATCAAGAGGTGGGTGAAGCCAGTCAACTGTATAATACACACCTAGTTACAAACTATCAGCTTGATCCTACTTGCTTTTGCTCCCTTTGTCCTTTTAAATGTGTGCAGATCTGTAAGGTGAAGGGAATGTGGTGGAATCTCCACAACATTGCTTCTACTTATCCAGACCCTTCAGATCTGAAAACACCATAGGGTTAGGGCTATCAAGCAAGGGCATAGTCTCATGATTGTGTTTTGACACTGAGAATAGTAGATATGTGTGGTCATGTGGCCCCTTAACTCCCCCAGGATTACCAACGATGCTCGGGAGGATGAGATGGAGGAGAACCTGGATCAGGTGGGCAGCATCATAGGGAACCTGAAGAACATGGCCAGTGACATGGGCTCTGAGCTAGACAAGCAGAACAAACACATCATCCGCATCACAGAAAAGGTGGGTTGTCGTCATTGCTGGGCTGTGTTCTCCATCCATACACTGCCTCACACTCCTTGGGGCTTATGATACCATGTTGTGGGGCTTATACCACCAGTATGCTCTGACGAAGGTCTTTGTGACCAGAAGTTCTGCATATTAAAGGTGCAGAGACTGTTTTCTACAGTTTAGTTTTTCATCTTCATACACCTCCGCTAGCTTTTTCTGGGGTGTGGTACAGTATATTTGTCTTGTGTACCACGAGGATGCCTAACATAGGGCTCTACTGTCAGACGGCCTTCTGTTTCACTAAGAAAGAGTAATGTAGATATTGATCCACCACTCACCTGGTGTGTGTACTGTCTCTCCCCCTCAGGCGGACATAAACAAAGCACGTATCGATGAAGCCAACCAGCGAGCCAATAAGCTCATCAAGTAGACCTACCTACCTGCTCCCGATTTCAAATCATCCACCTTGAATCTCTGCCTCAGCTCGCATGTACACACACACTCTCTCGCTCTCCTTGAGAACAAAGTAAATCAACCAGGACAAAACCCATGAATCAGCACCTACCACACGTGCCTTTTCTGTGATGATGTAAATATGCTCACGCAACACTCTCTCTTATTCTATCTTTTTATGACTAGTTCACAGTCTTTGCCTGGGTCCCATCCCAAATATGTGACACAGTGAATCACTTTTTCAGGCGTTGTGAGATCTGTGCCCGTATTCAGAAAGCCTCTCTGAGTAGAAGTGCTGATGTAAGATGGTTTATATATATTCATTCATTCTCTGATAAGCAGTGGAGGCTGCTGAGAGGAGGACGGCTCATAGTAACGGGATAGTGTCAAACACATGGTTTCAATGTGCTTGATGCCATTCCATCCACTCCATTCCAGCCATTATTTTGAGCTGTCCTCCCCTAATATGTGCAGTGTGGCTGCCGAAAATATGACCTGGAACATCAAATTCTCACTGTCTGTTGCCCCCTGGTGGTCATGGGGTTTCACAGCAGCTGTATACACCTCAGGCATATGCAGGGAAAAGTTATGAGACAACAGCTCTTCATATCATGTCATTTGGTTCTTGGCTCTTGTAATTATTGTTATTGTTTGAAATGTGCTTATTTAATTATTCTTATAAAGCAGAATGTTTGCAATGTTTGAACGATCTAGTATCTGTTTTACACTTAACAAACTTCTTGAATGGGTTTGTATGGCCTGGGGTCCAGCTATAACACACCGAATGAGGAAAACATGCTATTACATTAAACATGTTTTCCTTAGAGTAACAACTAATTATTAACCAAAGATCTTTTCATTGTTAGATTTACCTCTGCTAGCCTGAGTGCCAGTCTGTTTGTGCTATCATGCCAACTCTTTGGCTAGGATTCAATTCAATCATGCTTCGTCAGCTATGCACATTTAAAGGCAATGTTTTCGCGTTGGTTGCGTATGTCGATTGAATCGAACATTACCTTTTTTTTTTTTATGTCAAGCACACTATAAGGCTGACCTACCGCGGTTCAGATAGAATCTCTGCCCTTGACTCTCATTGGCTTGACAATGAATACAAACCGGTCTGGGACAGGCTACATCTCTGCCACCAATGGATCAAATGCTGTACTTCCCCCTCATTGTTATTTCACTCCTTTCTATTTGAACTGCCACGTTTTCGCCTGAGAGGCCTTAGTGCCTTTTGTCTTGGAAAGATTCCAGTGGCTGTGTTGTAACAGCCTGGTCCCCAAAACATCTCTTCTGCCTGTCAGTAATTTAGGCATGGATTCAATCCGTAGCGTCGAAGACCTGCGCTATAGCGTAATTGACATGTTAAAGGCAATTTTCCCGCGTTTGCCGAGATTGCATTTACGGTAAACACTGCATATGTTGCCTCAATCGGAAATTACCTTTTAATTTCAATCTCTCTATGGTGGATCTTCCACGCTATGATTCAATATATATCCCCTTATTCATCCAGAATTGTCCCATCTGTTTCTTCATTAAATATTAAAATATTTGTAAGAAAAACTATGTTCTTTTGCATTCAGGTATATTCTGGGTCAGTTATTGAGTTCTGAGACTGAAAGAAACTTATCTAAGGCTGGATATTAACCAAAGTGACACTTGGACTAATTTAGATTGTCATATTAGTAGTTTATGCTAGCTACTTTATACTTCTGTCTAGAGTCAGTTGCTTCAACAGCAGAGTGAACTAACACTCAGGGTTTCCAACTAATGTAAATTCAGCAACTGCATCTTTTTCAGTTAAGAATATGTTGAGGAAAACTGCTGGATGATTGAAATAAAGGCACTTCTATGATGTTAAACAATCTTTTAATTTTAAACTTATATTTGTATAATTCATTAAACTGTTCAGTAAAACCTTGTTCAGTGTTTAATTAAAATTGTGGCCTTGAGCAAGGTTGCCTGTGGGGAAGATATAAACCTATAGTTGAGTTTATTTTCAAGTTCACCTCTAAAAAATGTATTAGATATTTTCTGTGAAATTTGACATAGCTAGTAGAGAGTAGAAAATGCTAATACCCACTGCACACAGGACTGGGACATAAAGAACAGTGGTTAGCTTTGTATGTGGCTACATGTGAGAGGGGGGAAGTAACGGCTGGAGGTATACAGGGAGGATGTGCAGCAGGTTTTGGTTCAATTGCATTTCACAAACTACTGTGTGCAGTGAGTGTTTCACTGGGTCAGTCTAGATTTGATTGACCCACAATTTATATCCTGGACTTTGACTGACAAAAGTTATTTTGTCTCATCTACCTGTAATTCAAGGTATTTTGAATGAAACCAAACTGTAATAGAAGGAATCAATCATATAACTGCAGTCCAAAGTAAAGGATGAATAGGGTAGGCCAAGTCGGTCTAGGTTGAACGGTAAGAACATCACTTTAGCACCATATTAACGCTTGTGTGGTGGTCATGTTTTTGTTATTCACCCAATGTCTGTGGATCTGATGGACTCAGAACATTATTGGTTTTTTAAAACAATATGGTTAATATTTGCCATTTACCTCTGCTAGATTACATTTATCAATAAAAGTGCCATTTGTTTTTTTAAATAATGTGATTTTTGTAATCAAAAATCAATTATAATCAAGATATGGGTGGAATAAATCATATCTTTAACAAATATAAATGAAAAGGTTTTCATATCTATTGATGTTAATTGCTTTGAACTGAACCAATTGGAAGGACAAATTTTACATTGGATATTTTATGGAAATGATATGAACCCCATTGAACACAAATTAAGGCCAGTCTACACACCACGAGGGACAGAGTTTTACTGTGTGTTGTGCAAATGTATTTCTTGCGCTTGATGTATGTGTACTGGGTCCACACACATCGCAGCGCTTCTTGTTGCTCCCGGCTACAATCTATAATGATGAAAATATTTAGTTCAGGAATTTTACTAACAACTCACTCACTCACATCTATAGTTACAGCAGGCCAAGGTAGGAGAGACACACATGCAACAACATCACTCACACTTGCTTCCGGTATTGGAGTTGTTGGTTCTGTGGGTCGGGCGGAAGGGGCACCAGCATCCTCCTCACGATGGATGCTGAAGCTGGGGTCCTTGGGATATGTTTCCTCCTCTGGATTTGAGGTCTTACCAATGCCTTGCCCAGCTCCTCAAGAAAGATCCATCTCCTCTGGCGCTTCCCTCTGTTCCAATCTGGGTTCAACGCCATCCAGATGACAAACGCGTTGTACGTTGAGATGTCCAAGATGTTGGAAAATATCACAAGTGGCCAGGGTTCTTATTTAGCAGCTGTAGCCAGTCACCAGCTTGTCTAAATTGTCCACCATTGTAATCCATTATGATTTCTGTTTTTTTATGTTCCTGGCCACAGATTCTTCCATCCTTATGCAGCGTACTCATGAGTACCACATTTTTGCCTTTCTTTGGCACGTTGGACACTAGAGATGTGTCAGCCATGAACACAAACTTAGAGGAATTGATAGGCCTGTTCCGTGTATTCAACAGCTGAGGTGGGAGCTCTGGCTTGTTTTTTCATACTGTTCCTACCATCGTCAGCTTCCTCTAGTAGGAGCTCCTGTCTCAGCTTGTGTGAAGTAAAAAAGTTTTTGCATGTGATGTGGCCACGGAGTCCCTGTGTCATGTCCAGGACAACCTGCATCCCTTGGTTCTTCTCAGGGGCTCCTCCATCTAGCTTCCCCGTATACACTTGCAAGTTCCACGCATATGAAGCACCATCACAGGCAGCCCAGATCTTGATTCTATATTTTGCGAGTTTAGACGATATGTACTGCCTGAAGGGGCAGCGTTCCCTAAATGCCATAAGCTGCTCATCAACAGTAACGTTGGGCCCAGGGTTGTAAAACAGGGGAAGGCGGTCCACCCATTTGTCCCATACTGACCTGATTGCAGCTATCTTGTCACTCTGCCGCCGAGCTGGTCTGGTGTCTCGGTTATTGAAGCGGATAATCCTGGAAATAATGTGGACCTTTTCCAGAGACATTGTTGCACGGAAAGGTTCTCTCCCAGTTTCTGCATCCCACAGGGATTTTGTGGATTCTCCATTGGATCTGAAAACACCAGCAAGGATAAGAACCCTAAAGTATGCATGTAAATGAGTTTGGTCCATCTCCTTCCATCTCTCTCCAAAAACACACCTTCCCTCCAAATTAGTGCAGTCCAGAATGATTTTCTGGATGGTGTCTGGGATGAACAATTAAAAAGAAGACTTTATGTTCTGCACATGAGTAACTGCCATCCTTATTACATTGGCAGCCAATGCCGGGGTGGCTCATTCCTTGGGCAAGAAGACCATTCAATTTCACAATGCAGGCTGCTGATGAGCTGGTTGCTGACGGGCTGGTTGCTGACGGGCTGGTCCTGGGGCTGACTGAGGGTCAATCTCAACCTTTTCTTCCAACACTGTCAGACTCCAAATTGTCAAAGACATGATCCTCATACGCGGCAGGTAGCCTAGTGGTTAGAGCGTTGGGCTAGTAACTGAATGGTTGCAAGATCGAATCCCCGAGCTAACAAGGTAAAAATCTCTTGTTCTGCCTCTGAACAAGGCAGTTAACCCACTGTTCCTAGGCCATCATTGAAAATAAGAAGTTGTTCTTAACTGACTTAAAGGTAAAATAAAAAATATTTGAAAAATTCTTCATCTTCCAAGGTGGAAGACGGTCCTTCCACACTAGCTTCTCTCTCTTCTAAGGCCCTCTGAGCAGAGAATATTTTTTTCCATACTGATTGATTGTGGTAAAGAGCCACACATGCAAAGCTATTTATTTTGCAGCTGGCTGGGGTAGTGTCGGAAAATACTGATTTTTTTACAATATCGAAATAATGTATTAACATTGTGCAGGTTCCCATAAGACATTGTGTAGTTTCACACACTACAAAGGGTAAAGAGTGCGAGAAAAGCGGCAGACAGGCAGGGAGACAGACAGGTTCTTGGTGCTATGTTGAAACAGCAGGCCCAGGGAGGAGGAAGACAGAGTGAAGGCACACACAAACCTTTTTGTTAAATTTTTACTTGTTTTCACCTACACACTTTTATTACCCTCGGGTCCTGTGGACCCAAACACCACATATATAATATACATGTGTATGGGGGTGCACAGTGTGCACTCAATGAAAATGTGTTATTTTACATGTTCTTCACAGAAAATGAGCCAAGACCAATGAGTCTCAGGTTGAAAAAAAGAATGTCTTTGAGTAAACATTGAAAATGGGTCCATCAGACCCGAACACCACACAAGGGTTAAACAAAAAACATGATTCATGCATTTCTTTTTATATACTGTATATGAACAGATATGAAATTCGAGATTCGATAAACAAGTGTTAGGCATGAGCTATTTCAAGTTCTCAGAGATGGCCATTGTTCTGGTAAAAGTCATGTTTGAAAGTGATTGCGTTATGTTTAAGGTAATAGCAGGTCAATAACAAGATAACATAATCATCTTTCAATTGTGTTACTGTCGTTATCTCAGTTAAAACAGTCTATAACTGCCAATTTCGGCAGTATTATTTTGCCTTCACAGTGCATAGGACAATTAGTTTGCATACTTGCAGTTGTACTTGCTGTGCATGCAGGTACTGTACTGTACAGCACTGTACAATGTCTAAATCTCTTTCAGGCAACACTAGGCCTATCAATTCATTAGTTAAAACAGAATTTACAAAGCTCTTTTAAAAAGCCTAGCCACCCAATCCTGATGATTCTATGATATAAGAGCACCAAATTCAAACAGCACAGTATAACAATTCACAACCATTTTATAGGAATATAAGGCAGATTAATCAACAAAAGTACTCTTACGAGTCATACTGTTTTGTAATACAAATCATACAAGCATGCTTTTATCTAAAGCAAAGTTGGGAAACAATTGTAAAAGGAAAATAATGAATTTTACAAACATTCTTTGGTTGGGTGTGAAAAGAGCATTCCTGTGCTTTTATTTAGCTATTTGAATTTAGCATATTTTGTCAAAAAGAGAAAGAAAAAGGTTGGTACACTGGCTTTAATACAGGCAGCAGAGTGTGCAGAGGTTTAAATCTAAACTACAATATCTCATCTATTTCAAAGTAAAAAAGAAAATATTTTAAGATAAATTTCATTCTGATTGTACACTACAACTTCTTCTGCCCAAGACCTGCAATATAGTCAGTCTGTCCATCCTCACTTTTTATTGGCAAACCGACTGAAGCCCTTCTTCTCCTTGTCTTTCTTGTCTTTCGCTGGCTCTGGGGTGGTGAGGGTGGTAGAAGAGGAAGGAGGGGGCAGGCTGCGGGCCCGGACCCCTGCGGACCCTGAGGGTTCCACCTCTTCCTGTGCCAGGGGCTTCACTGCTTTCTCCATGGCCTGGGTCCAACACCCCAGTTCCTCCTGAAATAACCATACATTTACGTTGAATATATTTCAGTGAATTTGGGTGTTGGGGTTAAGGTCCCTCCAATATTAACATTCGTAATACATTTACAGATGTAATGCATTTACACATACTTCCATGATTTCATTGCAGAGAGCGCCGGACGTTAATGTTTCAAATGGTCCAACAGCAATGAGATCTGTATTTTGATGACTTGTTGATTGACGGATATATTATGTAGAACTGTGTGAAGTCTGATCTTTTGCCACAGTGGTCTTTTGATTGGTCAGACCAGATCCTGTGTCAGTGATTGGGTTAGGGATCTGGGTCAAGCTGCCGTGTCTAAACACAGCCTATTATTACCAGATAGTACACAGAATGTGTTTGATATTATATTGTAGGATAATGTAATATTGTATACAGTATGGATATTTTAAATGCATTACAGTGTTGTACTGTGGTGTCATTGTTGAACGTATGTTTGGATATTTCATGTGTCTTAATGATTATATTCCAATGTACATTACTGCTGTAACCCTGTGATAAGAACATATGACCTTCTTGTGTGACAAAAACAAATAAAATACATATCATTAAAAAAAAAGAACTGCATGAAGAACACACCTCGTCTTTACACTGGAACAGGTACTCACTACCATCACCCAGCCTGGAAGATAGACAGCCAGAGGAACAAAATTCAGTTAGGATTTAAACGAAACGCGTGGTAAGAGAGTGTGAACTAAACTCAGCAAAAAAAATAAACGTCCTCTCACTGTCAACTGCGTTTATTTTCAAATAAAATATTTGTATGAACATAACAAGACTCAACAACTGAGACATAAACAGAACAAGTTCCACAGACATGTGACTAACAGAAATTGAATAATGTGCCCCTGAACAAAGGGGGGTTCAAAATCAAAAGTAACAGTCAGTATCTGGTGTGGCCACCAGCTGCATTAGGTACTGCAGGGCATCTCCTCCTCATGGACTTAACCAGATTTGTCAGTTCTTGCTATGAGATGTTACCCCACTCTTACACCAAGGCACCTGCAAGTTCCCGGACATTTCTGGGGGGAATGGCCCTAGCCCTCACCCTCCGATCCAACACGTCCCAGACGTGCTCAATGGGATTGAGATCCGGGCTCTTCGCTGGCCATGGCAGAACACTAACATTCCTGTCTTGCAGGAAATCACATACAGAACAAGCAGTATGGTTGGTGGGATTGTCATGCTGGAGGGTCATGTCAGGATGAGCCTGCAGGAAGGGTACCACATGAAGAAGGAAGATGTCTTCCCTGTAAGGCACAGCATTGAGATTGCCTGCAATGACAACAAGCTCAGTCCGATGATGCTGTGACACACCGCCCCAGACCATGACGGATCCTCCACCTCCAAATCAATCCCACTCCAGAGTACAGGCCTCGGTGTAACGCTCATTCCTTCGACGATAAACACGAATCCGACCATTACCCATGGTGAGACAAAACCGCGACTCGTCAGTGAAGAGCACTTTTTGTCAGTCCTGTCTGGTCCAGCGACGGTGTGTTTGTGCCCATAGGCGATGTTGTTGCCGGTGATGTCTGGTGAGGACCTGCCTTAAAACAGGCCAACAAGCCCTCAGTCCAGCCTCTCTCAGCCTATTGTGGACAGTCTGAGCACTGATGGAGGGATTGTGCGTTCCTGGTGTAACTCGGGCAGTTGTTGTTGCCATCCTGTACCTGTCCCACAGGTGTGATGTTCGGATGTACCGATCCTGTGCAGGTGTTGTTACACTGCGAGGACAATCAGCTGTCCGTCCTGTCTCCCTGTAGCGCTGTCTTAGGCGTCTCAGAGTACGGACATTGCAATTTATTGCCCTGGTCACATCTGCAGTCCTCATGCCTCCTTGCAGCATGCCTGAGGCACGTTCACACAGATAAGCAGGAACCCTGGGCATCTTTCTTTTGGAGTTTTTCAGAGTCAGTAGAAAGGCCTCTTTAGTGTCCTAAGTTTTCATAACTGTGACCTTAATTGCCTACCGTCTGTAAGCTGTTAGTGTCTTAACGACCGTTCCACAGGTGCATGTTCATTAATTGTTTATGGTTCATTGAACAAGCATGGGAAACAGGGTTTAAGCCCTTTACAATGAAGATCTGTGAAGTTATTTGGATTTTTACGAATTATCTTTGAAAGACAGGGTCCTAAAAAAGGGACATTTCTTTTTTTGCTGAGTTTACGTACACTAAGACACTAACGTTCCTCACCTCAGTATGAATACGTGCTTCTTCTTCTTGTAGTTGTTCAGGACTTCCCATTTGGCATTGCTGAGCGACAGAGGGCCCTCTCCGTGGTAGTTGGAGCCATGGCCGAAGCTCTTGGCGTCCTTATAGACAGACAGCTGACCAGGCTTCAGCACACAGTACAGGTTGTTCCAGGACCTGTGAGAGGACAGGAGCACAGACACACATTTTGATGGAAAAGACCTTAAGCAGATACATACGCATCCCAAGCTTACCCAAAACGATTTGAATTATTTGGAGGTAGTATCATGAACTTGAGCTATCCTTTACATCCTACCTACTGTAATTGGAGTGAGTACCTTCTTTCATTACCGCAAACTATACAAAATAACTGCCAAAATGTGCAGCATTAACTCTACGCAAATCAACCATTTCAAGCCTAACCATAGCAACAATAACCATGCTCTGTAAGGTTGTGAGTGTCTGCACCTGTTGGAAGCCTTCTTCCCAGCAGCCTCTAGGTCGTGTTTCCGTCCCAGCATGCCCTCCTGCAGCACAGCCTTAGGGCTGAGGGGGTCAGCAGGTAGGGTGGCGGCCCGGGGCTCCCGCTCCCTCGGGGTATGTCCTGACACAGAGGCATCCAGCAGCTCCAGAGAGCTAGCCTCCTGCAAGCCAGCATCCTGCATCTCAGAGACCATGGGCACCGTAGAGTCACCCGCTGTTCCCTCCAACTGACCCAAACTGGGCTCCACCTCCACTGCTCCAGAGGCAGACTGGGAAGGAGAGATGAGCATGATATGTTTACAATCAATTTTAACGTACATATGGGAAAGAGAAATGGGCCTGGATTCAATCAGATTGAGCATTAACCAGCATTAATCAGCATTGACCGACATTCCGCATACCAGATGTTTTGGAGGTGTAACTGCTGTAACTGCTGTATGAGCTGACCAATCGGTGAGCGGCTGCTCTTGTGTGTCACAAACCACTCCCTTACTATCCCTACTTCATTAGAATTTCAAAAATGCCACTAGAAAGTGTTGGCTCTATGTTTGAAATGACCCATTTCCCTAAACCTTTACAATAAGGATCTATTTGTAAAGGGTTTATAAAGGGATTGTAATTACATTATAACGGTTATTTCATCATTTGTAAATTAATTATAAACCATTAATAAATGGGTTATAACAAATTGGTCAAAATAGTGCCATAGCCAGTCAGTGCTTGCCAAAATAGTGAGCCACTATTTACCTCCAGCTATTAACCCTTTATAAATGCCCTTACAAATGCGTATTAAAGTGAACCCTTATTTATCATGATGTAACCTTATTTGAAATGGTTATACAGTTAAAAAATATATTTCTTCTCACTTTTGGGTGTGATGCATTGTTGCTCAAAAGTTCTGGGACACTGTAAAGTCCATGGAGAATAAGAGCACCTCCTCCCAGCTGCCCACTGCACTGAGGCTAGGAAACACTGTCACTACCGGTAAATCCACAATAATTGAGAATTTCAATAAGCATTTTTCTACAGCTGGCCATGGTTTCTACCTGGCTACCCCTACCCCGGTCAACAGCCCTGTTCTCCCCACAGCAACTCGCCCAAACCTCCCCCACTTTTCCTTCACCCAAATCCAGATAGCTGATGTTCTGAAAGAGCTACAAAATCTGGACCCCTACATATCAGCCAGGCTAGACAATCTGCACCCTCTCTTTCTAAAATGATCTGCCGAAATTGTTGCAACCCCTATCAACCTCTCTTTCGTATCGTCTGAGATTCCCATAGATTGGAGACACTCGAGACCCAAACTGCTACAGACCTATATCTATTCTACCCTGCCTTTCTAAGTTCTTTGAAAGCCAAGTTAACCTGTTAGGGCTAGGGGGCAGTATTGACACGGCTGGATAAAAAACATACCCGATTTAGTCTGGTTACCACTCCTACCCAGTAACTAGAATATGCATATACTTATTACATATGGATAGAAAACACCCTAAATTTTCTAAAACTGTTTGAATGGTGTCTGTGAGTATAACAGAACTCAAATGGCAGGTCAAAACCTGAGAGATTCCTTTACAGGAAGTGGCCTGTCTGACCATTTCTTGAACTTCTTTTCCATCTCTATCATTTACTAAGGATCTCTGCTCTAACGTGACACTTCCCACGTCGTCCATAGGCGCTCAGAGCCCGGGAAAAAACAGAATGTCGTCATTCCAGCCCCAGGCTGAAACACATTATCGCCTTTCTCAAGTGGCTGATCAAGGGACACTGGCCTTATGCGCGTGACCCCGACCGCCCCCGCCTTTGGGATTTTTTCCTCTGTTTGCCGAAAAGGAGATTCCCTGTCGGAATATTATCGCTTTTCTACGAGAAAAGTGTCGTAAAAATTGATTTTAAACAGCGGTTGACGTGCTTCGAAGTACGGTAATGGAATATTTAGAATTTTATTGTCACGAATTGCGCCATGCGCGCGACACTTCTTTACTATTTCGGATAGTGTCTGGAACGCACGAACAAAACGCCGCTATTCGGATATAACGATGGATTATTTTGGACCAAACCAACATTTGTTATTGAAGTAGCAGTCCTGGGTGTGCATTCTGACGAAGACAACAAAAGGTAATCAAACTTTTATAATAGTAAATATGATTATGGTGAGTGCTAAACTTGCCGGGTGTCTAAATAGCGAGCCCGTGATGCCTGGGCTATGTACTTAGAATATTGCAAAATGTGCTTTCACCAAAAAGCTATTTTAAAATCGGACATATCGAGTGCATAGAGGAGGTCTGTATCTATAATTCTTAAAATAATTGTTATGCTTTTTGTGAACGTTTATCGTGAGTAATTTAGTAAAATGTTAGCGAATTCCCCGGAAGTTTGCGGGGGGTATGCTAGTTCTGAACGTCACATGCTAATGTAAAAAGCTGGTTTTTGATATAAATATGAACTTGATTGAACAAAACATGCATGTATTGTATAACATAATGTCCTAGGGTTGTCATCTGATGAAGATCATCAAAGGTGAGTGCTGCATTTAGCTGTCTTCTGGGTTTTGGTGACATTATATGCTGGCTTGAAAAATGGGTGTCTGATTATTTCTGGCTTGGTACTCTGCTGACATAATCTAATGTTTTGCTTTCGTTGTAAAGCCTTTTTGAAATCGGACAGTGTGGTTAGATTAACGAGAGTCTTGTCTTTAAATGGCTGTAAAATAGTCATATGTTTGAGAAATTGAAGTAATAGGATTTTTAAGGTTTTGAAAATCGCGCCACAGGCTGGCAGTGGCTGTTACGTAGGTGGGACGAATTCGTCCCGCCTAGCCCAGAGAGGCTAAAATAATAATTGTTTGCAAAAAAATGTTTAATGGTAATACTGGTAAGAGGTAACAATCCTTTGCATATACTGCCTACATTACTACATATGCAAGCGTCCCACCTAGCCCATAGAGGTTAACAAACAGATTACCGACCATTTCGAATCCTACCGTACCTTCTCCGCTATGCAATCTGATTTCAGAGCTGGTCATGGGTGCACCTCAGCCACGCTCAAGGTCCTAAACGATATCATAACCGCCATCGATAAGAGACATTACTGTGCAGCCGTATTCATCGACCTGGCTAAGGCTTTCGACTCGGTCAATCACTACATTCTTATTGACTGACTCAACAGCCTTGGTTTCTCAAATGATTGCCTCGCTTTGTTCACCAACTACTTCTCCGATAGAGTCCAGTATGTGAAATCGGAGGGCCTGTGGTCCGGACCCCTGGAAGTCTCGATGGGGGTGCCACAGGGCTCAATTCTTGGGTCGACTCTCTTCTCTGTATACATCAATGATCTCGCTCTCGCTGCTGGTGATTCTTTGATCCACCTCTACGCAGATGACACCATTCTGTATACCTCTGGCCCTTCTTTGGACACTGTGTCACAACTACAAATACCTAGGTGTCTGGTTAGATTGTAAACTCTCCTTCCAGACTCACATTAAACATCTCCAATCCAAAATTAAATCTAGAATCGGCTTCCTATTTCGCAACAAAGCATCCTTCACTCATGCTGCCAAACATACCCTCGTAAAACTGACCATCCTACCAATCCTCGACTTCGGCGATGTCATTTACAAAATAGCCTCCAACACTTTCCTCAACAAATTGGGTGCAGTCTATCGCAGTGCCATCCGTTTTGTCACCAAAGCCCCATATACTACCCACCACTGCGACCTGTATGCTCTCATTGGCTGGCCCTCGCTTCATACTCGTCGCCAAACCCATTGGCTCCAGGTCATCTACAAGTCTCTGCTAAGTAAAGCCCCGCCTTATCTCAGCTCACTGGTCACCATAGCAGCACCCACCCATAGCACGTGCTCCAGCAGGTATTTCTCACTGGTCACCCCCAAAGCCAATTATTCCTTTGGCCGCCTTGCCTTCCAGTTCTCTGCTGCCAATGACTGGAACGAACTGCAAAAATCTCTGAAGCTGGAGACTCTTACCTCCATCACTAGCTTTAAGCACCAGCTGTCAGAGCAGCTCACAGATCACTGCACCTGTACATAGCTCATCTGTAAATAGCCCATCCAATCTACCTCATCCCCATACTGAGTATAACAGAACTGAAATGGCAGGCGAAACCCCGAGGACAAACCATAAAAATAAAAGATATTCAGCATACCACTGATTTCAATGGCTGGCACTTTTATAATAGGGCGAAATCGTGCCCGAATGCAGTTCCTAGGGCTTCCACTAGATGTCAACAGTCTTTAGAAAGAGTTTCAGGCTGTTTTTTTGAAAAATTAGCCAGAAATTGTAGTTTATATAGGTGGCTCCCATTTTGGCTGTAGTGTTTCCAAGCGTGTGAATGAATGGTATTTTTCTCCGGTAAAGACAATAACGATTCTCCGACTTAAATGTTATCGTTTATTTGCGTATATGGGTACCTATTGTTTGATTATAAACGTTGATTGACTTGTTTGGATAAGTTTATTGGTAACGTTTGGGATTAATTTCGTATGCATTTTGAAGGAGGGAAACCAAGTGGATTATTGACTGAAGCGTGCCAGCTAAACTGAGTTTTTATGGATATAAAGAAGGACATTATCGAGCAAAAGGACCATTTGTAATGTAACTGGGACCTTTTGGAGTGCCAACAGAAGATCTTCAAAGGTAAGGCATATATTATATCACTATTTCTGACTTTCGTGTTGCAACTCCCTGGTTGAAAATTATTTGTTATGCATTTGTGTGCTGGGCGCTGTCCTCAGATAATCGCATGGTTTGCTTTCGCCATAAAGCCTTTTTGAAATCTGACATGGCAGCTGGATTAACAACAAGTTAAGCTTTATTTTGATATATTGCACTTGTGATTTCATGAAAGTTTCATATTTATAGTAATTTAATTTGAATTTGGCACTCTGCAATTTCACCGGAAATTGTCGAAATGGGATGGTAGCATCCCACTAATCCGCAAGAAGTTAAATAAAGGTGAAATAAACATTTAAATAAAGTGAGGAGTGTGTTGATATAATCTGGTAAGGGGTAACACATTAGGAATGCTGATTGAATAATGTCCTGGATGTACAGTACATTTGACTAGGGCATTAGGGTTTCAAAGGTGGATCAAGACATCATGAAAACCAACCTCTTCTGTTCCTGGGACAGAGTACCAATTCATCACACCCAAACATGAGAAAATAACTTGTTCAACTGTGCAACTATTGAAAACAAGGTTACATGATGATACGTAAGGGTTAATCTTGTAAGCGTTTGGAAGTGCATTTATAAATGGTTAATAACTGGAGGTAAATATTGGCTCACTATTTAGAAAACACTGACTGGTTATTGCACTGTTTTGACCAATGTCATATAACCATTTATTCATGTTTTTCAAATGCATTTACAAATGATTAAAAAAAGGTTAATAATGTAATTATAAATCCTTTATAAATTAACATTTTTGTAAAGCGTTAGCCTCATTCAGGGGTGGGCAACTCCAGTCCTCGAGGGCCTGATTGGTGTCACACTTCTGCACCAGCCACAGCTAACACACCAATAATCAACGAATCATGTTTTTACGTTTAAAATGTAATCAGTTTAATCAGCTGTGTTTGCTAGGGATGGAGAAAAAGTCTGACACCCATCCCTGGTCTAATTTAAGTGTTTGAATTTTTAAAGTGGCTGCATGGAATTTGTCAGATTATAGTCAGGTGTGGTTTCGTTGCATCCAATGGCAGTGTCCGTTTGACAACTCCAATGCAGTTCCACCTCCGACAACATATGTCAATCTGATTTAATCTAGCCCATGATATCCTTATGTATGCCATCCATGGACAGAGAGAGAAAGATAGGGGAACTCATGCACAGGGAGAGAAAGATAGGGGAACTCATGCACAGGGAGAGAAAGATAGGGGAACTCATGCACAGGGAGAGAAAGATAGGGGAACTCATGCACAGGGAGAGAAAGATAGGGGAACTCATGCACAGAGAGCAGGACAGAATGGATATGGTCAGAGCGGGTCATTTCGTCAGTACACATTAGCTCAGTACTAACCAGTGTCTGCTCCTCGATGGTGTAGAGCTGGGAGGAGTCCTCTGCGAACCCTGTGTCTTCTCTCCTGCTTTCCATCTGTGAAGGCTTCTGCTCCTCTGTTACAAACTGCTGTATCTCCTGCTGCTGCTTCCTCAACTCTAGCAGCTCCAACTGAGAGAGAGAGAGAGAGAGAGAGGAGAGAGAGAGAGAGAGAGAGAGAACTAACTTTCGCACACACGCATACTGTATACTGTACTTGTTTATATGGAAAATGATGATGTCAGAAAAAACTGCCAAAACAGGACAAAGCTTTACACAGATCACAGACACACAAACAAACACATACACACACGCACACGCACAATCCTTTCCACGACATACTGTAGTAAGTCTCTCCAGGGCTGAGAAGCGTTCCTCCCAGGTGGCGGTGGACTTCTCAAAGGCTTCGTGTCTCTTCAGTAGTTTCTCCACCTCGTTTACAGTCTGTCCCAAGTCCTTACTGGCCACGTACGGCTCCTGAGCCACTAGCCACGCCTCCGCCACTGAGGCGTCCCGCGCAAACTGGCACACCTCCAACACTTGGGCACAAGACAAGACAAATGTGTAAGTATGCTACTTGGACCCAAGTCTGGTGTTTCTGTGTTGACACTGATCTATAGACTCCAGTATGAGGAAGGAAGGAAAAAGGGAATGTACAGCAGTTGTTGTTGTCATTGTGGTTGTTGTTGTCATTGTGGTTGTTGTGGTAATTGTGGTTGTTGTTGTAATTGTGGTTGTTGTTGTCATTGTGGTTGTTGTTGTCATTGTGGTTGTTGTTGTCATTGTGGTTGTTGTTGTCATTGTGGTTGTTGTTGTCATTGTTGCTGTCATTGTGGTTGTTGTTGTCATTGTGGTTGTTGTTGTCATTGTGGTTGTTGTTGTCATTGTTGCTGTCATTGTGGTTGTTGTTGTCATTGTAGTTGTTGTTGTGGTTGTTGTCATTGTGGTTGTTGTTGTCATTGTTGTGGTTGTTGTCATTGTGGTTGTTGTTGTCATTGTTGCTGTCATTGTGGTTGTTGTTGTCATTGTTGCTGTCATTGTGGTTGTCATTGTAGTTGTTGTTGTGGTTGTTGTCATTGTTGTGGTTGTTGTCATTGTTGTGGTTGTCATTGTGGTTGTTGTTGTCATTGTGGTTGTTGTTGTCATTGTGGTTGTTGTCATTGTGGCTGTTCTTGTCATTGTGGTTGTCATTGTGGTTGTTGTTGTCATTGTTGTTGTCATTGTGGTTGTCATTGTTGTTGTCATTGTGGTTGTTGTTGTTGTCATTGTGGTTGTTGTTGTCATTGTTGTTGTTGTGGTTGTTGTTGTCATTGTGGTTGTTGTCATTGTGGTTGTTGTTGTCATTGTTGTTGTTGTGGTTGTTGTTGTCATTGTGGTTGTTGTTCTGGTTTTTGTTGTTGTTGTCATTGTGGTTGTTGTTGTCATTGTGGTTTTTGTTGTCATTGTGGTTTTTGTTGTTGTTGTGGTTGTTGTTGTTGTGGTAGCTGTCATTGTGGTTGTTGTTGTCATTGTGGTTGTTGTTGTCGTTGTGGTTGTTGTTGTCGTTGTGGTTGTTGTTGTCATTGTGGTTGTTGTTGTCGTTGTGGTTGTTGTTGTCATTGTGGTTTTTGTTGTTGTTGTGGTTGTTGTTGTTGTGGTAGCTGTCATTGTGGTTGTTGTTGTCATTGTGGTTGTTGTTGTCGTTGTGGTTGTTGTTGTCGTTGTGGTTGTTGTTGTTGTTGTGGTTGTTGTTGTCATTGTGGTTGTTGTTGTCATTGTGGTTGTTTTTATTGTTGTTGTGGTTGTCTTTGTGGTTGTTGTTTTCATTGTGGTTGTTGTTGTGGTTGTTGTTGTCATTGTGGTTGTTTTAATTGTGGTTGTTGTTGTTGTGGTTGTTGTTGTCATTGTGGTTGTTTTAATTGTGGTTGTTGTTGTTGTGGTTGTTGTTGTCATTGTGGTTGTTTTAATTGTGGTTGTTGTTGTGGTTGTTGTTGTCATTGTGGTTGTTTTAATTGTGGTTGTTGTTGTTGTGGTTGTTGTTGTCTTTGTGGTTGTTATAATTGTGGTTGTGATTGTTGTCATTGTGGTTGTCATTGTCATTGTGGTTGTTGTAATTGTGGTTGTTGTTGTCGTTGTGGTTGTTGTTGTCATTGTGGTAGTTGTTGTCATTGTGGTTGTTGTTGTGGTTGTTCTTGTCATTGTGGTTGTTGTTGTCATTGTGTTTGTTGTTGTACTCACAGAGCCTGAGCCAGTCCCATCGGTCGTCCCACTTGGTCATCATCTCCTTCTTCTTCTCCATCAGCTGGATCAGTTTCTCCTTGATCTGAGGGAGAACGAGGATGACAGCAACAGGGATGGTCAATTGAATTCAGTGTTTAAATGAGGTAGTCACAAGATATAGAAAAAGCCACATTCTGTATCTGAAATAATTTCAATGTGGCCCCAGGCTCTTTCCCAATTCATCTTCCCTTGATTCCTTGCATACTCTCTCCTCGCCTCCTTCTCAAAACATATTCAAGGAGAAGGTCTGAGGGAAGGCAAAGGCAAGGAGATAGGATGCAAAGAATTGATATAAAGCCCTGGTGTTCCTCACCTCAGCAGAGTATTTGTGTTTGCGTGCCAGCAGAGCCTTGCCGTGCGCCACACAGTCAGAGAACTTTGGTCCACGCTGGTCGATCTCAGACCTGATCCCCTGGTGGTACTTCATCAGCAGCTCTACTGATGACACATCCCTGAGGAGAGATAGGTAGAAACAACCTGTTATCTTCTAACTTTATCTCTCCATCCTCTATATCTCTACATCCTCGATCTCTCCACCTCTACTTCCTCGATCTCTCCACCTCTACATCCTCGATCTCTCCACCTCTACATCCTCGATCTCTCCACCTCTACATCCTCGATCTCTCCACCTCTACATCCTCCACCTCTCCACCTCTACATCCTCCACCTCTCCAGCCTCTCCACCTCTCCAGCCTCTCCAGCCTCTTTCTCTCCAGCCTCTATCTCTCTCTTGCCTCTATCTCTCTCTTGCCTCTATCTCTCTCTTGCCTCTATCTCTCCACCCTCTATCTCTCCATCATCTCTCTTCATCCTATGTCTTTATCCTCTAACTCTCTCTACTCTATCTCTCCATCCTCCATCACTCTATCCTCTATCTCTCCTTCCTTTATCTCTCCTTCTTACTGTATATATCTTTCTCCATCCTCTATCTCTTCATCTTCTATCTCTCTCTACTCTATCCTCTATCTCTCTATCTATCCATCCTCCATCTCTCCATCGTCTATCACTCCATCATCTATCACTCCATCGTCTATCTCTCTCTACCCTCTATCTCTCCATCTCTCCAGCCTCTATCTCCCTATCCTTTATCTCTCCACCCTCTATCTCTCATCCTCTATCACTCCAGCCTCTATGTCTCCATCCTCTCCCGCCTCTCTCTCCATCCTATATATCTTTATCTTTATGCAACCTCTATCTCTCCATCCTATATACCTCTAACTCTACTTTCTCTCCCTATCTCTTCATCCTCTATCTTTCTCTGCTCTATCTCCCCATCCTCTATCTATCGCTCTATCCTCTATCTCTCCTTCCTTTATCTCTCTCCATCCTCTATTTCTTCATCCTCTATCTCTCTGTACTCTCTCTATCTCTTCATCCTCCATCTTTCCATCCTCTATCTCTCTGTCCTCTATCGCTCTATCCTCTATCGCTCTATCCTCTATCGCTCTGTCCTCTATCGCTCTATCCTCTATCTCTTTATCTCTCCATCCTGTCACCCAATAGCAGTTCTACTGATGGCATGTCCCTGGGGAGAGATAGAAAGGTTATCATCTAACTTTATCGCTCTCTCTCTCCATCCCCTCACCCCTCCATATTGCCTGTCCACTCTCCTCCGTTTCCTGTTGTGTAATCATGAAGATGCTTTTCTATGCATATATTCAGTACGAGTGGGAATTAAACCCACAACTCTGGTGTTGCCAACACCTGGCTCCAACAAAGACATGGGACCCCCTTTCCTCCCCCCGGAGTCTTACGTGCACTAGCTAGCTAGAATTTATGTCAACAGTCCGTCACAAGAGATTACCGTGGTTTCTCCTGTGTCTCTATTTGCTGTATGGTGCTCTCCATCCAGGCCATCAGGTCTCGGACCATGGTGAAGAAGCGGAACTTGTCAGCTGTCTCCTCCAGGCGTTTCCTGCGGCCGTCACAGGCATCCAGTAGAGCCTTCCAGGCCTCCACCACCTCCTTCTCCTGGGCCTGGATCTCTGTAGCCTTGTCCCCAGCATACTGGGCATGCAGACAGGCCGCTGTCTCCTGGAACTGCTGCACCTGGTGGGGGAGAAGGAGGGAGGTGGAGGTGGTTTTTCTAGATCTAAAAAAAATGTATACTGTTATACTATGGTGGTGACTGAGAAAGAAACCTGAATGTAGAAGACTTTCATGCCCTCTAAGTTAGATGCTGTTCATTTCTTTATGGCTCTTTGAGCCGGATTTGAACAACTCCAATCACAACTGGGGTTCAGTGATGTTACAATGTGTTGCTACAGGGAGACCTGCATACCATACACAAACAAATACTGTCTTTAGCCCCACAGATATATTAGTAGACTGTATTAGTGATTTAAATACTTGGACGGTTCACAACTTCCTCCAGCTAAATCAATACAAGGCTGAGGTACATATTGTTGGAGCCAAAGCACAGAGAGAGAATCTGGCCACACATTTCAATTCACGGGCAATTAAGATAAAACACTTGGTAAAAAACCTAGGTGTTATTTTAGATTCTGAACTCAATTTCGAATCACACATTAGGAATGTGACCAAAATAGCTTTTTACCACCTGAAGAACATTGCCACGGTGCAGCCATTTCTCTCTTAGGCTGATACAGTGAGACTCATCCATGATTTTATGACAAGCAGGCTTGACTACTGTAATGCTCTCCTGTCTGGTCTACCCAAGAGAGCCATTGGTCAACTGCAAAACATACAGAATGCTGCAGCACGGGTACTGACCAAGACCAGACGGAGAGCACACATTACATCGGTGTTAAGGTCTCTGCACTGAGTGCCTGTGAGTTTGATAATTATTTTTAAGATTCTTCTATTGGTTTTTAAATCAATCCATGATGGCGCACCCCAAAACATGTCAGACATGCTTTTAAGTTATGAACCCAGTAGGTCCCTCAGGTCCTCTGGCACTGGCCTTTTAACTATCCAAAAGTCTAGGACCAAGAGGCATGGAGAGTCAGACTTTAGTTATTATGCCCCCAGCCTCTGGAATAGCCTGCCTGAGAACCTGAGGGGGACCAAGAGGCATGGAGAGGCAGCCTTTAGTTATTATACCCCCAGCCTCTGGAATAGCCTGCCTGAGAACCTGAGGGGGACCAAGAGGCATGGAGAGTCAGCCTTTAGTTATTATACCCCCAGCCTCTGGAATAGCCTGCCAGAGAATCTGAGGGGGACCAAGAGGCATGGAGAGGCAGACTTTAGTTATTATACCCCCAGCCTCTGGAATAGCCTGCCAGAGAACCTGAGGGGGACCAAGAAGCATGGAGAGGCAGCCTTTAGTTATTATACCCCCAGCCTCTGGAATAGCCTGCCTATAGCCTGCCAGAGAACCTGAGGGGGACCAAGAGGCATGGAGAGACAGCCTTTAGTTATTATACCCCCAGCCTCTGGAATAGCCTGCCAGAGAACCTGAGGGGGACCAAGAGGCATGGAGAGGCAGCCTTTAGTTATTATACCCCCAGCCTCTGGAATAGCCTACCAGAGAACCTGAGGGGGACCAAGAGGCATGGAGAGTCAGCCTTTAGTTATTATACCCCCAGCCTCTGGAATAGCCTACCAGAGAACCTGAGGGGGACCAAGAAGCATGGAGAGGCAGCCTTTAGTTATTATACCCCCAGCCTCTGGAATAGCCTGCCTGAGAACCTGAGGGGGACCAAGAGGCATGGAGAGTCAGCCTTTAGTTATTATACCCCCAGCCTCTGGAATAGCCTGCCTGAGAACCTGAGGGGGACCAAGAGGCATGGAGAGACAGCCTTTAGTTATTATACCCCCAGCCTCTGGAATAGCCTACCAGAGAACCTGAGGGGGACCAAGAGGCATGGAGAGTCAGCCTTTAGTTATTATACCCCCAGCCTCTGGAATAGCCTGCCTGAGAACCTGAGGGGGACCAAGAAGCATGGAGAGGCAGCCTTTAGTTATTATACCCCCAGCCTCTGGAATAGCCTGCCTGAGAACCTGAGGGGGACCAAGAGGCATGGAGAGTCAGCCTTTAGTTATTATACCCCCAGCCTCTGGAATAGCCTGCCTGAGAACCTGAGGGGGACCAAGAGGCATGGAGAGACAGCCTTTAGTTATTATACCCCCAGCCTCTGGAATAGCCTACCAGAGAACCTGAGGGGGACCAAGAGGCATGGAGAGTCAGCCTTTAGTTATTATACCCCCAGCCTCTGGAATAGCCTGCCTGAGAACCTGAGGGGGACCAAGAAGCATGGAGAGGCAGCCTTTAGTTATTATACCCCCAGCCTCTGGAATAGCCTGCCTGAGAACCTGAGGGGGACCAAGAGGCATGGAGAGTCAGCCTTTAGTTATTATACCCCCAGCCTCTGGAATAGCCTGCCAGAGAACCTGAGGGGAGCTGAAACTGTTGACATATTTAAAACAGATCTTAAAACACCTTTTTAGCTTTGTTTGACCTCAGGGTGCTTTTTAGTCTTTTAGTTTTTATTGTTGCTGTTTTGTTTTTCATCCTCTTATGTTTGTTGTGTAGTAAATATTTCAGTTTTTATTTTCATGAGTTTTTTCCTGATGCACATTGCGTTGCATTTCATGTCTGAAATGTGCTGTATACATTTTTTATTTTATTTTGTTTTATTTCACCTTTATTTAACCAGGTAGGCAAGTTGAGAACAAGTTCTCATTTACAATTGCGACCTGGCCAAGATAAAGCAAAGCAGTTCGACACATACAACAACACAGAGTTACACATGGAGTAAAACAAACATACAGTCAATAATACAGTAGGAAAAATAAGTCTATGTACAATGTGAGCAAATGAGGTGAGATAAGGGAGGTAAAGGCAAAAAAGTCCATGGTGGCAAAGTAAATACAATATAGCAAGTAAAACACTGGAATGGTAGATTTGTAGTAGAAGAAAGTGCAAAGTAGAAATAGAGATAATGGGGTGCAAAGGAGCAAAATAAAATAAATAAAATAAATAAATACAGTAGGGGAAGAGGTAGTTGTTTGGGCTAAATTATAGATGGGCTATGTACAGGTGCAGTGATCTGTGAGCTGCTCTGACAGCTGGTGCTTACAGCTAGTGAGGGAGATGTGTTTCCAGTTTCAGAGATTTTTGTAGTTCGTTCCAGTCATTGGCAGCAGAGAAATAAATAAAGCTTGATATGATTACTCACCATGACATACAGTGGGGCAAAAAAGTATTTAGTCAGCCACCAATTGTGCAAGTTCTCCCACTTAAAAAGATGAGAGAGGCCTGTAATTTTCATCATAGGTACACGTCAACTATGACAGACAAAATGAGAAAAAAAATCCAGAAAATCACATTGTAGGATTTTTAATGAATTTATTTGCAAATTATGGTGGAAAATAAGTATTTGGTCACCTACAAACAAGCAAGATTCCTGGCTCTCACAGACCTGTAACTTCTTCTTTAAGAGGCTCCTCTGTCCTCCACTCGTTACCTGTATTAATGGCACCTGTTTGAACTTGTTATCAGTATAAAAGACACCTGTCCACAACCTCAAACAGTCACACTCCATACTCCACTATGGCCAAGACCAAAGAGCTGTCAAAGGACGCCAGAAACAAAATTGTAGACCTGCACCAGGCTGGGAAGACTGAATCTGCAATAGGTAAGCAGCTTGGTTTGAAGAAATCAACTGTAGGAGCAATTATTAGGAAATGGAAGACATACAAGACCACTGATAATCTCCCTCGATCTGGGGCTCCACGCAAGATCTCACCCCGTGGGGTCAAAATGATCACAAGAACGGTGAGCAAAAATCCCAGAACCACACAGGGGGACCTAGTGAATGACCTGCAGAGAGCTGGGACCAAAGTAACAAAGCTTACCATCAGTAACACACTACGCCGCCAGGGACTCAAATCCTGCAGTGCCAGACGTGTCCCCCTGCTTAAGCCAGTACATGTCCAGGCCCGTCTGAAGTTTGCTAGAGAGCATTTGGATAATCCAGAAGAGGATTGGGAGAATGTCATATGGTCAGATGAAACCAAAATATAACTTTTTGGTATAAACTCAACTCGTCGTGTTTGGAGGACAAAGAATGCTGAGTTGCATCCAAAGAACACCATACCTACTGTGAAGCATGGGGCTGGAAACATCATGCTTTGGGGCTGTTTTTCTGCAAAGGGACCAGGACGACTGATCCGTGTAAAGGAAAGAATGAATGGGGCCATGTATCGTGAAATTTTGAGTGAAAACCTCCTTCCATCAGCAAGGGCATTGAAGATGAAACATGGCTGGGTCTTTCAGCATGACAAAAACACCGCCCGGGCAACGAAGGAGTGGCTTCGTAAGAAGCATTTCAAGGTCCTGGAGTGACCTAGCCAGTCTCCAGATCTCAACCCCATAGAAAATCTTTGGAGGGAGTTGAAAGTCCGGGTTGCCCAGCGACAGCCCCAAAACATCACTGCTCTAGAGGAGATCTGCATGGAAGAATGGGCCAAAATACCAGCAACAGTGTGTGAAAACCTTGTGAAGACTTACAGAAAACGTTTGACCTGTGTCATTGCCAACAAAGGGTATATAACAAAGTATTGAGATAAACTTTTGTTATTGACCAAATACTTATTTTCCACCATAATTTGCAAATAAATTCATTAAAAATCCTACAATGTGATTTTCTGGATTTTTTTTCTCATTTTGTCTGTCATAGTTGAAGTGTACCTATGATGAAAATTACAGGCCTCTCTCATCTTTTTAAGTGGGAGAACTTGCACAATTGGTGGCTGACTAAATACTTTTTTGCCCCACTGTAACTTGAACATGGCTGTACACTAGAGCCATCTCTAGTCAGCATAATATCTTAGTCTTAATGCTGCCTCTCCTGTAGACCTCGCAACCAAACTCCAGGCCAAACAGGCAGTAGGGGGTTAAGGTGTACCTGTTTTCCCAGGGCGCTGATGTCCCTCTCGAAGGCAGCGTGCATGCGGTGGAAGGTATCTGCCTTGCTGAAGTCTTCTCCCAGGTCAGCAGGAATCTCATTTAGTTTCTCTTGGATTTGAGACACCAGCTCCTTCCCATCATCGAAGTACCTGAGAACCACCAGGACATTCTGTTACAGCTGACCCATCAGACCACACTGTGGTGTACAAATATAATCTACTTTCATCTGTCAGAAGTCAGATCTCAAACATCTATGAAATGTCTAAAAGTTTTTATGTGTTTGTCTTGTTTTGGAGCCTAAACAGCCAAAAACAGTTAGTGGCATTGATGAACCATTTGCCATCATTTGTGTGCAGACTGACTTGAGCAGGTTGTGTGCAGACTGACTTGAGCAGGTCGTGGGAGGCCTGTAGGAGCTGAGCTCGGGTGTCTACGAGTTCCAGCAGGTCAGCCCAGCTCTCGTTGACGCTGTCCCTCCAATCAGCCATGGCAGCAGCCTCCGTGTGGCCCGCCTTGATCAGCTCATCGATCGTCTGGTTCACATAGTCCACCCGCTCCTGTCCCACCATCCCTGTCTCCCGGGAAAAGTCACGGAACTTGTCCCTCAGGATCTGGACGTTTTTTATTTGGAGAAGGAAATGGAAAATAAAATCATCTTAAAAATGTGAAGATAATAAAGCAATTATAAGAGTGTGGATATACTTCAGAGGAATACAGAACATTACAGAGAGAACAAATACAAGGTGGGACTTCATGCTTGGACCATTCTCTATCCCTTCAGCTACCTAGAACTTTACATTTATTTGATAGTTTTCCCCCAGCTTCAGTACCCCTGGGAAGTTCATTGAAGCCCTCCAGAGGTCCTGGGTTGAGAATCCCTGGCCTCTGTATTCACTGTGTGTATTCCCTCCTCACTGTAACATGATCCAGGTCCTGTCTCATCTCCTGTGAGGACGCCACCACATCCCTCTCTCCCTCCCATCCTCTCCCTCCCTCCTCACTGTAACATGGTCCAGGTCCTGTCTCATCTCCTGTGAGGACGCCACCACATCCTCTCCCTCCCTCCCTCCCATCCTCTCCCTCCCTCCTCACTGTAACATGATCCAGGTCCTGTCCCATCTCCTGTGAGGATGCCACCACATCCTCTCTCTCCCTCCCTCCCATCCCTCCCTCCTCACTGTAACATGATCCAGGTCCTGTCCCATCTCCTGTGAGGATGCCACTACGTCCCTCTCAGCGATCCAGTGCTCCAGATCCTCCACCTCTCGGCTCAGCAGGAAGTGATGATAGACATGGTCCAGCTTCCTCCTGCGCTCCTCTGCCAAGTCCTTCAGTCCAGCATACTGCTTATCCACCTGGCCCTGACGACGGATGATAGATTCACTATGGGGAGAAAGGGAGAGAGAGAGAGAGAGAGAGAGGGAAAGAGAGAATGAGAGACAGTGAGGGAGAGGAGGAGAGAGAGAGAGAAGAGAAGAGAAAGATAGATAATTGAATTGAGAGAGAGAATTGATTTGAATTGAGAGAGAGAGATAATTGAATTGGAGAGAGAGAGAGATCAGGATCGAGAGAGGAGAAAAAGAGAGTGACTTACAAGATGAGACATGTCATCATCATGCATCCTGGCTTTACTGTTTCATAGCTGTCTGATCTTTGTATGATTAGAGACACAATCATAACCACACCCCTTCCTCTCTAAAATATACTGTTACGTAGTGAGGAACAAGAGACCAATTCTAAAAATGGATTAATACATTCATGCAACATAGTCTTGAATACTCTGAGGCCTACGGAGAAGGTAGTGACAGCTACACTGTAGTACACAAGGTAAGATGACTGAACCCTGGTGTCTGGGTTCCACTCACCCATTAGGGTGGTCTTCATTCAGCATCTTCTGAGCACGGTCAGACAGCTTCTGGATGGAGTCTGAGTAGTCATCTACAGCCTGCTTCACTATCAGGTGACGCTTCAACATCAACATGGCACTCTGCTCATCCTGGCGAATGGTGGAGAACAAATGAACACTTTAATGTCACAACCTGTCATTTGTTTCTCAGCCAAACAGCATCCCCACCACTTGGTTTGCTATAAAGGGAAATAAAACAGCTCTCAAGTTAATCAATGGAGCTACCTGATAGTTCTAAACATCTTTTGTGAATAGTTCCTTGGCCATGTCAGCAATCATGTAGAGTTCCTGCTGTCCAATCCAGGCCTCTGCCTCCTCTCCTCCTCCCCCCCACCTCCTTTCCCCTCACCTCCTCTCTCCTCAATTCCTCTCTCCTCTCTTCCCCTCCTGCCTCTCCTCCCCTCTCCTCCCCTCTCCCTTCCACTCTTTCCTCTCCCCTTCCGTCCTGACCTTGGCCTTGTCATCAGCAATCATGTAGAGTTCCTGCTCTCCTATCCAGGCTTCTGCCTCGTCAGCATCGTTGTAGTACTGCTGGGCCCGGTTAGATCCATTCAGCCGGTCTCTCCTCTTAGCCATCTCCTCCTGTAGCCTGGCCCACACCTCCTTCAGCTCCTTCACCTGGAATCAAAGCAATACACAGGTTTTCTATAGCCCTTTATACAGATGCTTTACAATATACAACACAGAGAAAACACACAGCCTCAAAAACAAATCCATAAACAGGGTTGAAGAAAATAGGAAAGAGAGAGATAGTGTGTGTGTGTGTGTGTGTGTGTGTGTGTGTGTGTGTGTGTGTGTGTGTGTGTGTGTGTGTGTGTGTGTGTGTGTGTGTGTGTGTGTGTGTGTGTGTGTGTGTGTGTGTGTGTGTGTCAGTGTGTGTGTGTGTGTCAGTGTGTGTGTGTGTGTGTCAGTCAGTGGAGGCTGCTAAGGGGAGGACGGTTCATATTAATGGCTGGAATGGAGTCAATGGAATGTTATCAAGCACATGGAAACCATGTTTGATGTGTTTGATACCATTTCATTGACTCCCTTCCAGCTATTATTATGAGCTGTCCTCCCCTCAGCAGCCTCCACTGGTGTGTGTGCACACCTGCTCTCCAATACGCTCTGCTTCCGGCCCGCCCTCCTCTGTAGCGGCTGATGCCATCCTCCGGCCACGCTCCAACACCTCATTCACCCGCGGCTGGTGGCCCTTCATCTCCCTCTGTAACGTCTGGTTCTTCTTCAAAAGCAATTGGACCGTCTGGAGGTTGCTGCCATGTTCATCTGACATCGCAAGGGGCAACCTCTCCTCTACCCAGAGCTACGATAGACCGAGAGAGAGAGAGAGAGAGAGAGAGTAAAAAAGAGAGCGAAAGAGAGAGAGAAAGAGAGAGAAAGAAAGAGAGAGAGAGAGAGAGAAAGAAAGAGCAGTGAAGGATAACACAGTGTTCATGTCAGCATTTCTCTGAGAAAGTATTCTGACAGGTTTCAAATAGTAAAAACAATGCTATAATGGGGTTGCGATAAGCTGAAAGGCATTCTCACAATCTCATCAGCCAGGTCCCGGTAGAACTGATGCACGGCCTTGGCTGCCTCCAGCTTGCCCCTGCGCTGGGCCAGGGGGGTAAGGAGCTGCTGGAAGTCCCTTTGGATGGCCTGCTGCTCAGCCTCCAGCTCTGGTTGGTCCTCCCTGCTCCCGGCTGGGCCACCATGCTTCTGGACAGCCTCCTGGAGGTCCTCCAGCTCCCTGGCCCGGTCACGCACATGGTTCTCTGTTTGCTGGAGGGGAGGGGGGGAGGGGGGTTAGAGCGGCTAGACAGACATAGGGCACAACTTTGTTTTCTTAAAGGAGATCAGGGGATACAACTTTTGACAGACACACACCCCTCCACACAGACACACACCCTTCCACACAGACACACACCCCTCCACACAGACACACACCCCTCCACACAGACACACACCCCTCCACACAGACACACACCCCTCCACACAGACACACACCCCTCCACACAGACACACACCCCTTCACACAGCCACCCCTCCACACACAGAGACACACCCCTCCACACACAGAGACACACCCCTCCACACACAGAGACACACCCCTCCACACACAGAGACACACCCCTCCACACACAGAGACACACCCCTCCACACAGCCACACACCCCTCCACACAGCCACACCCCCCCCACAGACACACACCCCTCCACACAGACACACACCCCTCCACACAGACACACACCCCTCCACACAGACACACACCCCTTCACACAGACACACCCCTCCACACAGCCACACACCCCTCCACACAGACACACACCCTCCACACAGCCACACACCCCTCCACACAGCCACACACCCCTCCACACAGACACACAACCCTCCATACAGACACACACACATACCTGGTGCTTCTTGAGCAGGATGTTGGCGTTCGTGAGGTCCTTGACTTCGTCGTCTCCCTGTAGTTCCTTCTGCAGCTCAGCCAGCCACTTCTTCATGTCAGCCTGACTCTGGTCAAACAGCTCGGAGCGGTTAGCATCAAACAGCAGACAGGCCTTGTCCTCGGCAGTGGACTCCAGCTTGTCCCACAGCTCATGCAGCTTGGCCAGACGCACCGTCACGATTGGCTCGAAATCAGGTTTGGAGTCCATCAGCTCCTGACCCTCCTGTGTGGATGTTGATGACAACAAGGGGAGGTTAGGAAGGCCACATTCAGGAGAAACATTCTTACTTTTTATAGAATCCATCAGCTCCTGTGGATGACAAGCAGGGTACATGTATGATAAGGATTATGATGGGATACACTATATGATTACTGTGATAGACTAATGTCCAGGACAGGAGAGTTTTTCATAGCCACTGTGCTTCTACATCTGCATTGCTTGCTGTTTGGTGTTTTAGGCTGGGTTTCTGTATAGCACTTTGTGACATTGGCTGATGTAAAAAAGGCTTTATAAATACATTTGATTGATTGATTGATTCTTACTTTTGACATTATTATTTTAATCAAGTAAACAGAAACCAGTTTTTCTAGATGCCTTTATGAAGAGCAAGGATGATGTTAGAAGGTAACATTCAGGGGACAACATTTTGACTTATTATAGCATGTGGCATATAGTAAGGATAAACAGTAACTGATACTATAGTGGAGAGAGTAGAGAACAGGCTCTGACTAGCTCAGTGAAGATATGTCACCTTGCGCCACACACACACACACACACACACACACATGCATACACACACCTGGTCTATCTTGTTGAGCCAGTCTTTGTTGGAGGCCAGCTCAGCCATGAAGGCCTGATGCTTCTTCCACTTGGTGTGAAGGTTCCTGTCCCCGTCGTACGACACGTCCTGAGCAGTCAACATCTTCTCATTTATCCACAGAGTCAGCTGGAGAGATAGAGAGAAGGAGGGATGACGGGTGGAGGAGGAAGTGGGGGAGGAAGGGGGAAGATGGAGAGAGGGAGTGGAGGATGGAGAGAGGGAGTGGAGAGAGGAGAGGTGAAGAGAGGAGAGGTGGAGGATGGAGAGAGGGAGAGAGGGATAGCAATACAGAGTCAGCACAGACAAGAACACTAGTAAAAAGTAGACAGGAACACATCTATCTATCGTGTCCCCAGAAAATGAATACAATAACTTACATCCTGAGTGTTTTGCAGGAAGTGTTGAAGATCACGGTTATCCTTGAGGATCCCTGTCACCTCGTTGGCTTTGCCTCGGTTCTTGTTGTACCTGCAGATCAAACACACAGAGGCACAACAGAATAACATTACACTCACTCCCATATCTGCAAGGTTGTGTTCAGTAGGGCATACAACGGAAAGCATTATAAAAACATTTTGTAACAGAAAACAAAAATGAGCATCTCTCATTCCGGGTAGTCCCTTTCTGTTTCAGTCCATTTCCTTTTGTTTGGTGCCTAATGAACATGACCCAGGTCCCGACAACAGAGACCGATGGTGGGGTGTTTACCTTCCGAAGTAAAAAACACATGCAATCCCCTACTGAGCCTTTCCAATTACAGCCCCTGCTCTTTGAAGCAACCCAGTGAAGAGCACTCTCTCTGGGATCAATACCCATCATAGCAGGCGTCTGGTGCCCCCCTCCTGTCTCCCTTACAGTGGAATCGGATCAGATGGTGATGGCGTACGTTAATGGGAGAAGAACATCCACTTTCTCTCTCACCCTCCACTGGAACAATGTAGTGATGTATTGCTGACCTAGCTGACTCAAAATGGCAGCCTAATAGCTTGCTGAACTACTCTATAGTATGCTTGCATCCCAAATGGCACCCTATTCCCTTTATAGTCCACTTACAGTATGTAGTAAGTAATGCACTATGTAGGGAATAGGTTGCCATTTGGGACACAACTTATGGCATTTCATTCTCCTCAGAGTGGCAGGATACTAGCTAGCTGAACTACTCTATGTGGTTAACACTCACTACTGAGGGAACAGACCAAGCTGCTCCTGGAGAACAAGTAAAGGTCAATAGGTCAGGTAGTGTAGTGTAGAGATTTTCTCCGTGGAAGTACAGACAGATAGAGGGTGACCCATCGTAAACCCATGACTGACACTCGAATTAAAAGAATAAAAGAGGGGGCTTTTTATATTCATGTATGGATAATATACTATGATGTTTTATTTGATTTATTTTCAACTGTCCTGTCTTTTCAAAGAAAACTGATGTCTTTTGGAGGGTAATTTTGCTTCCCATTTTCGTTATTAAAGTAATTAAGCAAATATTATACCAGAAAAAGCATCAAGACTGACCTGTCATAGATGGAGTCCATCTTGTCTTGGACCCTGGGGGAGTAGAGGTTCCCGCTGTCCACCAATCTCTGTCCCCCCTCAAGCGTGCTGGCAAGCTTCTCCATGTTGGCATCCATGGTGCAGACAAAGTCCTCGTGCTTCTTTAGGGCATGCTCGGCTCCATCCAGGGTGTCGTGCTTGTCTGTGTGGGCCAAAGTGTACTCCTGCCACAGAGTGACAAACAATTAATTAATTAATCCATCAATCAATCAAATATCTGCTCCGTCCAGGGTGTCAGGCTTGTCAGGGTGTATTGCTGTAGCCATACAGTCACAAACAAATCAGTGTTTTAGTCACATAGTTTATTTTCTGCTGTACAGTTATCCATTTTCATTGGGTTTTTAACTCCATTTACATTCCATGTTTCAAGTTTTCACTTTATTTGCCATGTGCAGGGTTAGGTAGGTTACTTTCTAAATGTAATCCATTACAGTTACTAGTTACCTGTCCAAAATTCTAATCAGCAATGTAACTTTTGGATTACCTAACCTGAGGAATGTAATCGGATTACTTTTCCTATTTAAGAGTGGTGCAGCGGTCTAAGGCACTGCATCTCAGTGCTAGAGGCGTCACTACAGACACCCTGGTTTGATTCCAGGCTGTATCACAACCGGCCGTGATTGGGTGTCCCATAGGGTGGCGCCCAATTGGCCCAGTGTCGTTCAGGTTTAGCCGGGATAGGCCGTCAATGTAAATAAGAATTTGTTCTTAACTGAATTGCCTAGTTAAATAAAAAAAACATTTAAAAAAGGAAATCCTTCATTTATAAGTACAAAAATGAATGTATCAACTACAGATTGCTCATTTAAGTCTATCAAAAGTGTGCGAGTTTGAGCATGTGTCCGTTAGGCTTATGGATTTTGGGGGGGAATCAGCACAAATTACATTGAGCAATAAACAATAAACAAGTTGTTGATAGTATTGAGCACAATTCTACGGAGGAGTGTAGAAGGCAGAACTCCCTCAAACTTTGAATCCATAGGCTGGGACAAACTAGGCAGCTTAAACTTCAATTCAACCATTATTGGGTTAAAATACACATATCCATTTGTGAACAGCCATCCAGAAAAACCACAATCCATGAGGCGCAAATAGCTAAATGAGAGAGCAGCAGCATGATTCACATCAATGTGCTATGTAGATATAAAAATAAGTGATAAATGTATAGCCCGTAGGCTACACCACTGCTGTCGTCCTTACCTCCAAGCGTTTATTCTAGTTGAATCTTTGGATGCCGACAGCAGTTGCCAGAGGTGTGGACTCAAGTCACATGACTTGTACTCGAGTCAGACTCGAGTCACAAATATGATGACTTGCAACTCGACTTTGACTTTAACACCAATGACTCGTGACTTAATTTGGACTTGAGCCTTTTGACTCGACCTGACTTGATACCCTCCCCAAGCCCAAATATTAAAAATGATGCTATTAAAAAAAGTGTGCAGCGCATCAACTCTTCATTTAACCTGTCTGGGCTAGGGGGCAGTATTTTCACGGCCGGATGAAAAACGTACCCAATTTAAACAGGTTACTACTCTGGCCCAGAAACTACAATATGCATATTATTAGTAGATTTGGATAGAAAACACTCTGAAGTTTCTAAAACTGTTTGAATGGTGTCTGTGAGTATAAGAGAACTCATATGGCAGGCAAAAACCTGAGAATAATCCAAGCAGGAAGTGGAAAGTCTGAGAATTGTAGTTCTTCTTTTGATTCTCTATCGAAACTACAGTGTCTGTGGGGTGACGTTGCACTTCCTAAGGCTTCCATTGGCTGTCAACAGCCTTCAGAAAGTGGTTTGAGCATTCTCCTGTCACTGGGCAGATAATAGGAACTCAGTTTCTGAGTGGACTGCCTGGCAACAAAGGGATTGGATATGCGCAGTCACGCGAACGCGCCGTACCTTCTTTTTCTTCTTGAATGAATATGCTATTGTCCGGTTGGAATATTATCGCAATTTTACGTTAAAAATACCATAAAGATTGATTTTAAACAGCGTTTGACATGCTTCTAAGTACAGTAATGGAACATTTTGACTTTTCGTCTCTGGTTCCTCACTCGCGCATTATGCCTTTGGATAAGTGATCTGTACGCACGAACAAAACGGAGGTATTTGTACATAAATATGGATTATTTCTAACAAAAACAACATTTCTTGTGGAAGTAGCAGTCCTGGGAGTGCATTCTGATGAAGATTGGCAAAGGTAAGAGAATATTTCTAATACTAATTCTGAGTTTAGGTTGCCTCAAACTTGGCGGGTGTCTGTATAGCTCGCCGTGATGGCTGAGCTATGTACTCAGAATATTGAAAAATTTGCTTTCTCCGTAAAGCTATTTTAAAATCTGACACAGCGGTTGCATCCAGGAGTAGTCTATCTATAATTCTTTAAATAATTGTTATATATTTTGCCAACGTTTATGATGAGTATTTTTGTAAATTGATGTGCACATTCACCGGACGTTTTGGTGGGAATACATTTTCTGAACGCCTATGTAAAATGCTGTTTTTGGATATAAATATGAACTTTATCGAACAAAACATACATGTATTGTGTAACATAATGTCCTAGGAGTGTCATCTGATGAAGATCGTCAAAGGTTAGTGCTTCATTTAGCTGTGTTTTTGGTTTTATTGACACATGTCCTTGCTTGGAAAATGGCTGTGTGATTATTTTTGTCTATGTACTCTCCTAACATAATCTAATGTTTTGCTTTCGCTGTAAAGCCTTTTTGAAATTGGACAATGTGGTTACATGAAGGAGCAGTGTATCTTTAAAATGGTGTAAAATAGTTGTATGTTTGAGAAAGTTGAATTATGACATTTTGTTGTTTTTGAATTTGCCGCCCTGATATTTCACTGGCTGTGTCCCACAATTGATTGCAACTTGTAAAACAAGCGGGAAGAAAATTACAGACGGAGGTGCAACAATTACCAACTTTGTTCGACATTTGAAGCTGCACAAAGAACGGTAAGTCATGGCTAATATAGCCGACAGCTATATATTGTATTACTTTGCTAGTGTATCAGGTAGGCTAACGTAATGTTACATCAATGAGCCTCCACACAGTCAGTCAGTGCGGGAACGTGATCACTGCACCCAAGATTGAGCTACAACTGGCTAGGCATTTGGTAGCCTAAATCCTGCCTGATTTTACTGCTGTTCCTAAAACCATTGACATACATTAGCCTACTGTAACCAGCCTTCATGGCTGAGCTAGCCTCCAACAAAGACTGTCTCAACAAGATAGACCAGGTGTGTGTGTGTGTGTGTGTGTGTGTGTGTGTGTGTGTGTGTGTGTGTGTGTGTGTGTGTGTGTGTGTGTGTGTGTGTGTGTGTGTGTGTGTGTGTGTGTGTGTGTGTGTGTGTGTGTGTGTGTGTGTGTGTTGGGCGATTGTGTACAAGCCTACATCGCCCGAATGCGCCCCATAGCGATCCTTGATAGACGATCACTATGGGGGGGTTTATTTGGAAATAAATAAATATATAGACAGTTTAGGACTTGAGACTTGACTTGAGACTTGACTCAGACTTGCATGTCCTAACTTGGGACTTGACTTGCGACTTGAGTGCTAAGACTTGAGACTTACTTGTGACTTGTAAAACAATGACTTGGTCCCACCTCTGGCAGTTGCACAATTGGAAGACATAGCTTGGATTGTAGCCTATATAAGCCTTTTCCTGCTCTTTTCCCGCGATCCATCAAACACATTTGGTGTGTCATCATTTTGGTCTCTGACTTGTGGTCAGACTCACTCAGACGGAACAAACTTAAACTTGCACCTTTTTCAATGCTGATTTGAATGTAATTTTTTCCGCAAACATCCTTTCTGAATTTAAAAGTAATTCTACAATTAATCTAGTTTTTCAAAAGTATCGGTAATCTGATTACAATATTTCTGCTGGTAACGTAACGGATTGCAGTTTTTTGTAATCCATTACTCCCCAACTCTGGCAAATGTAATGAATACATAGAAAATCTTACTCACTCCAGCATTCACAGTAAAAAGCACATTACAAATTAAATACAAATACATTAGGGAAATGCTTATGGAAGGAAAAATTACAATATTTTTTATCTTCTTACCTGGTTGTTGTAAACCTTTAGTTAGCCAGGCAAATCACTGAGAACAAATTATTTTTTACAATAATGACTTGGTATCACAACATTGGTTAATCTTATCTAGTAGTTGAGGATGTTTGTAAACCTTTATTTAGCTAAGTAAGTCAATGAGAACAAGTTATCTTACCTGGTTGTTGAGGATGGTCTCCACCTGCTTGGTGTCCCTCATGAACAGCTGGAAGCCCAAGCCCTGGTCCAGGAAGCCCTTCCTGCTGTCCCACATCTTGTGGAGCTCGTCCCAGCCGCGGTCCAGACCCTTCAGCCTCTTGTCCAGCTCCTGGTACTGAGGGTCGTCCAGCTGGCCCTGGGTTACCGCCACACCCGTGTCCCTCACCTGAAATAAATTGAATTGACTTGAATTGGATTGAATTATGCTTGCTGTTCCACATCAAATACGTTTTTATAATATGTCAATTTTCCTAACTGTTGTGAACCATACCTGCTGTTCTATCTATAACTCTTTTTTGGATAAGGCTAAATTGTAAATGTTCTTACAGAAGAAATATGAAATGCATATGCATAAGCATGGTAGCAACTGAAAGGGAACAATTTGGAGATTATAAGAAAAATATTAGACCAAAGTTGAGGACACAACAGTTCACCTGACACAAGTCGATTTGACATTTACTGTACTTTTCACCGCATTTGTTAATAACAAAATCTGAAAATACTCTGGATGAATTCAGTAACATGATAAGAATATTCCGGGAAAATGTGGGGTAGATAAGACCAAAGAAAGGACAAGGGTTTGAGTGAGAGGTCTAACTGGTGTCTCCAAGTGGCCAAGCACCTCTCCAAAATGTGCACAGTTCCTAGGACATTCTAATGCACTTTTATGACAAAAAAATAGTGAAATTATAATCTTATTTTTTGATCTCTCCTAGCTGTGCCGTTGAGGAACTAGAACAAGTACACTTGTAGTTGTTCTGTTTGGAACACAGCCCTGCATCCCCGCCATCACACAATTACTGTTGTAGTTTATTCAATCCAAAAATGGCCCATTATAAATCACAATCTGGGTCAGGTGGGCATAATTCTAAAGTGTGTTCTATTGCCAACATGACTAGCTAAGTTATAAAATATGATCTTACAGTGATAGGCTTTCACAGGGCAATTCAGAAAACAGATTTATAATTTTGGTGCACATAGAAGAGTCATGCGTGCATTCAGCACCGCTGCAAATGTTCTTCACAATCAACAAACATAGGCTCATTCTGTTCAGAACAACCCAGGGCATGGCCAGTGATGGAAAAAGTACCCAATTGACATACTTGAATAAAAGTCAAGATACCTTAATGGAAAATATGACTCAAGTAAAAGTGATAGTTACCCAGTAAAATACTACTTGAGTAAAAGTCTAAAAGTATTTGGTTTTAAATATACTTAAGTATCAAAAGTAAAAGTACAAGTATAAATCATTTGAAATTCCTTATATTAAGCAAAGCAGACGGCCATTTGTTTCACTTTTTTTTAATTTACAGATAGCCAGGGGCACACTCCAACACTCAGACATCATTTACAAACTAAGTGTGTGAATTGGACCATTTTCTTGTCCAGCTTAGCATTCAAAATGTAACGAGTACTTTTGGGTGTCAGGGAAAAATGTATGGAGTAAAAAATACGTTATTTTCTTTAGGAATGTAGTGAATTAAAATTAAAAGTTATAAAAAAAAATAACAAAGTCAAATCAAATCAATCAAATCAAACCTTATTTGTCACATGCGCCGAATACAACAAGTGTAGACTTTACAGTGAAATGCTTACTTGCAAGCCTTTAACCAACATCGCAGTTCAAGAAGAAGAACATATTTACCAAGTAGACAAAAATAAAAAGTAATAATAAAAAGTAACACAATAAGAATAACGAGGCTATATACAGGGGGCGCCGGTACCGAGTCAGTGTGCAGGGGTACAGGCTAGTTGAGGTAATCTGTACATGTAGGTGGGGGCGAAGTGACTATGCATAGGTAACAAACAAACAGCGAGTAGCAGCAGTGTACAAGATGGGGGGGTGTCAATGTAAATTGTCCGGTGGCAATTTTTATGAATTGTTCAGCAGTCTAATGGCTTGGGGGTAGAAGTTGTTGAGGACTTTTGGTCCTAGACTTGGCGCTCCAATACAGCTTGTCGAGAAAACAGTCTATAACTTGGGTGACTGGAGTCTCTGAAAATGTTATGGGCTTTCCTCTGACACTTCCTATTATATAGGTCCTGGAATGCAGGAAGCTTGGCCCCAGTGATGAACTGGGCCGTTCGTACTACCCTCTGTAGCGCCTTATGGTTAGGTGCCGAGCAGTTGCCATACCAGGCGGTGATGCAACCGGTCAGGATGCTCTCGATGGTGCAGCTGTAGAACCTTTTGAGGATCAGGGGACCCATGCCAAATCTTTTCAGTCTCCTGAGGGGGAAAAGGTTTTGTTGTGCCCTCTTCACGACTGTCTTGGTATGATTGGACCATGATAGTTCGTTGGTGATGTGGACACCAAGGAACTTGAAACTCTCGACCCTCTCCACTGCAGCCCCGTCGATGTTAATGGGGGCGTGTTCGGCCCGCCTTTTCCTGTAGTCCACGATCAGCTCCTTTGTCTTGATCACGTTGAGGGAGAGGTTGAAGTCCTGGCACCAAACTGCCCGTTCTCTGACCTCCTCCCTATAGGCCGTCTCATCGTTGTCGGTGATCAGGCCTACCACTGTTTTGTCGTCAGCAAACTGAATGATGGTGTTGGAGTCGTATTTGGCCACGCAGTCGTGGGTGAACAGGGAATACAGGGGGGGACTAATTACACAACCCTGAGGGGCCCCAGTGTTAAGGATTAGCGTGGCAGACATATTGTTGCCTACTCTTACCACCTGGGGGCGGCCTGTCAGGAAGTTCAGGATCCAGTTGCAGAGGGAGGTGTTTAGTCCCAGAGTCCTTAGCTTAGTGATGAGCTTCGTGGGCACTATGGTGTTAAACGCTGAGCTGTAGTCGATGAACAGCATTCTCACATAGGTGTTCCTTTTATCCAGTCAAGTATAGAGTCAAGTATAGAGTATAGTCAAGTATAGATACCCCCAAAAAATGACTTAAGTAATACTTTTAAGTATTTTTACTTAAGTACTTTACACCACTGGGTATGACGCCATGTCATCATGTATGTAAGGGATTCATATTTTTTTTAAATTCAACCAAGTTTCAATACCGGGAATAATTTATTTTTATCCCGAGAGTACCGGGAAATACCTCAAATATCGGAAGTGCACATTTGTTTAAAACCAAGGGTTTTCCCCAAATAAGAGGGGCGCTGTGCCACCTTGTCAGCTTGGCTGCTCAACTATTTAAAGATTTCTATCTTTGATCGGCAGAACATTTCAGTAGTAGGCTGAAGTATCGCCTATATTTGGCTAAATCGAGTTGATGATTATACAGATCAGCTCATGAATAAGGGGGAGATGAAGAGTGGAAATAGTTTAAATATCAAGGTAGACCTATCTTAATGGAGGCCAACACTGTTAAAAAATATCCATATTTACTCTCATACTGTTTGTTGATCACACATTCTCTACCAAAGCTCTTAATTTTTATTTATTTAACCAGGTTAGTTGACTGAGAACACATTCTCATTTACAGCAACAAAAATAATGACACAGGAGGAAAGAGCCAATTGTAGGCTGGGGATGATTAGGTTGGGAAGTTAGCCAGGGTTAAAACCCCTACTCTTATAATAATGGGATCTTTAGTGACCACAGAGAGTCAGGACACCTGTTTAATATCCCATCTGAAAGACAGCAGCCTACACAAGGTAATGTCCCCAATTTTTGCCCTGGGATCTTCTTTTTATGAGGAAAGAGTGCCTCCTACTGGCCCTTCAATAACACTTCAAGTAGCATCTGGTCTCCCACCCAGGGATCAACCAAGACCAACCCTGCTTAGCTTCAGAGGTAAGCCAGCACTGGGATGCAGGGTGGTATGCTGCTGGCCATGCTCTCATGTACAACACAGCACAGAGAAGCGGGGGAAATGTTATAGTGGCATTTTAACATGAGAGAAATGTGCTTTGATAATACAACCTATGGATTACAAAATAAAGTTAGGAATTTTCATGCGAGGCAGGAGTCATGATTTGGGGTTTCAGTGGGAATGAGACTGGATAGGAAAAAGCCTAGGCTCTATGGGACAAGAGAAGATAGCATTTTTGCCTCTGAATTGTTAACAGACTTCACATCTGTGGCAGAGATGCCTAGGCCCTATGTAGTGAATTGTGCATAGGTCTATCAAATTTGTGACTGTCTGAAGATGCACAATGACAGCTGAAAGAGGCACATGTTCTTTTATAGGCTATACTGTAGGGTTTCCTGTAGGGTTTATTAACTGCATTCGTGTTGCATGTGCAGTCCGGCACTGTCAATTATGCATATGATTTGAATTTATGGTGACTTTGCGTTCAGTAAATACGTTAGGCTAAAGGCTTCCATGTGACAACCATGTTGGCGTCCATGGTGCAGACAAAGTCCTCGTGCTACTTCAGGGTATCCGCTACCCGGATCCATCCAGGGTGTCTGCTCGGCTCCATCCAGGGTGTCTGTTCGGCTCCATCCAGGGTGTCTGCTCGGCTCCATCCAGGGTGTCTGCTCGGCTCCATCCAGGGTGTCTGTTCGGCTCCATCCAGGGTGTCTGTTCGGCTCCATCCAGGGTGTCTGCTCGGCTCCATCCAGGGTGTCTGCTCGGCTCCATCCAGGGTGTCTGCTCGGCTCCATCCAGGGTGTCTGCTCGGCTCCATCCAGGGTGTCTGCTCGGCTCCATCCAGGGTGTCTGTTCGGCTCCATCCAGGGTGTCTGTTCGGCTCCATCCAGGGTGTCTGTTCGGCTCCATCCAAATGTGCTATTACATTTTTGGCTAATCTGATGCTGTGCATGTTGTATAGCCTATTTTATGGAATTTCATTATTGTCAACATTGGGATTTTAAAATGTATTTCCCGGGGTCTTGTCATTTTATACAGTAAGGTTACCCATGCTAATCCTTACTGTGCCTCAAATCATAGAGATCATAAACATTGACACTGTATATGAGTTTTATCATATGGAAATGTGAAGTGCACATCTGGACTCGGGTGTTTGGCTTGCTTGTACGACATCCGAGCAGTATTTATAATAATCACCATCTTTCAAAATACATTGAGTCATCTTAATTTACAGCATTTCCCTCACTCAGGCAACCAAAAATTTGCAAAAGTTGCCCAATTAGAGGGAGGGATGGGGGCAACTTGTCGTCACATGCGGTGCTCAAGTTCAGAACGGCTGTCAGTCAAAAGTGCAGAGCCTGAGCTCTAACATCATGTATAGCATGTTGCTGTACAACCACTGCGTTCCAAAATAGGCGCTTGTCAGTGTCCAAATCTGGCTTCTTCAATCCACATACAGGTATGAGTGTAAAGGGCTACCCTTGCTTTTTATTGGTGTGTTAGGACTTTGTGTAAACTGTAGTTTAAATCCTAAACTGAAACTAACCTTGTGGTAGTCCTCCTCATGAGCATCCATGTCATCATATACATCATCGTGGAGGTTCAGCAGCTGCTCAGCCTGGGGCAGGGTCTCAGGCATGTCCTCAGATGCCACGGCCTTCTGGGTCTTGAAGAGCCAGGACTGGAAGTCATCCATGTCCTGTAGGAAGGTCTGCAGTTTGGACACCTCTCCCAGAGAGTCCTACAATACAATACAACTTTAATAGTCAATTTGTTGTTGTTTGAGGGGATCAACTCCAGATAGCAAACACACACACACTCACACACAAACACACCTCCCGGTCCTTCAGGGTGGCCCTCAGGTTATCCCAGGCTGCGTCCAGCTCGGCTCTCCTAGACAGGATGTCTGCAGCGTTGTCTGGGTGGTCCTTGGCCAGCTGGTCCGCCTCGCTCCTCAGGAAGTTGAGCTTGTCTTCGATGGCAGCCAGGTCCCGCTCCATCCCGTAGAGTTTCCTCTGGATGGTCATCACTGCGTTTAGGTCGTTGCCCAGGTCCTGGGTAGACTTGATGACCCGGGTTTTGTCCCTGATCCAGGCCTCTGTCTCGTCACACTCCAGTCCATAGTTGTGGTAGCTGAGAGCTGAATCCACCTTCCGCTTCTTGTCCTCAACCATGGCCTTGAAGGCCTCCCACCTGGAAGTGAAGAGAAGCAAAGGAGAGAGTCAATATTAATAATGCAGGGAGGAAAGACTGTGGACTATGGATAAATAATATTAAGAAGAAGAAGAAGAAGAAGAAGAAGAAAAAGAAGAAGACATCAGCCTGAGTCTCACCTCGTATTCAGTCTCAACTGGCATTCCTTCACCTCTTTGGTACAAGGGTGTCTGCTGTCCTCAAGCTGCTTCACTGCTTTGTTGACATCATCAACACGCGTCTGGACATTAGCCATATCTGAAGCAAGAATACTCAACCTAAGAAGAGAAAACATAGTAATCGATACATCATACAGTGTGCAGTAGAGCAGGGCTCATCAGCCACGGACTGCAAACTGACCGCAAGAAGCCCAAACAGATATAATATTTGTCTAAAACATAATCCTTTCAAACCTTGCTTACATTTTTATACGATCATTTACAATACATTGTATATCTCTCTATTATGCATGGGAATACTTTGGAGCAGATTTCCAAAATAAAAATCACTTGGAGCTGATTTGGTGGTGTTTTTACAGTCTACATGTCAAACAATTAAAACAAATATTTAAAGAATCTATATTTTTTTACTCTGAAAACATGAGGGGCCAAATAAAATGACCCATGGGCCAAATTCAGCCTGTGGGCCACCAGTTGGGGACCCCTGCACTAGAGCAAATATACAGATATGATCAGTGTCAGATCTCTACAAATGTGGAAGTCGTGTTTAACATTGCAGGGACCCAAACAATATGATATGATCTGATAATCTGTGCAATTTGTCTGCAATGTAAGCAGCTTGGTTTGTACTTGTTCTGCACTACTTCCTCTCCAACCTTCATACTGTATCGTAACTGTGGTTTGTACCTGTTCTGCACCACCTCCAGATCCTCTAGATTCTCCGGAACGTCCAGCCCCACCAACCAGGTCTCCTTCTGGCCCATCCACAGCTCGCAGGAGTCTGTCTCACTGAAGATTGTGTAGAGGGCCATGGCATCATCCAGCTTCTTCTGCCTCAGGTCACACAGGGACATTAGCTCCATGTACATGTCTCTGATGTCCTTCAGACGTCTTTGGATGTCAGGCGTGTTGCGCAGCTCCTCGGGTAGCATCGCCGCCTGGTCAAGTTCAAGTGTATTTTAAAGTGTATTTGCCATATACATACATTGCTGGAGAAATGTAACCACTCTCGATTTTCAAAGACAGAGATGTGGATGCAAGTACTGACCATCCATGATAGTTTTAACAATGTTTTTAGGCTATACAGTGTTTGTTTATGTTTTACTTTGTTTACAAACATTGGAGTAAAACAAGCTTATATTTTGTACTATATTTGATGGGTGCATATCATTCACTTTTAAATAAAAAAAATGGATGTAGCAACTGCTGATTGCACCTTTAAGTAGTACAGTAAAACAAACCAAGGTACGTCCGAAATGGTACTCCTTACATAGTAAACTACTTGCCCTGGGAATAGGGTGCCATTTTGGACACATCCCCAATCAGCCATTCTGTCAGTCAGTTCATTCATTCACCTGTTTGGTCAGAGCATCGATGGTGGCTCCGTTCTTGGCGACATCGTTCCGGAGGTCTCGGTGTCTCTTCAGCAATCTCTGGGTGGTATACTCATCATGGCCCATGTCATCACTAGTCATCTGCCTCTTGGCATCCAGCAGCCCGGCCTTCAGGTCTTCAGCATCTCCCTGTAACTGGAAGAACCGCTGGGTGTCCTGGAGGTTCTGCCTTCTGAACGCTGCCAGTTCCTCCAGCTGCTGCCACTGACGCCTCACGTCCTCCATGCAATCCCCAACCTAATATATACAATAATAAAATATATTTCATTTAGAATTTTATCCAAAGCACCTTAAAGTACTGCATGCATACATTTAAGTAACGGGGACACCAGCAAGAATCAAACCCACGACCCTGGCGTTGCAAGTGCCACACTCTACCACCTAAGCCCAGCACCCTCTACAAACTGACCTGGGGCGCCCCGAAGTGTCTGGACTGGATCATCTTATCACCCTCATCCATGATCTCCTGCAGGTGTGCACGGCGAGCCCCCAGCTCGTTCTCGAAGGCACTGTGTTTGCTCTGCAGGACCAGCACACTGGTCAGGTCCTTGCCGTAGTCCAGCGAGGAGAAGATATGCTCTTTCTCCTTGATCCAGCTCTCCAGCTCGGCCATCTGAGATAAGACATAATATACTTTAATGTCAATTGTCTCGGATACACTAATGTTTGTATTTTTCCTTTATCCCAAACCCCTTGAGACACACACATACACACACAGAGAGAGAGAGTTCAGAGGACATGGTCCTCCGCAGTGCAGCACCCATGGAGTACTTTAGGGGTTAAGTCCCTTGCTCAAGGGCACAACCCTCCAGTTGCAAGCCCATCTTTCCAGCCTCTAGACTACCTACCTCCCAGAAGAAGTTCCAGAGGCGTCGGGACTGCTCGAGGCGAGCGCGGCGTTGGGCCGCAAGGGCACACAGCTCCTGGTAACACAGGTCCAGGTGCTGCACCCGGTCCTTAATCACCTGGGGGTCACAGGGCTTGTAGCCTGGGAGAGAGAGGGGGGAGGTGGGTCAAAACATGACTTAATGTTATGCAGTGATAATGGATCCCCCACTTTCTAATCCCAGGGCGGACACTCTAACCACAAGACCACTGAGTTGGATTATACTTTACATTCAAATATATTTTGGGCTACACTTTACATCAAGATATATTTTGGTAACACTTTACATGAAGATATATTTTGGTAACACTTTACATGAAGATCTACAGTATTTTGGGTTACACTTTACATGAAGGTATACTTAAAAAATATTTAATGTAACGTGTTACCCTCTTTTGTTAGATGATATGTATGGCCCGAGTACAAAACAGGTAGAGGGACAGTAGAAGGAATAGGAATGTTGCTTGCACTTCACTTACTATCTCCATTGGCAAACTTGAGAGCAGCAACGTTGGAGTCGTGAACTCTTTCTGCCTGCACAGTGATGTCAGCCTCCACCAGAGCATGCTTCTGGAGCAGGTCATCCACCTCCAACAAGTGCTTCCCAAAGTCAGGGGAGAGCAGCCGAGCCTGGGGACATGCCACAGGGTCAGAAGTGAGGGGTCAGGGGGAGAGGTGGAGGGGGAGGGGAGGTCAGGCACAGAAGCGTGGGGTGGCAAGGAGGTTAGTTCATTGAGATGGGACAAACCTAGCAAAGGAATGTTGTAGCATAGCTTGCTTGAGCAGGGGGAAACTATCGTAATGTATTTCTGCAGTTATACACTCTATGCAAATACACTGTGTATACAAAACATTAAGAACACCTGCTCTTTCCATGACATACTGACCAGTTGAATCCAGGTGAAAGCTATGATCACTTATTGATATCCCTTATTGATGTTAAATCCACTTCAATAAGTGTAGATGAAGAAGAGAAGACAGGTTGAAGAAGGATTGTTAAGCCTTGACAATTGAGACATGAATTGTGTATGTGTGCCATTCAGAGGGTGAATAGGCAACACAAAATACTTAAGCGCCTTTGAACGGGGTATGGTAGTAGATGCCAGGCGCACCGGTTTGTGTCAAGAACTGCAACGCTGCTTAGTTTTTCACACTCAACAGTTTCCCGTCTGTATCAAGAATGATCCACCACCCAAAGGACATCCAGCCAAATTGACACAACTGTGGGAAGCATTGGAGTCAAAATGGACCAACATCCCTGTGGAATGCTTTTTTTCAAATTCATAACCTAGCCCATGCTGTGTCTGGTTCCAATGGCTTAGTGGGATTGCTTGCAACACCAGGGTTGTGGGTTAGCTTGCAACACCAGGATTGTGGGTTAGCTTGCAACACCAGGGTTGTGGGTTAGCTTGCAACACCAGGGTTGTGTTTAGCTTGCAACATCAGGGTTGTGGGTTAGCTTGCAACACCAGGGTTGTGGATTAGCTTGCAACACCAGGGTTGTGGTTTAGCTTGCAACACCAGGGTTGTGGGTTAGATTGCAACACCAGGGTTGTGGGTTAGCTTGCAACACCAGGGTTGTGTTTAGCTTGCAACACCAGGGTTGTGGGTTAGCTTGCAACACCAGGGTTGTGGGTTAGTTTGCAACACCAGGGTTGTGTTTAGCTTGCAACACCAGGGTTGTGTTTAGCTTGCAACACCAGGGTTGTGTTTAGCTTGCAACACCAGGGTTGTGGGTTTGATTGCAACACCAGGGTTGTGGGTTAGCTTGCAACACCAGGTTTGTGGGTTAGCTTGCAACACCAGGGTTATGGGTTTGATTGCAACACCAGGGTTATGAGTTAGATTGCAATACCAGGGTTGTGGGTTAGCTTGCAACACCAGGGTTGTGTTTAGCTTGCAACACCAGGGTTGTGGGTTAGCTTGCAACACCAGGGTTGTGGGTTAGTTTGCAACACCAGGGTTGTGTTTAGCTTGCAACACCAGGGTTGTGTTTAGCTTGCAACACCAGGGTTGTGGGTTTGATTGCAACACCAGGGTTGTGGGTTAGCTTGCAAAGCCAGGGTTATGGGTTAGCTTGCAACACCAGGGTTGTGTTTAGCTTGCAACACCAGGGTTGTGGGTTTGATTGCAACACCAGGGTTGTGGGTTAGCTTGCAACACCAGGGTTATGGGTTTGATTGCAACACCAGGGTTATGAGTTAGATTGCAACACCAGAGTTATGGGTTAGCTTGCAACACCAGGGTTATGGGTTAGCTTGCAACATCAGGGTTGTGGGTTAGCTTGCAACACCAGGGTGGTGGGTTAGCTTGCAACACCAGGGTTATGGGTTTGATTGCAACACCAGGGTTATGGGTTTGATTGCAACACCAGGGTTATGGGTTAGATTGCAACACCAGGGTTATGGGTTAGATTGCAACACCAGGGTTATGGGTTAGCTTGCAATACCAGGGTTATGGGTTAGCTTGCAATACCAGGGTTATGGGTTAGCTTGCAACACCAGGGTTATGGGTTAGCTTGCAACACCAGGGTTATGGGTTAGCTTGCAACACCAGGGTTATGGGTTTGATTGCAGCAGGGGCCAGCTATAGTAAATACAGTATGCATCACTGTCAATATCTTCCATGTTGTAAGTTGCTTTGGCCATATTGTTATTTTATGATGTGTATTATTAGTATTGTTACTATTATCACCGTACCTTCATCCCATCCATCCAGGTGATGATGTATAACATTTCCTGGAAGATCCTCTGCAGGGTGAGGTTCTTGTCCAGGCGTGTCCTGCGAGCTTTCAGCAGCTCCTGTAGGTAATCCCACAGCCTCAGGATGTTGTCCTTACGCACGTCGATGCGCTTGGTGTCGTGGTAACGCTCAGACTCCAGCTCGTTAGAGATGGCTACTATGCCCTGGATGCGTTCCTCGTAGGCAGCGATGTCCGTCTCGATGGCGTCGTGCTTCTTCTTAGCGGCCTCTACCGCCGGCAGGTCGTAGCCGAAGTTGTCCTGAAGGTGGAAGGTATTTCAGATGTGAAGAGACTGTTATGTATGTCTATCTTAATATTTGGGGCAGGTAAGTATTCTGACTTGAGATTTGTGCAAGTTTTCACACAAGTATCCCACTGACATCAATGAATTATTTATGCAAAGGTCCAAGTTGCATGCACTTATCTCAGCGTTGAATTGGCCCCAAAATGAACAGTGGATGTCTGTTTGTTATGTTTTTTATGTGCTATCTGTGTTCAGGTGTATTCCAGCTGTCAGCCAATCAGCATTCAGGGCTCGAACCACCCAGTGTATAATAGTGGACATGTTAAGTCTGATATACCACGGCTGCCAGCCAATCAGCATTCAGGGCTCAAACCACCCAGTGTATAATATTGGACATTTACCTGTGCCACCAGTCTCTGGTTCTCTAGTAGCCAGGTCTCTCTCATGGAAGCCTTCCTGTCGAAGCGTCTGGCCATCTGCTCCAGTTTCTCCTGACGAATTAGCTCGTCTCTCAGGACACGTTCCCTCTCATGCTCCGCCCGCTCCAAATGCTCCCAGGCCTGCAGAGGACAACATGGTTAATTATAAACTCAGCAAAAAAAGAAACGGCCCTTTTTCAGGACCCTGTCTTTCAAAGATAATTCATATAAATCCAAATAACTTCCCAGATCTTCATTGTAAAGGGTTTAAACACCGTTTCCAATTCTTGTTCAATGAACCATAAACAATGAATGAACATGCACCAGTGGAACGGTCGTTAAGACACTAACAACTAACAGACGGTAGGCAATTAAGGTCACAGTTATGAAAACTTAGCACACTAAAGAGGCCTTTCTACTACACCAAAAGAAAGATGCCCAGAGTCCCTGCTCATCTGTGTGAATGTGCCTTAGGCATGCTGCAAGGAGGCATGAGGACTGCAGATGTAGCCAGGGCAATAAATTGCCATGTCTGTACTGTGAGACGCCTAATACAGCGCTACAGGGAAACAGAACGGACAGCTAATCGTCCTCGCAGTGGCAGACCACGTGTAACAACACCTGCACAGGATCGGTACATCCGAACATCACAGGTACAGGATGGCAACAACAACTGCCCGAGTTACACCAGGAACGCACAATCCCTCCATCAATGCTCAGACTGTCCGCAATAGGCTGAGAGAGGCTGGACTGAGAGCTTGTAGGCCTGTTGTAAGGCAGGTCCTCACCAGACATCACCGGCAACAACGTCGCCTATGGGCACAAACCCACCGTCGCTGGACCAGACAGGACTGGCAAAAAGTGCTCTTCACTGACGAGTCGCGGTTTTGTCTCACCAGGGGGATGGTCAGATTCGTGTTTATCGTCGAAGGAATGAGCATTACACCAACGCCTGTACTCTGGAGCGGGATTGATTTAGAGGTGGAGGGTCTGTCATGGTCTGGGGCGGTGTGTCACAGCATCATCGGACTGAGCTTGTTGTCATTGCAGGCAATCTCAACGCTGTGCGTTACAGGGAAGACATCCTCCTCCCTCATGTGGTACCATTCCTGCAGGCTCATCCTGACATGACCCTCCAGCATGACAATACCACCAGCCGTACTGCTCGTTCTGTGAGTGTTTTCCTGCAAGACAGGAATGTCAGTGTTCTGCCATGGCCAGCGAAGAGCCCGGATCTCAATCCCATTGAACACGTCTGGGACCTGTTGGATCGGAGGGTGAGGGCTAGGGCCATTCCCCCCAGAAATGTCTGGGAACTTGCAGGTGCCTTGGTGGAAGAGTGGGGTAACATCTCACAGCAAGAACTGGAAAAATCCGGTGCAGTCCATGAGGAGGAGCTGCACAGACATGGACAGTTTATTGCACTGTCAACAGGCTACTGTAGGACTTTGTTAAGATTCAGTCATTCTTTTGTCTTTGTTCATGAATTGTAAGGGCTTTGGTAGTCGCGTTTGCAGGAATGAGGCGCAGGAAGCAACGAACACAGGGAGTGGTGTTTTTAATAACACTTTGAAGAAAAAACAAAGTTCCCAAGCACAGGGGAATAAATACAATGTGCGACAATGCCAAGCCGACACGAACAAGACAGTCGACATAAAACAATCAATACCGCACAACAAGGAGCGGGCCAGCTAAACTAAATAGCCCCTCTAATGGCTAATTGACCACAGGTGTCCAAAATCAAAAAAAGGGAAAAGCAAAAGGGAATCGGTGGCAGCTAATAGGCCGGTGACGACGACCGCCGAGCGCCACCCGAGCAGGAGGGGGCGCCACCGTCTGTGGGAATCGTGACAGTACCCTCCCCCCCCCCTCGAGGTCGACCCGGAGGGCGAGGCGCAGGGCGATCCGGACGGAGCTGGTGGAAATCCCTCAACATAGATGGGTCCAGGACGTCCTCCGCCGGCACCCAGCACCTCTCTTCCGGGCCGTACCCCTCCCAGTCCACGAGGTACTGCAGGCCCCTCGCCCAGCGTCTCGAGTCCAAAATGGCCCGTATGCTGTACGCCGGGGACCCCCCGATGTCCAGAGGGGGAGGAGGGACCTCCGGCACCTCATCTTCTTGAAGGGGACCAGCTACCACCGGCCTGAGGAGAGTCACATGAAACGAGGGATTAATACGGTAATAGGAAGGGAGTTGCAACCGATAACACACCTCGTTTATCCTCCTCAGGACTTTGAAGGGCCCCACACACTGCGGCCCCAGCTTCCGGCAGGGCACGCGGAGGGGCAGGTTCCGGGTCGAGAGCCAGACCCTGTCTCCCGGTGCGAACACGGGCGCCTCACTGCGGTGGCGGTCAGCACTCCTCTTCTGCCGCGCACTGGCCTCCTTTAGTGAGTCCTGGACGGCTCTCCAGGTCTCCTTGGAGTGCTGGACCCAGTCCTCCACCGCAGGAGCCTCGGTCTGGCTCCGGTGCCATGGTGCCAGGACCGGCTGGTAACCTAACACACACTGAAAGGGTGATATGTTAGTAGAGGAGTGGTTTAGTGAGTTCTGGGCTAATTCAGCCCAGGGAATATACCTCGCCCACTCCCCTGGCCGGTCCTGGCAATACGACCTCAGGAACCTGCCCACCTCCTGGTTCACCCTCTCCGCCTGCCCATTGCTCTCGGGGTGATAACCGGAGGTCAAACTGACCGAGACCCCCAGCCGCTCCATAAACGCTCTCCAGACCCTGGATGTGAACTGGGAACCTCGATCAGAGACAATGTCCTCCGGCACCCCGTAGTGCCGGAAGACGTGGGTAAATAGGGCCTCCGCAGTCTGCAGGGCCGTAGGCAGACCGGGCAATGGGAGGAGACAGCAGGACTTAGAGAACCGATCCACAACCACCAGAATCGTCGTGTTCCCCTGAGAGGGTGGAAGATCTGTCAAGAAGTCGATGGACAGGTGCGACCATGGTCGTGGAACGGGGAGGGGCTGTAACTTCCCTCTCGGTAGATGCCTAGGAGCCTTACTCTGGGCACACACCGAACAGGAAGAGACATAGGACCTCACGTCCTCAGCCAAGGTGGGCCACCAGTACTTCCCCCTTAGACTCCGCACTGTCCTCGCCACACCAGGATGACCCGCAGTAGGTAGCGTGTGCGCCCACCGAATCAAACGATCACGAACCCCGAGCGGCACATACATGCGCCCCACGGGCACCTGCGCAGGCGCAGGTTCCAACACCAATGCCCGCTCGATGTCCGCTTCCACCTCCCATACCACTGGTGCCACCAGCCTAGACGCTGGAATGATGGGAGTTGGATCGATGGGCCGGTCCTCCGTGTCATAGAGACGGGACAGCACGTCGGCTTTCATATTCAGGGAACCCGGTCTATAGGAGATGGTAAACCTAAACTGGGCAAAGAACATGGCCCACCTCGCCTGACGTGGATTCAGTCTCCTCGCTGCCCGGATGTACTCCAGGTTTCGGTGGTCGGTCCAGATGAGAAAGGGGTGCTTAGCCCCCTCAAGCCAGTGCCGCCACACCCTCAGGGCTTTGACCACCGCTAGCAACTCCCTGTCCCCCACATCGTAGTTACGCTCCGCCGAACTGAGCTTCTTCGAAAAGAAAGCGCAGGGGCGGAGTTTCGATAGCGTACCCGAGCGCTGTGATAGCACGGCACCCACCCCAGCCTCGGATGCGTCCACCTCCACTATGAACGCTAAAGACGGGTTCGGGTGCGCCAACACGGGTGCGTCGGTGAACAGCGTCTTCAACTTCTTGAAGGCTCCATCCGCCTCCGTCGACCATTGCAAACGCACCGGCCCCCCCTTCAGCAGTGAGGTAATGGGAGCCGCTACCTGGCCAAAACCCCAGATAAACCTCCGGTAGTAATTGGCAAAGCCTAAGAACCGCTGCACCTCCTTCACCGTGGTTGGAGTCGGCCAATTACGCACGGCCTTAACGCGGTCACACTCCATCACCACCCCCGTGGTGGAAATGCGATAACCCAGAAAGGAGATGGCTCGTTTGGAAAACTCACACTTCTCAGCCTTAACGTATAGGTCATGCTCCAGCAGTCTACCAAGCACCTTGCGCACCAGGGACACATGCGTGGAGCGGGTGGCGGAATATATCAGAATGTCATTGATATAGACAATCACGCCCTGCCCGTGAAGGTCCCTGAGAATTTCGTCAACAAAGGATTGAAAGACGGCTGGAGCATTTTTCAACCCATACGGCATGACGAGGTACTCATAATTGCCTGATGTGGTACTAAAGGCGGTTTTCCACTCGTCTCCCTTCTTGATACGCACCAGATTATACGCTCTCCTGAGATCCAGTTTTGTGAAGAACTCTGCTCCGTGAAATGATTCCACCGCCATAGCGATGAGAGGTAGTGGGTAACTAAACCCCACCGTGATAGCGTTTAGACCTCTGTAATCAATGCACGGACGCAGACCTCCCTCCTTTTTCTTCACAAAAAAGAAACTCGAGGAAGCGGGTGAGATGGAGGGCCGAATGTACCCCTGTCCCAGGGATTCCGTGACATATGTCTCCATAGCCGCCGTCTCCTCCTGTCACAAGGGGTACACGTGACTCCTGGGAAGCGCAGCGTTAACCTGGAGATCTATCGCACAATCCCCCTGTCGATGAGGTGGTAATTTAGTTGCCCTTTACAAAAAGCGATCGCCAAATCGGCATATTCAGGGGGAATGCGCACGGTGGACACCTGGTCTGGACTTTCCACCGACGTGGCACCTATGGAAACTCCTAGACACCTCCCTGAACACTCCTCTGACCACCCCTGGAGAACCCCCTGTTTCCACGAAATACGGGGATTGTGACCAGCCAGCCAGGGGACCCCCAGCACCACCGGAAACGCAGGTGAATCAATAAGGAAAAAACAAATGCGTTCCTTATGATTCCCCTGCGTTACCATGTCCAGTGGCACCGTAGACTCCCTGACTAGCCCTGACCCTAATGGTCGGCTATCTAGGGAGTGCACTGGGAAAGGGGAATCTATCGGCACCCGCGGAATGCCCAGCTTAATGGCAAGTCCACGGTCCATAAAGTTCCCAGCTGCGCCTGAATCGACTAGCGCCCTATGCTGGGAAGAGGGAACATTTTTTGTAAACAAAACAGGTAAAAACACGTGACCAACAGGGGGTTCTGGGTGAATCTGGTGCTGACTCACCTGAGGTGACCGAGAAGTGTTCTGCCTGCCCTCTCGACTCCCAGACTGGCTCCTCCAGCACCGGTCGGCCGTGTGTCCTCTCCGACCACAGCTGGTGCAGGAGGAGCCACCTCCTCCGGTGCCCCTTGGCACGGCCCCCCCTATCTCCATAGGTGTAGGGGCGGGGGTGCACGGGGGTGGAACGGGCAGGACCCTCTCCGAATGCCCGCGGGCAGCCAGCAAATGTCCAGACGTATGGACATGTCTATCAGCTCGTCCAGGGACAGAGCTGTGTCCCGACAGGCCAGCTCCCTGCGGACGTCCGCCCGGAGACTGTAGCAGTAGTGGTCTATGAGGGCCCTGTCGTTCCACCCCGCCCCAGCAGCCAAGGTCCTGAACTCTAGCACGAAGTCCTGAGCACTCCTCGTCTCTTGCCTGAGGTGGAACAGCCGTGAACTCTGGGTAGTGGTCCCTCGCCGAGTCTGGACCGTTCCAGACCGCATTAGCCCACTCCAGAGCTCGGCCCGTCAGGCAGGAAATGAGGGCACTCACGTTCTCCTCTCCCGTGGGAGCAGGTCTGACGGTGGCCAGGTACAGCTCAAGCTGGAGCAAAAACCCCTGGCACCCAGCCGCCGCCCCATCGTACTCCCTCGGGAGTGCCAAACGAAGCGCGCCAGAGCCAGATGTCGTGGGAGGCGAAGATGGCTGTATCGGGGGAGGTGGAGGTGGAGAGAGGATACCACTTCTCTCCCAACGGTCCATCCTCTCCATCATCTGGTCCATTGCCGATCCAATGCGGTGTAGGACTGTCGTGTGGTGGAGCACGCGTTCCTCCATCGAGGGCAGAAGAGTGCCCGCTGCTCCCGCTGATTCCATGCCTTTTCAGAGGGTGCGGGATTCTGTAAGGGCTTTGGTAGTCGCGTTTGCAGGAATGAGGCGCAGGAAGCAACGAACACAGGGAGTGGTGTTTTTAATAACACTTTGAAGAAAAAACAAAGTTCCCAAGCACAGGGGAATAAATACAATGTGCGACAATGCCAAGCCGACACGAACAAGACAGTCGACATACAACAATCAATCCCGCACAACAAGGAGCGGGCTAGCTAAACTAAATAGCCCCTCTAATGGCTAATTGACCACAGGTGTCCAAAATCAAAAAAAGGGAAAAGCAAAAGGGAATCGGTGGCAGCTAATAGGCCGGTGATGACGACCGCCGAGCGCCACCCGAGCAGGAGGGGGCGCCACCGTCGGTGGGAATCGTGACATGAATAAATCACCCAGTACTCAATCTACTGCCTCGGTCTCCTCCATTCCTGCATTCCAGCTGACGCCCCATAGCGTAAGTATGTCCTGAACCAGCCCACTAGATTAAACTTACCTCCCTTCATTTTAGTATTCCTGCAAGCTTATATTCCTCACCCTGTTGAGATCAGCCACTAGAGCCCCCTCCTTGGGGGTATAGACTCTCTGGTTGTTGGCTCTCATACGACTCTGGATGGTGAACAACAGCACCTCCAGATTACCTTTCTCCTGGAACCTGGAACATCACAGACAGAACAATAAACAATATGTCAGAACCAGAACCAGAATGTCTTATTTTAAAAGATGGGGGAAATTCCCAGTTTGGAAGTTACTAGAATCCTGGAGGATTTCTGGAAAACCCAGATTTTTTTAGGGAACGTTTCTGGAATTGTGCAACTCAAGTTGAGCCATATATTAATACGACAGGTTGAGGTGACTGACTTGGGTGGTTTCTCCACTATGCGGTAGGAGTTGAAGGATTGGAGCTGCTGTTGGACCCCGGTCAGAGAGTTGGCCAGTTTGCGGTTGTTCAGGACGATTATTGTCTGCTGTATCCATGTCAGCAGGTCTGACGACAGGGTTTCGTACTTGTCAATCATCTTCTCTGTCTCTATGGCATGGTCTAGTACCTAGAGGACAGATACAGAGGGTTAGGTTACTCAAACACTAGGGTGTAATACACTCACATGAAATAATGCATGCACGGATGTCACACACACACACACACACACACACACACACACACACACACACACACACACACACACACACTGCATTATTTATCCCATCCCCACCTTGCCAACTCTCTTCCCCTCTACCGCTAATGCCTTCATCTTGGAGAAGTAGTGGTAGAAAGCCACAACGTATGTGATGATGGACTTCTCATCTGGGTTCTCTGTGAACACATCTGTAATACAGACAGACAGTCAGAACTAGAAGATCACCTTGAGCTCAGCCCATAAAGACCTGAAAGGACCGGTTACCCGAACAGAGGGTCCTGGACTGAAAAGGATTTTCTACTGAGATGTTCCATTGAGTATGCTTTTTAGTCTATGACTCGGCTTAATCTGGGTCCAGGAAACTGGTTCTTAGTTCTAGATGAGGCAACAGCACATTGTCACTCACCTTCAGGGTCTAAGAGTTTTGTTACTCCAAGCGTCTGCTCTGCTACATTGAAGGCATTCTGAAGGTTATGGGTTGGATTGGACCTCTTCAGGCCACTATAGTCCACCAGGTCTGGCCTGAGAGAGAGAGACATAACAATGAGGATCAGTTATAAAACCCATTGCCCTTCATGGTTTTGAGGTCTGCGGTCCGCCCACCAACCAAGATTTTTTTTAAATGGGACAAACACCAAATTGAGACTTTGCATACAGTATTCTGCAAAAATATCCTCAGTCTATTATGTAAAACACCAAATAATGCATGCAGCGCAGAATTAGGCCGATACCCACTAATGATAAAAATTCAGAAAAGATTCTACAACCACCTAAAAGGAAGCGATTCCCAAACCTTCCATAACAAAGCCGTCACCTACAGAGAAATTAATCTGGAGAACAGCCCCCTAAGCAAGCTGATCCTGGGGCTAAATTCACAAACACAAACAGACCCCACAAAGACCCAGGACAGCAAAACAAAAAGATAATTACTTGACACATTGGGGGAAGAAATACAAAAAAAAAACAGCAAACTAGTTTGCCATTTTGCCCTAAACAGAGAGTACACAGTGGCAGAATACCTGACCACTGTGACTGACCCAAAATTAAGGAAATCTTTGACTATGTACAGACTCAGTGAGCATAGCCTTGCTATTGAGAAAGGTCAGACCTGGCTCTTAAGAGAAGACAGGCTATGTGCACACTGACCACAAAATGAGGTGGAAACTGAGTTGCACTTCCTAACCTCTTGCCAAATGTATGACCATATTAGAAGCACATATTTCCCTCAGATTACACAGACCCACAAAGAATTCGAAAACAAATCCAATTTTGATAAACTGCCATATCTATTGGGTGAAATACCACAGTGTCCAATCACAGCAGCACGATTTGTGACCTGAAAAGGGCAACCAAGAAAAGGTCAACCAGTGAAGAACAAACACTATTATAAATACAACCTATATTTACATTGATTTATTTTCCCTTTTGTACTTTAACTATTTGCACATCATTACAACACTGTATGTAGATATAATATTTGAAATGTCTTTATTCTTTTGGAAATTTTGTGATTGTAAGGTTTACTGTGATTTTTTTGGTTGGTTTATTTCACTTTTGTTTATTATCTATTTCACTTGTTTTGGCAATGTAAACATGTGTTTTCCATGCCAATAAAGAAATTGAATTGAGAGAGAGTAAGAGATAGAAAGAAAAATAAAGCGAGAGAGAGAGAGACAGAGACAGAGACAGAGAGAGGGGGAGGGGGAGGGGGGAATAGTGTGAATAAAGAAAAGAATGGTTGTGGTCTTGTATTCAGGAGTCGGCAGGTCAAACTGGTTAATGCGATTACAACCACATTACAACCCAAAGCCACATATTTTAAAAATACACTACTTGACCTAAAGTATGTGGACACCTGCTCGTCGAACATCTCATTCCAAGATCATGGGCATTAAAATGGAGTTGATCCCCTCTTTACTGTTATAACAGCCTCCACTCTTCTGGGAAGGCTTTCCACTAGATGTTGGAACATCGCTGTGCGGACTTGCTTCCATTCAGTCACAAGAGCATTAGTGAGGTCGGGCACTGATATTAGGCGATTAGGCCTGGCTCGCAGTCGGTGTTCCAATTCATCCCAAAGGTGCTCAATCTGGTTGAGGTCAGTGCTCTGTGCAGGCCAGACAAGTTCTTCCACACTGATCTCGACAGACCATTTCTGTAAGGTTCTCGCTTTGTACACGGGGGCATTGTCATGCTGAAACAGTAAAGGGCCTTCCCCAAAGTGCTGCCACAAAGTTGGAAGCACAGAATCGTCTACAAAGTCATTGTATCCTGTAGTGTTAAGATTTCTTTCACTGGAACTAATTTCGTCTGGCATCCGCCTAACCCAGATTCATCCGTCGGACCGCCAGATGGTAAAGCCTGATTCATCACGCCAGAGAACGCGTTTCCACTGTTCCAGAGTCCAACGGCAGCGAGATTTACACCACTCCAGTCGACGCTCGGCATTGCGCAATGTGATCTTAGGCTTGTGTGCAGCTGCTGAAACACATTTCATGAAGCTCCCGCCGAACAGTTCTTGTGCTGCCGTTGCTTCTAGAGGCAGTTTGGAACACGGTAGTGAGTGTTGCAACCGAGGACAAATTATACTTACGCGCTATATGCTTCAGCACTCGGCAGTCCGTTCTATGAACTTGTGTGGCCTACCACTTCGCGGCTGAGCCGTTGTTGCTCTTAGACTTTTTCACTTCAAAATAACAACACTTACAGTTGACCAGGGCAGCTCTAGCAGGGCAGAAATTTGACGAACTGACTTGTTGGAAAGGTGGCATCCTATGACGGTGCTACGTTGAAAGTCTCTGAGCTCTTCAGTAAGGCCATTCTAATGCCAATGTTCATCTATAGAGATTGCATGGCTGTGTGCTTGATTTTATACACCTGTCAGCAGTGGGTGTGGCTGAAACAGCCGAATCCACTAATTTGAATGCGTGTTCTTTTGTATATATAGTGTATATGGTTCTGTTACAACCAGGTTGTAACCAATGATATCATTCTGGCACAACTATTGTGGATGATATGTGATTCTATCTTTTCTTACCTGTGTTTGTGTATGAGAGCGCTGAAAGCCATTCCATCTTTCCAACTGGTGGTGAAGTTGGTGATGTTTACGTTTGGATATCTGTAGAAACAGGAAGGACAAAGAGTCAATGTCCCAGACTGACTTCAGTCACAACCTGATCCCAGCATTTAACGGGACTAATAAGATACACTGATCTCTAATGAACCTGGCTTTATCCAAGCAACCCTGATCATTGATCCTTTTGTGGTTCCAATGTCTCAGTGAGTTAGAGCATGGTGTTGGAAAGATCAGGGCTGTGGGTTCTACTGACCTGACAAAGACTTTGAAGTCCTATATGTTGAAGTGTTTTATTTGGGGATGGGGAGTAGCAATATTCCGTGTGTGGGCCTCTCATTTCTTTATGTGGGTTTTATTCTCACACGGGCCACTAAGTTTCTCTGTCAATACTGACAGTTCTGTAAATTTCTTTGGATTAGCCTTTTTTTATCTCACCCGGCAGTCTTCATCTGGCACCAGAGTAGCAGAGCATCCTTGGCTGTGCGGCTCTGCCGTTGAGTCCCGTCTACCTGTCCCATCTCCACCACAATGTCTTGGATCTGTCGGACAGGGACAGGAGGGACAGAGAGTCAACTACATGAATATGGAATTTACACTAGACTAGATAGTTCTTATGTGGAGACCAAACAGACATAACAAAACCTACATGTTGACGGACACCAAGACAGTTGTGAAGAGCGCACGTCAACGCCTATTCAAATCAAATCAAATTGTATTTGTCACATGCGCCCGAGTACAACAGGTCTACTACACCTTACAGTGAAATGCTTACTTACAAGCCCTTAACCAACAACGCAGCAAAAAAATTATTTAAACAAATTATTAACGTAAAAAAAATTTTTTTATACAGAATAAACAACAAGCAAAAAAATATTTGATATCAAATTAAGACCTAAAAAAAATATAAATAAGAAATAAAATAATTAATTAATTAAAGAGCAGCAGTAAAATAACAATAGCAGGGCTATATACAGGGGGTACAGGTACAGAGTCAATGTGCGGGGGCACAGGTTAGTCGAGGTAATTGAGGTAATATGTACATGTGGGTAGAGTTGTTAAAGTGACTATGCATAGATAATAACAGAGAGCAGCAGCAGTGTAAAGGGGGGGGGGGGGCAATGCAAATAGTCTGGGTAGCCATTTGATTAGATGTTCAGGAGTCCTAAGGCTTGGAGGTAGAAGCTGTTTAGAAGCCTCTTGGACGTAGACGTGGCGCTCCGGTACCAATTTCCATGCGGTAGCAGGGAGAACAATCTATGACTAGGGTGGCTGGAGTCTTTGACAATTTTTAAAGCCTTCCTCTGACACCACTTGGTATAGAGGTCCTGGATGGCAGGAAGCTTGGCCCCAGTGATGTACTGGGCCGTACACACTACCCTCTGTAGTGCCTTGCGGTCGGAGGGCGAGAAGTTGCCATACCAAGCAGTGATGCAACCCATCAGGATGCTCTTGATGGTGCAGCTGTAGAACCTTTTGAGGATTTGAGGACCCATGACAAATCTTTTAAGTCTCCTGAGGGGGAATAGGTTTTGTCGTGCCCTCTTCACGACTGTCTTGGTGTGCTTGGACCGTGTTAGTTTGTTTGTGATGTGGACACCAAGGAACTTGAAGCTCTCAACCTGCTCCACTACATCCCCGTTGATGAGAATGGGCGCGTGCTTGGTCCTCCTTTTCCAGTAGTCCCCCTCAGGAGTTGAAGATTTGGCATGGGTCCTCAGATCCTCAAAAAGGTCTACAGCTGCACCATCAAGAGCATCCTGACTGGTTGCAGCACCACTTGGTATGGCAACTGCTCGGCATCAGAGGGTAGTGCATAAGGCCCAGCATATCACTGGGGCCAAGCGTCCTGCCATCAGGCCCTCTTTAACAGGCGGTGTCAGAGGAAGGCCCTAAAAATATATTTTCTTACTTACTTAAAAAAAAAAAAATCTGCATTGTTGATTAAGGGCTTGTAAGTAAGCATTTCACAGTAAGGTCTACCTACACCTGTTGTATTCGGCGTATTTGACATGCAGTGTATAGTGTAGATATTGTATATTTTAGAATGGGAGAATGTTTAGACATAAGCTGCCTATTTCCTATTTTAGGTTGAAATATGAAGAGTATATTTTATTAGTAATGAGGGTAAAACAAGTTAAAACAAGGTTTTTAAAAAGAGGCTAATACTAGATCTAGTATCTAATTGAAACCTTGGTTAAATTGATAGAGCGGGGCATGTTAAATCTGTAAATTATCAAGGTTACCATCTTCTCACCAACTACCAACACACTGTCAGTAATTAAAACAGGGATCTGTGAGACGTACGGCTCCTCAGAGGCTAAATTTAGCACCACTTTGCTTCTCTTCTCCTCCGTTTGTTCTGACACTATGTAGGGATGCAGACAGAGGCTAGCTAGTCAACTCTTTCCTATTTTCTCCTCTCCTCCTTGATGGAGTGAATAATATAGCAACTAGGCCATATTGTTTGAACTAGCAAAGCTAAAAATAACAGTAGTATGTCAAATTACAAATAAATACTGTATCAGCCTGTTAAAACGAATCACTGTATCAGCCCAGATAAAATAATCAAACACACATGGTGTTTTGTTTGGGATGTGGTTTTAGTTTTAGCACCAGATAATGATGGCTGTTGGCTGAAACCAGACTGTATACAGCTCCAGGTAGAAGGGATGTATGTTGAATTCTAGTTCATTGTGTAACCAGTGTTGTCTTTAGTGATTAGATCACCTGGAGGTCCCAGATCAGTTTGTGCTGTCTTGCCACCAGGACATAGAAGTTGGCTATAAAGCACAAACAGATCTGGGACCAGGTATGCACCAGGTGACCAGGTGGTTTAAATTGAGGTCATTTTGTAACCTGTGTTTTTTAAGTGGTTAGTTAGAAGAAGACTCCTAACTCACCTGGAATCTGAGAATTATGGTCCAGATGAGTCCCAGGATGAGGCGGTGGTTGCCGTCGACGATGTCGTGTGATCCCATATTCTCCAGATGAACCCTCTGCTCCTTGAGGAACTGCAGGGCCTTGTCCACGTTCTCCAGACAGTGGATCCGCATACGGCCCTTAGTGGGCTTGGGCTGGAAGGAGGGAGAGAGGGAGAGAGAGGGAGAGAATGTGTAGTGTGTGGCTATTTACTGTGCCTTCAGAAAGTATTCAGACCCCTTGACTTTTTCCACATTTTGTTAGGTTACAGACTTACTCTATAATATAAATAAATAAATAAATAAATCCTTAGCAATCTACACACAATACCCAATAATGAAAAAGCAAAAACAGGTTTTTATACATTTTTGCAAATTTATAAAAGATTAAAAACAGAAACACCTTATTTACATAAGTATTGAGACTTGAAATTGAGCTCAGGTGCATCCTGTTTCCATTGATCATCTTTGAGATATTTCAACAACTTGATTGGAGTCCACCTGTGGTAAATTCAATTGATTGGATATGATTTGGATCGGCACACACCTGTCTATATAAGGTCCCACAGTTGACAGTCGTTGTCAGAGCAAAAACCAAGCCATGAGGTCGAAGATATTGTCCGTAGAGCTCCGAGACAAGATTGTGTTGAGGCACAGATCTGGGGAAGGGTAGCACAAAATGTCTGCAGCATTGAAGGTCCCCAAGAACACAGTGGCATCCATCATTCTTAAATGGAAGAAGTTTAGAAACACCAAGACTCTTCCTAGAGCAGGCCGTCCGGCCAAATTGAGTAATCGGGGGAGAAGGGCCTTGGTCAGGGAGGTGACCAAGAACCTGATTGTCACACTGACAGAGCTCTCGAGTTCCTCTGTTGATTGAATAACCTTCCAGAAGGACAACCATCTCTGCAGCACTCTACCAATCAGGCCTTTATGGTAGAGTGGCCAGACGGAAGCCACTCCTCCAGACAGCCCGCTTGGAGTTTGCCAAAAGGCACCTAAAGACTCTCAGACCATGAGAAACAAGATTCTCTGATCTGGTGAAACCAAGATTGAACTCTTTGGCCTGAATGTCAAGTGTCACATTTGGAGTAAAACTGGCACCATCCCTACGGTGAAGCATAGTGGTGGCAGAATCATGCTGTGAGGATGTTTTTCAGCGGCAGGGACTGGGAGACTAGTCAAGATCGAGGCAAATATGAAAGGAGCAAAGTACAGAGAGATCCTTGATGAAAACCTGCTCCAGAGCTCTCTGGACCTCAGACTGGGTGAAGGTTCACCTTCCAACAGGACAACGGCCCTAAGCACACAGCCGAGACAACACAGGAGTGGCTTTGGGACAAGTCTCTGAGTGTCCTTGAGTGGCCCAGCCAGAGCCCGGACTTAATCCTGATCGAACATCTCTGGAGAGACCTAAATATAGCTGTGCAGCAATGCTCCCCATCTAACCTGACAGAGCTTGAGAGGAGAAACTCCCCAAATACAGGTGTGCCAAGCTTGTAGCGTCATAACCAAGAAGACTCGAGGCTGTAATCGCTGCCAAAGGTGCTTCAACAAAGTACTGAGTAAAGAGTCTGAATACTTATGTAAATGTAATATTTCCGTTCCATTTCTAAAAACCTGTTTTTGCTTTGCCATTATGGGGTATTCTGTGTAGATTGATGAGGGGGAAAAAAACAATTTAATCAATGTTAGAACAAGGCTGTAACCTAACAAAATGTGGAAAAAGTCAAGGGGTCTGAATACTTTGATAAATTAGATTGTGACTGGAGTACACACTGATCTGGACATCATCAGATCATTGTCATAACAGGGACAAAAGAAAAGCTACAGAACACACATACAATACATCAGAAATACACACTGTTCACACACACACACACACACCCACGTACCAGTTTCTCTCCAGAGAGGAGCTCCAGTAGTTTGATGAGCATGCGTCCATCCCTGAGGTCCAGGTACAGGTCAGAGATCCGGCAGCTGACCCGGCACAGGATGGAGTTGACCCATTTAGTGAAGGTCTTCTTCTGGACTGCTTCACGCTCATCTACAGGAGGAGAATACAGGGAACTAGGTCAGATATCACCAGATTACACAGTAATAACGCAGCAGTAACCTATTAGTTACCGGTTGACTTATTTTGGAATCATTCAAACAAGCACCACTAGGCAGAACACTGTGGAGTTTATGATGTATGAAAATGTGTGTGTGCATGAGTGTGCAATACATTTTTGAAGCTTGGGAATAGACATGAGAATCCACAAGGCCTTTGTAACTAGTCTTTAAAGTATGATCCTACTCTGAGAGTAAGAACGTCAGCAGCACTGTGACTTATGTATTACCAACCTTGATTCATTTTTATTTATTTCACCTTTATTTAACCAGGTAGGCAAGTTGAGAACAAGTTCTCATTTACAATTGCGACCTGGCCAAGATAAAGCAAAGCAGTTCGACACATACAACAACACAGAGTTACACATGGAGTAAAACAAACATACAGTCAATAATACAGTAGGAAAAATAAGTCTATGTACAATGTGAGGAAATGAGGTGAGATAAGGGAGGTAAAGGCAAAAAAGGCCATGGTGGCAAAGTAAATACAATATAGCAAGTAAAACACTGGAATGGTAGATCTGTAGTGGAAGAAAGTGCAAAGTAGAAATAGAAATAATGGGGTGCAAAGGAGCAAAATAAATAAATACAGTAGGGGAAGAGGTAGTTGTATGGGCTAAATTATAGATGGGCTATGTACAGGTGCAGTGATCTGTGAGCTGCTCTGACAGCTGGTGCTTAAAGCTAGTGAGGGAGATAAGTGTTTCCAGTTTCAGAGATTTTTGTAGTTCGTTCCAGTCATTGACAGCAGAGAACTGGAAGGAGATACGGTCAAAGGAGGAATTAGCTTTTGGGGTGACCAGAGAGATATACCTGCTGGAGCTGGTGCTACAGGTGGGTGCTGCTATGGTGACCAGTGAGCTGAGATAAGGGGGGACTTTACCTAGCAGGGTCTTGTAGATGACCTGGAGCCAGTGGGTTTGGCGACGAGTATGAAGCGAGGGCCAGCCAACGAGAGCGTACAGGTCGCAGTGGTGGGTAGTATATGGGGCTTTGGTGACAAAACGGATGGCACTGTGATAGACTGCATCCAGTTTATTGAGAAGCGTATTGGAGGCTATTTTGTAAATGACATCGTCGACGTCGAGGATCGGTAGGATGGTCAGTTTTACGAGGGTATGTTTGGCAGCATGAGTGAAGGATGCTTTGTTGCGAAATAGGAAGCCAATTCTAGATTTAACTTTGGATTGGAGATGTTTGATGTGAGTCTAGAAGGAGAGTTTACAGTCTAACCAGACACCTAGGTATTTGTAGTTGTCCACATATTCTAAGTCAGAACTGTCCAGAGTAGTGATGCTAGACGGGTGGGCAGGTGCGGGCAGCGATCGGTTGAAGAGCATGCATTTAGTTTTACTTATATTTAAGAGCAGTTGGAGGCCACGGAAGGAGAGTTGCATGGCATTGAAGCTCGCCTGGAGGGTTGTTAACACAGTGTCCAAAGAAGGGCCAGAAGTATACAGAATGGTATCGTCTGTGTAGAGGTGGATCAGAGCCTCACCAGCAGCAAGAGCGACATCATTGATGTATACAGAGAAAAGAGTTGGCCCAAGAATTGAACCTTGTGGCACTCCCATAGAGACTGCCAGAGGCCCGGACAACAGGCCATCCGATTTGACACATTGAACTCTATCAGAGAAGTAGTTGGTGAATCAGGCGAGGCAATCATTTGAGAAACCAAGGCTATTGAGTCTGCCGATGAGGATGTGGTAATTGACAGAGTCAAAAGCCTTGGCCAGGTCAATGAATACGGCAGCACAGTATTGTTTCTTATCGATGGCGGTTACGATATCATTTAGGACCTTGGCGTGGCTGAGGTGCACCCATGACCAGCTCTGAAACCAGATTGCATAGTGGAGAAGGTGTGGTGGGATTCAAAATGGTCTGTAATCTGTTTGTTGACTTGGCTTTCGAAGACCTTAGAAAGACAGGGTAGGATAGATATAGGTCTGTAGCAGTTTGGGTCAAGAGTGTCCCCCCCTTTGAAGAGGGGGATGACTGTAGCTGCTTTCCAATCTTTGGGAATCTCAGACGACACGAAAGAGAGGTGGAACAGGCTAGTAATAGGGGTTGCAACAATTTCGGTAGATAATTTTAGAAAGAGACGGTCCAGATTGTCTAGCCCGGCTGATTTGTATGGGTCCAGATTTTGCAGCTCTTTCAGAACATCAGCTGACTGGATTTGGGAGAAGGAGAAATGGGGAAGGCTTGGGCGAGTAGCTGTGGGGGGTGCAGTGCTGTTGACCGCGGTAGGGGTAGCCAGGTGGAAAGCATGGCCAGCCGTAGAAAAATGCTTATTGAAATTCTCAATTATAGTGGATTTATCGGTGGTGACAGAGTTTCCTATCCTCAGTGCAGTGGGCAGCTGGGAGGAGGTGTTCTTATTCTCCATGGACTTTACAGTCTCCCAGAACTTTTTTGAGTTTGTGTCGCAGGAAGCAAATTTCTACTTGAAAAAGCTAGCCTTGGCTTTTCTAACTACCTGTGTATATTGGTTTCTAACTTCCCTAAAAAGTTGCATATCACGGGGGCTGTTCGATGCTAATGCAGAACGACACAGGATGTTTTTGTGTTGGTTAAGGGCAGACAGGTCTGGAGTGAACCAAGGGCTATATCTATTCCTGGTTCTACATTTTTTGAATGGGGCATGCTTATTTAAGATGGTGAGGAAGGCTTTTTTTAAAAAAAATAACCAGGCATCCTCTACTGACGGGATGAGGTCAATATCCTTCCAGGATACCCGGGCCAGGTCGATTAGAAAGGCTTGCTCGCTGTAGTGTTTCAGGGAGCGTTTGACAGTGATGAGTGGAGGTCGTTTGACCGCTGACCCATTACGGATGCAGGCAATATGGGTAAATGGGTCAACGTAACATAGTAAATACAAATCCAGGACACTGAAATTAGTATGATATATTACGTTTGGTATTGTATGTATTAATTGGTGGTAGCCCATCATCAACTTCGTATAAAATGTTAGGAATTGCAACTCATACAATATGTTGCGAATTTTCATAGGAGAACCCTTTGAAGAACCCTTTTGGTTCCACAGAGGGTTCTACATGGAAACCGAAAAGGTTCTACCTGGAACCAGAAAGGGGTCTCCTATGGGGATGGACAATGAACCCTTTTGGAACCCTTTTTTCTAAGAGTGTACGCCCACCCATCCATCCACCAGACCAAACCACCCTCCTTTCATTTTTGCCTTCATTAAGTAACCTTCTATCTTATGTACTGTATGTAACCATACCAAACGTAACATATGGATATCATAAGGTGAATGCACCAATTTGTAAGTCGCTCTGGATAGGAGCGTCTGCTAAATGACGTAAATGTAAATGTAATCATAGTAATTTGAGTGTCCTAGATTTTCGTTTACTATGTTACGTCAAGTCTATGAGACCAGCCTGGGCTGACTACTACCCACCTGGTGGCATTATGTCTCCCTACTGGTTACCAGTTGGAACTCACAGTAACACTTTAAAGCCCCCCTCAACACTGTCTACGTCCCAAATGGCCCATTAGGGCTCTGGTCTAAAGAAGTTCACTACATAGGGAATATGGTGCCATTTGGGACGAAGACACTGACAGATGTGCCTCCTACTCAACAACCAATATCCATGTGCTTAAATGAATTTCATTGTGCTGTATATGACTCAGTCAAGTGTGTGTGTGTGTGTGTGTGTGTGTGTGTGTGTGTGTGTGTGTGTGTGTGTGTGTGTGTGTGTGTGTGTGTGTGTGTGTGTGTGTGTGTGTGTGTGTGTGTGTGTGTGTGTGTGTGTGTGTGTGTGTGACCTGCTTGCCTGCATGTGTTCCTTCCTCTAATGCTTGTACCATGTTTATCCCTGGTCCCAAATATAACAGTGCAAAATACTGCATCCTTAATGGCTTGTTCTATAAATGATTTAGGCCCTCAGGCTGTGGAGAACAGGGAGAGAGAGAGGAGAGAGAGAGAGATAGGGCAGAAAGGAGAGAGAGAGAGAGAGAGAGAGAGCAAGAGAAGAAAGGAGAGAGAGAGAGAGAGAGAGAGAGAGAGAGAGAAGGAGAAGGAGAAAGACCAAGAGAGAGAGGGAAGAGTGAGATGGAGAGAGAGAGGGAGGCATGGGATAAGACGAAGGGCAACACACTGAGCGAGAGAGACGGAGAGAGGGAGAGGGAGAGAGAGAGCTAGAGAGAGAGACAGGTAACCCAGAGAAGAAGGGAGAAAGAAGGAGAACACGCAGCTAAAGGAGAGGGCAAGGTGAATGACATAAAAAGGGATAAAGTCTGTATCATTGCTCTCTTATCTATTCTCTGCATTGTGAAAATGTAACACATCTGTCATCTACAGCCATGTTATACAGTCCTGTACTCCATAAGAGACTAGGCAGTATCGTTAAATTAGTCATGTCCCATTCTGTCACCTCACTGGTAAATAACAAATAGCTACAGCACACACTGCCTACCCTGCCTACACTGCACAACATCCAAATTAATTTTAAAACTAATGACAGTTAAAACATGCAAAACAACAACACCATCTGCGTCCCAAATAGCACCCTATTCCCTACGTAGTGCATTAATTTAGACCAGAGCACTAAGGCACCCTATTCCCTACGTAGTGCACTAATTTTGACCCGTAGGGATCCTTAGGGATATGTGACATTATACTGGCCTGAGGACTACTGGCTCTGGTGTGTTTGAGTGGACACACTCTCCAGGCTGGCATCGTCCTCCCAGCCAGGCCAAGGCTGTCTCAGTACAGTGGTCTCCAGACCCGTCCACTCTCTGACTCCAGTGAGCGACAGCCACAAGCCACATGACTTAATGATGCTGATGGATTTTCCCTTTACTCAGTCAGAGAGAGCCAGAGAGAGCCAGAGAGAGCCAGAGAAGTCAGAGAGAGCCAGAGAGCCAGAGAGAGCCAGAGAGAGCCAGGGAGAGCCAGAGAGAGCCAGAGAGAACAAGAGAGAACAAGAGAGAACCAGAAAGAGCCAGAGAGAGCCAGAGAGAGCCAGAGAGAGCCAGAAAGAGCCAGAGAGAGCCAGAGAGAGCCAGAAAGAGCCAGAGAGAGCCAGAGAGAGCCAGAGAGAGCCAGAAAGAGCCAGAGAGAGCCAGAGAGAGCCAGAGAGAGCCAGAAAGAGCCAGAGAGAGCCAGAGAGCCAGAGCCAGACGGTTTTCCCACAGCCCTGCCTGGCAGTCCCACTGAGCACCAGCTAACCAGCCTTCTAACCTGAGTCATAGTGGCATGGACCTTGGGGGCAGGCAGGACTGGTTGTGTAACCTACAGGTATAGTTTTGGCAGCCAGAACCAAATCTACCGTGTGCACTTATGTAACACTTAATAGTCTGTCACCAGAGACTATAGCAGTCTCTGAACCCGTGGCTAAACACAACACACAGAGAATACAACACAACAACCCACAGAGAATACAACACACAGAGAATAGAACAAAACAACACACAGAGAATAGAACAAAACAACACACAGAGAATAGAACAAAACAACACACAGAGAATACAACACACAGAGAATAGAACAAAACAACACACAGAGAATAGAACAAAACAACACACAGAGAATAGAACAAAACAACACACAGAGAATAGAACAAAACAACACACAGAGAATGCAACACAACAACAAACAGAGAATGCAACACAACAACACACAGAGAATGCAACACAACAACACACAGAGAATGCAACACAACAACACACAGAGAATGCAACACAACAACAAACAGAGAATGCAACACAACAACAAACAGAGAATGCAACACAACAACAAACAGAGAATGCAACACAACAACACACAGAAAGCACAACCCAACACAACTACAACTACAACACAACACAACTACAACACAACTACAGCACAGCTCAACTCAGCTCAACATGCCTTCTAACAGACAGAGGGCACAACCCAACCCAACCCAATACAATCCAACACAACACAACCCAATACAACTACAGCACAACTCAATGCAGCTCAACATGACATCTAACAGACAAGAGGGCACAACACAACTCAACTCAACACAACTCAACTCAACTCAACACAACTCAACTCAACATCTAACAGAGAGGGCACAACACAACTCAACTCAACTCAACACAACATCTAACAGACAGGGGGCACAACACAACACAACACAACACAACTCAACTCAACACAACATCTAACAGACAGAGGGCACAACACAACAAAGGATCTACAGAAGTCAGGACAGAGACAGAACAAGACATTAACAAAACCTTATATAACCGTGGGTACCATGGCTAACCGTGCTAACAGTGGCTAATCCTGGCTAACCGTGGCTAACCGTGGCTATTCCTGGCTAGTCACTTATATACTACTCCCCACCAGAGATCGGTTGTGGGAGATTGAACATTCCCACGTCGTCCACCCTTCCTACTGTCTCCCCCTCTGTTTACCCCAAAAACATGTACAACCAGTATACAACCTTCTATAACCAAAGTACAACCTGACAACCTGACCAGTTTAGTTGATGGGAAGAGTGCTGCAGGAGTCTGGGTCTGGTGTGGAGCATGTTGATGAGAGGACAGACTGACAGAGACACACCAGGGCAGCAGAGGCACCCAGCACAGCTAAGCAACACCTACCCAGGCAGTGGGGGAAACCTTTTAGAATTACATTACTTCAACTCTACACAGGAGCTTGCTGCAGGAGTTTGGCATGGGAGCAGGGTGAGAGGACAGAGACAAAGTAAAGTTAAATAAACAATGCATTGCAGAAAGGTACAATTTATGATACATTGGTACTGTAACAGACACCCAAAGACACAGAACAAAGACAGAATGGCATACTGTTGGCAGAGCACAGAATAACACAGCGATAACACAGAGATAACACAGAGATAACACGATATAACATGGAGATAACACAGAGATAACACAGAGATAACACAAAATAACACTGAGATAACACAGAAAGACATAACACTAACAAAATGAATGATGGAATAACAAAGACATAGGTTAACAAATCATAAATCAATATGAAGAGGTAGAGATGATGAAGAGATAAACAGAAACACAGAAAGAGAGAGAGAAAGAGAGATAATTTAAATTGAATTGAGAGAGAGAGAGCAGACAGTGCCTGATTACATCATGGGTTCCAGAATCCACTGAATCATTGGACAGTAGAGGCTGGCTTCCTTTCTTATTACTCCTGTCCTCCTGTCCTCCTCACTAATGTGTTCCTGTCATCAGGGAGCTGGCTAGCAAAAGCTAATGTAAATTCAAGAGTGATGGACAACCGCTCTCTTAGAAAATCGAATAACGGAGAGAAAAAAATGGAAGTTAGGAGGAGAGGAGGAAAGGAGGGGATGGATTATTTAATAGATGTTCCACACAGTTATCTGAACATAGAGTTTCTGAAGAGCCTATGAGAGTCACATAGCTCATCAGGAGAAAAGAAACCAAATGAATACTGTAGCTAGTGTTTATGTTACATCATATTTTGATAATGTCAGGTGAATAGTTGGTGAGTACAAGGTGTGTGGTAAGGGTGGTAGACAGGTAATAAGACAACAGGATGTCAAGATAGTGTTAATACATAATCAATCCCGCTCTTATTCCACGAATGAAAGATTACAACACCAGCCTGCCTTGAATGGCAGGGGAAAAGGAAAACACAGTACAACCTTTTTATGAGTTTGCTTCATGAAATATTCAGATCAAACCCAGCGAACATTTGGGACATAGCCTCTGCTTCCTGAAAATAAATAAATACAAATACAATTTTTTTTAAAGTGCCACTACACTCCCATGGAATGTCACGGCACTTTCCTTGACTCTCCAGCTCGTCACGACAGCAGGAGCAATCAAACCACCCACACGCTCGCTCGCATCACAAGCCAGACCTCCCCATCAACCCCTCCTTGACCTAAATCTGTCCCGAACACAGAGAGAGGGATGGGAAGGGTACCCTGGGAAACTGTGTTCTCTTCTTTAACCCCTGTAGGGTTGGAGGTGAGAGGTGGGAGGGGATGAACTGGACACACCACCACCACTGCAAGACTAACCCTAACCTAACCCTAACCTAACCCTAACCCGAACCCTAACCCTAACCTAACCCTAACCCTAACCCTAACCTAACCCTAACCCGAACCCTAACCCTAACCCGAACCCTAACCTAACCCTTAAGTTAAGTGAGAGAGGGTGGACTGTGGACCCACCACCACCATCACCACCCCCAGCCCCAGACCAGCCTGGACAGTAGTTTACCTTGCAGCTGCCTGAAGCGTCCATCCCACCAACACCATCACCACCCCCAGCCCCAGACCAGCCTGGACAGTAGTTTACCTTGCAGCTGCCTGAAGCGTCCATCCCACCAACACCATCACCACCCCCAGCCCCAGACCAGCCTGGACAGTAGTTTACCTTGCAGCTGCCTGAAGCGTCCATCCAGGATGGAGTTGAAGCAGATGTTGGAGGTGCTGTAGCTCAGACACCTCGCCTTCTTCATACTCCTGCCTGAGGAGGAGATGGTGGGGGGAGAAGCTGGGCAAGGGGGAGAGGGAGCATGGCGTTGCTGACGTCTGGCAGGGGTGCAGGTGGAGGAGGAAGAGGAGAAACAGGAGATGGGGGAGAGACCCAGACCCAGTCCCAGAGGATGAGGGTCTCTAGATCCAGACGTGGGTATAACCCGGAGGGTCCCGTTCCTCTCAGGCTGGTGCTCTGTCTCCTGCCTGGTGGTTCTCCCATCACCCCTCGCTGCCCTCCTCTGGGCTCTGTGGACGGGTGGGGTGCTCCGGCTGCGGTTGCTGCTGCTCAGAGTGGCCCGGAGCGGCGTCTCTTTCCCTGGGGTGATGGCCCGGTCCCTGGTGGCCTCTCTGTAACTGTCCCTGTCCCTCCCCAGGGTCACACCAATGGATCGGAGGGGTGTGGACGTCTCCCTGTTAGTCTCCCGGGTCTCCCTGGTCTTCAGGCTGATCTTGACCTCTCGGAGCCGGGGTTGGCTGACGGCACGCAACAGACATGGAGACGGGCTGCTCATCTTGAGTCCAACGGTGGAGGGAGTCTGGAGCGGAGAGCTGGGATGAGAGGTGCTCAGCAGCACTCCACTTCTCTCCTCGTCTCTTGTTCCCTCTACCTCTCCTGTCTGGCACTCTCTCCTGTTCCCGCCCTCTCTCTTTCACGCTCCTTCTCTGTTTTCACTCCAGCACTGATGCCTCTCTCTCTCTCTCTCTCTCTCTCTCTCTCTCTCTCTCTCTCTCTCTCTCTCTCTCTCTCTCTCTCTCTCTCTCTCTCTCTCTCTCTCTCTCTCTCTCTCTCTCTCTCTCTCTCTCTCTCTCTCTCTCTCTCTCTCTCTCTCTCTCTCTCTCTCTCTCTCTCTCTCTCTCTCTCTCTCTCTCTCTCTCCTCTCTCTCTCTCTCTCTCTCTCCAACAAGCTCTCACAGTCTCACGGCAGAATTAGATGTTCATCCATGTTTATCAAATGTCAAATTTAGAAGTGTTTAAGGTTAAGTTTAGGTATCAACTCCGAATTCTGAAGGTTGGGCATTAACTCTGAATGTTTAAGGTAAGGGTTTAGGTTTGGGATAGGCTTAAAACAAAAATATAAAAACTAATTTCTATCACTGGATTTCAACATGCAACCTTTGGAATTAGAGGCAGATGCTTACGCCTCTCCCCCATCCCCATCCCCATCACCACCATCACCATCCCCATCACCACCATCACCATCACCATCCCCATCACCACCATCACCATCCCCATCACCACCATCACCATCCCCATCACCATCCTCACCATCACCATCCTCACCATCACCATCACCACCATCCCCATTCTCACCATCACCATCCCCATCCTCACCATCCTCATCATCACCATCCCCATTTGCACCATCCCCATCACCACCATCACCATCCCCATCACCATCACCATCACTATCCCCATCACCACCATCACCATCACCATCATCCTAGCAACACTGAAAACTACAGTACTTGAAGAAAACAGTGCTCATTGTTGCCAATAGTGGCTGGTTTTCTTGCATCTCCCGATGTCCTCAGACATGGATTGACCCCGAATACGGACTTGTATCACCGATGACCTGCCTGCTCTCTCGCATCCCGCACTCCGTTCCACTAAGCTCAGCTGAGTGGTTCTTTCTCCAGCGCACCAGCCAGGCATACAATATGTCCCAGGATTCACATGTGTGTTCCTGACAAAGCTGTGCATCTCCTCTCCTCCCTACACAGCCATGAAATAACCATGGGAAGTGTAGGCTGGAGGGCTTATTGTTTCTACATGACTCGGTGATCATACATGTTTTACATGTTTAAGTCAGTGGGTGAATATCTATACACCAAAGTGGATCAGAGAAGGGGTTCCCAACATCGGAGAGGAGATTATGAGAATGTACTGTAGGTGTATGTTGGTACAGTAGACATAGATCATACTCTGTTCACAAGCTGCATATCAATACTGATGTGTAAGAGCCATTACTCCCTCCTATTCATTCCCTCCCTCTTTTTCTCTCTCTCTCTTCCCCCACTTTCTATCTTTCATTCCCTCTCTCTCCCTCATTCCCTCCCTCTCTGTGACAGGAAACTCTGATTGCATTACAGAGACATCAGTACAGCAACATAACACCAGCTAGCTAGCTCCCACACAGAGGCTCTCTCCTCTTTTAAAGAGACAGACAGACTGGGAACAACCACCAGCTTGAAAGAGAAAGCTAAAGAGAGATAGAGATCAGTACAGCCAATGGCCAAAAGAAAGTAGAGTCCTTGACATCCAATAACCACACACTCTCTCCCATTAGCCTACCACTTATGGGGGCTGCCATTTAGGAGGCAGACGGGGTTGCGTCCTAAATGGCAACCTATTCCCTATATAGTGCACTACTTTTTACCAGAACTTAAGGGAGGGCAGCTGTCCACATCGCTCACACTGGAGCATTCTGGAAATGTGCAAATGATCCCAGCAACTCTAGGGTCGTGTGTGTATGTGAGAGAGAGAGAGAGAAAGAGAGAGAGCAAGCGAGAGAGAGCAAGCGAGAGAGAGCAAGCGAGAGAGAGAGCAAGCGAGAGAGTGCAAGCGAGAGAGAGAGCAAGCGAGAGAGAGAGAGAGAGAGAGAGAGAGAGAGATATTAATATGACATTTGAAATGTCTTTATTATTTTGGAACTTCTGTGAGTGTAAGGTTTACTGTTCATTTTTATTGTTTATTTCAGTTGTTTATTATCTACTTCACTTGTTTGGCAATGTAAACATATGTTTCCCATGCCAATAAAGCCCTTGAATTGAATTGAGAGAGAGTCTCAGCTGCTCTGTTGGGGGATGTGGCTGCAGACAAATTAAGACATGATGATACGAGGCTCAAAACTCTCAGGTAGACTTTATAAAACACACCACATAGCACAAACAAGCCTAGACAGTATTCTGCCAATACCACCTATCACATGTTCTTATTTGAAAGCTGATTTCAAGACAGGTGACAGAGAGTGACCCAAAAGAGAAAGAACACCCCATCCAACAGAACACACCCCAGCCCGCCCCATGTTTGACCCCTAGGTCACCTGCGAGGGCTTTGATGCGTGACCTCTCAAACAGTCTTGCAGAGCTGTTGTCATTGTCCAGCTCCTCTCCTAGCAGCTCGAAGCGTGTGTTGATGCGGCTGTACTGCTGAGTGATCTCAACGTTGTCAAAGTCCGTGGTGGACGTCATGGCTGCAGCCAGTGTGGGGTGGTGGGGTCGTGGCTGGGTGAGGTAATTGGGGGCTGGAGACCGCTTCAGCTGCTATGGGAAAGGAGAAAGAGGAGTGGTGGAGGGAGAGGAGGACGAGGAGGAGTGGTGGAGGGAGATGAGGAGGAGGAGTGGGAGGGAGAGGAGGACGTGGAGGCGGGAGAGGAGGACGTGGAGGAGGAGTGGTGGAGGAGGAGTGAGGAGTGGTGGAGGGAGAGGAGGAGGAGGAAGAGTGGTGGGGGAGATGAGGAGGAGGAGTGGGAGGGAGAGGAGGACGTGGAGGAGGACGTGGAGGCGGGAGAGGAGGACGTGGAGGAGGACGTGGAGGCGGGAGAGGAGGACGTGGAGGAGGAGTGGTGGTGGGAGAGGAGGAGGAGGAAGAGTGGTGGAGGGAGATGAGGAGGACGAGGAGGAGTGGTGGAGGGAGAGGAGGACGAGGAGGAGTGGTGGAGGAAGAGGAGGACGTGGAGGAGGAGTGGTGGAGGGAGAGGAGGACGTGGAGGAGGAGTGGTGGAGGGAGAGGAGGACGTGGAGGAGGAGTGGTGGTCGGAGAGGAGGACGTGGAGGAGGAGTGGTGGAGGGAGAGGAGGATGAGGAGGAGTGGTGGAGGGAGAGGAGGAGGAGGAGGAGGAGGAGTGGTGGAGGGAGAGGAGGAGGAGGAGGAGGAGTGGTGGAGGGAGAGGAGGAGGAGGAGTGGTGGAGGGAGAGGAGGAGGAGGAGTGGTGGAGGGAGAGGAGGAGGAGGAGGAGGAGTGGTGGAGGGAGAGGAGGACGTGGAGGAGGAGTGGTGGAGGGAGAGGAGGACGTGGAAGAGGAGTGATGGAGGACGAGGAGGAGGAGTGGTGGAGGGAGAGGAGGACGAGGAGGAGTGGTGGAGGGAGATGAGGAGGAGGAGTGGTGGAGGGAGATGAGGAGGAGGAGTGGTGGAGGGAGAGGAGGACGTGAAGGAGGAGTGGTGAAGGGAGAGGAGGACGTGGAGGAAGAGTGGTGGAGGGAGAGGAGGAGGAGGAGTGGTAGAGGGAGAGGAGGAGGAGGAGTGGTGGATGGAGAGGAGGAGGAGGAGTGGTGGATGGAGAGGAGGAGTGGTGGAGGGAGAGATACGGAAGGATCAGTATGGACCTCACACACAGGCAGGATGTCGGGAAGAGGGAAACTGTAAGGTGATAATAATTAACAATGATTTATATACATCTTTATTCAAAGCACCATTACCAATAAATGTTGAAAGGTAAATGAGCATGTCAAGATTGTAAAGTGCAGTAGTTGAAAGTGTTACTCAGATACACTGTCACAGAGAGCCTTGTGAAGTATTATAACTGACAACAACTTCAAACCAAAACATCACAACACCATTCATCCACGCAGACCTACGAGAAGCTGTTCTAAATGTACTATAAAAAACAAATCTCAATGGAAAAAGTCCTGTAACATACAGTACCAGTCAAAAGTTGACACACCTGCTCATTCAAGAGTTTTTCTTTATTTTTACTATTTTCTACATTGTAGAATGATAGTGAAGACAGCAACATTATGAAATAACACATTGAATCATGTGGTTACCAAAAAAAATAGTTAAACTAATCAAAATATATTTTATATTTGAGATTCGTTAAAGTAGCAACCCTTCCCCTTGATGGCAGCTTTGCACACTCTTGGCATTCTCTCAAACAGCTTCATGAGGTAGCCACCTGGAATGCATTTCAATTAACCGGTGTGCCTTGTTAAAAGTTCATTTATGGAATTTCTTTACTTTTTAACCTGTTTAGGATAGGGGGCAGTATTTTCACGGCCGGATAAAAAAACGTACCCGATTTAATCTGGTTATTACTCCTGCCCAGAAACTAGAATATGCATGTAATTAGTAGATGTGGATAGAAAACACCCTAAAGTTTCTAAAACTGTTTGAATGGTGTCTGTGAGTATAACAGAACTCATATGGCAGGCCAAAACCTGAGAAGATTCCATACAGGAAGTGCCCTCTCTGACCATTTCTTGTCCTTCTATAGCCTCTTTATGGAAAATAGAGGATCTCTGCTGTAACGTGACATTTTCTAAGGCTCCCATAGGCTCTCAGAAGGCACCAGAACGGGGAATGATGACTCTGCAGTCCCTGGGCGAAAAACAGTAGGGCATTTGGAAAGTGGTCGTTCTGAGAACAATGACATGGGCGCGCGCATGTGAAGACTCCATTTTCTATTTTCAGTCTTTGAACGAAAACAAGCTCTCCCAGTCGGAATATTATCGCTATTTTACGAGAAAAATCGCATAAAAATTTATTTTAAACAGCGTTTGACATGCTTCAAGTACGGTAATGGAATATTTTGAATTTTTTTGTCACGATACGCGCCGGCGCGTCACCCTTTGGATAGTGTCTTGAACGCAAGAACAAAACGCAGCTATTTGGATATAACTATGGATTATTTGGAACCAAAACAACATTGGGTGTTGAAGTAGAAGTCCTGGGAGTGCATTCTGATGAAGAACAGCAAAGGTAATCCAATTTTTCTTATAGTAAATCTGAGTTTGGTGAGTGCCAAACTTGGTGGGTGTCAAAATAGCTAGCCATGATGGCCGGGCTATCTACTCAGAATATTGCAAAATGTGCTTTCACCGAAAAGCTATTTTAAAATCGGACACCGTGATTGCATAAAGGAGTTCTGTATCTATAATTCTTAAAATAATTGTTATGTTTTTTGTGAACGTTTATCGTGAGTAATTTAGTAAATTCACCGGACGTTTTTGGTGGGTATGCTAGTTCTGAACGTCACATGCTAATGTAAAAAGCTGTTTTTTGATATAAATATGAACTTGATTGAACAAAACATGCATGTATTGTATAACATAATGTCCTAGGAGTGTCATCTGATGAAGATCATCAAAGGTTAGTGCTGCATTTAGCTGTGGTTTTGGTTTTTGTGACATTATATGCTAGCTTGAAAAATGGGTGTGTGATTATTTCTGGCTGGGTACTCTCCTGACATAATCTAATGTTTTGCTTTCGTTGTAAAGCCTTTTTGAAATCGGACAATGTGGTTAGATAAAGGAGAGTTTTGTCTTTAAAATGGTGTAAAATAGTCATATGTTTGAAAAATTGAAGTTTTGGGATTTTTGAGGAGTTTGTAATTCGCGCCACGCTCTATCATTGGATATTGGCGAGGCGTTCCGCTAGCGGAACATCTAGATGTAAGAGGTTTTAATGCATTTGAGCCAATCAGTTGTGTTGTGACAAGGTAGGGGTGGTATACAGAAGATAGCCCGATTTGGTAAAAGACCAAGTCCATATTATGGCAAGAACATTTCAAACAAGCAACGAGAAATGACAGTTCATCATTACTTTAAGGCATGAAGGTCAGTCAATCCGGAAAATTTCAAGAACTTTTAAAGTTTCTTCAAGTGCATTTGTAAAAAACAAATAAATTCTTCACAGAGTTCAAGTAACAGACACATCTCAACATCAACTGTTCAGAGGAGACAGTGTGAATTAGGCCTTCATGGTCAAATTGCTGCAAAGAAACTACTACTAAAGGATACCAATAAGAAGAAGAGATTTGCTTGGGCCAAGAAACACGAGCAATGGACATTAGACCGGTGGAAATCTGTCCTTTGGAAATCTGTCCTTTGAGTCCAAATTTGAGATTTTTGGTTCCAACTGACGTGTCTTTGTGAGACGCAGAGTAGGAGAACATATGATCTCCACATGTGTGATTCCCACCGTGAAGCATGGAGGAGGAGGTGTGGGGGTGCTTTGCTGGTGACACTGTCAGAGATTTACTTAGAACTCAAAGCATACTTAACCAGCATGGCTACCACAGCATTCTGCAGCTATACGCCATCCCATCTGGTTTGCGCTTAGTGGGACTATCATTTGTTTTTCAACAGGACAATGAGCCAACATACCTCCAGGTTGTGTAAGGGCTATTTGACCAAGGAGAGTGATGGAGTGCTGCATCAGATGACCTGGTCTCCACAATCCCCTGACCTCAACCCAATTGAGATGGTTTGGGATGAGTTGGACTGCAGAATTAAGGAAAAGCAGCCAACAAGTGCTCAGCATATGTGGGAACTTCTTCAAGACTGTTGGAAAAGCATTCCTCATGAAGCTGGTTTAGAGAATGCCAAGAGTGTGCAAAGATGTCATCAAGGCAAAGTGTGGCTACTTCGAAGAATCTCAAATATAAAATATATTTTGATTTGTTTAACACTAGTTTGGTTACTACTTGATTCCATATGTGTTATTTCATATTTTTGATGACTTCACTATTATTCTACAATGTAGAAAATAGTAAAAATAAAGAAAAACCCTTGAATGAGTACGGGTGTCCAAAGTTTTTACTGGTACTATACATCCTAGGAACGTATACCATTTAGGTTTAAACCCTTTCCTGCTAATAGTCCCCTCTACTCCCTCATCCCTCCCCAGGCTCCAGTTTTAGCATGACATATCCCCCAACTGTCACAGTGGAGTGTTTGTGTCTCTGCGTGAATGTGTGTGTGTGTGTGTGTGTGTGTGTGTGTGTGTGTGTGTGTGTGTGTGTGTGTGTGTGTGTGTGTGTGTGTGTGTGTGTGTGTGTGTGTGTGTGTGCGTGAGTGAGTGAGTGCCTGTGTGTGTGTGTGTATGTGTGCGTGAGTGAGTGCCTGTGGTGAGTGCCTGTGTGTGTGTGTGTATGTGTGCGTGTGTGGAATGGCGGGTGAAGGTTAACCACTAAGATAGCTCTATTTTGGTGCAGCATGCCTATTTTATCACCCCTCTCCCCCCTCTCTGTCTCTACTGGGGAACATGATGAATGATAGGCTAAAACCAAACCACTCTCGCTGGACCTGTCGAATACATGCCCAGGTCTCCCTCCAACTCCTCTCTGTATCAGTCCCGTGTAGGGTGATGTTATCAGACATGACACTGGCTCCACCCACTGACCACAGCACAGAGGATCTCCTTATCATCTAACACACAACCTGAGCTAGCTCCCACAGAGCAGGCATGTCCTTACGCTATGTGACGTCACAGACACACACTCACAGCCACTAGACTAGGCCTAACTGGATATGATATCCAGAACGTCAATCGATTTCTTCTGGGACAAACTGACAAGTCTTCATGGCATGGAGCGCGGAGCGCGGAGCATGGAGCGTGGAGCATGACATGCTCTAAGAATCTTAGTGGTGACTAATATCAATGCAGACGCCTGACTACCTGACAGACTGAAACCATGGCCACATTCCTCTCTAGACAACCACAGCTACAGTAGTGTAGGGTCATTAAACAGGACACATATTTCTGACCTTTTATTTGTTATTATTTTATTTTACCTTCATTTAACTAGGCAAGTCAGTTAAGAAAAAATTCTTATTTACAATGATGGCCTACCCCGGCCCAACACTAACCTGGACGACGCTGGGCCAATTCCGCGCCGCCCTATGGGACTCCCAATCACGGCCAGTTGTCATACAGCCTGGAATTAAACCAGGGTCTGTAGTGACGCCTCTAGCACTAAGATGCAGTAGACCGTCTAGTGGATGTGAGTGTGTCTACCTTGTGCTGCTCTTTCACATCTGATTCAGCAGTGATGTCATCATTCAGCATTCAATCAAACCTTGCCAAGGAATACCAAGATAGACAGATATAGACAGATATAAATCTGAATACATTTAACAAAAATATCATACCTCCCTTTGTATGAAATATACTGCTCAAAAAAATAAAGGTAACACTTAAACAACACATCCTAGATCTGAATGAAAGAAATAATCTTATTAAATACTTTTTTCTTTACATAGTTGAATGTGCTGACAACAAAATCACACAAAAATAATCAATGGAAATCCAATTTATCAACCATGGAGGTCTGGATTTGGAGTCACACTCAAAATTCAAGTGGAAAACCACACTACAGGCTGATCCAACTTCGATGTAATGTCCTTAAAACAAGTCAAAATGAGGCTCAGTAGTGTGTGTGGCCTCCACGTGCCTGTATGACCTCCCTACAACGCCTGGGCATGCTCCTGATGAGGTGGCGGATGGTCTCCTGAGGGATCTCCTCCCAGACCTGGACTAAAGCATCCGTCAACTCCTGGACAGTCTGTGGTGCAACGTGGCGTTGGTGGATGGAGCGAGACATGATGTCCCAGATGTGCTCAATTGGATTCAGGTCTGGAAAACGGGCGGGCCAGTCCATAGCATCAATGCCTTCCTCTTGCAGGAACTGCTGACACACTCCAGCCACATGAGGTCTAGCATTGTCTTGCATTAGGAGGAACCCAGGGCCAACCGCACCAGCATATGGTCTCACAAGGGGTCTGAGGATCTCATCTCGGTACCTAATGGCAGTCAGGCTACCTCTGGCGAGCACATGGAGGGCTGTGCGGCCCCCCAAAGAAATGCCACCCCACACCATGACTGACCCACCACCAAACCGGTCATGCTGGAGGATGTTGCAGGCAGCAGAACGTTCTCCACGGCGTCTCCAGACTCTGTCACGTCTGTCACGTGCTCAGTGTGAACCTGCTTTCATCTGTGAAGAGCACAGGGTGCCGGTGGCGAATTTGCAAATCTTGGTGTTCTCTGGCAAATGCCAAACGTCCTGCACGGTGTTGGGCTGTAAGCACAACACCCACCTGTGGACGTCGGGCCCTCATACCACCCTCATGGAGTCTGTTTCTGACCGTTTGAGCAGACACATGCACATTTGTGGCCTGCTGGAGGTCATTTTGCAGGGCTCTGGCAGTGCTTCTCCTGCTCCTCCTTGCACAAAGGCGGAGGTAGCGGTCCTGCTGCTGGGTTGTTGCCCTCCTACGGCCTCCTCCACGTCTCTTGATGTACTGGCCTGTCTCCTGGTAGCGCCTCCATGCTCTGGACACTACGCTGACAGACACAGCAAACCTTCTTGCCACAGCTCGCATTGATGTGCCATCCTGGATGAGCTGCACTACCTGAGCCACTTGTGTGGGTTGTAGACTCCGTCTCATGCTACCACTAGAGTGAAAGCACCGCCAGCATTCAAAAATGACCAAAACATCAGCCAGGAAGCATAGGAATTGAGAAGTGGTCTGTGGTCCCCACCTGCAGAACCACTCCTTTATTGGGGGTGTCTTGCTAATTGCCTATAATTTCCACCTGTTGTCTATTCCATTTGCACAACAGCATGTGGAATTTATTGTCAATCAGTGTTGCTTCCTAAGTGGACAGTTACAGAAGTGTGATTGACTTGGAGTTACATTGTGTTGTTTAAGTGTTCCCTTTATTTTTTTGAGCAGTTGTATAAAGGCCAACACAAAAGGTAATATATCTCTAGGTAAACACAAAACAACTGAGCAGAGGAACCATGGCAACTATCTGAGAACACAGCCAGCCGATGTTCCATCTGTAACTATTCCTAAAACACCTGTCAGTGTTTCTGTCAGTGTCACCCTCAGACAAATGGGTGTGCAATCCTGATGAGGCGCTTTCATCAAACACAAAACACCTCAACAACGAGCCTCTAACAATGTCTGAACAGAATGTTCTAGATAATGCCACAGACAGACAGAGGTTATAATGTCTACATAACTATATCTGCTGCAATGAAAATGATATTATTTCCCGGAGTAAACACAGTAATTGTCTAGGAAGGAGGAGGAGTGGTTGTATTTTCTGAGGGGTATGGAAAGTGGAGAGGGAGAAATGAGAGATGGCAGATGGGTGTGGTTAGGAAGACTCACGACCCACACAGTGTGTGTAAGTGTAACGGTAACAGCTGAAGTGAGGTCTGCGACATCTTGGCATGGTGTAAATCTGGTAGAGACCAACACATTGGACCATGTTCCCCAGACACAGATTAAGCCTAGTCCTGGACTAAAAGGCATGAGAATTCACATAGGCTCAACCTGTGTCAGGGAAACTGCCACATAGCTAGTAAAGAAAAAGCCATATCAAAGAGAGGGATAAAAAAACAGACAGGACAGACCATTATGTAACTTTTAAAGGCTTCAACCCCTAAACTCAGGGGACAGTCTGAGATCTAGGAGCACATTCCTAATTTGATAGACTGTCAATATCTATAGATTGTCCTCTAATCCCGACTGGACCTACCCCACAACTGGACCTACCCCACAACTGGACCTACCCCACAACTGTACCTACTGTACCACACAACTGGACCTACTGTACCACACAACTGGACCTACTGTACCACACAACTGGACCTACCACACAAACAGAGACAACAGTACACTGTATACTTACAGTACATATATATAATTTACACTACTACAAGTCAGTGAAATCTATGAACAGAAAGACGAAGTGGCATGGTATTTCTGATAGAACAGAATGTATCGTCCTTCTTTTCAAACATCTCAAATAATCTACAGATGATCTATGACAGACCGTTGGGAAAGGGGGCTGGTCCAAAAATCACCCCATTCCCCAAAGTTTTGGGACCAAGTTTGTATGTCAATCTCAACAAACAGAAAATACATCCCTCTCTATTTAGTAGAGAATGCTTGGTTTAACAATATCCGAATGTCATTAAACTTCTGAGTGTTTTGTAACAGATGTCTCTTTCCTTTAATCGAATGGCGGTTGCGTAGTTTGAATGCTGGAATTACTGTATATTAGAGTGGAGCGGGTCAGCAGGTAGCCTGCAGGTAGCCCACAGGAGACTATTGAAGGAGCCTAATCAGATTAAAACATTGTGACTAGATGTGTTAATGCCACACATAAAAAGTAATACATTTTAAAACTTAAATGAGAAATATTTAGGCTATATTGAAGCATTAGGTTCTAGGTCGAGGAATGGCCGCTCTGATCAGAAAGGAGGCAGAATGTGTGTTAAGCTTTCCTGAATAACTGGGCCTGCTGGGGGCATAGGCCCATGTGGCCACACTACATAGGACAACTTGGGAGAATGATGATCAACAACAGACAGCGCATCAGTATCAGAAACAAAACTACAGCCAGACTGGCCTGCTACTGTGCCTTTCTGTAATCTGTCCAGAGTACACCCACAACTAATCCAAATGGAATGAATGGAATTAAACTCTCAAATAACAGGGCTTTTGTGTCATTATTCAGATGACATTTTCACTGCAGTTTACTCATTTGTACTTACTTGAAAACAATATTACAATTATTAATTGGATTGTGGTGTTGTAAACTAGTCTAGGTAGGTTGTCCCTAAACAAAATCAATAGGGAAGTTTTTTGAGCTGCATGTCTTCATTGTTCTTTCATGTGTAATGACGCACCTGGCCTCTCCACTGCCTGTCAGATATTCCACTATCTTGTGGATTTATATTGAACATGGTGAACATTTGAATGATTCTATGTATGGTATGATTGCTAGTTAATCTATTGCAGACCTGGACAAACGATCACTGACCACTATTGTCAATATGGATAGAGGGCAGGATGGACAGTTGACTGGTAGACTATATTGACCTGTGGTATAGTAAGTGGGCGGAAAAGCGTAGTGCATAAGGGAAGAACCAAAACACATTGATGGGGGAGGAGCATGCAATGAGATGAGGAAATGTGGCTATATGGAAGACATTATATACAGTACCAGTCAAAAGTGAGGACACACCTGCTCATTCAAGGGTTTTTCTTTATTTTTACTATTTTCTACATTGTAGAATAATTGGGAAGACATCAAAACTATGAAATAGCACATATGGAATCATGTAGTAACCAAAAAAGTGTGAAACAAATCAAAATATATTTTATATTTGAAATTCTTCAAAGTAGCCACCCTTTGCCTTGATGACAGCTTTGTACACTCTTGGCATTCTCTCAACCAGCTTCAGGAGGTAGTCACCTGGAATGCATTTCAATTAACAGATGTGCCTTGTTAAAAGTTCATTTGTGGAATTTCTTTCCTTCTTAATGTGTTTGAGCCAATCAGTTGAGTTGTGACAATGTAGAGGTGGTATACAGAAGATAGCCCTATTTGGTAATATACCAAGTCCATATTATGGCAAGAACAGGTCAAATAAGCAAAGAGAAATGACAGTCCATCGTTACTTTAAGACATGAAGGTCAGTCAAGTCTGGAAAATTTCAAGAACTTTGAACGTTTCTTCATGTGCAGTCGCAAAAACCATCAAGCGCTATGATGAAACTGGCTCTCATGAGGACTGCCACAGGAAAGGAAGACCCAGAGTTACCTCTGCTGCAGAGAATAAGTTCATTAGAGTTACCAGCCTCAGAAATTGCAGCCCAAATAAATGCTTTACAGAGTTCAAGTAACAGACACATCTCAACATCAACTGTTCAGAGGAGACTGTGTGAATCAGGCCTTCACTGTCGATTTGCTGCAAAGAAACCACTACTAAAGGACACCAATAAGAAGAAGAGATTTGCTTGGGCCAAGAAACACGAGCAATGACTCGTGGAAATCTGTCCTTTGGTCTGATGAGTCCACATTTTTGATTTTTGGTTCCAACTGCCGTGTCTTTGTGAGACGCAGAGTAGGGGAACAGATGATCTCCACATGTGTGGTTCCCAACATGGAGGAGGAGGTGTGATGATGTGGGGGTGCTTTGCTGGTGACATTATCATTGATTAATTTCAAATTCAAAACACACTTAACCAGCATGGCTACCACAGCATTCTGCAGTGATACACCATCCTATCTGGTTTGCGCTTACTGGGACTATCATTTGTTTTTCAACAGGACAATGACCCAACACACCTCCAGGCTGTGTAAGGGCTATTTGACCAAGGAGAGTGATGGAGTGCTGCATCAGATGACCTGGCCTCCACAATCACCCGACCTCAACCCAATTGAGATGCTTTGGGATGAGAAGAACCGCAGAGTGAAGGAAAAACATCCAACAAGTGCTCAGCATATGTGGGAACTCCTTCAAGACTATTGAAAAAGCATTCCAGGTGAAGCTGATTGAGAGAATGCCAAGCGTGTGCAAAGCTTTCATCACGGCAAAGGGTTGCTACTTTGAAGAATCTCAAATATAAAATATATTTTGATTTGTTTAACACTTTTTTGTTTACTACATGATTCCATATATGTTATTTCCTATTGTTGATGTCCCCCCCCCCCCACACACACACACACACACACACACAATGTGTAGCCTACTACATTGGTAATCCTAAACCTGGTTTGGAGCGCCATAATGGATGAGTTTGATCTTGGTAGAGGTTATAGGAAAGCGGAAAGGGAGAAAGGGGATCGATAGTAAACTATTCCTGGAGTGTGTTTACAGTAAGTTTGTGTCCTAAATGGCACCCTATGTCCTATAGTGCATTAGTTCTGAGCAAAGTCTTATGGTCAAAAGTAGTGCACTTAATAAGGAATAGGGTGCAATTTGGGACACATCCTAGACTGCTGGAAAGGCTCCATGGCATACTCACATTTCTCGTTTTAAGGGGAACTCGGTAAGCTGTTGAACTAATTTCACTATTATTCAAAACCAAAGGCTATCACACCACACAGCTGTTTTCATTCACTGATTTTAGGAAGCTGTAGTGACACTGCTTTGTGTTTGTTTGGCAGAGAGAGAGAGAGAGAGAGAGAGAGAGAGAGAGAGAGATAACAGTGAAAGGTTGAGGAGAGAGAGTTGATAGTGAAAGGGTGAGGAGAGAGAAGGGAGGTAAGAGAGAAATAAGGGAGAGAGAGAGAGACGGAGAGAGGGAGATGGAGAGATGGAGAGAGGGATTGAGTGCCCTGGACCTTCCCTATTAGGTTAACTTGATATGAAAAGTTTTGTTGCCCCAATATTGTCTCCCACTCATGTAGAGTGCAGAATGTAAGCAATAGGATGATGTAACAGTGCCATCCTCCTAGTGGAGAGAGGAGAACAACATGCCCAGTCTGTCTGCATTTTGCTGCAACCAAATCACATTATTCTATTCTATTATTTTCGGCTATGTACCAAGGACACAGCTCGAAGTGCCTTCCCTGTAGCTCAGTTGGTAGAGCATGGTGTTTGCAACGCCAGGGTTGTGGGTTCGATTCCCACGGGGGGCCAGCACAGGAAAAAAATACAAAAATGTATGAAATGAAATGTATGCATTCACCACTGTAAGTCGCTCTGGATCAGAGCTTCTGCTAAATGACTCAAATGTAAAAGATGTTGAATTGGAGCGCTCTCTGTGGCCTCATGTTAAATTAAGTACCAAAGGGGATTGATGAAGAGGATTAAATAGTAAAGTATATCATCCTGCCCAGCAGACACCAACTTTAAGATAATATTGTATTAATCTCTCTCTCGATAACACTACAGAGAATGATCTGCGAGCGACGCGACCAAAGTCTGCATCGAGACCGTTTGAGTGCGCACCCTCAAAGTTCACCTTACACCCACCTAACTAACGAGTAGCCTAGCCTACCGAATGAAAGTCTTTCAAGGAAGGCCTTTCAAAGTTAGAAGTGATACTTAATATACGCTTGTGTCAGAATAATTAACAAGAAATACAAGGTTAGGTAAGCTACAACAGTTTATCCATCGCGGTATTTGAATGGAAATGAATGTCCTTCAACACGTTTTGCATTGAGGAACAACAGGTGGTAACCAAAATTAGCCACTGGTGTCTACTTTTAGAAAATATTCTCACTAATATTCCACCGCTATGTCAATAAATATATTTAAAAACGCAGATACTCACTAACATCTGTAACTATATTTCCCATAATTTGTTTTAAAGAATGGAGACATTTCACCAGTGTGAATTTGCATGAAACTGTTCCCTATCCAACAAACTCACCTATGCTTGATATAATCCTTCTGGAAAATATACACCTTTTTATTTCCCTCGAATTAAAACCCCATTAATACTCCCATGGAATCACTAGACGGGTCCTGGTCACGGCAGTGGACTCTTGGATGGAACGCTCGTGGAGAGCCGGAGCGGGCAAGGTGGGGAAAGGGGTTGTAAAGCTTGCGGCCGCGCACACAGCACGCTCATTCTTCATTCCCGTCAGCCAGCGTTTGACCCACCCCATGTTTTAAAAATAAAGTAGACGCGTCTAGTACATAATCTCTGTGCGCAGGGGCCCGACATTCCTGTCGTGAGCTGGTGACTTTAAATGGCAGCTATAGACACATTTCAGTGTGGTGGGGGTGCGCCCCCTCCCCTCCTCTCACATTTCATTAGGAGGCACACCGTTGCAAAACATTTTGTGCCAAATGTATACACCCCTATAGCTGCCTTTCGCTCAGATCTAATAAGAACACACCAACACCCGGCCGCCGCCCCCTTCAGAAATGTCACCTCAACTACTCTGCTCCCAGTGAGTCCTCATTCAGACACTACAGTGTTTCACTCCGGTATACAGCAGACCTACAGACACTCCATTATGTAATGATTCATTGATTGTGGTCAGATGTAAAACATTGTTGACTATACAAATAAACATGAGAGCTGTAACAATCAACTTCAATAAGAACATACTGTTGAGTAAGTTACAACATCATGGATATGTGTACAGTTGAAGTTGGAAGTGTACATACACTTAGGTTGGAGTCATTAAAACTCCTTTTTCAACCACTCCACACATTTCTTGTTAACATTACATTACATTTAAGTCATTTAGCAGACGCTCTTATCCAGAGCGACTTACAAAATGGTGCATTCACCTTATGATATCCAGTGGAACAACCACTTTACAATAGTGCATCTAAATATTTTAAGGGGGGGGGGGAAACTTAACTAACTATAGTTTTGGCAAGTCGGTCAGGACATCTACATTGTGCATGTAATTTTTCCAACAATTGTTTACAGACAAATTATTTCACGTATAATTCACTGTATCACAATTCCAGTTGGTCAGAAGCTTACATACACTAAATTAACTGTGCCTTTAAACAGCTTGGAAAATTCCAGAAAATGATGTCATGGCTTTATAAGCTTCTGATAGGCTAATTGACACTATTTGAGTCAATTGGAGGTGTACCTGTGGATGTATTTCAAGGCCTACCTTCAAACTCAGTGTCTCTTTGCTTGACATCATAGGAAAATCAAAAGAAATCAGCCAAGACCTCAGAAAAAAAAACTGTAGACCTCCACAAGTCTGGTTCATCCTTGGGAGCAATTTTCAAATTTCTGAAGGTACCATGTTCATCTGTACAAACAATAGTACACAAGTATAAACACCATGGGACCATGCAGCCGTCATACCGCTCAGGAAGGAGACGCATTCTGTCTCCTAGAGACACTTACAACCATACCCCGATCAAAGGCACTTACTACCATACCCCGTTTTAAGGCACTTACTACCATACCCCGATCAAAGGCACTTACAACCATACCCCGATCAAAGGCACTTACTACCATACCCCGTTCAAAGGCACTTACTACCATACCCCGTTTTAAGGCACTTACTACCATACCCCGATCAAAGGCACTTACTACCATACCCCGATCAAAGGCACTTACTACCGTACCCCGTTCAAAGGCACTTACTACCATCCCCCGTTCAAAGGCACTTACTACCATCCCTCGTTCAAAGGCACTTACCACCATACCCCGTTCAAAGGCACTTACTACCATACCCCGTTTAAAGGCACTTACTACCATACCCCGTTCAAAGGCACTTACTACCATACCCCGTTTTAAGGCACTTACTACCATACCCCGTTCAAAGGGACTTATTACCATACCCCGTTCAAAGGCACTTACTACCATACCCCGTTTTAAGGCACTTACTACCATACCCCGATCAAAGGCACTTACTACCATACCCCGTTCAAAGGCACTTACTACCATCCCCCGTTCAAAGGCACTTACTACCATCCCCCGTTCAAAGGCACTTACTACCATACCCCGATCAAAGGCACTTACAACCATACCCCGATCAAAGGCACTTAAATCTTTTGCCTTTCCCATTCACCCTCTCAATGGCAACATAGCATAATTAGTCTGATTCTCTGTAATAATGGTATGTGAATAATTATTTTATTTTGTAAAGTGGTTTCTGGCATCAAACAACACAACAACGTTTTCAGCCACCTCCTTGTCTGAAGGACAAATGGATACACAGGTTAGTGTCAAGCCCTGCATGTTTTGTTTTTTTAAGTCTCATGGAATGTAGGCCTACATTTTTATTTTATTATTTCAATATTTTACTTAACCTTTATTTTAATAGGCAAGTCAGTTAAGAACAAATTCTTATTTACAATAACGGCCTACCCCGGATGACGCTGGGCCAATTGTACATTGAACACCACACATTTTCTGCTACTGTAGGCTAAACGATAGAACAGCTATTTCCATGTTAAAATGTTATGGGATGCATTTTCTCCATTGTTTTTATGGTAAGCCACTCTGGTAGGCCTACATTATGATCAAATAGCCACAGTAGCCTACTTTACCACTGTTAAAACTGTAACTTAAAGCTGGTACAGCCTCAATGTTCACAGTAAAAACGCGCTGGGCGTCCTGAATGGCTCAGTGGTCTAAGGCATCGCAGTGCTAGCTGTGCCACTAGAGATTCTGGGTTCGAGTTCAGGAGACCCATGAGGCGGCGCAGAATTGGCCCAGCGTCGTCTGGGTTAGGGGAGGGTTTGGCCGGCAGGGATGTCCTTGTCCTATCGCGCACTCGCGTCTCCTGTGGCAGGCTGGGCGTAGTGCTTGCCTGGTGCACGGTGCTTCCTCTGACACATTGGTGCGGCTGGCTTCCGGGTTAAGTGGGCATTGTGTCAAGAAGCAGTGCGGCTTGGTTGGGTTGTGTTTCGGGGGACGCACGGCTCTTGACCTTCGCCTCTCCCAAGTCCATACGGGAATTGCAGCGATGAGACAAGACTGTAATTACCAATTGGATACCACGGAATTGGGGAGAAAAAGTGATAAAAGTAAAAAAATATTTTTAAAAAATTACAAAAATACAACATGTGCCGGAGGTTTCACAGAATTTTCACAATGTTCAACTTCACGCTCAGCAGACCGTAAATTTGCTCAGTGACACATTTTTTGTTGAGGGAACATTGGCTATAGGTCTACTCAGGAGCAGGATCACATTCGTTTTACATTTAATATACATAATATTTACATAGCCAAACCAATACCGGAAGGAAGAAGCAACAAGCTTTGAGTATGTACAGACATTTAAAAAAATGTCAAGTTTATACAGGAAAATAACATATGCTCTTTGCATTTCTTTAGGATTCAAATATAATGTTATTAAAATAAAGAGCATAATAAAAACATAAATATTTATACATATTGACATGGTGGTATACATTCATGTCACATAAAAGGCACTTACAAAAGTATGGATCAAAATAAAACTCAGTACAAATAGGTTATCAGTTAGCTAGGCTACTTCATTGTTCTCAGCAAAAAAAGAAACGTCCTCTCACTGTCAGCTGCGTTTATTTTCAGCAAACTTAACATGTGTAAATATTTGTATGAACATAACAAGATACATCAACTGAGACATAAACAGAACAAGTTCCACAGACATGTGACTAACAGGAATAGAATAATGTGTCCCTGAACAAAGGTGGGGTCAAAATCAAAAGTAACAGTCAGTATCTGGTGTGGCCACCAGCTGCATTAGATACTGCAGTGCATCTCCTCCTCATGGACCGCCCCAGATTTGCCAGTTCTTGCTGTGAGATGTTACCCCACTCTTCCACCAAGGCACCTGCAAGTTCCCAGACATTTCTGGGGGGAATGGCCCTAGCCCTCACCCTCCGATCCAACAGGTCCCAGACGTGCTCAATGGGATTGAGATCCGGGCTCTTCGCTGGCCATGGCAGAACACTGACATTCCTGTCTTGCAGGAAAACTCACAGAACGAGCAGTACGGCTGGTGGCATTGTCATGCTGGAGGGTCATGTCAGGATGAGCCTGCAGGAATGGTACCACATGAGGGAGGAGGATGTCTTCCCTGTAACGCACAGCGTTGAGATTGCCTGCAATAACAACAAGCTCAGTCCGATGATGCTGTGACACACCGCCCCAGATCATGATGGAACCTCCACCTCCAAATCGATCCCGCTCCAGAGTACAGGCCTCGGTGTAATGCTCATTCATCCGACGATAAACATGAATCCGACCATCACCTCTGGTGAGACAAAACCGCGACTCGTCAGTGAAGAGCACTTTTTGTCAGTCCTGTCTGGTCGAGCAATGGTGGGTTTGTGCCCACAGGCGATATTGTTGCCGGTGATGTCTACAAGCCCTCAGTCCAGCCTCTCTCAGCCTATTGCGGACAGTCTGAGCATTGATGGAGGGATTGTGCTTTCCTGGTGTAACTCGGGCAGTTGTTGTTGCCATCCTGTACCTGTGATGTTCGGATGTACCGATCCTGTGCAGGTGTTGTTAAACGTGGTCTGCCACTGCGAGGATAATCAGCTGTCCGTTCTGTCTCCCTGTAGCGCTGTCTTAGGCGTCTCACAGTACGGACATTGGAATTTATTGCCCTGGCCACATCTGCAGTCCTCATGCCTCCTTGCAGCATGCCTAAGGCACGTTCACACAGATGAGCAGGGACCCTGGGCATCTTTCTTTTGGTGTTTTTCAGAGTCAGTAGAAAGGCCTCTTTTGTGTCCTAAGTTTTTATAACTGTGACCTTAATTGCCTACCGTCTGTAAGCTGTTAGTGTCTTAACGACCGTTCCACTGGTGCATGTTCATCAATTGTTTATAGTTCATTGAACAAGCATGGGAAACAGTGTTTAAACCCTTTACAATGAAGATCTGGGAAGTTATTTGGATTTTTACGAATTATCTTTGAAAGACAGTGTCCTGAAAAAGGGACGTTTCTTTTTTTGTTGAGTTAATATCCTTTATATCAGTTCCTTCTTATTTGGTTCCCCTGGGGACCATCTTACTGTGACACTGCAGTACTACAACTACAGAAAAATAATGTCCTGAACAGTCAACAAAACACATAATATGGCTTTTTAAAGGTGTGGTAGTGAGTTTGGTAAAGTGTGCTGTGCCTTGGGATGTTAACACAGGATGCTGGAGAAAACAATTATGTCACTAAGTGGTCATTATAAAAGTGGTTAATTCTTAGGCTGGGAGGACAGTGAAATGGGAGACACATAAATCAGTAATTATGCAAGTAGTACAACTGAGGCTTACAGATAGATTAAATATAGCAATGGGCAATAGGAGACTAATGATCATTTTGCATTTGATATAAATCAGTGTTATTATGAAAAATATGTGGAATTGTAAACCTTTAGGGCCTAGTGTTACTCTGGTCAGAAGTTGCAGTGACACAGTAAGATGTATTGGATGGGTCAAATATAGGAGCCACACCCTCAACCCTCCCTGACAGCCAGTCTAGACCACTCAAACTTTGGCAATATACTTAAAAGATTGGTATAAGCATACATATTAAACACAGGTCTTCAATTAACCATTTTAAACACAAAACACACAGTTATGTTTCGATATAAAAAAGCTGCATGATACTTAGTATCACAAAATCAATGTCATCAGTGCTTTTCATAAGAATACAATCAAGTAAATAAATTGCAAATTACAATAGACAGGTCCCATATCAGATTCAGGACGTATGTCTAAGTGCTCACTGCTACGTGTGTGACCATTAACCTGGGGCGTGTTCTTTACGGCGAAATCTGTGTTCTAATTGGACAGCTGATCTGGGTCGTGTTCATTGGGACACATGGTAGCAACATGTTTTGCAACGGAAAAAGAAAAAGTGCATTTCTTATTGGAAAAGTCCAGGTAGTCCCTCCTTGTTTCAGTCTGTTTTCTTCCTTTTGGTGCCTAATGAACACGACCCTGACCCTGCTGTCAGTCTCACAAAGAGAAAAGGGAGTCGAGCTCAGCCAGGACGGACGCCTGTCTCCTAGCCACTGATCCCAACAGTCTCTGAGGAAGGGATGGAGTGCCCAGGTCCACCTGAAACAGAGGACAAAAAGTGAGCCAAGTAAGGGATGGAAAAGAGAGGGGGAGGAAGAAACTAAAAGAGAGAGGAAGAGAGATTCCACATGGAGATGAGGAATCATTAGGCATATCAGCATCTAAAGTACTTTTAAGAACTTTCTGACATCTGTTGGTGTAAAACTGGATTGATGAATCATTATGATGAATTGATTGATTGATTGATTTTAAGAACTTTCTGACATCTGTTGATGTAAAACGTGTGGCCCAGTTGGTAGAGCATGGTGTTTGCAATGCCAGCGTTGTGGGTTCGATTCCCACGGGGGACCAGTACGGGAAAAAAAATGGGAGAAAAAAAAACGTATGAAATGTATGCATTCACAACTGTAAGTCGCTCTGGATAAGAACGTCTGCTAAATGACAAAAAATGTAAATGAATCATTTTGATGAATTGATTGATTGACTGCGCTTTTTCAGACCACTTTACATTGTCATAGTAACCTGATTCCTATCTCACCTGCAGCAGGTAGATGACCCTGACGACCTCTTGGACGTGGCGTGTGATTGGCTGAAGGACCCAGGCGCTAGGCAACATCTCCCCTCGGACAGCCTCAACACTGGGCCGAGGGAGAGACTCCTCGAAGACTGACTGCATGGCCAGCACACACAGCTCATCCTAGGAGAGAGAGAGAAGGGCACTGAGTTAGTAGTCAGTCTCTTGCTGTAGACAAGGCTAGGAAAACTCCTGGCCCTAGCTATAGGACAGTAAGAATCCATTGTATCATTGCCCCTGAAACGAGGAGGTCTTCTGTCCCCCTCATACCAGTTGAACATTCAAAAGAAATCTTGGTAAGAAGGAGCAGGTAAGCTTAAACTTTGAACTTGGTAAGTTGAAACTTGGGATTCAGCTGCAGGTCCAGCAAGTGACTGGCCCCTGAACTCTGACCCTACTGACCTGTTGTGACTGGGTGCTGATGCAGCAGAAGTCTCTGGGCTGTTTGAGGTGGCAGCTGGACGGGTCTGTCAGCAGGTAGACTGATGAGGAGAGACACATGGAAAAGCAAGTGGAAAAATTACAATCTGAATTTCAGTTTACTTCCTGGAAGTAATTGACATTTTAGTCATTTAGCAGAGGCTCTTGGACTGGCCCCCTGTGGGAATCGAACCCACAACCCTGGCGTTGCACACACCATGCTGGCGTTGCAAACACCATGCTCTACCAACTGAGCCACAGTTGCATACAGAAATGGAGCTGACTCATAGCGATAGATAGATGGTGCACAAAGCGTGTTTTAGCATGGGCAGCACCATTGAAGGCTTTCACCATTTTTAAGTAGTGAATTAACTCCAACTCTGCTATACTCCAGGCAGCAGACTAACCCAACTGAGTGCTGTCATCTAGTGATCGTGTCCAGGCGGACCGGACAGCCTCATGGTACAGGTGGGTCTTGGAGTGGTCTCGGACCATGCTCCACAGGCTGGCCAGGGGCCTCTCCAGCTCCACCGCCCCAAGGAAACAGTGCACAGAAGGGGTGGAGGAGGGCTTGTAGAAGGCCTGGACACCTCGCTCCACGCCCTGGTACCTATAGAGGAGAGAGGACAGGAAGGTTGCAAATACACAATCTGTAATATAAACCCAGTGGGAAAAGCCGGTTGAAATCACATCATTACAACAAGTTTTGTCTGCTGGGAGTGTAGCTAGTTATAACATGGTTTACTATTGGTTAACCTGAATGTAATAAAGGAGAAACCATGATGCAACTCACCTCCAACCAGCTGCAGCTTTCCCCATCACCAGGTTCCCAATGTCACCAGCAGCAGCCAAGCGCACCTGGGGCACAGATGAGAACATGTTTCTTAGTTTAGCAAACGTGCAACAACGAACAAGTACATAGTCCAAGGTAAATTGGAAATGTGTATTTTTGCTGTCTTGTGTTATTCTATAAAGTTTAATTGAATTGTACCTCAGCCATAGCTCGACCAAGCAGACAGGAAGTGAAGTCCTGATAGGCTTTCGATATGGACGAGGCGGAGCCAAGGGAGGCGGTGCGCTGTCGTAAGTTCGTAGGAGATGACGGTGAGGATGACATCAGAGGGTCATACCCTGACACACCAGGCTCCAGACGTACATCTAGACAAGATATAATAGAAAAGACATACACATGGTTATAATAGGTATTAAAAACAAAGTAGAAAAAAAGAAGGAACCCGCACACTGCTCTTGATAGTCTTGACGAAGGCCATGAGGCCTATACGTAAAGCTCTGACGTAGGCCGTGAGGTTGATACGTAAAGCTCTGACGAAGGCCGTGAGGTCGATATGTAAAGCTCTGATGAAGGCCGTGAGGTCGATACGTAAAGCTCTGACGAAGGCCGTGAGGTCGATACGTAAAGCTCTGATGTAGGCCGTGAGGTCGATATGTAAAGCTCTGACGAAGGCCGTGAGGTCGATATGTAAAGCTCTGACGAAGGCGGTGAGGTTGATACATAAAGCTCTGACGAAGGCTGTGAGGTCGACACATAAAGCTCTGACGAAGGCGTGAGGCCGATACGTAAAGCTCTGACGAAGGCCGTGAGGCCGATACGTAAAACTCTGACGAAGGCCGTGAGGTCGATACGTAAAGCTCTGACGAAGGCGGTGAGGTTGATATGTAAAGCTCTGACGAAGGCGGTGAGGTTGATACATAAAGCTCTGACGAAGGCTGTGAGGTCGACACATAAAGCTCTGACGAAGGCGTGAGGCCGATACGTAAAGCTCTGACGAAGGCGGTGAGGCCGATACGTAAAACTCTGACGAAGACCGTGAGGTCAAAATATAAAGCTCTGACGAAGGCGGTGAGGTTGATACATAAAGCTCTGACGAAGGCCGTGAGGTCGACACATAAAGCTCTGACGAAGGCGTGAGGCCGATACGTAAAGCTTTGACGAAGGCCGTGAGGTCAACACATAAAGCTCTGATGAAGGCCGTGAGATCGATACGTAAAGCTCTGACGAAGGCCGTGAGGTCGATATGTAAAACTCTGACGAAGGCCATGAGGTCGATATGTAAAGCTCTGACGAAGGCCGTGAGGTCGATACATAAAGCTCTGACGAAGGCCGTGAGGTCGATATGTAAAGCTCTGACGAAGGCCGTGAGGTCGATACGTAAAGCTCTGACGAAGGCCGTGAGGTCGATATGTAAAGCTGTGACGAAGGCCGTGAGGTCGATACGTAAAGCTCTGACGAAGGCCGTGAGGTTGATACGTAAAGCTCTGACGAAGGCCGTGAGGTCGATACGTAAAGCTCTGACGAAGGCCGTGAGGTTGATACGTAAAGCTCTGACGAAGGCCGTGAGGTTGATACGTAAAGCTCTGACGAAGGCCGTGAGGTCGATACATAAAGCTCTGACAAAGGCCGTGAGGTTGATATGTAAAGCTCTGACGAAGGCCGTGAGGTCGATATGTAAAGCTTATTAAAAAGCAGTCATACTATCAAGAGCTGCGTGCATAATCCTTATTTTTTTCTCATTTTATTCAACTGTTACCATGACCCTGCAAAAAAGATAGCTCAGATGTGTGAGTGCCTTTTGAATTTTGTATTAAAAACAAAGTAACACTTCACTTAAAGCCTACAGGTATAATGCGTAATGCATTTATAATGTCATGTAAGACTTGTCCTAAGCATGTATGACCCCCCCCCCCCCCCTTTTAATGTCTTATTATCATTTCATAGTAATCCTGTACTGACTAAATAACAGCCTTTTTGAGTCAGTTTAACGTGTGATGAAGATGTAGAGAGTGGTTGCTGTCTTGTGTTGGTGAGTCAGTCCTCACCCTGGGCAGAGAGCCAGCCACGCTGGGTCTTCACACTCTGAGAACCACAGATGGGAGGGCGAGACCTGACCTTCAGCCCATCACCCAGGACCTCAGTGACCTGGCACCAGACAAAAACAACACAGAGAATTCATTAGGACTCTTCCTTTATTCCTGGTCTATTTGAATAGGGATGGATACAAACACATTGACACACTGAATAATATTTATATATTCCTTAATTCCATTATTAAACTTTTAGGTTGTGTGTATTGTTGTGAATTGTTAGATATTACTGCACTGTTGGAGCTAGAAACACAAGTATTTCACTACATCCGCAATAACATCTGCTAAACATGTCTACGTGACAAATACAATTTGATTTGATTTGAATAAACAATTGTCTGATGCATTGCACCATAGTGAATATAGTCTGCTGTAAGTTCCAACACCCTTAACACCCTTAAGGTTAATTTACAGTAAGTCTACCGACTGTCCATATATATATATAATATTCTACACACTTAGAAAAAAATATGCTATCTAGAGCCCAAAAGGGTTCTTCGGCTGTCCCCATACGATAACCATTTGAAGAACCCTTTTTGGTTCCAGGTAGAAGAACCCTTTGGTTCCAGGTAGAACTGTTTTGGGTTACATGTAGGGCCCTTTCTACAGAGGATTCCTCATGGAACCCAAAATTGTTCTGCCTGTAAAAAAAGGGTTCTATCTGGAACCAAGGAGGGTTCTGCTATGGAGAAAGCGGAAGAACCCTTTTGGAACCCTTTTTCTAAGAGTATTGTGCTCTATAGACCTGTTGTCAAACTGACTATAAACCAGCCATTAGGATTAACTTTATTGAATTTAGTTGTTCAGGGACAGTGCAAATTAATCAACATTACTGTAAATGTACCTGTTTTCAAGTGCAAGTCCCTGGGCTTAAGAAAGCAGCAAAAACATCTTCAAAGACTAGTACAGTACCTCCAGTGTCAGTGAGGGTCTACTGCCGTCCTTCAGCTGAGCTGTGTTACCACTGTTGTAGCCAGAGGTTGGTCCAGAGGATAGGCTCAGACTCGACCCAGTGTACAGTGTACTGCTGCTGACTCTGGTCCGATACCGCAAGTCATCCTAAATGAGAATAAATTATCAGTTGACAGAGAAGAAGAGAGAAAGATGTTTTAGGAAAACAGCAACTGATCAGAGGACAACGTAAGTCTCTGACTATAAGGTGAGTTTTTTTCATGGTCCTTTGTGCCGGATCCATGAAAAAGAGCTCCGCCTTCTAGTCGATGTGAAAAAATAAAAAATCCATGGAGAAAATATGCTGAATACATCTTGGGCTTTCAACTGTCTACGGAGTGTGAAACTATGACTTCTTGCTGTGACTAACCTTGACCATCTGAGACAGAGTCTGTCGCTGGAGCCGTCTTTTCTCTTGCTCTGTTCTCTCACGGAGCCGTTCCCGTGCGCGGGATATCTCTGTCATGGCCTCCTCACGGGCACGGCCGTAGTCACGCAGAAGATGCTCTATCTCAGGGGGATATTCACCCTCTCCTCTGGGTAGATCTGGGATCCTGGGGAAAGATGAGGAAGATTTACAATCAATCAATTGATGAATCAATTAATCAACAACTGTATAAAGTCCTTTTTAGAATAATATTTGTCACAAAATGTTTTACACTTCAGACACTTGAGAATTGGACATGGAAAACTGTTGACCAACGTAAAAATAATCAAAACAAAAATGTGACGTGGTGTGGATTGTGGAGTGTCTTACATCCTGCTCGCTACTACCTCCTGACGGAGCTGTTGAAGGTAGCCTCTGCAGCGACTGGGCAGGGCTGAAACCCTGGAGTCTTTTTGAGGAGGAGATCTGGGTTGAGGAGGGCACCGGGTGAAGTGGTGCTTGGTGGGGCTGAGGCTGCGAGCCCTACGGCAGGTCTGAAGCTGAGCTTCCCTGTCCTTTCTCAAACTCTCAATGCTCCTCCAGTGCCTGATACAAGAGGAACATAGGGAATCATTTACATTTTATAAACTACCATTTTAAATTAATCTAATTACATCATAATATCAACACAATCACATCCTTAGGGACATTTAACCTTACCGGTCATAGAGCTGCTGTTTGGTAGGGACAGGGGACGGTTCCTCCTCCTTGGTTCCTCCAGATGTCAGCATCTTTAACAACGTGTCCGTCTCTCCCAGACCATAGTGCAGCTTGGCTTCAGTCAGCTCCACGGTCAGATGATGAGGGTTCATGTTCAGTTGGACTGTAGCCATGACCTGCTCTCGCTCCTTACGTAGCCTCTCTATCTCTCTTGTCTTTTTGTCCTTATGGAACGTGGACTCTGGACTCAAGCTGAACTTTGACTCCTGGCTCTTCAGCTCAGCCCACTCTGGCTGGTTCCTCTGTGCTTCATGACCAGTAGGTAGATACATGGCTGGTTTCATTAATCTATTAGTCCGTCCTATCTCAGAGGGATGCTGACTGATACCAGACCAGTTGGTGAACTTGTTGTGCACAGGTAGGTCCTCAGGGAGCCGCTGGTGATCTAGCTGATGTGGGAAGTGTTGGAAGTCGCAAGTGTGGGTGACTGGGTTGGTGTTCACTAGAATGTCTGTGTTGCACTCGCTTGGGGCCAACGACACCATGTCATCCTCCTGAACATGGATGGTGCTGTCACTGATAGGGGAATGTTCATAAGCACCAGTGAAGTGCTCCACAGGACACCCTGATGATCTACTGTTGTGGTAATCTATTGAATGTCTTCTGTAGTTTAGTTGATCTCCAAAAGTAGAGATGTATTTCTCCTCCTGTTTGGACTCACCAGTCTGACTAAAGACGAGAGAGGTGTGGTTCTGCATAGCGACTCCATTACTGCTTAGAACAGAAGGAAGGGACCATATTGGACATTGGCTGGTTTTGTGCCATAAGCTCATTTCCCTTTCTTCGTCGTGGATGACAACGCTGGTTTCATTGTGGATGTAACTGTCGATGGACGAACTAAGACTTTCTGAGCATCCATCAGACCCTTTTGGGCTTGAATGGCTGAGGGCACTCACATTCTCGAGGAATATCAATCCCATTGATTTTGTGGTGGAGTTATCACCTGGCTTCTCACACAGATGAAGGGAGTCATGTCCTGATATATTATCATTCTTTATGAAAGACATGCATGCTTTGTGTCCGCTGTAACTTAAACAAGTTGTTGACTGGTCCGAAATGTGGTCTTTACTTCGGTTTTGCATCTCAAACTTCTGTTCTTCTTTGAGACTCTGTAAATACTTTATTCTGCTCTGGTTGGAACCAGCCCTGGGACCCACAGTGAGAATGGGTGAGCATGCACGGTCTGTGAAGCTCACTTGTTTTCTATAGCCTATTCCCGGGTCACTCCTTCTCAAGATATTATGGCTTTCTGGTCTGAGTATTTCTGACAAATTATGGCAGACTTCAGACACTCCCAAGCTTTTGGAGGAGGACACTCTTTCAGGATTGCAGTCCTCATTGCTTCTATGACGAATGGCAGAATTTGAATGATTGTGACGTTGGACAGTCTCCAGGGAAGGGACTTTGTGCGGGAGACTCTCTGGTTCCAAGATAGATCTTTGGTTAACAGTGGAGCCATTGAGTCGCAGGTCAGGCATGCTCTGAATATTATCATCCAGGTTTTTCTTGAGTTGATGTTGAAGGGGAAGCCCTTTGTCTTGTGACACATTGAGAACTTCTGAGCCAATCACTTTGACTATCACATTAACTTCATGGGCTTTGGACCTCTCCGTGGACAGAGTTTGGTGGATAGACATTTTGTCTTGTACGGGTGTTAAAGTCCTTTCGGTCTGGATCCCAATATCTACTGCAGTTTTGGTTGAGCAGTCTCTCTTCATCCAATCTATGGAGGAGTACAGATGAGATGAAGATTTAACATTTCTTATCAGGCTATGTTTGAGGCTATCGCCAGACCTCATACCCTGAACATTCCCCAGAAGATCAGACGTGTTTACAATAAGCTGTGAGAGATGCTCAGACATGTTCTGAAGGCTGGCCCATGTGGTGGTCTCTCTACAGGCCTCTGTGGTCTTCTGCGACACTGGTACCTGAGTGCTGCTCTTTCTGTGACGGTTGTTTCTCCTCTGTAGATCACCATGGTTGATTGTTGTCTGAGTCGTGGTTTCTTGAGTGAAGGTTGTCTGGGTACTCTGGTCACATCTGGTGTTTGTTTCAGACCTCTGAAACCCATTACCCTGAAACTCCCGCTCTGAAGAGTCATAAACCAACATGATCTCATCCACCTGGCCAGTGCTGTTACCAAGATCTCCAGATACATTGTAGCAAGAAGATGAGTTACAGCTCATGGTCAGGGTCACTTGTTGATTGTGATCGTCAACACCGGAGACTTGGTTAGTACGTTCTTTCAGATGGGCGTTGAGGGACATTTGATCTTTGGAATCTTCCTCCATGCTGCTCAGGGTGCTGGAGAGTCCCTTGTTGTTGGAGTAAGTGCTCAGGTGGGAGTTGAAAGGAGAGTTCTGCACGTTTAAACCATTGTCGACACTGCAGCATCTAGTGATACATTTGGCAGTGGAATCCAGCAGCAGTGATTTACAAGAAATGTCAGTGGCACTTCCAAACACCTGGTTCTTGTAGCAGCTTTGGTTTGGCTCTTCTTCTTGCCATTGGTGAGCAAAGGGATTGATGGCGCTGGAGGCAAAATGCATTGGCGAATCTTGAGTCTTTGGTGTGTAGGGTGACATCTCAGTTTCTTTGATACTGGAAGATATGATTTTCTCACGATTTGTCCTTTTCTCTATATGTGGTGATTGCCCATTGGGGCAGTGTTCTTTCTTACCCAAACTGATGCCAACTCCAGCTTTACCATCATATTTATATGGGGTCCGGTCAGTACAAGCTTCCATAGTGTGATTGTCTTTTGACTGTGGTGATTGTCTTTTCACTACAGAAATTTCTCCACCATTGCATTGAATCATCTCCTCTAATTTTCCATTAGTTTGAGTTCCTGACTTCATTCTTGTTGATGAAGACCTGTTTTGATCCAACCTGGGAGGGATTCTCTCTTCTTCATCTGAGGAAGACTTGAGTGTGGAGTCAGAGGATGAGCTAGGAGGTGCCTGGGCTTTGGACCTTCTGAACCTCTTTGACTTTCCCTTTTTGCAATGAACAACACTGCTGCCACAGAACTGATGAGATTGCCTGCAATTAGATGTTTTGGTATTTCCCTCTCTGGACATGATATCTCTGCAAATGTCACCCAATATCTTCATATTAGCATCACTACTTCCATGTGTTATTTGGGATGGAGAAGATCCAATACTATTTATTTTACTTGGTACGTCAAACAAGGTTCCAGGAGATTTTGCCAGTGGTCCATCAGTCATTGACCCTTCTTCATTTTTAGCCATTTGGCAATCTTTGGTATTGTCAGAGGCAAAGTTGCTCACATTGCACTGAGCCTTCAACCATTTTTCAACAGGACATGTTTTGTGTTTTACACTGGGATGTTTATTTTTAGGATCAGTATCGACGGTCACACAAGTCTTATGAAATTTGTCTACCTGAGTTTTAGATGAGCATTTTGACTGTGGTAGTTCCTGACTCAGTGAGCACTTTGACTGTGGTAGTTCCTGAATCAGATTTGTGGCACAGGGAGGGTCTTTTTGGAGCTCTTTTCTGACCTCAATGTGATTTCTGCCTTTCTCCAGTAGCTTCTGTGATTCACATAAATTATTTGAGAGTGGTTGACTGTTGTGGTGCTTCTCAATGTTTTCTGGTGTACATTGAGTTCCGCTTTTATCAGAGAGTGAATGTACAGCTGCATGCCGATGGCAATCATTTAAGTAAAGTTGCCCACTTGTACCCGTTGAGGTCAATTTGCATTGGTTCTTGCTTTCGCCTTGAACCTCATATTCTGAATCCATTATGAGGTCCCTTGCATGTGCAAAGGCCATATTCGGTGGCGTAGTCACTGAGGACACTGTTCCTGGGCAGCTCTGGAGAGGATGTAGAGCACTAGGTTTCAGGTTTTGCTCAGGTGAAGTGGCCTGGTTCACAGTTTGTTTATCGTTATTACTAAGACAAGCATGATGAGGATGATATATCTCAGGACCTGTTTGCTTCTTTATGTTCTCCATATGTGAAAAAGAGACATCCCTTTCAAACACTTTCCCTTGAGAAAGTAAGAATTCTTTGAGTGCAGTGGAAGTGGAAGTAGACATTGAAGAACATCCCATTGGTAGCAGTACAGGCTTGTTGATGTATTCAGGTTTCCCTCGGTTCTTCAATGCCAGACTTAATTGGATCTCATGGCTTTTAACGGTGAAAGATGCTGCACCAGAATTGACACTTGCATTCGGTTTAATGACAGAACAGCCAGAAGCATCTTGACCCTTGTATTCCCTTGCATCAACATCAGTTATTCCATTTTTCAGTTGCACTTCTCTCACGTTCTCTTGAAAGCTCTGACTTAACTGGGACTCTGAGGAGATCTTTGTCCTAATGTCTGGGTCATTCCCTTTACTTATCAAACTTAGTTGATTCATAGAATTTAATTTGATGGAAGTAGAGAGTCTAAGAACCTTTCCATGGCTCACGTTTGCCATGTCTGTCGTGTTGTCCATTTTTAGAATCTCAGAACTGATACAAGACTTTTCTGATGTTGAACAAGAGCCTGGCTTAATGATTACCAGTGGATCATCAGCTATTTGATGATCCTCCACTGCTTGTAGACCATTTGGTGAATCGCATTTGTTAGGATTACTTGTTGGAAAAGCATTAAGGATTTGACTACTTTGACTGTCCATTTCACTGTTACTGTTGTCTCCACCCCCATCTATAACTGACATCCTCATATCCTCCTTCATCACCTCTGAGATTCGGTGGTCTGATGTACTACTGTTACTATCGCCATGGTGATGTCCCCATCTAACATTCTCTACATCTCTTCTCTTGCTTTTTGAGTTTAGACTTTCACCCCACCCTTGAACTTCTCTTTCTTCACCTTGTTCTACTTCTCTTCTCTTTTCAATAACGGCCTTCTCTCCAAAAGGAGACTCTTTATGGCCTCCCGTGTCAATGGTTTTATGGCCACATGGAGAGAGATTTTCATGGGATATGTGCACCGACACTGACATTGCTACTAAAGCAGAGGTATCTCGTTGGAAGTGACCTTCATTGCAGCTCAGATTTAGTTTAAATGAATCGACTGCAGAGGAAGTTTGTTTGTCTTTTAATTCACTGGTGTTATTGTTGTCATCTGGTGAAATAACTTCCTGGCTGTTCTTGACTGTTACAGTAGAGAATGCTACGAAGTCCCCTCCATTGCTCCTCTTTGGAATTTTCAAGCTGGCAATGAAACTGTCCTGCAGGCCTTTGTTCTTCTTTATGGAATTTTTACAAGATGCTTTGAAAAACTTGTGCTCTGGCAACACACAGTCCTGCTTTGGCAACACACAGTCCTGCTCTGGCAACACACAGCCCTGCTCTGGCAACACACAGTCCTGCTCTGGCAACACACAGTCCTGTTCTGGCAACACACAGCCCTGCTCTGGCAACACACAGTCCTGCTCTGGCAACACACAGCCCTGCTCTGTGACTTTGGCTTCAAGCTTTTGCAGCATTTTAAACTCACTTTCGAGTGATATGTCTTTGGTGTTGCTTGCTTTGCAAAACTCCTCATCTCTGATTTCGTCCATGTCTCCATCTAAATTGCATAGTTCATTATCTCCAGAATAATTATTTGGGGCACTTTTGATGGCAGGTGTCTCATTCAACATCTCACCTTCAGTTTTAGGGTAAGTTAACATACTGGCTTTTGACTGATGACTGTAGGTAGACAAATTAGCATCGGTGTAGTTTGTTAGGTCTGCTACTCCCACAAACATCACTTCTGGAGATAACGTGACCTGCTGCATCTGAGGCCCATGAAAAATGTCAGCCTCCAATGTTGATGTTGATGGAGTGCATTGAATCTTATATTCAATGGTTGGAGCACATGCAGATCTACGTGAAGGAAGCTCTGCTGAGACATCTCTACTTTGATTTTGGAGTAAACATGGATCATCAATAGATCCTTTCAGCAAACCTTCTGAACTGACTAACTGACGTTCAAAATAGCCCTTACAACACACCGCCTCATGATTCAATGGCATCATCAAATGTAGCGGTGACATTTTGAGAAGCTGAGAATCTGGGAAATTCAAGGAATCAGTTGAAACCCCAAGTCTTTGTTCCTCTACTGGAACATGTTCACCCTCTGTGCTGTCGGTAGATGCGGAGCTATGGGATCCAGTGGATCCAAATCCACGCTGACAGTCAGACAGATCCACACTGATGGGGCTGGGACTACTGTTGCTGTCCAAAGCACCATGACTAAATACCATCCTCCTCCTCAACACGGCAGAGTCCCTAAGTATCCTAGGACTATCTGCTGCATCAGTGGAGGACCATGCATCTGTAAGCACTAGCAAACTCTCTGGTTCCCTCACACTACAGCTGCTCAGAGAGCAAGGGCTGCTGGTCAACATGGTGTGGACGTGCCCAAGCTCTTCACTCAGCTTTGATACAGGATCCCTACACCTGGGTTCTGTTGCTGGCTGCTTCTGGTACAGTGATTCCATTGTTGCACTGGTTGCTTTATTGACTTGGGTTTTAGGACCGCCATGAGGGCTCCAGTAAGCCTCTGCTGGCATTTCATTAGGTTTCCCAAGGTCTTCTCTTCCCTCTTCAGTTGGCTGAATCTCCGACGCCATGTTTATAGTTTTTCCAGTTGAGGGATTGAGAAAACCCCTCACCACAGAGTGACTGGGTACTACCACAGTCCGTCTCTGTGCTGGCCTTGCTGCAATATGCTTCCCTCTGCTCTCCATAGCCAGTGAGTCCTTCGACATCTGACTGTCTTCACTCTCTCCTTCGCTCTGAATAACCTCCTCCTGCTTCAGCTGCTCTGCCAGGGCTGTAGCGTAGACTGAGGACAAGGAGTCCACAGAGAACAAGCTGTCACAGTCTGAGGATTGGTCACCCTCCTCTTCCCCCTTTTCTTCTTCCTCACCGTCATACTTCTCCGATCCTGCCAGTCCCAATCCCTGCGGTCTCTCCACCCACCTTAGGGTGCTAGTCTGGTTCATCAGAGTCTCTGCACTATGCCACCATCTTTGTCTCCGCCCACAATCATGTGAAGGAGTCTTCTGATCAAGGTCCTCACATGAGACAGTTGTTTTCATCGTGCATTTCTTCCTGCTCATCTTGACGCCTTCTACACCTCGCTTTTGTTTCCAGTGAAATCGGCTTGCTGTTTTACCACTAGGCTTGGTCCCTCTGCCTCCAATACTCAGTCTTGATGGTGATTTTCTAAACACCCTGGCCAACGGTGTCTTTATCCCAGGGCCGACTGAGCATGATAAGACCTTCCGAATCGTTTCCAACCCTTTGCTACTACCACGGGGAAGGCTCTTCACTCCCTGACATGGAGCCCACTGAGTCTGACTGCTAGATTTGCTTACTGTAACTGTTGGTCCCTTTATGATGACATTACTGCTTGACTGTAGGGTCCCTCCATTTGGTGATTGTGATGGGTTCTGATTGTTCTTGAATATAAATTCAAGTCCATGTTTTGGAAGCAGTGGTTTCCTCTCTGGTCTTTCATGACATGGCGGCTGAAATAGAGCCTCCTCCTTCACAGGCGGCTTGAGGTTCTCTGAGGAACTTGCTCTACTCCTGTACCCATGCACCTGACTACTGTGTCGTGTTCCTGAGGAGAATGTGTTGGAGCGACTCCTTGTCCTCTCGCGTGGAAGACGTTCATCAGACACCCACTGCCTGGAACTGATGGATCCAAATGTCAGTTCAGATGGTCTGTTTCTCTTCAGGAAGTGGCTGTTGGGGAAAACAAAACAAAACAAGGGATAAGGACATTATAATTTACAACATGTCTGTGTAATTCCATTATGCTAAATATTAGCTTGAATAAGTATCTTTGTGGGAGACTAGCCTACTTGTGCTGACCTGAAGATTGGGCTGTGTTGGGGGTATAAGCGGGACAGAAGGTCTGATGAGACAGAATGCCTGCGCAAAACAGGTTGACGTCCTCTTGAACTTGAGGGGGACCCCAGGCCAGGAGACACAGGGCTCTCTAGTCCAGGTGGCAGGGCCTTCTCTAGCCTCTGCAGTTCCCTCTTAGCCTCCAGTAGATGGCGCTTGCGAGCGATCCTCTCCAGCTGGTAGTGCAGCCTTTTGCGTCGAACATGGCTCTCGGCGCGCCGCAGGGAGTGATGTCTTAACAGCTCCTCCTGAACCACCTTCTTCCTGTATAGAACCACTTTAGAGGGCGGAGCAACTCTTTGATCACACTCTTCATCAGAACCTTCCGAATCTTCCGTTAGCAGGCTGTCTAGGATGGGAGCTGGTATAGGATCAGTTGGTATAGGATCAGTTGGTATAGGATCAGTTGGTATAGGATCAGCTGGTATAGGATCAGTTTGTATAGGATCTGTCTGTATAGGATCTGTCTGTAAAGGATCATTCTGTAAAGGATCAGTTCGTATAGGATCATGCTGAATAGGATCAGTCTGTATAGGATCAGCCTGTAAAGGATCAGTCTGTATAGGATCAGCCTGTAAAGGATCAGTCTGTATAGGATCAGTCTGTAAAGGATCAGTCTGTAAAGGATCAGTCTGTACACTAAACTCCTGAGTTCCTACTTCCTCTAACGTTATAGCTGCCAGACGCTGCTTCTCTTGTAAGATCCACTGCTGGACTGAAGACAGATGAAAGAGAACATATTTAACATGCACATACAAAAAGTGATAATTTCCTTGTATAACTTAATTCTACAGAGACACATATAAGAAATAAATATTTAAGCTATTCTCTCAAAGTATATCCTATGTATTTAGCACTGTAGCCTATATTTAAGTAGAGGTGTACTCACTGTCAGTGTATCGTTGTCTCAGATGGGCCTGTTCTCTCTCTAGTTCTCTCTCAGCTCGTCTCTGTTCAGTCTGGATCTCTTGGCGTAGACACTCCACATACCCCCTCTGCTCCTCCACGCACCTCACCTGGTCCTCAACACACTGTAGCCTGGGGAGAGGCTCCTTACCCTCAGCCTCACGGTCACCTGTCTGCCCCTGGACTGCCTCTTCTCCAGCCCTGTTCACATACAGATACACAAATAATATTTCACACATATATGACACAGTTATACACAATTATACTTTGAGGTAGACAAGAGAGATGAACATGGGCCTCCCGCTGACTTTTTACGTGGCTCAAGTGGTGTTAACCAAAAACGGCTTTGAGAATGTTTTCTACATCCAGTCACAGGGCACTCCGATGGGGTCCCCATTCACACCAAATTCCGCACATTTATTCATGGGGAAGTTTGAAGATTTGTTTATAATGGTAGTTAATTTTTCCCCCTTTTGAAATGTTGGTTCCATTACATGAATGTTGTTTTTCATTTGGAGTGGGACATATGAGCAACTGGAAGAGTTCAGACCGTACATTGATTTCAGGTTACCTACTATGAAATTCACTCTGGAATCCAATGAGGAAACTGTTTCTTCTTTGGATGTATTGGTTAGCAAAGGCAATGGACTTCAGACCACTGTATCGCCAGAAGATGAATATAAACAATTTCCTGCATTATTCAAGTTACCATCCGTCTACTCTTAGACAATAGTCTACCTTACAGCCAGCTGCTGAGGGTCAGAAGAATATGTATTGCTGACAATGAATTAGAAAAACATGCCACCACCTTGTGTGATCGGTTTGCCTCCAAGGGTTATGATAAGAACTTGTTGGATAAGTGTGTTTGTAAAGTACGTAATGTTACACGGGACAGCTTATTGACTCCTAAACCTGCCCTTTCTAATGATCAGGCTACTGTCTTTTTCTTCTACGTATTTCCCTCCCTCTCAGGCTGTTAAATCCTCCATTAAAAAGCATTGGCATGTTCCGTGTATGGACCCCTCTGTGGGCCGGGCCTTTTAGAGTATCACTAAATTCACTTTTAAACGTGCCAGAAACCTAAGGGACAGCCTGGTAAGCGCAGATTAATATGTACCCCCATCAGAATTGTCTATCTACCCTCCCCTCAAGCAATTTTCCATGTCATAATTGTGTGAACTGTGATGCAATAATCAAGGGAAATTTCTTTCCTCACCCTCATACAGGAAATAAATGTATGTCAGGGGTAGAATTTCCTGTAAAATTAACATTTGTGGTCTATTTACTGAAGTGTCTATGTGGCTATTATGTTGGAAAGTGTAAGAGACAATTGAAAGTAATATTATTACAGAGCACAAGAGCAACATCAAAACTGGTGACGAGAAGTCCCCTGTAGCCAGACACTTCAACGTGGTCAGACATGATGTGTGCGAACTGAGGTTTCATGGTTTAGAAGTTGTACAGCCATTTAAGAGAGGAGGTGATAGAGAAAAGTTGCTGTTACAGAGAGAGACATTTTATATCAATGTCTTACAAACACAGATCCCTAGAGGCTTTAATGAAGAACTCCTGTCAGCAACAGGTGCCCTTTTTTTGTATATTATTCTTCATTTGAAGCTCTCCAAACGCTGTCGGAGTCTTCCGCCGCAACGCATCCGCTGATGCAAAACATTTGTACATTTAAGCTGAAAGAAAATTTCAGTGAGTATGTTTTTTTTTCTTTCTTCCGGTATATGCCTTTTGATCTACAAACATTTGAGCTGATCAAGTCAGAACACATCTTTCTATAACCAAGAGGTAAAGCCAGACAATACCAAGTACAAGGAGGAGACAATAGAAAAGACATAGTAAAAACCTAGGTCTGATCATTTACCTCAACAGTTAAGATCCCTGAAATGGCCATCATCGCAAAACAATCTTTTACTGGCTCCTTGGCAGAGTTTATATGAGAGTTCCTGTTGTTGAGTTTAATGTAGCATCCTCTACTGTAACCAAGCAACGGCCAAGCCTTGCATGTCAACAACAAGTTGTGATTCCACCAAGACACTGATGTAAGCTCTCTCTTCCTCTCTCTCACTCTCTCATATAAATGAACAACATGCATGAATCATTCACCATTTTATCCCTTGCACCTGCACCATCGGTAGGTTGTACTACAAAAGACTACCGTAATTTCTGGACTATTAAGCGCACCTGAATATAAGCCGCACCCACTGAATTTAAAAACAAATATTATTTTGAACATAAATAAGCCGCACATGTCTATAAGCCGCAGGTGCCTACCGGTACATTGAAACAAATGAACTTTACACAGGCTTTAACGAAACACAGCTTGTCAACAAAAATAAATAGGCTTTAACGAAACACGGCTTGTAACCAAAAAAATAATAATTAGCAGTAAGCTTTAGTTGTCTTTTTGAGTTAGGTACAAAAAAGTTGTCTTTTTTAGTTAGGTACATGACTCATAATGGTAACGTTAGTTAGGTACATGACTCAATGGTAACGTTAGTTAGGTACATGACTCATAATGGTAACGTTAGGTACATGACTCATAATGGTAACGTTAGCTAGGTACATGACTCGTAATGGTAACGTTAGTTAGGTACATGACTCGTAATAGTAACGTTAGCTAGGTACATGACTCATAATGGTAACTTTAGCTAGGTACATGACTCGTAATGGTAACTTTAGTTAGGTACATGACTCATAATGGTAACGTTAGTTAGGTACATGACTCATAATGGTAACGTTAGCTAGGTAGATGACTTGTAATGGTAGCGTTAGTTAGGTACATGACTCATAATGGTAATGTTAGCTAGGTACCGTAATTTCCGGACTATTAAGCGCACCTGAATATAAGCCGCACCCACTGAATTTAAAAGAAAATATTATTTTGAACATAAATTAGCCGCACATGTCTATAAGCCGCAGGCGCTTACCGGTACATTGAAACAAATGAACTTTACACAGGCTTTAACGAAACACGGCTTGTAACAAAAATAAATAGGCTTTAACGAAACACGGCTTGTAACAAAAATAAATAGGCTTTAACAAAACACGGTTGTAAATGTTTTTTTTTTAAATTAGCAGTAGGCTTTAGTTGTCTTTTTGCACTGAGTCAATTCCTCACGCTGCTGTTTCCAACGTCTTATCATCGACTCATTAAGACCAAGCTCCCGTGCAGCAGCTCTATTTCCTTTTCCAACAGCCAGATCAATCGCCTTCAACTTGAAAGCTGCATCATATGCATTTCTCCGTGTCTTTGCCATGATGAGGGTGACAAAATGACTACCATAATCAGAATGATGGGAAGTTTGAGAGCGCTCGATTTAATCTAAACAGTAAACAAAAAAGTTGTTTGTTCTTAACCCGTTCGGCAATTTCATTGGTCTAATGAAAGCTTCATGCCGCCAAAAAACTGAGCACGTCACAGAATGTGTTCTTTTGGAGAAATAAAAATTGAAAGCGGGAAAAATCCATATATTAGCCGCGTCATTGTTTAAGCCGCGAGGTTCAAAGCCTGGGAAAAAAGTTGCGGCTTATAGTCCAGAATTTACGGTACATATCAAATATGTATGCAATGGGTCTACTATGGGAGCTCAGCAGAAACAATTGGCTCAGCGTCGTCCGGTTTAGGGGAGGGTTTGGCCAGTGGGGCTTTACTCAGCACAATCCTTTTAGCACATGTGTAGTGAGCAGTATTCAGAGATGCTCCTGACCTGTGATTGTCAGTGGGTTGTGGTGAGTTTACATTCAGTGTGTGTGTTTACCTGGAATCAGAGGTCAAGGCTTGAAAATCATTGTAACTGCAGTTCAGTGCACCTTCACTGGCCTGTCAAGCAGATAATATGAGTTATCAATCAATCCCCCAAAAATCAGGAGCTTCTTCACGATCACAACATTACTGGTCAGCAGTACCCACCCGTCTCTGTTCTCTCATGACCTCAGCCTCTGCTGGGTGGTTGAAACGGAACTTGTGGACACCTCCAAGAGTGATCAAGGTCCCTGAAGATAGATAAGAGAGAGACACAAAGTGAAAATATGACGTCCCTGTTGAGGCTCAAAGCGCTACTCTAAACGCTCCTGTGGGTACTGTAAGCCATCAACTGAATTGTCCCTGTCAACTGAAGTGTAACGAGAAAGAAACTCTTTGACCAGGGATTAAAATGAGTGTGTGAGAACTAGGTGAGGGCCTACCTTGTGCCAGTCTGCAGGGCTCCGTCACCTCCCTGTCTTTGATCATGCAGACAGTCCCTGGCAGCGGCCTCAGGGTCACAACCCCAGACTGGTTCTCTATCTCACAGCTGGTGCCGCCCTGGAGGACTGGAGGGGAAAGACATACCACAAGGACTCAAAAATAAAACACACATTTGAAGTTGCAATTCTCCCCAAAATACATGTATTGCATGCGCAATGTCTATATGACATCAGCCTACCTATTTGGGATTCAACCAGTTTGTCCTGAGGTCCAATCCTGGTTACCCCCTCCTACAACAGACAGAGGGCAGCCAAGAGTTTAGGATGACAGAGAATTTAAACAGTGGATTGTTGAGAAAAAAAAATCTACAGAACTCTGGCGTCAGGTAGCCTAGTGTTTAAGAGCGATGGGCCAGCAACTGAAAAATTGCTGTTTCAAATCCCAAAGCCGACTACGTGAAAAATCTAGCGATGTGTCTTGAGAAAAGCGCATAACTCTAACTGCTCCTGTAAGTTGCAATGGATAAGAGTGTCTGCTAAATGACATAAATATTTTTTAAACTCTTAGCCTACCTGTCAGCAAAACAAGTATTTGTTTAACAAATGCTATCTTGTGGGAAAAAAGGCTATATTATGTAACTACAGGAACACTATCGATTCCCTGGTGGTTTCCGCTCTTTAAATACAGTGGTATAATCGCCAGGCCTAAAGACATTCTAGCCGTTGTCAGAATCAGGACAGTTGTAGCTACGTCCCCTGAGCGCCTCTTATCCAATCACATTCAGCCATTAGAGAAGTGAAAACACCATGAACGAGGGAGAAACATGAGAGAGGATGGAGTGAGATGCATCTGGTACAGCGAGCAGAACAGAGAGAGAATGAAGAACAGAATGTAACAGACCAAAAGAGAGACATTTTAGTCAGAGAAAGTCAAGAACAGAAAGTACAGAGGTAGTATAGAAGTATGTCAATGATTCCGTGGTTGTGAATACTTGTGGTGTGTGTGTGTGCGTGGTGCGTGTGGGTGTGTCTGCGTGCCCATGTGTGTGTATGTGAGTGTATGTTTCTGGTCTGTGTATACATGTGTGTATGCTCATACCCTGAGGTGATAGAAGGTAACAGGAAGTGGATGGGGAAGTGTTAGTATCCTAAGGTGTGTATTATATATACCCTGAGGTGATAGATGGTGACCCCGGTGCTGAGTACGTCCTGGTCCAGGGTAATGAGATGTGGTAAGAGAGAGTGGATGAGGAACCCACTCCGGTCTCTGTTGATATCCACACTGTACTGTTCCAACAGCTCCTTGTTGTCCCGCCAGCTCTCTGACCAGTCCTTCGTCAGCTCATCTACCTGGAGGATGGGAGGAGAGGATTGATTGATTGATTGATTGATTGGTTTGAATGAATTAAAAATACATGTAAAGTCCTTTCAGCTGGAGACAGTAGGGTCAGGTAAAGTGGAGAGTATTGATGTCAGGAAAGGATAAAATAAGTAAAAGTGGAGAATACAATTCTGGAGCAGTGTCAAGTAGATATGTAATTGATCGTTACTCTACCTTTAGTTCGTTCTGCAACACGATGACAGACAGACTCCCATCTCTCTGATCACTCAGAGAAGGGCCAGGATTCCGTTGCTACGATGGAATAAAATGAGAAATAAATCATTTTGGTCAATTTAGCAAGACAAATAACATGAAGGCAGTTAGCACTAATAATCTGAAATCGAAACCAGGTAATCTCAGATTATTCCATTCCTAATAATAATCCAGGAGGATCAGTACCATCTCGAAGCTGAGAAGCATACTCTTCAGCCTGTCTATCTCCTCACGTAGCTCTCTGATCAGCCTCACACTGGCATCCTGTAGACAGACATCACTTTTCATTTGAAAACGTTTCGCTACGGTGTGCCCAACAGAACAAATTTATACCTCACAGTAATAAAAGGCAGCGGATGACATGACAAGGCAATGGCCCCACAAATACAGAGCAACATCTCCAGAAGCCTTACCTCATTGACCCTGGGCTTGTTGACGATGTTCCTAGCGTGAGCAGCATAGTGCAGGGTGCTGAGAGTCTCATTGTAGCTGCTACTGGATGGGGACACAGCTGCAACAGACAGGGAATCACATTTACCACTGTAACAATAACACTACAGCCATTACAACCTCTGTGACTCAATACTGTAACAATAACACTACAGCCATTACAACCTCTGTGACTCAATACTGTAACAATAACACTACAGCCATTACAACCTCTGTGACTCTATCAACAACTACTATTGGTCTGGAAAAAAAGACAATGTCCATTTTATAATTCCAAAGTCCAACAAACATTGGTACTATTACATCAAGTAAGCATTTCACTGTAAGGTCTACACCTGTTGTATTCAGCATTTCACTGTAAGGTCTACACCTGTTGTATTCAGCATTTCACTGTAAGGTCTACACCTGTTGTATTCAGCATTTCACTGTAAGGTCTACACCTGTTGTATTCAGCATTTCACTGTAAGGTCTACACCTGTTGTATTCAGCATTTCACTGTAAGGTCTACACCTGTTGTATTCAGCATTTCACTGTAAGGTCTACACCTGTTGTATTCAGCATTTCACTGTAAGGTCTACACCTGTTGTATTCGGCGCACGTGACAAATAAACTTTGATTTGATCAAGTGCTTCCCTCTAGTCCCACTAGTTTACACAAATGTGTTTAGCCAATGTTTGTGACTGGATAGTCTCGCTTGCCAGACTCAGTGGCAGTATTCCACACGGCGGTTGTAGGAAGAGACTACAACTCACTGGCGATCATGATGGTCTTAGCGTTTCCTCCCAGGCTGTCTTTGAGGAGCCAGGTGAGGACTGAGTCCCTGTAGGGGATGAAGCAGTGTCTTCTCCCTCCTCCACCACCACCACCACCACCACCAGACAGACAGCTGGTGTGACTGGCCACACCGCTGCCCTCGCCCTCACTGGCCACACTGTTGATGCTCTGACAACTACTGGACATCTGAGAGTTCTGGGCTAGAGAGGGACGGACAGAGACAAGGGGAGGGTTGTGTTATAGAGACAGGAACAGAGATAGAGACAGGGAAAGAGAAAGGGACAGGTAGAGAGAGGGAAGGACAAGAGACAGGGACAGGGAAGGATACAGGGACAGGGTAACGGATTGTGTTAAAAGTAGGGTAGTCTCGCTTGGCTCATCTCACAATGTAGACTGTAGGGCACTGGGTTAGTTACGTGAGGTATACTTCTGTATGTAGAGAACATGATCTACAAATATCACCCTGTATGAATGAAATATGTTCATGTCACCCTGTATGAATGAAATATGTTCATGTCACCCTGTATGAATTAAAGATGTTCATGTCACCCTGTATGAATTAAATATGTTAATTTCACCCTGTATGAATTAAAGATGTTCATGTCACCCTGTATGAATTAAAGATGTTCATGTCACCCGGTATGAATTAAAGATGTTAATTTCACCCTGTATGAATGAAATATGTTCATATCACCCTGTATGAATGAAAGATGTTCATGTCACCCTGTATGAATTAAAGATGTTTATGTCACCCTGTATGAATTAAAGATGTTCATATCACCCTGTATGAATTAAAGATGTTCATATCACCCTGTATGAATTAAAGATGTTCATATCACCCTGTATGAATTAAATATGTTCATGTCACCCGGTATGAATTAAAGATGTTCATGTATGTTCAGTATGTTGTTTTGTACGATAAGCTAAATTCTGACAAAGCGATGGAACAACAGAGATGTAATTAAAAGGGATTTGAGAATAAAAGTCAGTACTTCAAATTAAAAGTCCCCTTTATTTACCCAGAGCAGAGATGACGATACCCAGTGTCACCAGGGATTTGTTGATGTTGGATCCCTCAGTGAGTCTGTCTCTGCAGTAGTGGGGGTCTGCTCTCTCACTTTCAGAACAATAAAACACAGCACACACTGGAAATGACATTCTCTAACGAGAAACTACAACACTGGAAATCAGAGGAGGCTGCTGAGGGGAGGACGGCTCATAATATGGCTGGAATGGAGCTAATGGAACGGCATCAAACACATGGAAACCATGTGTTTAATGTATTTGATACCATTCCACTAATTCCACTCCAGCCATTACCACAAGCCCGTACTCCCCAATTAAGTTGCCACCAACCTCCTGTGCTGGAAATGGTATCTACTGAAAAGCTGTGTTGTGATCAAATGAAACTGCCGGCTCAGTGAACACATAGTCATGGCAGAAAATATCCACTGGGGGCAGCTTGGTCATGCATACAAAGACCTTCTGGAATGATAAGGCATCTGGGAATCCGTCTCTAAATGTTGTCTATCACTAGCAGCACCAAATCACCAAGTAATATTCTGAGTATGTACTTGGCGAATAAAGATGATTCTGATTCTAAATAAGCATGGCAACCTCTTTACCAAACTCACCTGCCAGCCAGGTCTACCAGGTTGATCTTGCTTACAATCTCTGAGGGAAGGTTGTTCTCCAGAATAGCCTATATGGGACAAAAAAAAACATACTTTTTCGATGCTTTAATTGCAGTAAGAACTACTGTGATTGGTGGATTGGCAGGGTCGTGACCTGGGTGAGTGAATCTAAGTGATGGGACTGGATTGACACCGGGTTGTGACCTCACCTGGGTGTACTGGATAGTGAAGATGGCATGGGATCTGCTGCTGGCGTCGTGGATGTGTGTTGCCGCGGTGATGCGGTTGGCAATGCCCTCCTCCAATAGGTCCACCGCCTGCTTGTAGTCAGACACCACATGCTGGGACAGGTCTGAGGAGAGGACAGACCGACAAATCTTTAATTAAACAACCCTGGTTGAGATGGCAGTGATGTGGGATTAGGAAGTGATGAGCAACTAAATTCTGTTGCCTCAGGATTCCGGTTTGTCAGTAGAAACTCCCAGCACAGAGCTGAATCCCATTTTGTGTCACAGCCACAGTAACCCTCAACTTCTAATTTCCAAATTATGACATCATTCTTTTTCTGCAGTAAATTTAGAAGTCAGTGATGATGAAAATGTTTTAGAATGCTTCTTAGACCAAGAGACTTAACGGTGGTTAGGGTTTGGGAACGAGATAGAGAGAGACAAAGGGACTCTGAAGAACCAAACATTACAATGTGTTCAGTGTGTAGAGTAGAGCAATATGTTTCTTGCTGCCACCCGGAAGTGACATCACTTCCTGTGATACTCTGGGATATATCCTGACACGGACAATCTGTGGATGTTGGGCTTGAAGGAATAAATGGAGAAGGGGAAGAGAGAGAGAGAGAGAGATGAGGGAGAAAGACAGAGAAAGAGAGAGAGATTTGAGGGAGAGAGAACGAGAGAGAGATAGAGAGAGACAGATAGACAGTAAGAGAGAGAGGAGGATAGAGGGAGAAGTCATGCAGAAGAACAGCTCCTATGAGAGAGAGAAAGAGAGAGAGAGAAAGAGATGAGGGAGAGAGAGAGAGAGATAAAGAAAGAAAGAGATGAGGGAGAGAGACAGGGAGAGAGAGATGAGGGACAGAGATAGAGCAAGAGAGAGAGAGAAAGAAAGAAAGAAAGAAAGAAAGAAAGAAAGAAAGAAAGAAAGAAAGAAAGAAAGAAAGAAAGAAAGAAAGAAAGAAAGAAAGAAAGAAAGAAAGAAAGAAAGAAAGAAAGAAAGATGAGGGAGAGAGACAGGGAGAGAGAGATGATGGACAGAGAGAGAGAAAGAAAGAAAGAAAGAAAGAGATGAGGGAGAGAGACAGGGAGAGATGATGGACAGAGAGAGAGAAAGAAAGAAAGAAAGAGATGAGGGAGAGAGACAGGGAGAGAGAGATGAGGGACAGAGAGAGAGAAAGAGAAGAAAGAAAGAAAGAAAGAAAGAAAGAAAGAAAGAAAGAAAGAAAGAAAGAAAGAAAGAAAGAGAAAGAAAGAAAGAAAGAAAGAAAGAAAGAAAGAAAGAAAGAAAGAGATGAGGGAGAGAGACAGGGAGAGAGAGATGAGGGACAGAGAGAGAGAGAGAAAGAGAGAGAGAAGTCATGCAGAAGAACAGCTCCTGACTTGTTATAACGTCCTGGTTGTTAAGAGTGAGATTAACACAATTAAATTAGCAAGAAATGTAGGTAATCAAATTGTACAACTGAAGACAAACACAGGAGGAAAAGATTGACAGAGAGTGAGTTCAAATCTGTCAGCTAGTTTACTGTCTAGCTCCAACCGTTTACTGGTGGTAACCATAGCAACGTGGCCACTGAGGCAGTGCCAGCAGCAGCAGCAGAGACTCCCCCCCCTTTTTAACATTTCCAGCAGAAATCAAATCAGAGAAGGGAAGAATCAAGTTTAAACACAGAATTCTAAGGGAGAACCCGGAAACTTTGTTTGCCGACTGCTCACACAACAGGACTGTTACAAACCTGTTATTTTACACAGACCACACTACTGCCTGACATACAACTGTAACCAGGCATTTCAGCTATACCACAAAGAAAGGCATCTATCTGCAAGGCAGTGAGGCTTTACTCAACTCTTTGTGCAGGACTTCCCCACCATAAGGAAGATAGTGGAAAAAAACAAAAAAGACAAGGACAGCACCCGACCTCTCCCCTCACCTCAGGCACCCCAACAGCAGGAGCCCAGGCCCAGACCTACACCCACATCCAGGTCTGCCTGCCTACAACCATCAGAGCCAAGACCACACTACCATCAGCCTGCTGAGAGACAGGTTCTGTTAGAGGTATGAGTTACTGAGCTGAAGGAACTACAGCACAGAGATCAGACTGCAGAGACTTCTAGAGAGAAGCTGCAGCCCCTCACCACCCCTAACAACCCCACTGACCCACCTTTACCCACAACCCCCCCATACCGACAACCCTTTACCCACACCCCCAGTCAACAAGGAGGCTCACACGGGGACACCTACTACAGAGAGACGCTCTCTGCTCCCCCCCTGACACACCCCCACACACCCCTCCTTGTACACAGGACCTGTGTACCCCAGCCCAGACCGTAAACCCACTACTCTGGTAAAACCCACTGAGGTGGCCACCCTCATTGACTCAAATGGGAAATTCATCCAAGAGGATAAACTCTTCCCCCACCACAAGGTGTCCAAAATATGGTGCCCAAAAGCACAGGATGCTCTCCACATCCTGTCCCAGCCTGACTTTGGCACACCAGACCACATTATTATTCATACCGGCGAGAAGAGCAGGAGAGAGTAGGCAGCCTGGTCAACAGAGTAGCAGAGAGGGCCTCTGAGTGGTTCCCCAACTCCCACACCAACAACCTGCGAGAGGAGCAGGAGAGAGTAGGTAGCCTGGTCAACAGAGTAGCAGAGAGGGCTTCTGAGTGGTTCCCCAACTCCCACATCACCATCTCCACTCTGCTGCCCCGCAAAGACTTTCATCCCCGTACCATTCAGAAAGTCAACGCTGACATCACCAGAGGGTGTGGCCTACTCCTGAACGTGCACGTTGCTCACCACCCAACAATCACCCTAGAGCATCTGCACGACCACTCCCACCTAAGGAAGCAGACAAGTCTCTAAAGGACGTGGCACTTGGTAGACAAACACCCCATGAAGGAACTGGACTGAGGACCACCCAGAGATCCCTACCAGACCACTGTACCACCAAGGAGCCCCAGGCCCCCTCAATGCCCCACCAGACCCAGCGCACCACCAGAACATCACCACTTCCATCGGCTTAGCCAGACTGGACCGGGCCCAACCTACTACCCCACACCAGACCACCACCTCTACCAGACCAGAGAGGAAGCCCCACGGCCCAGACCTGGCCCCCCTCCCCTCCACAGGGCCCAGCCTACTACCCCGCACCAGACCACCACCCCTACCAGACCAGAGAGGAAGCCCCACGGCCCAGACCTGGCCCCCCTCCCCTCCACAGGGCCCAGCCTACTACCCCACACCAGACCACCACCCCTACCAGACCAGAGAGGAAGCCCCATGGCCCAGACCTGGCCCCCCTCCACTCCACAGGGCCCAGCCTACTACACCACACCAGACCACCACCCCTACCAGACCAGAGAGGAAGCCCCATGGCCCAGACCTGGCCCCCTTCCACTCCACAGGGCCCAGCCTACTACACCACACCAGACCACCACCCCTACCAGACCAGAGAGGAAGCCCCATGGCCCAGACCTGGCCCTCCTCCACTCCACAGGGCCCAACAGCAGGACCAGCACAGCTACGCAGAGGTCGTCAGAGGACAGGAGAACCCAGTAGGCTTGAGTGAGATTAAACAGCTCCTCCAATACATCTGCACTAAACACGCACACACACGGACGCATGCACGCACGCACGCACACGAACACGCACACACATATATATATATATTTAACAGAACAAATGTTTGCTGTTATCCTGTTCATCTCACTCCTAACAACTTAATAGTTAGCAGTTACTGTATTTCTGACTGCTATTCTTTCTTTTTGCAACATGAAATCCCTATCTATCAGTTAGCATGTTGAACATTCAGGGCCTAAACTCACCAACCTATCAGTTAGCATGTTGAACACTCAGGGCCTAAACTCATCAACCTATCAGTTAGCATGTTGAACATTCAGGGCCTAAACTCATGAACCTATCAGTTAGCATGCTGAACATTCAGGGCCTAAACTCACCAACCTATCAGTTAGCATGTTGAACATTCAGGGCCTAAACTCATCAACCTATCAGTTAGCATGTTGAACATTCAGGGCCTAAACTCACCAACCTATCAGTTAGCATGTTGAACATTCAGGGACTAAACTCATCAAGCTTTGGACTGAATAGTTTAGCACTGGAGTTCAACAAAAATCTTAAAGATGATGATGTCATCATTCTGCAGGTGAAGGCAGACATTGTCACTCACTGTCCCACAGGCTACAGAGAGGTAATTGTGCCATCACAGAAACACAGCTCTGTCATTAGAGGCAGACTCTGGAGGATTGATCATTTGGTACAAATCCGAACTACAAAATCAAATTGGTCCCCTCAAAATTGGTAAATATCACATTTGGTTAAAACTGAAAAAATAACTTGTACTGACAGAAAAAGATGTGTTCCTTTGCACAATATATATCCCCCCAGAATCCCCATATTACTCAGAGGAGATCTTCCCCACCCCTGAGGAAGAGACGTGCCAATTCCAGGCCCAGGGAAATGTGCTCATCTGTGGGGATGCGCGCACAGGAACAGCGAGGGAGGAACGGCGAAGAGATCGGGAGTCACGGCAATGACGGAAGCCCGAGAGGCAGCTCCCCCCAAAACATTTTGGGGGGCACACGGGGAGATTGGCGGAGTCAGGGTGGAGACCTGAGCCAACTCCCCGTGCTTACCGTGGGGAACGTGTGACCAGTCAGGCACCGTGTTATGCGGTGATGCGCACTGTATCTCCGTGCGCATTCACAGCCCGGTGCGCTCGTTGCCGGCTCCCCGCATTTGCTGGGCTAAAGTGAGCATCCAGCCAGGACGGGTTGTGCCAGCCCTACGCTCCAGACCTCCAGTGCGCCTCCACGGCCCAGTATATCCTGTGCCAGCTCCGCGCACCCGGTCTCCAATGCGTCTTTCCAACCTGGTAAGCCCTGTGCCTGCTCCACTCACCCGGCCTCCAGTGCATCTCCCCAGTCCGGTGAGACCTGTTCCGGCTCCACGTACGAAGCCTCCAGTGACGATCCATGGCACGAAGCCTCCAGTGACGATCCATGGCCCGGAGCCTGTAGGGACAATCCATGGCGCGGAGCCTGTAGCAACGATCCATGGCACGGAGCCTGCAGCGACGGTCCCCGGTCCGGAGCCTCCAGCGACGGTCCCCGGTCCGGAGTCTCCAGCGACGGCCCGCAGTCCGGAGTCTCCAGCGACGGTCCGGAGTCTCCAGCGACGGTCGGCAGTCCGGATCCTCCAGCGACAGTCGGCAGTCCGGATCCTCCAGCGACAGTCGGCAGTCCGGATCCTCCAGCGACGGTCGGCAGTCCGGATCCTCCAGCGATGGTCGGCAGTCCGGAGCCTCCAGCGACAGTCGGCAGTTCAGAGCCTCCAGCGGGGGTTCCCAGTCCAGAGCCTCCGGCGACGGTCGGCAGTCCGGATCCTCCAGCGACGGTCGGCAGTCTGGAGCCTCCAGCGATGGTCGGCAGTTCAGAGCCTCCAGCGGTGGTTCCCAGTCCAGAGCCTCCGGCGATGATCTACGGTCCGGTTCCTCCGGTAACGATCCAGGGTCCGGAGCCTCCAGTGACGATCCACGGTCCGGTTCCATGAAAGTGGGGGGAGCCCCAAGCGAAGGGGGATCTGCGTCCCGCACCGGAGCCTCCACCAAGAGGAGATGCCCACCTGGACCCTCCCCTATAGGTTCAGGTTTGCGGCCGGAGTCCGCACCTTTGGGGGGGGTACTGTCACGCCCTGACCGTAGAGATCCTTATTATTCTCTATGTTTGGTTAGGTCAGGGTGTGACTCGGGTGGGAAAGTCTATGTTTTCTGTTTCTTTGTTTTTGGGCCGAGTGTGGTTCCCAATCAGAGACAGCTGTCTATCGTTGTCTCTGATTGGGAATCATACTTAGGCAGCCTGTTTTCTTCCTGTGTTTGTGGGAGGTTGTTTTCTGTTTAGTGTCTGTACCTGACGGAACTGTACGTTTTCGTTTTCGCTTTTGTTATTTTGTTTGAGTGTGTTTATGAATAAAGAAATCCTGAACACTTACAATGCTGCGCCTTGGTCCACTTCAACTACCACTTACGACAAGCGTTACACAAACGCAGAACAACACCAAATTCATGAGAAGTTGAATGGATTAGAAAAAGCTATAAAGGACAATCAAAATCCATTGGACTCCCCAATTACTGACCAGGAGCTTTAGAAGAAACTTCAGGCCCTCAAATTTAAAAAAGCATGCGGACCTGAAGGCATCCTAAATGAGATGCTCAAATTGACTAGTGCAAAATGTCAATTAGCTATATTAAAACTGTTCAATTTGATCCTGAGTGTACTTTATTCCCCTGACTTCTGGAATCAAGGACTCATAACCCCCCCAATCTTTAAGAATGGAGACAAATCTGACCCTAACAATTCCAGAGGCATTTGTGTGAACAGTAACCTGGGGAAGGTTTTCTGTAGTATTATCAATGTAAGAGTTCTAAACTTCCTTAATAAGCACAATGTCTTGAGTAAAGGCCTAATTGGATTTATACCAAAACATCACACGACTGATCATATTTACATATATTTAGTAAATATGTAAATATGATCGGTCGTGTGATGTTTTGGCATAAATCAAAGTACAGGCTCAATGAGCACAGCCTTGCCATTGAGAAAGGTAGACACAGGAAAACCTGCATCCCTGTAGAGGAAAGGCTATGCAACCACTGCACAACAGCAGAACCTGAGACAGAGCTGCATTTCCTGACAAATTGTCAAAAATATAAAACTAATTTGAAACCCTTATTCAAGGTTTCAAATGCCTCTCTGATGAGGATAGGCTACCCGTCATGTTGGGGGAGGACACAGAGAGCTGTGGGTTGGCAGCGCACTACATTGCTGCCTGCCATAAGTTGAGGGACAGTGTCTGACAGACTAATCAACCTGCACATGTACTCTACTGTATGCTTATTGTTATTGTTGAATGTATGGTTATTTTGACACTTGGTTATTGTTGTTACTGTTGTCCCATTGACAATTTTGATTCTTCTTATTTTTATATTGTAAATATCCAAAGTAAGCTTTGGCAATATGTATATTGTTACGTTATGCCAATAAAGCAAATTGAATTGAAAATTGACAGAGAGAGAGAGATAAGGGAGAGAAAAAGAGAGAGATGATGGAGAGAGACAGAGAGAGAAAGAGAGAGAGAGTGAGAGAGAGAAAGAAAGAGAGAGAGAGAGAGAGAGAGAGAGAGAGATGAGGGAGAGACACAAAGAGTGATATGAAAAGAGGAGAGAGGCTAAGGAAGAGGGGAAGAGAGGGAGAGATAAAAAGAGAGCGGAAAGTGCAGTGCCTGGGTTCAAGCCAGGATTGCCACTCTGTATTCAAAATGGAGTCCGGAACCCAGACAAACAGACAGAATACCAGGACCACAACAACACACAACACACACCATACCTAAACAATAGTACTACTGAGTTGTTGTGGGAGATCTAACTACTGCTCACCACACCTAAACAACATCTCTACTGAGTTGTTGTGGGAGATCTAACTACAGCTCACCACACCTAAACAACATCTCTACTGAGTTGTTGTGGAAGATCTAACTACTGCTCACCACACCTAAACAACATCTCTACTGAGTTGTTGTGGGAGATCTAACTACTGCTCACCACACCTAAACATCTCTACTGAGTTGTTGTGGGAGATCTAACTACAGCTCACCACACCTAAACAACATCTCTACTGAGTTGTTGTGGGAGATCTAACTACTGCTCACCACACCTAAACAACATTAGTACTGCTCATCTCAGCTACAACATCTCTACTGAATTGGTGAGTGTGGTAGGGAGTCCTATTCTGCATCCCAATTCTATACCTTCCTCCCTAAGTCTGCAGTAATGCACTGCTCCCCAAACATTGGAGTTGTGTAAATTTGGGCTTGAGGGGGGTATTGCCATGTAACACATCCACCCCATCCACTGCTGCTTAGTGTAATACACACTTGTTAGTAGACACTTGTTCTGCCCTTCACCTTGTACATAGGGTCCTTTCTCAGGATGCTCCCTAACCCGTAGGGAGGGTTTCTTCTTCTGCTCTCTGCCTCGCAGCAGGTCACGAACACGCTCATTATAGATCTCCAGGAAACTGCAGGTGAAGAATAGTAAATAATATACTCACTGGTAGTCGGAGTCAGACCATCACTCAACACAATGTACCTCTTACCTCAAACACGATGTTCCCTCTTACCTCAAACACAATGTCCCTCTTACCTCAAACACAATGTTCCCTCTTACCTCAAACACAATGTTCCCTCTTACCTCAAACACAATGTTCCCTCTTACCTCAAACACAATGTTCCCTCTTACCTCAAACACAATGTTCCCTCTTACCTCAAACACGATGTTCCCTCTTACCTCAAACACGATGTTCCCTCTTACCTCAAACACGATGTTCCCTCTTACCTCAAACACGATGTTCCCTCTTACCTCAAACACGATGTTCCCTCTTACCTCAAACACAATGTTCCCTCTTACCTCAAACACAATGTTCCCTCTTACCTCAAACACAATGGGCCCTCTTACCTCAAACATGATGTTCCCTCTTACTTCAAACACGATGTTCCCTCTTACCTCAAACACAATGTTCCCTCTTACCTCAAACACGATGTTCCCTCTTACTCGAACACAATGTTCCCTCTTACCTTGAATACAATGTTCCCTCTTACCTGAAACACAATGTTCCCTCTTACCTCAAACACACAGACCCCTCTTACCTGATCTCAACCCTGCTGGAGTTGTGTCCTTCAGGGAATGTGTCATCAGATTTGAACAGGCCCTGTAGAGACCAGACAGGTAAAACAGGTCATTAACCAGGACACTACCTCACCAGGACCCCGTAGACTGAATTATAGGACCACTTCCTTACCTGACAAATCCTGGGGGTCAGGCCCATGGAGTCCTGAGAGGAGGAGGAGGATGAGGAGGAGGAGGAGGAAATGAGGGAGGGAAAGAGGGAAAGATAAGAGAAGAGTCATTAACTCCATTGACACTGTGTCTCCTTTCAACACATATAGCAGAGTGGAGAATGCCAACAGCCATGTTCCAGATGACATGATAGGTAACACTTTCCTTACAACACATTATAACTGCATCATAATGCATTATGCCTGCATTAAGTCAAGTGTTACCATATGCTAGTTATAATCCCTCCCCTCCTCACCAGTGTGCCCATCATGGTGTAGGTCTTGCCAGTGCCAGTCTGCCCATAGGCAAACAGACAGACGTTGTAGCCCTCTGACGCCCCGGCCAGCACCGTCACTCCCAGGTCCTGGAACACCTACAGGAGAGCACACAGTCTCAACTACAATATAGTAAAGACAGCATAGTGTTGGGTCACGACAACACAACGACAAGCAGTGTTTATTAAGTTGTACGTTTAAGGGCTACAGTTAGAAGGCAAGGGCATGGGCGAGAGCAGTTAGCGTCCTCGGTGTGATACATTGTGTCATGGAGTGTTTTGTCGGACTACAGTACATCCAGATTAGGTCCAGCCAGGCACAACGCTGTGCCACCCAGCCAGTGTACTGGGTTGTTGCTTCCTGCAGAGGTGTTTGGGTAAGGAGCAAAGCCAGGGAGTCAGGAAGTCAGTTAATACTAAGAGTAAACACCCTGCTAAAGCAAGGAGGAGAGACGGGAGGTTGGGTGGCAGGACGGGAGGCTGGGTGGCAGGACGGGAGGCCGGGTGGCAGGACGGGAGGCTGGGTGCAGGGCCGGACGGAGGCCGGGTGGCAGGACGGGAGGCCGGGTGGCAGGACGGGAGGCCGGGTGGCAGGACAGGAGGCTGGGTGCAGGGCCGGAGGCCGGGTGGCAGGACGGGAGGCTGGGTGGCAGGACGGGAGGCTGGGTGGCAGGACGGGAGGCTGAGTGCAGGGCCGGAGGCCGGGTGGCAGGACGGGAGGCCGGGTGGCAGGACGGAGGCCGGGTGGCAGGACGGGAGTCCGGGTGGCATGACGGGAGGCCGGGTGGCAGGACGGGAGGCCGGGTGGCAGGATGGGAGGCTGGGTGCAGGGCCGGAGGCCAGGTGGCAGGGCCGGAATGGTGGGGATTTGAAAGCCAGTTGTTGGGCAGAAAATAAACCTCCCTAAAGAGAAGGATCTGATTGTGCAGAGATCCTGACAAGGTCCCATACATGTAGACACATAGCCAGTCTGGGCGCATTGTTTTTCTTCCTCCCCTCGGCCAGGGAGAGATCAGGGGGTTGGAGAAGTACCCGCCACCCAGGCCCCAGGCCTACGGATATGCATGGCACCCAGCAGCCCAGGAGGTCCCGGGCTAGGCCCAGGTAAACACACCACCAGCAGCAGGAACCTGATCCAGAGCCAGAATCACACAGGATCAAACATTGTTCCTCCTCTCCTGTAGAGGCTCTCAGCCAACCTAATGACCAACAGAAGAATAGGTTACACCAACCCAGGGAAGGTGTTATGGTTGGATATAGTCCTTAAATATTTTATTAAAGTCCACGTAAAGCCACTTCAATAAGCTTCACATGATAACCAAAAGGTAAGGTGGTCAGTTTCAGAGACAATGAGGCCCTTTCGTGTGAACTTTGTGTAAATAATCAACAAGGTAAAATCAACAACGTCAAAGTTTCTTCCGCCAGTTAAGAGGGTCAATATTGACCAGAGAGGTGTAGCCAGTCAGTCAGACAGTCAGTCAGTCAGTGAACACGGAGACCAGCTCGGCTAGTACCAGTAATCTCATGTCTTATCAACAGAAACAACCATAACACACAGAATCCCAGCTAAGACTTGTCCACATGTTAACAGGCAAACTCTAATGGCAGTAACAGTCTATCTACATCACCATGTAGTAAAAGGTTCACCTTCTGATATCCACATGTCAGTCAAGGTCACTGAAATACATGATATTACACTACACACACAATAAACTTTTACATTGAAATCACGAGTACAATTCATGACAATATGTACATTTAGGAGACTCAAAGAGTTTTGTTGATTAGTTCACATAGGCAGAATACGGGTGATCTCTCAGTCCTGGCCTGTGGCATAGAGAGCAGGCGAGAGGAAACGGCATCTGACAAAAGGCTTGAGGTTTGCTTTCCTTCTCTTGAAAAATGAAACTAATTAAAACATGCTTCACAATGAAGAGAGGAAAGCAGAATATAGAAGGAGGAGGAAGTGGGAGGCAGGAGGAGGGGAAGAGGGAGGAAGGAGGAGGGAGGGTGAGGAAGGAGGGGAAGGAAGAGGAGGGGGAGGAAGGGGGAGGAAGGTGGAGGAGGAAGGAGGAGGAAGGAGGAGGAAGACAGAGGAAGGAAGAGGAAGGGGTAGGAAGGGGTAGGAAGGACGAGGAAGGAGGAGAAAGGGGTAGGAAGGAGGAGGAAGGAGGAGAAAGGGGTAGGAAGGAGGAGGAAGGAGGAGGAAAGGGTAGGAAGGATGAGGAAGGAGGAGAAAGGGGCAGGAAGGAGGAGGAAGGAGGAGGAAGGGGTAGGAAGAACGAGGAAGGACGAGGAAGGGGTAGGAAGGACGAGGAAGGACAAGGAAGGCGTCGGATGGACGAGGAAGGAGGAGGTGTGGGAAGGAAGGATGAAGGAGGAGGGGGGGTGAGGAAGGAGGGGAAGGAAGAGGAGGGGGAGGAAGGGGGAGGAAGGTGGAGGAGGAAGGAGGAGGAAGGTGGAGGAGGAAGGAGGAGGAAGACAGAGGAAGGAAGAGGAAGGGGTAGGAAGGACAAAGAAGGGGTAGGAAGGAGGAGGAAGGGTTAGGAAGTACGAGGAAGGAGGAGGAAGCGGTAGGAAGGTGGAGGAAGGAGGAGGAAGGGGTATGATGGATGAGGAAGGAGGAAGAACGGGTAGGAAGAATGAGGAAGGTGGAGGAAAGGGTAAGATGGGGTAGGAAGGACGAGGAAGGAGGAAGAAGGGGTGGGAAGGACGAGGAAGGTGCAAGAAGGACGAGGAAGGAGGAAGGGGTAGGAAGGACGAGGAAGGTGGAGGAAGGGGCAGGAAGAAAGACTAAGGAGAAGGAAGGGTTAGGAAGGAGAGGGAAGGGGGAAGGGGAAGAAGAACATGGAAAGACGAGAAAGCGGGAGGGGGAGGAAACACGAAGAAGGACGAGAAAAGATGAGGAATCCCGAAGAAGGACAAGGAAGGAGGAGGAAGGGGGAGGAAGAAGGAGGAGAAAGGAGGAGGATGAAGAAGGAGGTCCAGTTGGTGTGTGTGTGTGTGGGGGGGGGGGTGGAATAGTGTCCACTCCAGAAGTGGGTCAGTCCAAGCAGAGGTCAGCTGTGGAGTGAGCCAACGCAGGATGAATTAATTAAGTAATTCATCTCTCTCTCTCTGGATAACTGCTGGTTATAAGAGCTTGTTTTGGAACTGGGATACTCTTTAGATTGTAAGCCTGGAGCCTGTCAATGGAGAGGAAAAACTAAAAGGGAGAAGGAGAAAGAGAGCGATAGGAAGAAGAGGGATAGAGAAATAGAGAGATGGAGGGAGAGAGCGATAGGAAGAAGAGGGAGAGAGAAAGAGAGAGATGGAGGGAGAGAGCGATAGGAAGAAGAGGGAGAGAGAAAGAGAGAGATGGAGGGATAGAGAGATAGGAAGAAGAGGGAGAGAGAAAGAGAGAGATGGAGGGAGAGAGCGATAGGAAGAAGAGGGAGAGAGCGATAGGAAGAAGAGGGAGAGAGAAAGAGAGAGATGGAGGGATAGAGAGATAGGAAGAAGAGGGAGAGAGAAAGAGAGAGATGGAGGGAGAGAGCGATAGGAAGAAGAGGGAGAGAGATAGAGAGAGATGGAGGGAGAGAGAGAGCGATGGGGAGAAGGAGGCAGGCAGGCAGGCAGCTGTAATGGTTCTCAGTTTACTAATCCATGGCAGTGGTTGTCTGACCTCAGTGGCTGGGTCTGTTTTCATGAGGCCTGCTCAACTCTACACAAGCCCCTGGACTGGAAAACTCCTTATTTTGTGTGTGTGTGTTATGACGTCAGTTGAAGGCCAGCCAAGACGAGTGTTCTTCTAAGAAACCACCAAAGCCGAAAAACAGCCCCTTACGTGCACTTCCCTACTACTACACACTATCTCATATAGCATGGGGTCCTTGGGCTAACAGTGGGCATTGGTTGGGTAAAGCTGCATTTAGGAAAAGTAAAGTAAAAATCTGTTTGTTTATTGGTTGTGAATACAGTTAAGTTTCAGATGTTATAGCGGGTTCAGAAAACTGCTTATGTAACTAGCTCCTAACAATGCAGTAAAATGTCAAACAAGTCCACATACATGTGTCTATGTTAATAATCCCGTTTATAAATAAATATGCAGTGTGTATAAACAGTGAAACTAAAATGCAATGTAAAGTAGTAAAAATATTACAATGAGCTACACTACATGGCCAAAATGGCAAAAGTATGTGGACACCTGCTCATTGAACATCTCATTCTAAAATCATGTGGATTAATATGGTCCACCCTTTTCTGTTATAACAGCCTCCACTCTTCTGGGAAGGCTTTCCACTAGATGTTGGAACATTGCTGCAGGGACTTGCTTCCATTCAGCCACAAGAGCATTAGTGAGGTCAAGGCACTGATGTTGGGCGATTAGGCCTGGCTCGCAGTCGGTGTTCCAATTCATCCTAAAGGTGTTCGATGGGGTTGAGGTCAGGGCTCTGTGCAGGCCAGTCAAGTTCTTCCACACCAATCTAGAGAACCAATTTCATTGTATGTGGTAGCATTAAGACTTCCCTATGTCATTATTGCTCATCCACCAAACTTTACAGTTAGCACTATGCATTTGGGCAGGTAGCATCCGTCGAACAGCCAGATGGTGAAGTGTGATTCATCCCTCCTGAGAACCCATTTCCACTGCTCCAGAGTCCAATGGCGGCGAGGTTTACACCACGCCAGCCGACGCTTGGCATTGTGCATGGCAAGAGGGGCAAAGTACGGCCCTGCCGAGCACTTCAATCCAGCCCGTGAGACAGGGGTAAAAAAATACTAATATATATATTTTTTTATTGCCCTTTTTCCTCCGCAACTTCGTGGTATCCAATTGGTAGTTACAGTCTTGTCCCATCACTGCAACTCCCGTACGGACTCAGGAGGGGTGAGGGCCGGGCTTAGTGCTACCGGGATAAGTTGGCATTGTGTCAAGAAGCCGTGCGTCCTCCAAAACACGACCCAGCCAAGCCGCACTGCTTCTTGACACAATGCCAACTTATCCCGGTAGCACTAAGCCCGGCCTGCCACAGGAGACGCTAGTGCGCGATGGGACATCCCTGCCGGCCAGACCCTCCCCTAACCCGGACAACGCTGGGCCGATCTCCCAGTCATGGCCAGCTGTAACACAGCCTGGGATTGAACACGTGTCTGTAGTGACGCCTCAAGCACTGCGATGCAGTACCTTAGACCACTGCGCCACTAGGGAGGCCCCCACAAAATGATTTTAACAAACAATTGTTCCCCAAAAAATGAGTCCCTCCGTTGAATTTCAAAATCCCAATGCGGTCCTCGAGCCAAAAAGTTTGCCCAGCCCTGGCGCATGGTGATCTTAGGCTTGTGTGTGGCTGACGGTCATGGAAATTTCATGAAGCTCCCGGCGAACAGTTCTTGTGCTGACGTTGCTTCAAGAGGCAGTTTGAAACTCAGTAGTGAGTGTTGTAACCGAGGACAAACAAGTTTTATGCGCTACACGTTTCAGCACTCGGCGGTCCCGTTCTGTGAGTTTGTGTGGCCTACCACTTCACGTCTGAGCCATTGTTCCTAAATGTTTCCACTTCACAATAACAGCACAGTTGACCGGGGCAGCTCTAGGAGGGCAGAAATTTGGCGAACTGACTTGTTGGAAAGGTGTCATCCTATGACGGTGCCACATTGAAAGTCACTGAGCTCTTCAGTAAGGCCATTCTACTCCCAATGTTTGTCTATGGAGATTGCATGGCTGTGTGCTTGATTTTATACACCCCAGCAATGGGTGTGTCTGAAATAGCCGAATCCCGGGGTTTCCACATACTTTGGGCATGTAGTGTATATTTGAAATACAGTATTTAAATACACAGTACAAAACCCCATGCAAAATGGATAGAACTGCTGGAAATTAGCTTCCGGACCAGAGTCCAGAATACAAATATACATTGAGTGTAGAAGACATTAAAGGACACCTGCTCTTACCATGACATATACTGACCAGGTGAATCCAGGTGAAAACTATGATCCCTTATTGATGTCACTTGTTAAATCCACTTCAATCAGTGTAGATGAAGTGGAGGAGACAGGTTGAAGAAGGATTTTTAAGCCTTGAGACAATTGAGACATGGATTGTGTATGTTTTTTAACCTTTATTTAACTGGGCAAGTCAGTTAAGAACAAATTCTTATTTACAATGACGGCCTACTCCGGCCAAACCCAGACGACTCTGGGCCAATTGTGCGGCGCCCTATGGGACTCCCAATCACAGCCGGATGTGATACAGCCTGGAGTCGAACCAAGTACTATAGTGACACCTCTTGCACTGAGATGCAGTGCCTTAGACTGCTATGCCACTCAGGAGTCCCTGTGTTCCAGTCAGAGGGTGAATGGGCAAGACAAAATATTTAAGTGTCTTTGAACAGGGTATGATTGTAAGTGCCAGGCGCACTTGTTTGTGTGAAGAACTGCAACGCTGCTGCGTTTTTCACTCTCAACAGTTTCCCGTGTATATCAAGAATGGTCCACCACCCAAAGGACATCCAGCCAACTTGACACAACTGTGGGAAGCATTGGAGTCAACATGGGCCAACATCCCTGCGGAACGCTTTTGACACCTTGTAGAGTCCATGCCCCGACGAATTTAGGTTGTTCTGAGGGCAAAAGGGGCAGGGGGTGCAACTCAATATTAAGAAGGTGCTCCTAATGTTTGGGTTACTCAGTGTATATAATGGTGTGTATAGACAGTATGGACAGTATATGAATAGAAAAGGTGTGTACAGCAGTAGTGATATAGGATGAGTCATGACTAGAATACAGTATATACAGTGCATTCAGATATTATTCTGACCCCTTGACTTTTTCCACGTTGTGTTACATTACAGCCCTATTCAAAAATTGATTAAATTGATTTTTTCCCTCATCAATTGTAATGTTCGTTGTTAGAAGGAGAAGTGGACCAAAGCGCAGCGTGGTAAGTGCTCCTGATTCTTTAATATCACAACACACTCAAACAAAATAACAAAAGGCGAAAAAATGAAAACGTACAGTTCTGTCAGGCAACAGAGGCTAACCAGAAAACAACCTCCCACAAACACAGGAAGAAAACAGGCTGTCTAAGTATGATTCCCAATCAGAGACAACGATAGACAGCTTCCCCTGATTGGGAACCACACTCGGCCCAAAAACAAAGAAACAGAAAACATAGACTTTCCCACCTGAGTCACACCCTGACCTAACCAAACATAGAGAATAATAAGGATCTCTATGGTCAGGGCGTGACAGTACCCCCCTCCCCAAAGGTGCGGACTCCAGCCGATAACCTGAACCTATAGGGGAGGGTCCGGGTGGGCATCTCCTCTTGGTGGAGGCTCCGGTGCGGGACGCAGATCCCCCTCCGCTTGGGGCTCCCCCCACTTTCGTGGAACCGGACCGTAGATCGTCGCCGGAGGCTCCGGACCACCGACCGTCACCGGAGGCTCCGGACCGGGGACCGTCACCGGAGGCTCCGGACCAGGGATCGTCGCTGCAGGCTCCGCGCCATGGATCGTCGCTGGAGGCTTCGTGCCATGGATTATCGCTGGAGGCTCCGGGCCATGGATTATCACTAGAGGCTTCGTGCCATGGATCATCACTACAGGCTCCGGGCCATGGATCATCACTGGAGGCTTCGTGCCATGGATCATCACTGGAGGCTCCGGGCCATGGATTATCACTAGAGGCTTCGTGCCATGGATCATCACTACAGGCTCCGGGCCATGGATCATCACTGGAGGCTTCGTGCCATGGATCATCACTGGAGGCTCCGGGCCATGGATCATCACTGGAGGCTTCGTGCCATGGATCATCACTGGAGGCTCCGGGCCATTAATTATCACTGGAGGCTTCGTGCCATGGATCATCACTGGAGGCTCTGGGCCATGGATCATCACTGGAGGCTTCATACGTGGAGCCGGAACAGGTCTCACCGGACTGAGGAGATGCACTGGAGGCCGGGTGCGTGGAGCAGGCACAGGGCGTACCAGGTTGGAGAGACGCATTGGAGACCAGGTGCGCGGAGCTGGCACAGGATATACTGGGCCGTGGAGGCGCACTGGAGGTCTGGAGCGTAGGGCTGGCACAACCCGTCCTGGCTGGATGCTCACTTTAGCCCGGCAAGTGCGGGGCGCTGGCACAGGACTAACTGGGCTGTGAAGGCGCACTGGCGACACAGGACGTAGAGCTGGCGTAGGATATCCTGGACCGAGGAGGCGTACTGGAGACCAGGAGCACTGAGCCGGCACAATTCGTCCTGGCTGAATGCCCACTCTAGCACGGCAAATGCGGGGCGCAGGCACAGACCGCACCGGGCTATGAATGCGCACTGGAGATACAGTGCGCATCACCGCATAACACTGTGCCTGACTGGTCACACGCTCCCCACGGTAAGCACGGGGAGGTGGCTCAGGTCTCAACCCTGACTCGCCAATCTCCCCGTGTGCCCCCCCCCCAAAAAAAAAAACATTTTTGGGGCTGCCTCTCGGGCTTCCGTTGTTGCCGTGCTAGTTCCTCGTAGCGTCACCGTTCCTCCTTTGCTGCCTCTATCTCCTCCCATGGACGGCGATATTCCCCAACCCGCGTCCAGGGCCCTTTGCCGTCCAGGATCTCCTCCCATGTCCAACTATCCTGGCCACGCTGCTTGGTCCGTTTTTGGTGGGAGGTTCTGTAACGTTCGTTGTTAGAAGGAGAAGTGGACCAAAGCGCAGCGTGGTAAGTGCTCATGATTCTTTATTATCACAACACACTCAAACAAAATAACAAAAGGCAAAAAAAACTAAAACGTTCAGTTCTGTCAGGCAACAGATGCTAACCAGAAAACAACCTCCCACAAACACAGGAAGAAAACAGGCTGCCTAAGTATGATTCCCAATCAGAGACAACGATAGACAGCTGCCTCTGATTGAGAACCACACTCGGCCCAAAAACAAAGAAACAGAAAACATAGATTTTCCCACCCGAGTCACACCCTGACCTAACCAAACATAGAGAATAATAAGGATCTCTATGGTCAGGGTGTGACATCAATCTACACACAATTCCCCATAATGACAAAGCAAAAATAGTTTTTTTTTATTTTTTTTATTAGCAAATCTATAAAAAATGCACTGTTAACTGTGGGACCTTAAATAGACAGGGGTGTGCCTTTCCAAATCATGTCCAATCCATTGAATTGACCACAGGTGGACTCCAATCAAGTTCTAGGAACATTTCATGGATTATCAATGGAAACAAGATAGACCTGAGCTCAATTTGCAAACATTTCTTAAAATCTGTTTTCGATTTGTCATGATGGGGTGGTATTGTGTGTAGATTGATTAGGGGAAAAAAATGATTTAATCAATTTAATAATAAGGCTGTAACGTATTTCTTTTTTGAAAAAGCCAAAGGGTCTATATACTTTTCGAATGCACTGACTGTATATATAAAGTAGGTAAAACAGAATGTAAACATTATTAAAGTGACCAGTGTTCAATGTCTATATACTTAGGGCAGCAGTCTCTAAGGTGCAGGGTAGAGTACCGGGTGGTATGACAGCTAGTGACAGGGACTTAGGTTCAGGGCAGTGTACTGAGCGGAGGATGGCTAGTGTTGACTGTTTAACAGTCTGATGGCCTGGAGATAGAAGCTGTTTTTCAGTCTCTCGGTCCCAGCTTTGATGCACCTGTACTGACCTCTCCTTCTGGATGGTAGAAAGGTGAACAGTCCGTGGCTCGGGTGGCTGAGGTCCTTGATGATCTTATTGGCCTTCCTGTGACACTGGGTGCTGTAGATGTCTTGGAGGGCAGTGTTCCCCCGATGGTGCGTTGGGCTTACTGGAATATCCTCTGGAGAGCGCTGTGGTTGCCGTACCAGACGGTGATACAGCCAGACAGGATGCTCTCAATGATGCATCTGTACAAGTTGGTGAGGGTCTTAGTGGCCAAGACAAATATCTTCCTATAATCGACACTCCTACTCTGAGTACAGGCCTAGGATTCTCTCCAACAGGACAGCTGCATTAAAACTGTCAGTCTGTTTCAGTCCCACATCTTTCCAACTAGATTACCCACATCTTTCCAACTAGATTACCCACACACAATCCCACATCTTTCCAACTAGATTACCCACACACAAACCCACATCTTTCCAAGTAAATTACACACACACAATCCCACATCTTTCCAAGTAAATTACACACACACAATCCCACATCTTTCCAAGTAAATTACACACACACAATCCCACATCTTTCCAAGTAAATTACACACACACAATCCCACATCTTTCCAAGTAAATTACACACACACAATCCCCCATCTTTCCAACTAGATTACCCACACACAATCCCACATCTTTCCAAGTAAATTACACACACACAATCCCCCATCTTTCCAACTAGGTTACACACACACAATCCCACATCTTTCCAAGTAAATTACACACACACAATCCCACATCTTTCCAACTAGGTTACACACACACAATCCCACATCTTTCCACAGATCCCCCACCCACATCTTTCCAACTAGATCACACACACAATCCCACATCTTTCCAACTAGGTTACACACACACACAATCCCACATCTTTCCAACTAGATCACACACACAATCCCACATCTTTCCAACTAGATCACACATACAATCCCACATCTTTCCAACTAGGTTACACACACACACAATCCCACATCTTTCCAACTAGGTTACACACACAATCCCACATCTTTCCAAGTAAATTACACACACACAATCCCACATCTTTCCAACTAGGTTACACACACATACAATCCCACATCTTTCCAACTAGGTTACACACACACAATCCCACATCTTTCCAACTAGATCACACACACAATCCCACATCTTTCCAACTAGGTTACACACACACACAATCCCACATCTTTCCAACTAGATCACACACACAATCCCACATCTTTCCAACTAGGTTACACACACACACAATCCCACATCTTTCCAACTAGGTTACACACACACACAATCCCACATCTTTCCAACTAGGTTACACACACACAACACACACAAAAACCGCAGCGGGATCCTGAGCAGATTCAGTATTAGAGGAAAACATACATACAGCATGTCATGAGATGTATAGATATGTATATCTTAACTTTCTGAGATATGAGTGAGAGAAAAAGGGAGGGAGGGAGGGAGGAGACACTGAGCGCTACACAGATATACAGGCTTCTGAACATTATTCATGCCTGCCTACACATGGGAGGGAGGGAGAGAATTTGAAAATCTTGAAAAAAATATATACAAAATCAAGGCTATGTACAGACTCAGTAAGCATAGCCTTGCTATTGAGAAAAGTCACCATAGGCAGACCTGGCTCTCGAGAGAAGACAAGCTATGTGCACACTGCCCACAAAATGAGGTGGAAACTGAGCTGCACTTCCTAACCTCCTGCCAAATGTATGACCATATTAGAGAAACATATTTCCCTCAGATTACACAGATCCACAAAGAATTCGAAAACAAACCCAATTTTGATAAACTCCTATATCTACTGGGTGAAATACCACAGTGTGCCATCACAGCAGCAAGATATGTGACCTGTTGCCACAAAAAAAGGGCAATCAGTGAAGAACAAACACCATTTTGTACTATTTGCACATAATATGACATTATATGTCATATGTCTTGATTCTTTTGGAACTTCTGTGAGTGTAATGTTTACTGTTCATTTTTATTGTTTATTTCACTTTTGTTTATTATCAACTTCACTTGCATTAGCAATGTTAACATATGTTTCCCATGCCAATAAAGCCATTCAATTGAAATTGAATTGAATTGAAGAGAGAGAGAGAGAGAGAGGAGGAGAGAGAGAGGAGAGAGAGAGAGAGAGAGAGAGAGAGAGGAGAGAGAGAGAGAGAGAGAGGAGAGAGAGAGAGAGAGAGACAAACAGTGAATTTCAGAGGTGGAGGAGGGGAATGGGCAGGGGTCGACAGAACCGCTGCAGCCCCCCCATTTCTCATCTGCCAAACTCACAGCCGCTCCAATAAGTAATTTTTCACAGTTAGATTTCAGCCCAAAGACGTCAATGGACAGGATCTGAATCTGGAGCACAATGCTGGGTTTTGTTACAGAATGACGTCAGCCTGAAGCTTAGGGTGTTCTCTCTCTCTCTCTCTCTCTCTCTCGCTCTCTCTCTCTCTCTCTCTCTCTCTCTCTCTCTCTCTCTCTCTCTCTCTCTCTCTCTCTCTCTCTCTCTCTCTCTCTCACACTCACTCACTCACTCACTCACTTTTTTTTCAATCACTCACTCACTCACTCTCCCTCTCTACCTCCCTTCACCATGGGTCTCAGATTGACTCAGTCCCACAGGACTCCACAGGAAGTGAAGCCAGGATACCCTGGATACACAACACTACACTACAGCACAGCACAACACTACACTACAGCACAAAACTACACTACAGCACAACACTACACTACAGCACAACACTACAGCACAACACTACACTACAGCACAACACTACACTACAGCACAACACTACACTACAGCACAATACTACACTACAGCACAAAACTACACTACAGCACACTGACATAGTGCCTGAGAAAAACACTACACTTAAAACCCAACACTTATCTAAAATAGTGACACTTTTTAATGCAATTAACGACTGTAGAAAGGATGAGCAGGTCTATTACATGAAAGGTACTGATAAAGAAAGAAAACAAAACGATTATTTTTCAATAATTACGTCTGCGTGTGAAATTCTTGGGAAAGTATAAACTGCTAAGGCAATAAAGGTTTGTGAAAGTGCACAAACAACACAGACTATCTGTTATCTGGCGTTGAGACCATTCCATAGTGTTAGGCTTAAGTCACCTAACACAAGCAGTTTATTTGTCAACATACAGCAATGTAAATATATGATACATTCTTCAGGACAGACGCTAGAGAGAAGGGTAGACCTAGCAACTATTTGTGACGTGTGACTGATAAATGTCGGCTCTGGTGCCACTGACAGTGTCAGGGACACAGGGCTCAGAGGTCAGCCTGTGATCCAGTGACCGTGCTCCACGGAATTAAAGAGAAAACACACACTCACAGGCCTCAGAGGTCAGCCTGTGATCCAGTGACCGTGCCCCATATGGAATTAAAGACAAAACACATCCCCATGTTTGCCCTCATCCTCGCCCACCACGAGTCACCAGAGGAATGTAGTGGTGGGGCCGCCCCGACAACTCAGATGGAGAGAATGGGTCGTTAGAGAAAATAGAGGGAGAGAGAGGAAAGAGAGTGACAGTGAGAGCGATAGAGGGTGGGAGGGAATTTAAATTGAATTTAATAGAGAGAGAGACAGAGACAGCGAGAGAGACAGAGAGAGAGACAGAGAGAGAGAGAGAGAGAGAGAGAGAGAGAGAGAGAGAGAGAGAGAGAGAGAGAGACAGACAGACAGACAGACAGACAGACAGACAGACAGACAGACAGACAGACAGACAGACAGACAGACAGACAGACAGACAGACAGACAGACAGACAGACAGACAGACAGACAGACAGACAGAGAGAGAGAGAGAGAGAGACAGACAGACAGACAGACAGACAGACAGACAGACAGACAGACAGACAGACAGACAGACAGACAGACAGACAGACAGACAGACAGACAGACAGACAGACAGACAGACAGACAGACAGACAGACAGACAGACAGACTGAGAGAGAGAGAGAGAGAGAGAGAGAGAGAGTGGGGAGACACAGATCCACAAAGAATTAGAAAACAAACCCAATTTTGATAAACTCCCATATCTACTGGGTGAAATACCATCACAGCAGCAGATTTGTGACCTGTTGCCACAAGAAAAAGGCAGCCAGTGAAGAACAAACACCATTGTAAATACAACCCGTATTTATGTTTATTTATTTTCCCATTTGTACTTTAACTATTTGCACATTGTTACAACATTGTATATAGACATAATGTGACATTTGAAATATCATTATTATTTTGGAACTTCTGTGAGTGTAATGTTTACTGTTAACTTCACTTGCTTTGGCAATGTTAACATATGTTTCCCATGACAATAAAGCCCCTTGAATTGAATTGAGAAGCAGAAAGTCTTCACAGTCTCCACAGACAAAGACCAGAACAACGCAGTGGGACATCTAGACCAGGCCAGGGTGGGCGAAGGCTTCCCCATGTTGGTACACTGCTTGCATAGCTTGTCCTTGATGAAATGTTGGTTTGTAATTAAATCAGCCGGGAATCAGAGCTACAAGACAATGCAGCATTCATCAAGTTTGAGTTCTATAAATGGAACCCTAACTAACATGACACAATGTTGCAGTACATTTTCCTGCCGTGGAGCGATAAGAGAAACGATGTCCACTAGTCTGTGTTCTGAGGAGCGATAAGAGAAACGACAGGACAGTGATAATTCCCCTGGGCTCTTCCTTCATGTTCATTAGGCACCAAAGGAAATAAAATAGGGAGTGACTACCTGGATTTGTACAAATAGAAACCCTAATTTTCGTTTTTGTTTGCATGCCCTATTGAACATGGCCCAGTGGTTGTGATTGCACACCTTACCCAACATCCCCAGGCTGCATGACACGCACATGACTGGTGCTGCCTTCACGCAGAAGGCACAAAACATGACACTAAAACACCTAACTAAACAATTGTAGCCGATGTGGAATCTCTAGCGGTGCGGGGGTTTGAAGTGTTGGTATACAGAACGGCCCAGGTTTGGCAGGACCTACTCTGTTAGACAAACACAGAACTACAGTCGAAGTTCAGGTCTCAGGACTTCTTACCTCTTCCTGTGAGGCGTAGTGTGGTTCCTCTGGGGCAACAGACCAGTAGCAGTAGTCAAAACCAAACTCCAGCACCTTCTCCCTGGATTCCCCAGGGCCGTCCTGACGTCCATCCAGCTGTGGAGAAAAAGACAGAGAGAGGAGAGATGGACAGACAGTTAGACAAGGGCACAGACAGACAGACAGACAGGGACTTGGGAGTTTAAAACTCCAGAAGTACACATTATACTTTGTCCATTACTGTAGGTTTCTACTAGAGACAAGTACAGACAGTGTGTTACAATAGGTTACTACTAGAGACAAGTACAGACAGTGTGTTACAATAGGTTACTACTAGAGACAAGTACAGACAGTGTGTTACAATAGGTTACTACTAGAGACAAGTACAGACAGTGTGTTACAATAGGTTACTACTAGAGACAAGTACAGACAGTGTGTTACAATAGGTTACTACTAGAGACAAGTACAGACAGTGTGTTACAATAGGTTTCTACTAGAGACAAGTACAGACAGTGTGTTACAATAGGTTACTACTAAAGACAAGTACAGACAGTGTGTTACAATAGGTTTCTACTAGAGACAAGTACAGACAGTGTGTTACAATAGGTTTCTACTAGAGACAAGTACAGACAGTGTGTTACAATAGGTTTCTACTAGAGACAAGTACAGACAGTGTGTTACAATAGGTTTCTACTAGAGACAAGTACAGACAGTGTGTTACAATAGGTTACTACTAGAGACAAGTACAGACAGTGTGTTACAATAGGTTACTACTAGAGACAAGTACAGACAGTGTGTTACAATAGGTTTCTACTAGAGACAAGTACAGACAGTGTGTTACAATAGGTTTCTACTAGAGACAAGTACAGACAGTGTGTTACAATAGGTTACTATTGTACTATTATAGACAACCACTAGGTTCAGCACTTTATCAGCTATCAGGACTGCCTGCCCTGATGTTGACTAAGAGCCAAGGAGAGGGAACTGTAGGAGAGCAAGCATCTACATGCCCGTGCAGATCTGACAACATTAGTTTACAGCCACTGAGCATAATTTCACAAACAGACCTTTGCTTTCATATTGTGCAAGAGACCTATTCCTTACTAACAGTGGACTTCCTATGTATTTTCAGCATAACTAAGGTCTACCCTGTACCTTAACCTGGAGATATAATTTTTTTCATGTATGTACACAGCTGAAGTACATCCTTCAATCTTTCCAAATACAATCTCAGTTTAGGGATCAGATAGAGCAGGGCAGGGATCAGATAGAGCAGGGCAATCGCTAATCTTAATCACATAATGAGTAGTTATTTGAGATGCAAGATTGTAGGTCATGTGATTCTGCAGTCTGACTGTAATCTAGTCAATCTTATTAAACACATACTTTTTCTAACAGCAGCGTTAAGCCACACTAAGGTATCCATTCCTCACAGCCGATGGACAGCAGTTAACCCCTGCTTCCTCACAGCCGATGGACAGCAGTTAGACCCTGCTTCCTCACAACCAATGGACAGCAGTTATCCCCTGCTTCCTCACAGCCGATGGACAGCAGTTAACCCCTGCTTCCTCACAACCAATGGACAGCAGTTAACCCCTGCTTCCTCACAGCCGATGGACAGCAGTTAACCCCTGCTTCCTCACAACCAATGGACAGCAGTTATCCCCTGCTTCCTCACAGCCGACAGACAGCAGTTAACCCCTGCTTCCTCACAACCAATGGACAGCAGTTAATCCCTGCTTCCTCACAACCAATGGACAACAGTTAACCCCTGCTTCCTCACAGCTGATGGACAGCAGTTAACCCCTGCTTCCTCACAACCAATGGACAGCAGTTAACCCCTGCTTCCTCACAACCAATGGACAGCAGTTAACCCCTGCTTCCTCACAACCAATGGACAGCAGTTAACCCCTGCTTCCTCACAACCAATGGACAGCAGTTAACCCCTGCTTCCTCACAACCAATGGACAGCAGTTACCCCCTGCTTCCTCACAACCAATGGACAGCAGTTAACCCCTGCTTCCTCACAGCCGATGGACAGCAGTTAACCCCTGCTTCCTCACAACCGATGGACAGCAGTTAACCCCTGCTTCCTCACAACCAATGGACAGCAGTTAACCCCTGATTCCTCACAGCCGATGGACAGCAGTTAACCCCTGCTTCCTCACAGCCAATGGACCGCAGTTAACCCCTGATTCCTCACAGCCAATGGACTGCAGTTAACCCTTGCTAACCCAAACTGTCCCACTTTCCTAAAATAATTATTCCCATGGAACCCTGCTCCAGGCAGCGATGGCCACCGAGTTCTGATCCTGCTCTCTACAGTCGTGGCCAAAGGTTTTGAGAATGACACAAATATACATTTTCACAACGTCTGCTGCCTCAGTTTGTATGATAGCAATTTGCATATACTCCAGAATGTTATGAAGAGTGACCAGATGAATTGCAATTAATTGCAAAGTCCATCTTTGCCATGCAAATGAACTGAATCCCCCAAAAACATTTTCACTGTATTTCAGCCCTGCCACAAAAGGACCAGCTGACATCATGTCAGTGATTCTCTCGTTAACACAGGTGTGAGTGTTGACGAGGACAAGGCTGGAGATCACTCTGTCATGCTGATTGAGTTCGAATAACAGACTGGAAGCTTCAAAAGGAGGGTGGTGCTTGGAATCATTGTTCTTCCTCTGTCAATCATGGTTACCTGCAAGGAAACACGTGCCGTCATCATTACTTTGCACAAAAAGGGCTTCACAGGCAAGTAAGATTTCAGTAAGATAAGATTTCTCCTAATCAACCATTTATCGGATCATCAAGAACTTCAAGGAAAGTGGTTCAATTGTTGTGAAGAAGGCTTCAGGGCGCCCAAGAAAGTCCAGCAAGCGCCAGGACCATCTCCTAAAGTTGATTCAGCTGCGGGATTGGGGCACCACCAGTACAGAGCTTGCTCAGGAATGGCAGCAGGCAGGTGTGAGTGCATCTGCACGCACAGTGAGGCGAAGACTTTTGGAGGATGGCCTGGTGTCAAGAAGGGAAGAAAAGAAGCCACTTTTCTCCAAGAAAAACATCAGGGACAGACTGATATTCTGCAAAAGGTACAGGGATTGGACTGCTGAGGACTGGGGTAAAGTCATTTTCTCTGATGAATCCCCTTTCCGATTGTTTGGAGCATCCAGAAAAAAGCTTGTCCAGAGAAGACAAGGTGAGCGCTACCATCAGTCCTGTGTCATGCCAACACGTAAAGCATCCTGAGACCATTCATGTGTGGGGTTGCTTCTCAGCCAAGGGAGTGGGCTCACTCACAATTTTGCCTAAGAACACAGCCATGAATAAAGAATGGTACCAACACATCCTCCGAGAGCAACTTCTCCCAACCATCCAGGAACAATTTGGTGACAAACAATGCCTTTTCCAGCATGATGGAGCACCTTGCCATAAGGCAAAAGTGATAACTAAGTGGCTCAGGGAACAAAACATTGATATTTTGGATCCATGGCCAGGAAACTCCCCAGACCTTAATCCCATTGAGAACTTGTGGTCAATCCTCAAGAGGTGGGTAGACAAACAAAAACCCACAAATTCTGACAAACTCCAAGCATTGATTATGCAAGAATGGGCTGCCATCAGTCAGGATGTGGCCCAGAAGTTAATTGACAGCATGCCAGGGCGGATTGCAGAGTTCTTGAAAAAGAAGGGTCAACACTGCAAATATTGACTCTTTGTATCAACTTCATGTAATTGTCAATAAAAGCCTGTGACACTTATGAAATGCTTGTAATTATACTTCAGCATTCCATAGTAACATCTGTCAAAAATATCTAAAGACACAGCAAACTTTGTGGAAATTAATATTTGTGTAATTCTCAAAACGTTTGGCTACGACTGTATAGGACACCATATGTGGCTCGTCTTCGCTACATTGTTTCTAAAAGCACGTCCTCTCCCTTTCTTCTAACCTGTAACGCCCTGGCCATAGAGAGGGGTTTTTTGTTCTTTATTTTGGTTAGGCCAGGGTGTTACATTGGGTGGGCGTTCTATGTTCCTTTTTCTATGTTTTTGTATTTCTTTGTTTTGGGCCGTGTGTGGCTCCCAATCAGGCACAGCTGAAGCTCGTTGTTGCTGATTGGGAGTCACACATAAGGAGCATGTTTTTCCTTTGGGTTTTGTGGGTTGGGAGGAAATCCTGGACGGGAAAGGACCATGGGCTCAAGCTGGGGATTATCGCCGCCCGCAGTGGGAGATCGAGGCGGCGAGAGCTGAGAGGCGCTGGTATGAGGAAAGGGAGCGCAACGGACACGGGAGGCAGCCCCCCCAAAAAATTTGGGGGGGCACACGGGGAGATTGGCGGAGTCAGGCGTTAGACCTGAGCCAACTCCCCGTGCTTACCGGAAGCAGCGTGGTACTGGTAAGACACTGTGTTATGCTGTAGAGCGCACAGTGTCCCCAGTGCACGTTCAAAGCCCGGTGCGCTACATACCAGCCCCCCGCAAGTGCCATGCGAGTGCAGGCATCGAGCCAGGGCGGATGGTGCCAGCTCAGCGCGTCTGGTCTCCAGTGCGCCTCCTCGGTCCAGGTTATCCTGCGCCGGCGTTGCGCACTGTGTCTCCAGAGCGCTGGGAGGGTCCAGTTCGCCCAGTGCTCCCCCACAGCCCGGTTTATCCTGTGCCTCCTCCTCGGACCAGTCCTCCAGTGGGTCTCCCCATCCTGGTCCGTCCTGTGCCACCTCCCAGGACTAGGCCTCCAGTGGGTCTCCCCATCCTGGTCCATCCTGTGCCACCTCCCAGGACTAGGCCTCCAGTGGGTCTCCCCATCCTGGTCCGTCCTGTGCCACCTCCCAGGACTAGGCCTCCAGTGGGTCTCGCCAGTCTGGAGCCGCCAGAGCTGCCCGCCAGTCCGGAGCTGCCAGAGCTGCCCGCCAGTCAGGAGCCGCCAGAGCCGCCCGCCAGTCCGGAGCCGCCAGAGCCGCCCGCCAGTCCGGAGCCGCCAGAGCCGTCCGCTTGTCCGGAGCCGCCAGAGCTGCCCGCCTGTCCGGAGCCGCCAGAGCCGCCACCTGTCCGGAACCGCCCGCCTGTCCAGAGCAGTCAGAGCCGCCCGCCAGCCCGGTGAGTCCTGTGCCTACGCCTAGGGCCAGGCCTCTGTCATGTCTCCCCAGCCTGGTGAGAACTCAAAATTGTTCTACCTGGAACCAAAACGGGTCTACCTGGATCCAAAAAGGGTTCTTCAAACGGTTCCTGTATGGTTCTAGATAGAAAAAAAGGTGCTAAGGGTGCAGACACTCAGTCAGACATCTTACAGAGCATGTTTTTAACCAAGTTCTTTCTCTGAACTTTATGGGACTTTAGAGTTCACATAACTTGTCATGGGCCATGTGTGTGTGTTGTTGGAATGTGTGTTGTTGGAATGTGTGTCTGTGTTGTTGGAATGTATGTTGTTGGAATGTGTGTGTTGTTGGAATGTGTGTGTGTTGTTGGAATGTGTGTTGTTGGAATGTGTGTGTGTTGTTGGAATGTGTGTTGTTGGAATGTGTGTGTGTTGTTGGAATGTATGTTGTTGGAATGTGTGTGTGTTGTTGGAATGTGTGTTGTTGGAATGTGTGTGTGTTGTTGGAATGTGTGTGTGTTGTTGGAATGTGTGTGTGTTGTTAGAATGTGTGTGTGTTGTTGGAATGTGTGTGTGTCTGAGCAGTGGTGTCAGTGTGTCAGGAAGGTCCCTCCCTCTAGTATAGTGTCTCAGAGTTTGTGTGAGGCTCTGCACACTCATAATAAACAACAGAGGAATCAGACAGGAAGTGGCCAGTCCTGACTGTAAACATCCTGTGTGAGATACAGTAAAAGACACCCTCTAGATGCCCCCTTCTACTCCCTCCTCACAGAGACCTGCTGCCCCCCACCTGCCCTTAACACGTATAACACGTATAACACCTGACGAGGTGATGACAATAGCACCTGTACAGTTAAACGTATATCTGTGTAATAATATACTCACCTTGGTATTCTTTATCCTCACCAACTTGTCCTCTACCTGGACAGCTAGCCTCCCTCCAGCCATGCTTTCCCTGTGAAAGAGAGGAGACATTGTTGTACTTTAGTTTAACACAAAAGCATTCATTTTGTCCCATGTGGCTCAGTTGGTAGAGCATGGCCCTTGCAACGGCAAGGTTATGGGTTTGACTCCCATGGGGGACCAGTACAACAAAAAAAAGCACTTAGTACACTCTAAAATGACTAAAACCAAATCGAAACTGCAGAAATTATAATGGACCTACATTCATTGAGTTTCTTCACTGTGTCCAGCTCACTAATAATCAATAAAGCTAGACAGTCAGGGAGCAATGAAAATTCCTGTTAGGTATGCGTAACTGGCTATAAGGGAGTCAGGCGCGGGAGAGCAGGATTTGGGTAGCAAACGGAGCCTTTTATTTAGGCGAACAAAACACACGGCACAAAGAACACTAAACACAATACAGGTTGACATAACCCAGCGCAACCAGTCTAACGTGCGCATACACGAAACAATAAAGAATTTCACACACAGACATGGGGGGAACAGAGGGTTAAATACACAACAAGTAATGAGGGAAATGTAAACCAGGTGTGTGGGAAAACAAGACAAAACAAATGGAAAATGAAAAGTGGATCGGCGATGGCTAGAAGACCGGTGACGTCGACCGCCGAACGCCGCCTGAACAAGGAGAGGAACCAACTTCGGCGGAAGTCGTGACAATTCCAAAAACGATAGATAGCAAATTTTAACGGCGAAGAAATAAAACCAATTTTAAGTGCAGCAGTCAGACCTCGTTGAAGACCCAATGCGGCCCACGGGCAAAATGAATTTGACACCCCTGCTTTAAACCATGTCGGTCTTTTATCAGTGCTGATTTAGCCAAATGTCACCCAGCTAGACAAATAGAATACAACCTTTTGAGACCTATCATTATTAGATTCCTGGCTGTTACAGAGACCTATCATTATTAGATTCATGGCTGTTACAGAGACCTATCATTATTAGATTCATGGCTGTTACAGAGACCTAACATTATTTGATTCATGGCTGTTACAGAGACCTATCATTATTAGATTCATGGCTGTTATTGAGACCTATCATTATTAGATTTATGGCTGTTACAGAGGCCTATCATTATTAGATTCATGGCTGTTACAGAGACCTATCATTATTAGATTCATGGCTGTTACAGAGACCTATCATTATTAGATTCATGGCTGTTACAGAGGCCTATCATTATTAGATTCATGGCTGTTACAGAGACCTATCATTATTAGATTCATGGCTGTTACAGAGACCTATCATTATTAGATTCATGGCTGTTACAGAGGCCTATCATTATTAGATTCATGGCTGTTACAGAGACCTATCATTATTAGAGTCATGGCTGTTATAGAGACCTATCATTATTAGATTCATGGCTGTTATAGAGGCCTATCATTATTAGATTCATGGCTGTTACAGAGACCTATCATTATTAGATTCATGGCTGTTATAGAGACCTATCATTATTAGATTCATGGCTGTTATAGAGACCTATCATTATTAGATGTATGGCTGTTACAGAGACCTATCATTATTAGATTCATGGCTGTTACAGAGACAGTAATTCAATCGGTACCATGTTTTAAATGCCAGATGAACACTATGTTTGAACTAGTTTGTTGTTGTGACTATGTTTTAACTAGTTTGTTGTTGTGACTATGTTTTAACTAGTTTGTTGATGTGACTTTGAAAGGGGGAATAGGGCCAACAGACAAATCTAGCAAATCTAGTTAAGTGACATGAGACTATCACATGATATAACATGAAGTGTGTGTGAAAGGGAATTCACAAAAGCCTTGAATCAGAGTAGATCTGACCACTGACCAGTTCTTATTCAAAAGAAAACAGTCCAAAACGGACCCAGCAAAGAGTCCCTCGGGCGATGAAGCTTGAGGCTTTTCTGGGACAAAAGCCTGTCTGTGTGTCTCTCACTGTCTGTCTGTCTGTCTGTCTGTCTGTCTGTCTGTCTGTCTGTCTGTCTGTCTGTCTGTCTGTCTGTCTGTCTGTCTGTCTGTCTGTCTGTCTGTCTGTCTGTCTGTCTGTCTGTCTGTCTGTCTGTCTGTCTGTCTGTCTGTCTGTCTGTCTGTGTGTGTGTGTGTGTGTGTGTTTGTGTGTGTAGCAAGGACAGCTGTGTGTGCTTCAACTGTTGGCTCTGGACACGTGACGCAACAGAATGAAATCTGATGCTCTGGTAGAGTAGAGCTGAATGAATTTATAACTCCTTGAGCGATAATGGGGGATTGCTGTAGTAGTACTAATAACTTCTCTGTCCTTGGTCTTAGTGTGTGTGTGTGTGTGTGTGTGTGTGCGTGCGTGTGCGCATGTGTCCCTGCGTTTGTCTGTTTGTACGTGAGGTAGATATCAGACCAGGGGCTATGTTGTAAGTTGTAATAAGCACATGCTCCACCACGTGGGAATCATTTTGCCAACCCAGGCATCGGCTCAACGGCCCAACCCTAAACCACAACAACCTCAGAGAGACGCCTTTTAACGGGAGCTCAACCAGCATGAGAGGAAGAAGGAGGAAGGAGATGGAAAATAAAACGAGACCTCTACTGTTTTGAAGCAAACTGAAATAGAAATAGGCCTATTTCTGTAATGGTTTAACACAGCGTAGAACATGTAGTAGCTAGTGCTGTCCGCTCTCTTTCGGTCTCTCTCTCCAGCTCTCTCTCCCTCTCTCCCCTTCCTTCCCTCTCTCTCTCCCTCTCTCCCCTTCCCTCTCTCTCTCCCGCTCTCTCTCTCCCTCTCCCTTCCCTCTCTCTAAATCTGCCTCTCTCCCCTTCCCTCTCTCTCTCTCCCTTTCTCCCCTTCCGTCTCTCTCTCCCTCTCCCTCTCTCTCTCTCAATTCAATTCAATTCAATTTGCTTTATTGGCATGACTTAACAATGTACATATTGCCAAAGCTTATTTTGGATATTTACAATATGAAAAAAAATTGAATCAAAATTGTCAACGGGACAACAGTAACAACAATAACCAAGGGTCAAAATAACCATGCAATGAACAATAACAATAAGCATACAGTAGAGGACATGTGCAGGTTGATTGGTCTGTCAGACACTGTCCCTCATCTTATGGCAGTCAGCAATGTAGAGCACTGCCAACCCACAGCTCCATGCAACCTCCCCCAACAGGACGGGGAGCCACCTCTCATCAAACCTTGAATAAGGGTTTCAGATTTGGGGAAATGACACTCTCTAAATGTTTTATATTTTTCACATGTTGTCAGGAAATGCAGCTCTGTCTCAGGTTCTGCTGTTGTGCAGTGGTTGCACAGCCTTTCCTCTACAGGGAGCCAGGTTTTCCTGTGTCTACCCTTCTCAATAGCAAGGCTGTGCTCACTGAGCCTGTACTTTCTCTCCCTCTCTCCCCTTCCTTCCCTCTCTCTCTCCATCTCTCTTCATCTCCCTCTCTCCCCTTGCCTCTCTCTCTCCCTCTCTCTCTCTCCCTTTCTCCCCTTCCCTCTCTCTCTCTCCCTTTCTCTCCCTCTCTCCCCTTCCCTCTCTCTCTAACTCTCCCTCTCTCCCCTTCCCTCTCTCTCCCTCTCTCTTTAACTCTCCCTCCCAATCCATCTCCCTCTCTCCCTTCCCTCTCTCCCTTCCCTCTCTCTCTAACTCTCAGGAGGCTTTACAACATACTGTAGCCGGCTTTCAGTAGACAAAGGATAGATGACGTAGTGGCCCGGTTGGTCCTTTGAGAAACGTGACAGCTTGGGTCTTTCTGTTATCTCCGTGTCAGCGTAAAGCCGGAATGATGGCATGACACAAAACACCGAACTATTAACATATGAACACACATACTGTACAACACCACACACACACACACACACACACACACACACACACACACACACACACACACACACACACACACACACACACACCAACAGCAACTCAAAAAGACAAGCAGGAAGCATGTATTTGCATGACAGTGAATGTTAGCAATAAAGTCCCCTCTTGTGATGCAAAGCGCAAGGAAATGATTTATAACAACCAATTATGTTCAGGCACATCGAAGAACATGCCTTACAGCTAGACCTATTTCACAATAGCATATAGCTAGACCTATATTACTATACCATATAGCTAGACTTTATTACTATACCATATAGCTAGACCTATAATACTATACTATATAGCTAGACCAATATGACTATACCATATAGCTAGACCTATATTACTGTACTGTACAGCTAGACCTATATTACTATACCGTATAGCTAGATCTATATGACCATACTATATAGCTAGAGCTATATTACTATACTATATAGCTAGACCTACATTACTATACCATATAGCTAGCCCTATACTATACAACTAGACCTATATTACAATACTTTGTAGCTAGACCTATATTACTATACCATATAGCTAGACCTATATTACTATACCATATAGCTAGACCTATATTACTACACTGTACAGCTAGACCTATATTACTATACCGTATAGCTAGATCTATATGACTATACTATATAGCTAGAGCTATATTACTATACTATATAGCTAGACCTATATTACTATACCATATAGCTAGACCTATATTACTATACTATATAGCTAGACCAATATTACTATACTATATAGCTAGACCTGTATTACTATACCATATAGCTAGACTTTATTACTATACCATATAGCTAGACCTATAATACTATACTATATAGCTAGACCAATATGACTATACCATATAGCTAGACCTATATTACTGTACTGTACAGCTAGACCTATATTACTATACCGTATAGCTAGATCTATATGACTATACTATATAGCTAGAGCTATATTACTATACTATATAGCTAGACCTACATTATTATACCATATAGCTAGCCCTATACTATACAACTAGACCTATATTACAATACTTTATAGCTAGACCTATATTACTATACCATATAGCTAGACCTATATTACTATACCATATAGCTAGACCTATATAGCTAGACCTATATTACTATACTGTACAGCTAGACCTATAATACTATACTATATAGCTAGACCTATAATACTATACTGTATAGCTTGACCTATATTACTATACTATACTATATAGCTAGACCTATATTACTATACCATATAGCTTGGCCTATATTACTATACTGTATAGCCTGACCTATATTACTATACCATATAGCTAGACCTGTATTACTATACCATGTAGCTAGACCTATATTACTATACCATATATATTACTATACCATATAGCTAGACCTATATTACTATACCATACATATTACTATACCATATAGCTAGACCTATATTACTATACCATATAGCTAGAACTATATTACTACACCGTATAGCTAGACCTATATTACTATATCATATATATCACTATACCATATAGCTAGACCTATAGTACAATACCATATAGCTAAAGCTATATAACTATACTATATAGCTAGACCTATATTACTATACCATATAGCGAGACCTTTATTACTATACTATACAGCTAGACCTATATTACTATACCATATAGCTAGACCTATATTACAATACCATATAAATTACTATACCATATAGCTAGACATATATTACTATACCATATAGCTAGACCTGTAATACTATACCATGTAGCTAGACCTATATTACTATACCATATATATTACTATACCATATAGCTAGACCTATATTACTATACTGTACAGCTAGACCTATATTACTATACCATATAGCTAGACCTATATTACTATACTGTACAGCTAGACCTATATTACTATACCATATAGCTAGACGTATATTACTTTACCATATAGCTAGACCTATATTATTATACCATATATATTATTACACCATATAGCCAGATCTATATTACTATACCATGTAGCTAGACCTATATTACGATACCATATAGCTAGAGCTATATTACTATACCATATAGCTAGACCTATATTACTATACCATATAGCTAGACCTATATTACTATACTATACAGCTAGACCTATATTACCATACCATACAGCTAGCCCTATACTATACTGCTAGACATATATTACAATACTTTATAGCTAGACCAATATTACTATACTGTATAGCTAGACCTATATTACTATACCATATAAGTAGACCTATATTACTATATTATATAGCTTGACCTATATTACTATACTAAATAGCTAGACCTATATTACTATTCTATACAGCTAGACCTATATTACCATACCATATAGCTAGCCCTATACTATACTGATAGACCTATATTACAAAACTTTATAGCTAGACCAATATTACTATACTGTATAGCTAGACCTATATTACTATACTATATAGCTAGACCTATATTACTATACCATGTAGCTAGACCCATATTACTACACCATATAGCTAGACCTATATTACTATAACATATAATTAGACCTATATTACTATACCATATAGCTAGACCTATATTACTATACTATATAGCTAGACCTATATTACTATACCATATAGCTAGGACTATATTACTATACCATATAGCTAGACCTATATTACTATACCATATAGCTAGGACTATATTACTATACCATATAGCTAGACCTATATTACTATTCTATATAGCTAGACATATATTACTATACCATATAACAATACCTATATTTCTATACTATATAGCTAGACCTATATTACTATACCATATAGCTAGGACTATATTACTATACCATATAGCTAGACCTATATTACTATACAATATAGCTAGGACTATATTACTATACCATATAGCTAGACCTATATTACTATACCCTATAGCTAGGACTATATTACTATACCATATAACTAGACCTATATTACTATTCTATATAGCTAGACATATATTACTATACCATATAACTATACCTATATTTCTATACTATATAGCTAGACCTATATTACTATACCATATAGCTAGGACTATATTACTATACCATATAGCTAGACCTATATTACTATACCATACATATTACTGTACCATATAGCTAGACCTATATTACTATAGCATATATATTACTATACCATATAGCTAGACCTATATTACTATACCATATATATTACTATACCATATAATTAGACCTATATTACTATACCATATAGCTAGACCTAAATTACAATACTTTATAGCTAGACCTATATTACTATACCATATAGCTAGACCTATATTACTATACTATATTGCTAGACCTATATTACTATACCATATAGCTAGACCTATATTACTATTCTGTATAGCTTGACCTATATTACTATACCATATAGCTAGACTTATATTACTATATACCATATAGCTAGAACTATCTTACTATACCATAAAGCTAGACCTATATTACTATACTGTACATCTAGACCTATAATACTATACTATATAGCTAGACCTATATTACTATACCATATAGCTAGACCTATATTACTATACCATATAGCTAGACTTATATTACTATATACCATATAGCTAGACCTATATTACTATACCATATAGCTAGCCCTATACTATACTGCTAGACCAATATTACTATACCATATAGCTAGACCTATATTACTACACCATATAGCTAGACCTATATTACTATACCATATAGCTAGAACTATATTACTATACCATATAGCTAGACCTATATTACTATACCATATAGCTAGACCTATATTACTATTCCGTATAGCTTGACCTATATTAGTATACCATATAGCTAGAACTATCTTACTATACCATAAAGCTAGACCTATATTACTATACTGTACATCTAGACCTATAATACTATACTATATAGCTAGACCTATATTACTATACCATATAGCTAGACTTATATTACTATATACCATATAGCTAGAACTATATTACTATACCATAAAGCTAGACCTATATTACTATACTGTACATCTAGACCTATAATACTATACCATATAGCTAGACCTATATTACTATACTGTATAGCTTGACCTATATTACTATACTATATAGCTAGACTTATATTACTATACTGTATAGCTTGACCTATATTACAATACCATATATCTAGACCTATATTACTATATACCATATAGCTAGAACTATCTTACTATACCATAAAGCTAGACCTATATTACTATACTGTACATCTAGACCTATAATACTATACTATATAGCTAGACCTATATTACTATACCATATAGCTAGACTTATATTACTATATACCATATAGCTAGACCTATATTACTATTCCGTATAGCTTGACCTATATTACTATACCATATAGCTAGAACTATCTTACTATACCATAAAGCTAGACCTATATTACTATACTGTACATCTAGACCTATAATACTATACTATATAGCTAGACCTATATTACTATACCATATAGCTAGACTTATATTACTATATACCATATAGCTAGAACTATATTACTATACCATAAAGCTAGACCTATATTACTATACTGTACATCTAGACCTATAATACTATACCATATAGCTAGACCTATATTACTATACTGTATAGCTTGACCTATATTACTATACTATATAGCTAGACTTATATTACTATACTGTATAGCTTGACCTATATTACAATACCATATATCTAGACCTATATTACTATATACCATATAGCTAGAACTATCTTACTATACCATAAATCTAGACCTATATTACTATACTGTACATCTAGACCTATAATACTATACTATATAGCTAGACCTATATTACTATACCATATAGCTAGACTTATATTACTATATACCATATAGCTAGAACTATTTTACTATACCATAAAGCTAGACCTATATTACTATACTGTACATCTAGACCTATAATACTATACTATATAGCTAGACCTATATTACTATACTGTATAGCTTGACCTATATTACTATACTATATAGCTAGACTTATATTACTATAGTGTATAGCTTGACCTATATTACAATACCATATATCTAGACCTATATTACTATACCATATAGCTATACCTATATTACTATACTGTATAGCTTGACCTATATTACTATACCATATTGCTAGACCTATATTACTATACCATGTAGCTAGACCTATATTACTATACCATATAGCTAGACCTATATTACTATACCATATAGCTAGAACTATATTACTACACCGTATAGCTAGACCTATATTACTATACCATATAGCTAAAGCTATATTACTATACTATATAGCTAGACCTATATTACTATACCATATAGCTCGACCTATATTACTATACTATACAGCTAGACCTATATTACTATGCCATATAGCTAGACCTATATTGCTATACCATGTAGCTAGACCTATATTACTATACCATATATATTACTATACCATATAGCTAGACCTATATTACTATACCATATATATTTCTATACTATATAGCTAGACCTATATTACTATACCATATAGCTAGGACTATATTACTATACCATATAGCTAGACCTATATCACTATACCATACATATTACTGTACAATATAGCTAGACCTATATTACTATACCATATATATTACTATACCATATAATTAGACCTATATTACTATACCATATAGCTAGACCTATATTACAATACTTTATAGCTAGACCTATATTACTATACCATATAGCTAGACCTATATTACTATACTATATTGCTAGACCTATATTACTATACCATATAGCTAGCCCTATACTATACTGCTAGACCAATATTACTATACCATATAGCTAGACCTAATTTACTACACCATATAGCTAGACCTATATTACTATACCATATAGCTAGACCTATATTACTATACCATATAGCTAGAACTATATTACTATACCATATAGCTAGACCTATATTACTATTCTGTATAGCTTGACCTATATTACTATACCATATAGCTAGACTTATATTACTATATACCATATAGCTAGAACTATCTTACTATACCATAAAGCTAGACCTATATTACTATACTGTACATCTAGACCTATAATACTATACTATATAGCTAGACCTATATTACTATACCATATAGCTAGACCTATATTACTATACCATATAGCTAGACTTATATTACTATATACCATATAGCTAGACCTATATTACTATACCATATAGCTAGCCCTATAATATACTGCTAGACCAATATTACTATACCATATAGCTAGACCTATATTACTACACCATATAGCTAGACCTATATTACTATACCATATAGCTAGAACTATATTACTATACCATATAGCTAGACCTATATTACTATTCTGTATAGCTTGACCTATATTACTATACCATATAGCTAGACTTATATTACTATATACCATATAGCTAGAACTATATTACTATACCATAAAGCTAGACCTATATTACTATACTGTACATCTAGACCTATAATACTATATAGCTAGACCTATATTACTATACCATATAGCTAGACTTATATTACTATATACCATATAGCTAGAACTATATTACTATACCATAAAGCTAGACCTATATTACTATACTGTACATCTAGACCTATAATACTATACTATATAGCTAGACCTATATTACTATACCATATAGCTAGACTTATATTACTATATACCATATAGCTAGAACTATATTACTATACCATAAAGCTAGACCTATATTACTATACTGTACATCTAGACCTATAATACTATACTATATAGCTAGACCTATATTACTATACCATATAGCTAGACTTATATTACTATATACCATATAGCTAGAACTATATTACTATACCATAAAGCTAGACCTATATTACTATACTGTACATCTAGACCTATAATACTATACTATATAGCTAGACCTATATTACTATACTGTATAGCTTGACCTATATTACTATACTATATAGCTAGACTTATATTACTATACTGTATAGCTTGACCTATATTACAATACCATATATCTAGACCTATATTACTATACCATATAGCTATACCTATATTACTATACTGTATAGCTTGACCTATATTACTATACCATATTGCTAGACCTATATTACTATACCATGTAGCTAGACCTATATTACTATACCATATAGCTAGACCTATATTACTATACCATATAGCTAGAACTATATTACTACACCGTATACCTAGACCTATATTACTATACCATATAGCTAAAGCTATATTACTATACTATATAGCTAGACCTATATTACTATACCATATAGCTCGACCTATATTACTATACTATACAGCTAGACCTATATTACTATGCCATATAGCTAGACCTATATTGCTATACCATGTAGCTAGACCTATATTACTATACCATATATATTACTATACCATATAGCTAGACCTATATTACTATACCATATATATTACTATACCATATAGCTAGACCTATATTACTATACCATATAGCTAGACCTATATTGCTATACCATGTAGCTAGACCTATATTACTATACCATATATATTACTATACCATATAGCTAGACCTATATTACTATACCATATATATTACTATACCATATAGATAGACCTATATTACTATACCATATAGCTAGACCTATATTGCTATACCATGTAGCTAGACCTATATTACTATACCATATATATATTACTATACCATATAGCTAGACCTATATTACTATACCATATATATTACTATACCATATAGCTAGACCTATATTACTATACCTATATTACTATACCATATAGCTAGACCTATATTACTATACTATATAGCTAGACCTATAATACTATACCATATAGCTAGACATATATTACTATACTATATAGCTAGACCTATATTACTATACCATATAGCTAGACCTATATTACTATGCCATATAGCTAGACCTATAATACTATACCATATAGCTAGATCTATATTACTATACCATATAGCTAGAGCTATATTACTATACAATATAGCTAGACCTATATTACTATACCGTATAGCTTGATCTATATTACTATACCATATAGCTAGACCTATATATTACTGTACCATATAGCTAGACCTACATTACTATACCGTATAGCTAGATTTACCAACCTTGCGTTGAGAGGGCGAACTCGAATCGCGACTTTCACGTTTGCCATAGTTCCTTACTTGGTAAAGGTCATTCGTCAGGATTTAAAACCTCCACATTTAAAACATTCACCCGATGAAACGGGAAAATGTGTCTTAATCGCCGGCCATTCAAGCCATTTCTCCCGGTAAAGAGCCCGCTCAACGGACCGTTGGACAACACTGAACAAAACTGCCTGCTGGACTGGAGTCACTACAAATAGACCTGAGTGAGGCGGAGCAGAGGATGCTTTCCTTGCCATTAGAATACATGTTGGGGCATCTGAGATTTCGTAAATGGTTGCAATCGCTCATGAAAATGTGTTCATGCCATAGTTCATGCAAATACAGTTGGCCTACAGAGACATACAGTTTGACAAATATGACAATGAAAAATTGAGTCCCCTGCCCCCAAATAGTCTTCATTAAACGGCATAGGCCAACTCAGAACACTTTCCATGTTTTTGCTCTAAATAATATATATTTATTGTATTTCAATATGTGACATGCAACATAAAAAATGTAAAGTTGAAAAGCAGCAGACAATCATAATACTTGAAGTCCAACATGAACAAAACGTTTTATCACAAATGCACAGAAAGCATCCATGAAAGCAATCACCAGTTAAGGTCAAAGGCATTGTACTCTCACACAGTGAAACATGGACAGTATAGCAGGAGGGAAAGAATTTCAGATATGACACTATTACCTGTTTGAGTTTTGTGAACATAAATGGATTCCTCCACCCAATCCCAAATCAACAACACCAAAAGGTAGAATTAGGGATTTTGGCTTATTTTTTCAGAGGATTTGGTTTTCTTTGTGTTTTTTTCTGTAAATGTTTTATTAGTGTTGGCCCATCAAGTATGTCATTATACCTTTATTGATAATGCAACCCTCACCTTCAATCAGAATGCAAAGTCAACCTCCATGGTAAACCCTGGTTTGTGGCACCACCGATCCTGATCAGGAGGACTTTCTGGTTCCCTATGCAACTCTAGACAGGACAATAAGGGCTGTGCCAGCCAGCCACATTGCAGGGACATAACGTTTCCTGTCTCAGGAATCTGGAATCCCAACAGGGTCTGGTCAGAGTACATTAGTTCAGCTACACCTGTTACTGTCAGCCTTTCACTCAAAAGACTGGGCATTGTTGGCCAACAGAAACACTTTTTGTCCGTTGCCTGTCTGTGAGGTCAGTTGGCTCCCCCTATGGGTTGCAGTGATACCTGCAGGATGTCCATGTGGTTGTAGAACTCAGGCATTGATAAAGAATAGGAGGAGGAGGAGGTGTGGGTAGAAGAAGACTGTAACAGAGGCATAGAGGAGGAGTGGGGATAGACTCCTGCTGAATCTTCTCAATGAACTCTGTTAGCCAGGGTAACTGTGACCACTTCCTCCTCTGCCAGAATCTCCCTCTCTACCAGCTGTCTGATCAGGAACAGGAAGTTGTTCCACTGCAAAGAAGCACATGACAAAGAACATGGATGGATCTGATCTGGGGGAAACCACTGGTAATAGTTATATTGCTTTGGTAATATACTGGTAATACCCTTGTAATAGTTATATTGTTATGGTAAAATACTGGTAATACTGTTATATTGGAATGGTAAAATACTGGTAATAACATTATATTGTTATGGTAATATACTGGTTATACTGATATATTGTTATGGTAATATACTTGTAATATCCTGGTAATAATGTTATATTGGTATGTTAAAATACTGGTAATAGTTGTATTGTTATGGTAATATACAGGTCATATCCTGGTAATAATGTTATATTGGTATGGTAATATACTGGTAATAGTTGTATTGTTATGGTAATATACAGGTAATATCCTGGTAATAATGTTATATTGGTATGATAATATACTGGTAATAGTTGTATTGTTATGGTAATATACTGGTAATAGTTGTATTGTTATGGTAATATACAGGTAATATCCTGGTAATAATGTTATATTGGTATGATAATATACTGGTAATACCATTATATACTGGTTATACTGATATATTGTTATGGTAATATACTTGTAATATCCTGGTAATAATGTTATATTGGTATGGTAATATACTGGTAATAGTTGTATTGTTATGGTAATATACAGGTAATATCCTGGTAATAATGTTATATTGGTATGGTAATATACTGGTAATAGTTATATTGTTATGGTAATACTGGTAACATACTGCTTGTATACTGGTAGAATATTAAGCCACGGACATGTTCAAAAGGTAAATGAGGCTTACTTCCGAGCCACTGGCCCCGAGGACAGCAGTGAGTGTGATCTCAATGAAGAACAAGAGGAGGGGTTCTGAAGAGCAACAGTCTCCTCCCCACAAGACCACCAGCTGATCCAGCAGGGCTTGGATTGTCACTGGGGGCTGTACAGCACCCGAACCGGGAGGCTCTGGACTCCTGCACTACTCCTGGGACCACACCACAGGCAGGTCCCCTGACATCACCCCCCACACCCAACCACCATAATAACCATCATCACCCTAATAACCATCCTTACCACCATAATAACAATCATCATCACCACCATAATAACCATCATCACCATAATAACCATCATCATCACCACCATAAAAACCATCATCGCCATAATAACATCATCATTACCAACATAATAACTATCATCATCACCACCATAATAACCATCATCACCATAATAACATCATCATTACCACCATAATAACTATCATCATCACCACCATAATAACCATCATCACCATAATAACATCATCATTACCAACATAATAACTATCATCATCACCACCATAATAACCATCATCACCATAATAACATCATCATTACCAACATAATAACTATCATCATCACCACCATAATAACCATCATCACCATAATAACATCATCATTACCACCATAATAACAATCATCATCACCACCATAATAACCATCATCACCATAATAACCATCATCACCATAATAACCATCATCATCACCACCATAAAAACCATCATCGCCATAATAACATCATCATTACCAACATAATAACTATCATCATCACCACCATAATAACCATCATCACCATAATAACATCATCATTACCAACATAATAACTATCATCATCACCACCATAATAACCATCATCACCATAATAACCATCATCATTACCACCATAATAACTACCATCATCACCACCATAATAACCATCATCACCATAATAACCATCATCAACACCATAATAACCATCATCACCATAATAACCATCATCATTACCACCATAATAACCATCATCATCACCACCATAATAACCATCATCACCATAATAACCATCATCACCATAATAACCATCATCATCACCACCATAATAACCATCATCACCATAATAACCATTATCACCATAATAACCATCATCATCACCACCATAATAACCATCATCTGCATAATAACCATCATCATCACCACCATAATAATCATCATCATCACCACCATAATAACCATCACCACCATAATAACCATCATCACCATGATAACCATCATCATCACCACCATAATAACCATCATCATCATAATAACCATCACCACCATAATAATCATCATCCGCATAATAACCATCATCACCATAATAACCATCATCACCATAATAACCATCATCCCCATAATAACCATCACCACCATAATAACCATCATCCCCATAATAACCATCATCACCATAATAACCATAATCCGCATAATAACCATTATCATCACCACCATAATAACCATCATCACCATAATAACCATCATCCGCATAATAACCATCATCCCCATAATAACCATCACCACCATAATAACCATCATCCCCATAATAACCATCATCACCATAATAACCATAATCCGCATAATAACCATTATCATCACCACCATAATAACCATCATCACCATAATAACCATCATCCGCATAATAACCATTATCATCACCACCATAATAACCATCATCACAGCTCCACAGTGAATGGGCTTGGCTCCCAAGTGGGTGGGTCTATGTCCACCCAGGACCACCTTTGGCTGCGCCCCTGCCCAGTCTTGTGAAATCCATAGGGCATCATCTATTTATTTGAATTGACCAATTTCCTTATATGAAACAATTCATTGAAATTATTGCATGTTGCGTTTTTGTTCAGTATATATCTTGATATATTTTGTATTTTTTTTTCTAAATACGCGTTGTTGCACAATTAAAAGGTCAATACACTGCATTTCAAACTGTCAGGAATAATGTCATGAATTCAGGGCTTGTAAAATTATACCGAGGTTAAATATAAGCCTTCCACAACCATAAGACCCACTAACAATTTTATCAAAATAGTTTAACGCGCTTTATTTTGCACTAATCATTGATGTGGCTTTCATGTCTGTTGATGAAAATGCCTTTTTTGTTACAAATGTAACCAGAACCATTAACAATGCACATCCACTAATAATGACCAACTTGTTGTAGCAGGCATTGTAGAACATTAACACAGATCTCATCAACAATCTCTGAAGCACAAGCCCACGTGCTAGTGAGTAGCCAGCTAACTTTGATCTATTTGTTTGCTAACAAGGTAGGACAGTTTAACTGTTATGAACACACCCTCCTGTCCGTCTCCAACTGTTTGAACAACAGCCTGTTCACAATTAAATGAATTTGATATATCGCCCAGCCCTAATAGAAACTATTAAAAGCCATCTATAAAAAGCTGAGACTCACGTTTTCCCTATAACGCTCACAAGCTACACAAGAGTCGTTAGTAGGTAAGGGGTTATTCTACATAGATCATAGGAAATCCCAGGACATAGTGTCTATAATACTGTAAGGACTTATTCTACATAGATCATAGGAAATCTCAGGTCATAGTGTCTATAATACTGTAAGGGGTTATTCTACATAGATCATAGGAAATCCCAGGACATAGTGTCTATTATACTGTAAGGGGTTATTCTACATAGATCATAGGAAATCCCAGGACATAGTGTCTATAATACTGTAAGGGGTTATTCTACATAGATCATAGGAAATCCCAGGACATAGTGTCTATTATACTGTAAGGACTTATTCTACATAGATCATAGGAAATCCCAGGTCATAGTGTCTATAATACTGTAAGGGGTTATTCTACATAGATCATAGGAAATCCCAGGACATAGTGTCTATAATACTGTAAGGGGTTATTCTACATAGATCATAGGAAATCCCAGGACATAGTGTCTATAATACTATAAGGGGTTATTCTACATAGATCATAGGAAATCCCAGGACATAGTGTCTATAATACTGTAAGGGGTTATTCTACATAGATAATAGGAAATCCCAGGACATAGTGTCTATAATACTGTAAGGACTTATTCTACATAGATCATAGGAAATCCCAGGTCATAGTGTCTATAATACTGTAAGGGATTATTCTACATAGATAATAGGAAATCCCAGGACATAGTGTCTATAATACTGTAAGTAATAAACTCACATAGTTGCTGTCACAACCTCTAAACTCCACACAGTTGTCCCTAACAAGTTGGATATTCATTTCCCAGTGAGCAAACAATTTCTTTACTTCTAGCATTCATATAAATAAATTATCAGGTTTTTTGCTTTGGCTGACATTTTTTAAATTGACATTTTTCAATAGAACTCATCATTGCAACTGTTTATGTCAAATAGTTTTGTGTTCTACTTGTAGCCCTGGTTGTCCTGAAAATAACATGGTAAAACACTTCAATGTGAGGCTAAATATAAGGGCTGGACATGCAGATAAATGAACGTCAGATAAATAAAAATAAGATTTTTGCTAGGGTCTCAGGACTGATGGGGTTTATTTTAGCAGGTTCTCACATTGATTCAAACTACCTATTTTTCAAGGGAGAACTAGCCAAGAGCGCAGCTGCAGTAAAACATATACAAACACATTATATAGAGCAGCATTATCATAGGATTCAAGTCTTAAACATTCAGTATCATTTGATAATAAAGAAGTTAGGGGGAACTCACTCAAACTGATTCAGCAGCCCCCTGACAGAGAAGTAGACACAGCTGTGCATATTTCTGTAGTAACCTCTTTCCAGGACATCTGCATAGATCAAATATAACTCAAAGGGGTCAGCAAAGTCCTATTTCCACCAATAAAACATTATATAAATTGACCTAAAAGAGATAGAGTATTACACAATACCTACACAAATAAAGCACTTAAAATCTATCTTACCAAAAGTAGAATTCCAAAAGCACAAAAACATATCTGTGACAATCCCAAGACTAACCCCCCCCCCCCCCCCCCCCCCCAATTCTGTCACCCCCTACAGGTCATGCAGGTGCAGTAGAGGTCATTCAGAAGGTCCAATTCAGAGGTCAAGGTGACTTTGGTGGGGTCAGGACAGAACCCCTGACACCCCTGTGTCAGGGGTCATTTTGGAGCCCCCCCCCCCAGTTTACAGGGCACAGACTAAGACAACTCCTGGATAAAAAATTACTTTCAATTGAGATTTTCCATGGAGCATGAATTTAGTCCAGGACAAAGCTTACTCCATGTCTGGGAAACCTGTCCTAGAAGAAGTAAAACATAGTCTGGATAAAATAAAAAAGCAGCGAGTGTTATAATGGTGACTGGGCCTCCTTGAAACCTTTGACTGCAGTGGCCTAAATCAGGATCACACAGGGTGTTTCTTGTTAGTCTTAAACAAATCTACTTTGAAACAAATGTGCCCACCTCACACACATGGCTATGGGCTTAAAAAAGAAGACACCTGTACCATGTCAGATATAGAGTTGAAATCTATTACATTTTAAGTTTGCATCCCAATATTACACTTTATATACATCACAGAAGACTGAAATTTAACAAAAGTGTTTTTACATAGAAACACCGGATTTTTGTAGTAAAAAAAGAAGACAAAAAATAATGAAGAGTATTAATAACATTCCAGTTGTGAGGCCAAAGTGAGCACTTTTGGATTATTGACTGCAGGAAACGTTCTCATAGGTGGGAAGTCTTCCAGGTTGATGTAGTTGAGCTCGAACAGCGTTGTTGTCTGAGCCAATGAAGGTGACACGGTTGGGTCCCCCATCTTATTACCTCCTCCTTCCCACCACCATCGGATCTCCCTGGACCTCCTTCTCAGTCTGGAACCCACCACCCTGCCTCCCCTGCCCTCCCCTCCTCATCTCGGCGCTCCTCCTGCGGCTGCTGATGGACCCCCGGTCTGGTGGGGTTGGTGCTGAAGCTCTGGAGGGGACAGCATGAAATTCCCCAGACTTGCTCTCTGAGCAGAGTAGTGCTCTGAGGGAGTGGCCCTGGAGGTGGAGGCTGGAGCTTGTCTCCAGGCTGAACTGAAGGAGGGACTACTGAGAGCACTGACCCCACTTAGGCTGATGCCACTCAGGCAGTGTGACCTAGAAGGTGGGTGGGTAGTATCTCACTCAGCCCCAGAGGACAGGGAGGGAGCAGGGGAGAACAGCTGGACACGGCTTGCCCTACGAGGACCGGTCCCATGCCTGGTCAATCTGCAGCCCCTCCTGCGCTCACTGGAGAAGCCTGGCCCCTGCTGAGAGGGCTGGGATACCTTGGGGTGGCTGGGGGTCTTTGCGGATGTGGCAGGGCTATGGGTGAGTTCAGAGCAGCTCTGCTCACGCAGGAAGTTGGGCAGGAAAGGAACAAACTCCTGCCTTTCAATCTTCAGTAACTTAGGCCATGCCAAAGTGTCACTGCCCTGTTGTGCCAGATAACAGTATGATAAATGTATGAGAACATGCATGCACACAACAAGCAAGTACTCAAGTGATTCAAGTTGTAAACATCTCAAGAATATCTAACTACATGATGTTAGCTAATAACTAGTTAGCCATGACTTGAAGTGGACATCGTTAGCTAGCAAGCAGCAAACGTTGACAGCTGTCTAGCTGGGCTTGACAATGTCGAGGCAGTAATTTCCTTTCCTTAAAGAAATTGCTTTGATGATGACCTGATTTGCAGCATTCTGAAGTTGATAGGACAACTAGCGAGTTATCAGCTGACTGGCTAGCAAGCTGCCTCTAGTAGCTGCCTGCTTGGACTTGGGGCCGGTGTTGTGCCGAAAATCTCCCCTCTGCCAGAATTATCTCCTCCTTCGCATTCTTCATTGCTGTGACTTGCTTGCTTGTTGAGATTTCTGCTCTTCACGCCGTTGTCAGTTTAGCCTACACTTCACTGATCTTAGTAGCAGAAAAATTTGGTCTGCGGTTTTCGGTTTGGCTATTTGTTTCAAGTGTATGTGACAGTTCTAGCTTGTATGGCGCCCTGGGTGAAATGGACCAAAAAGAGACAATAGAAAAACTGTCAATGACAATGTGAGAAAATTATGGTAACTAGTCTGGCCTTAATTCAGGTTAATAATTTTTTTTTTATGTAAACCAGGGCGGGATCAGCCAACGACGGCTTCCCGCATGCGCGATTCATTTGCAGTCTGGACGTGGAGGGGTGAACATCTCCTGCTCTGACTGCAGCTGGGAGGGACTGCTGTGCGAGGACTGGGCCACCTGTGAGTGCTTTGGGACAGGGGTGGGGCCCACGGCAGCACCCGCTGCTTGTTGAGAAGAGTAAAAACGATACCTACTTTCAGGTCAGTCTCCAAAAGTCTCCAATAACACCAGAAAAAGTCGCTAGATTTGTTGCTTGTCGCTTTTTTGAAAATGTGTTGCTAGAGGGGTCTGAATACTCGCTAAAATATAGTGACAAAGTCGCTAAGTTGGCAACACTGTGCCCATGTCGCCCGTACCTAAATCCGCTAGTGATTTGTATTAGTCTATAAATAAATCTCTTTGCCAAAATTTGTCATCTCTCCCATGACTTATTCGACTAGTATTTTTGAAAGTGTAAGGATAATAATTCAGCCATAGTTGTTCTGAAAAGTTTATTGCTTGCCAACATTTTACTCCCTCCTCTATGTTTAATATAACACACATACATTCATTATTAATTTCGGTTGCCTATCCTGACGTGAAGTTTGTTCTATAGAAAGTATTTGACTGATGTGTGCCACAGAAAGTATTTGACTCTAGCCACAAAATTAAGGAAATTAGAAAGGGGGGAGATTCTGGCAGGGGGGAGATTTTCGGCACATCACCGGACCTGAATAGAGCAGGTGCGCGAATATTGCTAGAGCTATCGGGGATCTTTGGGACGTCCCTACCCTAAACTTCACCATAAGGAAACATGTTTTTTTATTAACCCATAACCCTTACCTAACCTTAACCTTTAAAATGTCAATTTCAATGGGGTGATGTCAGAGTTGGAATGTCCCTGATCCAGTTGACTTTCACAAAGTTGGCGCATTGCACTGGGGCGCACTCCAAAAACAGGACGAAGGTGCGCTCAGAATAGTACTGTAGGCCTAGTCAGATTGCTTTCTATGGCTGAGAATTCAAACATTTTAGTGTAAACAGAACTGAGAAAAAAGAAGGAACCCGCACACTGCTCTTGATAGCATCACTGCTTTAATAAAGCTCTGACGAAAGCCGTGAGGTCGATACATAAAGCTCTGACGAAAGCCGTGAGGTCGAGCCATAAAGCTCTGACGAAAGCCGTGAGGTCGATACGTAAAGCTCTGACGAAGGCCGTGAGGTCGATACATAAAGCTCTGACGAAGGCCGTGAGGTCGATACATAAAGCTCTGACGAAAGCCGTGAGGTCGATACATAAAGCTCTGACGAAAGTCGTGAGATCGATACATAAAGCTCTGACGAAAGCCGTGAGGTCGATACATAAAGCTCTGACGAAAGCCGTGAGGTCGATACATAAAGCTCTGACGAAGGCCGTGAGGTCGATACATAAAGCTCTGACGAAAGCCGTGAGGTCGATACATAAAGCTCTGACGAAAGTCGTGAGATCGATACATAAAGCTCTGACGAAAGCCGTGAGGTCGATACATAAAGTTCTGACTGAAGGCCGTGAGATCGATACATAAAGCTCTGACGAAAGCCGTGAGGTCGATACATAAAGCTCTGACGAAAGCCGTGAGGTCGATACATAAAGCTCTGACGAAGGCCGTGAGGTTGATATGTAAAGCTCTGACGAAGGCTGTGAGGTCGATACGTAAAGCTCTGACGAAGGCCGTGAGGTTGATACGTAAAGCTCTGACGAAGGCCGTGAGGTTGATATGTAAAGCTCTGACGAAGGCCGTGAGGTCGATACGTAAAGCTCTGACGAAGGCCGTGAGGTCGATATGTAAAGCTTATTAAAGAGCAGTCATACTATCAAGAGCAGTGTGCAGGTTCCTTATTTTTTCTCATTTTATTCAACTGTTACCATGACACTGCAAAAAAAGATAGCTCAGACATGCGAGTGCCTTTTGAATTTTGAGTGTAAACAGAACTCAAATCAAACCTGTTCAAATATCATCTACTTGTCACTAGACCACTTCTCAAATAAAATAAATAAGTCAAGTGTATTATTTTCTACATGCTGAATGAGTAGTTTATTTACAACCAGTTTATAAAAATAAAATACAAAATAATTTTAAATGAACTGAAAAAAAACACTGTACAAGGCATTGATATGGTATGAATGATAAAATAAACATAAATAATTACAGTTATGTACAATGTAGATCTTCCCCTTGTTACAGTCTTTCCTTCTGACAGTACACATATTTCTAAACCGTTGCAACACAGGACTAAAACGTGAACCATTTCAAGAAATATCTAAAACTGAAGTCACACAGGCAACGATGAGCATCCATATACCCAATATATCAATTTGTTGTTGTTTGTTGTTGTTGTTTTTAGATGTTTAGCCTATTGTGCCAAAAACTTGTAACAACACAGTATCTGTGGCCTGGCCATGACTGAGTACAATCATTGGAGCACAGATACAGGCATGCGATGACAGCTTTGTGACACCTTTACAATCACACCACCATGTCACAAGTGACAAATCATAATCTCAATCAGGAAAATAACAATATGCCACTTTGTTTGTGCAATAATAACAATAAAATACAAATATGATTAATGGATTGATTATTGGCATCACTGTTTATTCCTTTAGCTCTTCGCCTTTACTGAAGCCTTTACTGAAGCAATATGTTATGGTTCATCAAGATGATCTTTGAAATGAATACTTTTCACTTTTTACAGTTATATATTAAAAAGTTGCAGTTAGTTAGCTTATGGAAGTACCGAATATAGCCTAGAATTTAAAAGATATCGCAATACTGCTTGGTGTAGTACTATATGGATGTTTACATCACAATCTCTGGATGTAAAAACGGACCTTTATCGTACAACCAAGAGGAATTTAAAACCCTTAGAACACTCAGCCGCGGTTCTGATTCCAGAATCCAGACACAGCTCACTGGTCAAATTGTTACTGACGTTGAAGTCACGCATTCTGTCCAGTTAATGGACAACATGATTGGGCCAAACGAGCCAATAAGAACAGAGCTGCCAACAGAAAGCAAAGCAATCTATCTGACACTAATTTGCTGGGGAAATAGTACCCACAGATCTGTAAAGGCAGAACATACACACACACACTCACCCATGCATAATGACGAGACACACACACACACACACACACACACACACACACACACACCACACACACACACACACACACACGGCTGCTAATCTGTTTATTATCTTATCCTGATTGCCTAGTCACTTTTACCCCTACCTACATGTACATATTACCTCAGTTACCTCGTACCCCTGCACATTGACTCTGTACTGGTACTCCTTGCATATAGTCTCGTTACTGTTATTTTATTGTGTTACTATTCCCTTTTCTATTTTGCTAATTATTCTTACTTTTTAACTCTGCATTGTTGGGAAAGGGCTCGTAAATAAGCATTTCACAGTAAAGTCTACACCTGTTGTATTCGGCGCATGTGACAAATAACATTTGATTTGAACACACCTGTCAAAGAGGGAAAGGGAGATCCCTATATAGCCTATGGGAGGAACCTGACAGTAGGTTGGGGCTAAGCAGTGGAGTGATCCTCAGCACAGAGTAGACAGACAGACACAGTTCAGTTATCCCTTGCTTTACACACAGCCAGGGGAAGAGAAAAGACATGATTAAGGCGACTGACTGACTGAACACTGTCTGTGTCGGCCTTGCACGCTGCCTACATGTTGCTCTGTGAGAAAGAGGGGGCATTCCAGGCTGCCTACATGTTGCTCTGTGAGAAAGAGGGGGCGTTCCAGGCTGCCTACACATTGCTCTGTGAGACAGAGGGGGCATTCCAGGCTGCCTACATGTTGCTCTGTGAGAAAGAGGGGGCGTTCCAGGCTGCCTACACATTGATCTGTGAGACAGAGGGGGCGTTCCAGGTTGCCTACACTTTGCACAGAGCATCAGATCATTAAGTAATTGATGGGGTTCCTGCAATGTAGATATCTTAGTTCAATCAGATTTGTATCAACCTGTCTGTAATGTAAACGATCTAGAAAGCCACCAGACTGTAGGCAGGTACCAATACCATCTACCACAATGGACCAAGTAAAACAATCCACTTGACATACAGCATATCAGTATAGTTCATCTCATACTGCAGAATTACAGTAGATCATTATAGTTCATCTCATACTGCAGAATTACAGTAGATCATTATAGTTCATCTCATACTGCAGAATTACAGTAGATCATTATAGTTCATCTCATACTGCAGAATTACAGTAGATCAGTATAGTTCATCTCATACTGCAGAATTACAGTAGATCATTATAGTTCATCTCATACTGCAGAATTACAGTAGATCAGTATAGTTCATCTCATACTGCAGAATTACAGTAGATCATTATAGTTCATCTCATACTGCAGAATTACAGTAGATCATTATAGTTCATCTCATACTGCAGAATTACAGTAGTTCATTATAGTTCATCTCATACTGCAGAATTACAGTAGATCATTATAGTTCATCTCATACTGCAGAATTACAGTAGATCATTATAGTTTGTCTCATACTGCAGAATTACAGTAGATCATTATAGTTCGTCTCATACTGCAGAATTACAGTAGATCATTATAGTTCATCTCATACTGCAGAATTACAGTAGATCATTATAGTTCATCTCATACTGCAGAATTACAGTAGATCATTATAGTTCATCTCATACTGCAGAATTACAGTAGATCATTATAGTTCATCTCATACTGCAGAATTACAGTAGATCATTATAGTTCATCTCATACTGCAGAATTACAGTAGATTATGGTTGTATGATACAAGTACTTTAGATTAAGGCAATTATTTTCCTCTACACGTTATTCATACTATGCATGTGTCACATCATGATAATAAGCCAATCAGACCATACTATGCATGTGTCACATCATGATAATAAGCCAATCAGACCATACTATGCATGTGTCACATCATGATAATAAGCCAATCAGACCATACTCTGCATGTGTCACATCATGATAATAAGCCAATCAGACAGATGTAAAATAAATACAGAAGTTTGTTTTTTAGCAGTATTAATGAGTCAGTACAGTAGTCCTAAGATGTGAACATTGGAGAGCTAGGAAACCAGACCAATGCTGTGGGTCAAGTGGGACGATAAGAGTGAACAAGATCATGAGACAAAAGGGTAAACTAAGCAAATGAAATATTCCAACCAAAATACATGTGGTACTACCCAACAAACATCATTCCCTTTCAGACAATCACAGTGCATTATGGGAACTGGTATGCTGCTTACTTCACTGATTGGTTGATTGTTTTTCTCTTTTCTCGGTAGGCAGCGCATGCAAGGCGTAGTAGTGATGGAAGCAGTATTTAGTTATATCACAGTATATTACAAGCAGAGGGGTGGGGAGAGGTAGCCTGTGTATCACTGTTTCTGCTATCATACCACTCCTTGTCATGCCAATGCTTGACAATGACACGGAGTACAATGAGTGGAATGTCAGCACAAAAGTGGTTCTGGATTTCAGGCTAAGGGAGAGGGTGTAGCAGGTAGAACCAAGGTTAGGTGAGGGAGGTTTTTAAATGAGTGTTCATTGAGTCTTTATGAAGTAAAGAAAATGGGGTTGGTTCTCAAACAACACATTACAAAACATGTCATTACAAAGCAAAAACAACATTCTTCTTCGCATGTTTTTTACCCTTTGGAAGTTTGAAACATTGATTTGGTATAGGATATTTATATGACATAAATCAGTGTTTCCCAACTCCAGTCCTCCAGTACCCACAACAGAACACAATTATATTGTAACCCTGGACAAGCACACCTGATTCAACTTGTCAACTAATCATCAAGCCCTCGATGAACTAAATCAGGTATGTTTGTCCGGGGCTACAACCACGTGTGCTGTAGGGGGTACTGGAGGACCGGTGGAGGGAAACTCTGACATAAATAGTATGATATTATTTGACATAATTGTTGGACCTGTCCTAAACTTTATACAAAACAGGATATCTACGTTTTAGTTTAAAACATTTCCTTTCTTTAATATCATAAATAAAAAGTATCTTTCTTCAAATATTGTCTGAATAAATCAAATAAAAACAATAACTTGGCTTCCTTTTCCTTGCAGTGAATAATACTGCTACAATAACATGATGAGGACTGTCTGTCTTTGTAGTGAATAATACTGCTACAATAACATGATGAGGACTGTCTGTCTTTGTAGTGAATAATACTGCTACAATCACATGATGAGGACTGTCTGTCTTTGTAGTGAATAAGACTGCTACAATCACATGATGAGGACTGTCTGTCTTTGTAGTGAATAATACTGCTACAATAACATGATGAGGACTGTCTGTCTTTGTAGTGAATAATACTGCTACAATCACATGATGAGGACTGTCTGTCTTTGTAGTGAATAAGACTGCTACAATCACATGATGAGGACTGTCTGTCTTTGTAGCTGGCACAAATTAGTCTTATTAGGCTCCTTGAATAAAAATGAGAAACATACTTTGCAGTGAAACCAGAAGCTGCTCAAAGCGCCAAGGCAAGGCACACATTATACATGAATGATAATAATAACTTAGTATTCACCACTAATGTAGTAATGAGTACCATAAGTGTTATCAGCAGGCATCCTAATACTCCTCAGCAGGCATCCCAATCACCCCCCCCCCCCCCATATATTTAAATGAATTGGATGGTTGTAAGCATGGACAAGGTTAGGGAGGGTTGTCATCATATCTCTAACATCATTCATTTCCTATTAAGTCCAGGGCAGAAGGGTAGAGAATTGGGACACAAAGTCAGACTCCATTCTGAAGAGGAGCATACAAAGGGAATCATGGCCCAGTGACTAGTGTTCAATCACACATTTAGTTTGCCATTTAGATTCCCCAGATCAGTCAACACATTAGGCACAAGTACGTGTGTCAGCACACACACGTTTTATATGATTGTATTAAAGGAAGGATCACTTCCTTCTCAAAAGACTGATCACTTCTATCATTGATCAATTGATTGCTTTAAATGCCTTTGAAATAAACGACACTCACTGTACATCTGAAGTCAGAGAGAGAGAGAGAGAGAGAGAGAGAGAGAGAGAGAGAGAGAGAGAGAGAGAGAGAGAGAGGACACATCAATTGATGATGTCATCAATTAGTGTGTACCTGGTGTGACTAGTGTGTCAAGATGTAAATAAATAGCTTCTGTAGATAGTGTACATTTCTCTGGAGCTTCATGGCCATACAGTGAGGGAAAAAAGTATTTGATCCCCTGCTGATTTTGTACGTTTGCCCACTAACAAAGAAATGATCAGTCTATAATTTTAATGGTACGTTTATTTGAACAGTGAGTGACAGAATAACAACAAAAAAATCCTGAAAAATGCATGTCAAAAATGTTATAAATTGATTTGCATTTTAATGAGGGAAATAAGTATTTGACCCCCTCTCAATCAGAAAGATTTCTGGCTCCCAGGTGTCTTTTATACAGGTAACGAGCTGAGATTAGGAGCACACTCTTAAAGAGAGTGCTCCTAATCTCAGTTTGTTACCTGTATAAAAGACACCTGTCCACAGAAGCAATCAATCAATCAGATTCCAAACTCTCCACCACAGCCAAGACCAAAGAGCTCTCCAAGGATGTCAGGGACAAGATTGCAGACCTACACAAGGATGGAATGGGCTACAAGACCATCGCCAAGCAGCTTGGTGAGAAGGTGACAACAGTTGGTGCGATTATTCGCAAATGGAAGAAACACATAAGAACTGTCAATCTCCCTCGGCCTGGGGCTCCATGCAAGATCTCACCTCGTGGAGTTGCAATGATCATGAGAACGGTGAGGAATCAGCCCAGAACTACACGGGAGGATCTTGTCAATGATCTCAAGGCAGCTGGGACCATAGTCACCAAGAAAACAATTGGTAACACACTACGCCGTGAAGGACTGAAATCCTGCAGCGCCCACAAGGTCCCCCTGCTCAAGAAAGCACATATACATACCCGTCTGAAGTTTGCCAATGAACATCTGAATGATTCAGAGGACAACTGGGTGAAAGTGTTGTGGTCAGATGAGACCAAAATGGAGCTCTTTGGCATCAACTGAACTCGCTGTGTTTGGAGGAGGAGGAATGCTGCCTATGACCCCAAGAACACCATCCCCACCGTCAAATATGGAGGTGGAAACATTATGCTTTGGGGGTGTTTTTCTGCTAAGGGGACAGGACAACTTCACCGCATCAAAGGGACGATGGACGGGGCCATGTACCGTCAAATCTTGGGAGAGAACCTCCTTCCCTCAGCCAGGGCATTGAAAATGGGTCGTGGATGGGTATTCCAGCATGACAATGACCCAAAACACACGGCCAAGGCAACAAAGGAGTGGCTCAAGAAGAAGCACATTAAGGTCCTGGAGTGGCCTTGCCAGTCTCCAGACCTTAATCCCATAGAAAATCTGTGGAGGGAGCTGAAGGTTCGAGTTGCCAAACGTCAGCCTCGAAACCTTAATGACTTGGAGAAGATCTAGAGAGGAGTGGGACAAAATCCCTCCTGAGATGTGTGCAAACCTGGTGGCCAACTACAAGAAACGTCTGACCTCTGTGATTGCCAACAAGAGTTCTGCCACCAAGTACTAAGTCATGTTTTGCAGAGGGGTCAAATACTTATTTCCCTCATTAAAATGCTAATCATTTTATAACATTTTTTACGTGTTTTTCTGGATTTTTTTGTTGTTATTCTGTCACTCACTGTTCAAATAAACCTAACATTAAAATTATAGACTGATCATTTCTTTGTCAGTGGGCAAACGTACAAAATCAGCAGGGGATCAAATACTTTTTCCCTCACTGTTAATGTAGACCTGCTTTACCTTGCACTCCCCAGGTCAGTACAGAGGAAATAGAATAGACTGAGTCTATATTAAATTGGTTAGTGATGAATAAATGAGTGGTCATCCTCTGACTGACCTAAGGTATTCTGAATGAGGGCTAAGTGTGTTCACTTCACTGATGATATGAGGGAAAACACCCCACAGGTAAGAACACCAAAATCTCATACACAGCATGATACACATAGATCTTTTTCGCATTAGGTATGAACTATTAAAGTGGTCATATGAATTAGTGACTAAACAATGACCAAATGGTAGGAATTAGAGAAGAACGTGTGAAGGATTACAAGTGAAAGAGAGAAAGAGAAACTGACAAGGGAGGAGAGGGGACATTATGTTCAGTATTCTCTGACAGAAGCCTCAGGATCGTTTGGTCTGGATCAACATCCTGATCCCACCCTCTGCTGTGGCAATGACACTGACTCCCAGGCCATACTCATAAAGCATCTCACAATAAGACTACTGATCTAGGATCAGTCTAACCTTTTAGGTCATAATGAATACGATTGTCCATGTAATCTTATTCATTATTACCTAAAAGGCCAAACTGATCCTAGATCAGCAGTCCTACTCTGAGACACTTGAATAAACGGGCCCAGGGGTTTCTATGGGTCAGGCTAGGACCAGGGCCAGAGCAATGACCCACTATCTGCTGCTCAGCTTGCTGGAGCACTTCCTCTCTCTCTCCTCGCGGCTGCAGGTTTTCCACTTGAGGGCGTGGTGGTTGTGGGAACCGGTGCGGGCCTGGCGGCCGCAACAGCTCTCCTGATGGTGGGGGTAGGAGCGCCGGGGAGGAGGGGGGGACCCAGAGAAGCTGGGAGGAGAACAGGAGCGACCAAAACAAACCCCTCTGCCTCGCTCTCCCCCACGGTGTTCGTGGCGAGAGGGGGAGGAGGAGACAGAGCGCTGTAGAGAGGAACAGCTGCGTGGGGAGGCACTGCAGCTCCGGTGGTGATGGTGGTGGGGGGAGCTGGTCAGGCTACACATGCCCATCCGGGAGCCTACAAGCTGGGCTGAGGAGTGGCCGTGGTGGGGGGATCCGCGGGCAGAACCACCACCCTGACCATGGTGCATCAGCTGGGACAGACAGGTCAGGAGGTCTGAGTCGCTTGTGCTGCCCGCTCGGATCCGATAACGCTTCAGTCTTGGGTGGAGGAAGGGGGTGAGGTTTTGGAAAGATGGAGAATGAGTTTAGAACTTTAGATATACCTTTAACATGTAGATGAATGTAATTCAGTTAATGATAGTAGAGGCTCATCTCAGATCTGTTGGTGCTGTCTTGCCAACCCCAAACATTTGCATGACAATGAACATAGGAGTTGGCAAGGCAGCACAAACAGACCCGGAACCAGGTTACCATGATAGGTGAGATAAACCTGTCATTAAAGCTAATCATGAAGAGTCCTATTACCTGCCCTCCGCTGCAAGCCGACTGGGTGGTCTCCCCGGGGGTGGGCGTGGGAGGTACTGTGCAGCTCTCTCCTGCTCTGGGGCCGGGTTAGCAGGGTTAAAGGGGCGTGGGATCTTGCTCTTACGGAACAGGGGGCTGGAAGAGGAGGAGAGGGAGGGGGCGTCATCCCCCTGGCAGTCAGAGCGTGAGCCCAGGAACGACTCATCGGCCTTCTCAGAGCGGTCTGAGGCAGAGGACAGCTGGTCCCCGCGGGGCAGCGAGACCACGACGGGGCCGCGGTGGGAGATAGAGGGAGAGGGGGCTAGGTGGTGGCCTCCTCCCTGGTGGTGGGGGGCTTTCTTCTGGAGCAGCTTCTCCATGGCAGAGCCAGGGGTGGGGAGAAGCTCCAGCAGGACGGGTATACGGCTCAGCCTGCGGGAGGGGTCCTTACGGGGGCTGGGTGGAGGAGAGGGGGTGGTCAGAGCTGGGGTTTGGTCAGTGGTCTCCACCCCATCTCCCCTGTCTGGCTGGGGTTGGTCACTCTCAGGGTCTTTGAGCTCTGGGAAGGCTCCACTGCCACTGCCGTCTCCCTGGCCGTTAGCTGGGGGAGATAGATGGCCGTTTACTAGGCCTAAAAGTGGGCTGTGGGGGGAGTGTGGGGAATTAGAACGTGGAGAATGAGGAGAACGGGGGGAGTGAGGAGAATTAGAACGTGGAGAATGAGAACGAGGGGAGCGAGGAGAATTAGAACGTGGAGAATGAGGAGAACGGGGGGAGCGAGGAGAATTAGAACGTGGAGAATGAGGAGAACGAGGGGAGCGAGGAGAATTAGAACGTGGAGAATGAGGAGAACGGGGGGAGTGAGGAGAATTAGAACGTGGAGAATGAGGAGAACGAGGGGAGCGAGGAGAATTAGAACGTGGAGAATGAGGAGAACGGGGGGAGTGAGGAGAATTAGAACGTGGAGAATGAGGAGAACGGGGGGAGTGAGGGGAATTAGAACGTGGAGAATGAGGAGAACGGGGGGAGCGAGGGGAATTAGAACGTGGAGAATGAGGAGAACGGGGGGAGCGAGGGGAATTAGAACGTGGAGAATGAGGAGAACGGGGGGAGTGAGAACGAGGGTAGTGAACAGAACGGGGGGTGGTGAGAGAACGGGGGGAGCGAGGAGAATGGGGGGAGCGAGGAGAACGGGGTGAGCGTGGAGAACAGGGGGAGCGAGGAGAATGGGGGGAGCGAGGAGAGGATGCTCGGCTTGGCACAGGGCTGTGGGCTTTGGTGTAGGTCTGGGTGTCTCCTCCGTTGATCAGGGTATCTGCCAGGAGGTCATCCAGGCTGGTGGGGCTGCCGGGCTGGCTAGGGGTGTGGCTAGGGGTGGGCGGGATGTAGATGTCAGTGGTAGCAGTATTATCCTGGGGCTGCTGGGCCTCAGCTGCTGCATCTCCTCGTCTCTCCAGCTGTAGGCACTGTGGAGCACAGTCTGAGCCAGACTGGGACTGCTGAGCAGTCAGCTACAGAGAGAGGAGAAAGGGAGAAAAAGGGAGAGAGCGGTGGGGAAGCAGAAAGACACAGAGAGAGATAAGGGGAGAGAGAGAGAGAGAGAGAGAGAAAGAAAGAAAGAAAGAAAGAAAGAAAGAAAGAAAGAAAGAAAGAAAGAAAGAAAGAAAGAAAGAAAGAAGAGAAAGAAAGAGACAGGGGAAGGAGAAAGACACAAAGAGAGAAAGAGAGAGAGAGAAAGAGGGCAGGTTATTAACAAATAAATAGAGTCAAATTATTGCATTGTAAGAGATCATGTGAAAAGATTGAATGGAAATCATAACATGCCACAGCATCATCAAGGCAATGTCAGTCAAGCTGTTAGTTGGTATCAAAAAAGCGCAACAAGACAGACCTGGGTCAAATCTATCATCTATTTGATTTAGCTTGGACTTTTGGGACTATTCCATTGTGCCTGGAATGCTTACTCAAGCACCACTCAAGTATTTGACACATGTATTTAACCCAGTTCTGCAACAACAACAAAAACATTCACTCAACCAATCAGGGGCCTACAAAAGAGACAGGAAGTCAGGGTCAGTAAAAAAAGTAGTTCAGGTTGAGTAAAAAAAAAAAGAGAGAGAGAACACAGGAGGAAATGAAATAACAAAAGACAATCCACCAAAACAAAAGTCCCTGTCTTGCAATGAAGAAAAGTGGAATTGCAATTTCATTCACACTCTGAATTGACTGAATTGAAAAGGAATTGTAAAGGAAATGACCCCAACTATTCCCCTGACATCAGGACACATGGATCTGAGCATGCTCTGTCTGTAGCACAATGGCCTGCTGTTCTCTGGAGAAAGCAGCCTGCCGGACGACAACAACACCACAACAACACCACAATTCAACACAACAACAACAACACAACAAAGCACAGCACAACTAACACACTAGCAGCAAAAGGAAACAAAAAGAACAACCAAACCAAACAATTTAAAAAAGACAGTAAGTAACTAATAGTGGAGGGAATTAGGTAGGCGGTGTGTTATGGTTAAGATAGAGACGTCTGATTGGTTCGTGGCCCCGGGGTGGATTGATCAATCACCTGCTGGAGTTGGGCGCGTGTGATGCGTATAACGGAAGGGAACTTGCTGCTGGCGGCGCCCGCCGGGATAGCGGGCAGTTTCCTGCGCCCGGAGGGTGATTGGTTACGGGCGGAACCGAGGCCGGGGTGAGGAGGTGGCGGTAGGGAGGCGTGGTAGGAGGAAGAGGAGGTGGGATGGAGGAGGTACTGGTGGTGGTGGTCAGCTGAGTAGCTGCGACTCATCCCAGGGGGGTCCCTCTGGTGGAGGGGGTCCGACAGGGTGGCGAGGAGGGTCTGGGTGTGCGGGCTTGGGGAACGCAGGAGCAGGGGACTGGACATCCTGGCCAACACCTCCTCAGGCACAGATGGAGGAGAGGTAGGGAACTAATAGAGGTGATGAGAGGTAAAGTTGGGGAGAGAGGACGGAGCGGGATGAGGTAAAGTTGGGGAGGACGGAGCGGGAGGAGGTAAAGTTGTGGAGAGAGGACGGAGCAGGAAGAGGTAAAGTTGGGGAGAGAGGACGGAGCAGGAAGAGGTAAAGTTGGGGAGAGAGGACGGAGCGGGAGGAGGTAAAGTTGGGGAGAGAGGACGGAGCGGGATGAGGTAAAGTTGGGGAGAGAGGACGGAGCGGGAGGAGGTAAAGTTGGGGAGAGAGGACGGAGCAGGAAGAGGTAAAGTTGTGGAGAGAGGACGGAGCAGGAAGAGGTAAAGTTGGGGAGGACGGAACAGGATGGGGTAAAGTTGGGGAGAGAGGACGGAGCAGGAAGAGGTAAAGTTGTGGAGAGAGGACGGAGCAGGAAGAGGTAAAGTTGTGGAGAGAGAACGGAGCGGGAAGCGGTAAAGTTGGGGAGAGAGGACGGAGCAGGAAGAGGTAAAGTTGGGGAGGACGGAACAGGATGGGGTAAAGTTGGTGAGAGAGAACGGAGCGGGAAGCGGTAAAGTTGGGGAGAGAGGACGGAGCAGGAAGAGGTAAAGTTGTGGAGAGAGGACGGAGCAGGAAGAGGTAAAGTTGTGGAGAGAGGACGGAGCAGGAAGAGGTAAAGTTGGGGAGAGAGGACGGAGCAGGAAGAGGTAAAGTTGTGGAGAGAGGGCGGAGCAGGAAGAGGTAAAGTTGGGGAGAGAGGACGGAGCAGGAAGAGGTAAAGTTGTGGAGAGAGGACGGAGCAGGAAGAGGTAAATTTGGGGAGAGAGGACGGAGCGGGAAGAGGTAAAGTTGGGGAGAGAGGACGGAGCGGGAAGCGGTAAAGTTGGGGAGAGAGGACGGAGCAGGAAGAGGTAAAGTTGGGGAGAGAGGACGGAGCAGGAAGAGGTAAAGTTGGGGAGAGAGGACGGAGCAGGAAGAGGTAAAGTTGTGGAGAGAGGACGGAGTGGGATGGCGGAGGAATAGAGTGTGAGAAAGGGGCGGATAGGAGTGGGGGTGAGAGAAGGGGAGGAGTAAAGCATATATTTAAAACTTAAAGGGAGCAGGTGTAGAGGTGGGAGGAATTCTGAGATCTCAAACATCTCCTTAGAGGAATCACTATCTATTTCTTCAGATAGCACCATTCAAGAAAGGGTCAACCCAGAAAAAAAAAACTAAAAATAGCAAATGAAAGTTGTAAATAAAAAGCAAATAATGCAAATCAAAGTGCACTTTTAAGCAACAGTCTCTCTCAAACAAAACCATTGTCTGAGAAGTTTCCTTCATTTAATCAAGCTCATACAAGCAAAGAAACAAGTTCACATGACATAAGAGATCACGATCACATTTTACTTTAAACTACAGCAAGACGCTACTGATGCTCCAGATGAATGAAGTGTCCTACTGTGTCTAGTTCTGTGTTAAGGTGTATTATCCTACTGTGTCTAGTTCTGTGTTAAGGTGTATTATCCTACTGTGTCTAGTTCTGTGTTAAGGTGTATTATCCTACTGTGTCTAGTTCTGTGTTAAGGTGTATTATGCTACTGTGTCTAGTTCTGTGTTAAGGTGTATTATCCTACTGTGTCTAGTTCTGTGTTAAGGTGTATTATCCTACTGTGTCTAGTTCTGTGTTAAGGTGTATTATCCTACTATGTCTAGTTCTGTGTTAAGGTGTATTATCCTACTGTGTCTAGTTCTGTGTTAAGGTGTATTACTCTACTGTGTCTAGTTCTGTGTTAAGGTGTATTATCCTACTGTGTACATTGCATGATATGTCTTGACCTGCGTGAGTTGTGTTATGGTGAAGTGTACATTGAGGTACTGTATGTAATATTGGAGTGTTTTACAGTTAGGTATGTAAAGGTGACATGTTTTACACTGAGGTATGTAATACCAAAGTGTTTTACAGTGAGGTATGCAATAGTGATGTGCTTTACAGTGAGGTATGTATTGGTTACATTTTTACAGTGAGGTATGTAATAGTGAAGTGCTTAACAGTGAGGAATGTAAAAGTGAAGTGCTTAACAGTGAGGTATTTAATAGTGCCGTGTTTTACAGTGAGGTATGTAATAGTGAAGTGCTTTACAGTGAGGAATGTAATAGTGACGTGATTTACTGTGAGGTATGTATTAGTGAAGTATTTTACAGTGAGGTATGTAATGGTGAAATGTTTTACAGTGATGTATGTAATAGTGAAGTGTTTTACAGTGAGATATGTAATAGTGAAACGTTTTACAGTAAGATATGTAATAGTGAAACATTTTACAGTGAGATATGTAATAGTGAAGTATTTTATAGTGAGGTATGTAATAGTGAAGTATTTTACAGTGAGGTATGTAATGGTGAAATGTTTTACAGTGAGGTATGTAATAGTGAAGTGTTTTACAGTGAGATATGTAATAGTGAAACGTTTTACAGTAAGATATGTAATAGTGAAACATTTTACAGTGAGATATGTAATAGTGAAGTATTTTACAGTGAGGTATGTAATAGTGAAACGTTTTACAGTGAGGTATGTAATAGTGAAATGTTTTACAGTGAGATATGTAATAGTGAAGTATTTTACAGTGAGGTATGTAAGGGTGAAACGTTTTACAGTGAGATATGTAATAGTGAAGTGTTTTACAGTGAACTGTGTAATACCAGTCTGTGAGTTCCGTACCTGTGTGAGTGCTCCCTCAGCCAGGGCATCAGCAGGGCTAGAGGGGGTGATGGGGGGCAGGCTTCCCGTAGGTCCCACACTCAGCTCCAGCCTGTCCACCCTGAGGGGTTGTCCGCTGGCGCCTGGTTGCCCCTGGAGGTCCCCATCCCTGTCCCCATGGACCTGACCAGGACTGGGGTTCCCGGTGGACCCCTCTCCTGCCTCCAGGGGTACCTCCAGCACCTCCAGCTCCTCTTCTTCCTCCTTGGAGGGGCTGGTCGTAGCTTTATCCCCCATTCCTGTCCCTGGGGACCCGCTGGGCCTCTCCATCATCACCCACTCCCTGGAGTCCACCTTCCCCTGGCCGGAGCTCAGGTTGAGGGCCACGAAGCCTCCGCTGCTGGGGGAGACCTGTTCCAGAGACCTGTGGGAGTGAGGAGAGACGGGTTTGGGTGAGCCGCTGGCACCGCCACCGGATAGGAACTCCTCGTCGTTGTGCCAGACTCGGTCAGTGCCACCACGCCCTGGTCCTGTGGCACCTCCAGTGGGTACAGCCAGGCCCTTCTCCTGCTGCTGCCCACAGCCCTCCTGCTGATTCCCTGAGCTGGAGAGACACGCCGACCGATTGAACAGGTCAGATTATAACATAGTAGTTACTGTACTATTGATGGTTGTTACAGTAGCACAACCGTTGTTGTTAGCAGCAGGGTTAGCAATAGCAGGGTTGAGGTCAATTGCATTGAAATTCAGTCAGTTTAGGAAGTAAACTAATTCATAATTAAAACAAACTTTTAAATGATTGTATAGGAACTTTAGTTCATCTTGATTAATATCCTGAACTGACTGAATTGCAGTAGAATCAAGTCCCTGGTTGTTATGTTAGTGTAGTATGGAAGGAATAGAAGGACAGGGAGTTAGTAGGGGTACTGACCACGCCTCCATGAACCCTTCAGGACTGGGCTTGGTCTCCAGGGTCAGCCTCCTGTCCAGCTCAAAGCTGTGGATGTTACGGAGCTTCCTGAGGAGAGGACCACCACCATCCTGTCCTGACACCCCCACCATCTCAGAGTGTACCCGGACAGGGGAGCCCAGGCTGGGGTTGGCATACGGGCTCTGGAGACCCCCCTGGTTGTTGCTGTGCTCCTCCTCTGTTGCTGCCTAGTGGGGAGAGAAACGGGGGATAGAGTGATATATGGTTGAACTCAGTCGTCATGGTGTGTGTGTTTCAGGGTTTCCGTTAGGGAAATATGGCACCGGACATTTGACTGGCAGCATTTTAATTTACTGGACTTTTGAGAAATGTACCGGACTCATATGCATTGGATGCAACGGGATGCGTCCTTCTTACTGAATTCCGATGCGCAGTTTGGAGATGTTAGAATGACTGTCCACATGTACTTTTCCTCAGCCAACGTACAGCAAAATCCCCAGCCTATGTCAATCTACTATCTCCCATAGTAGAAAAGTTGACCTATTCTATTGGTCAGCTTGATGTTCTGTGCGAGAAAGAAATAGCCTATTCCAAACAGACTCTGGGACAGTTATGTGATGATAGATCCCACATTCATACAACCAGTAGTCCTAGGCTACATAAAAAACACGTTAGAAAAGCAACGAGGCTGATGCAACAGATCAGAACATTTAGCTTAAAATGTTGATAAACTATTATTTCTTCACATTATAAACGCAGCAATGCGCACAAGGCAGTAGGCTACACAAGGCAGTAGGCTACACAAGGCAGTAAGCTACACAAGGCAGTAAGCTACACAAGGCAGTAGGCTACCCAAGGCAGTAGGCTACACAAGGCAGTAGGCTACACAAGGCAGTAAGCTACACAAGGCAGTAAGCTACACAAGGCAGTAGGCTACACAAGGCAGTAAGCTACACAAGGCAGTAGGCTACACAAGGCAATAGGCTACACAAGGCAGTAGACTACACAAGGCAATAGGCTACACAAGGCAGTAGGCTACACAAGGCGTAGGCTACACAAGGCGTAGGCTACACAAGGCAGTAGGCTACACAAGGCAGTAGGCTACACAAGGCAGTAGGCTACACAAGGCAGTAGGCTACACAAGGCGTAGGCTACACAAGGCAATAGGCTACACAAGGCAGTAGGCTACACAAGGCAGTAGGCTACGTGCAAATGTTCGTTCCATAATGCAGTTAGCGGGAAAACACCATTGCTAAAAAGCCCACCACACATGTGACAGAGATGAAAATATCTGTTAGAAATGTAGAAAGAGGTGAGATCTAAAGATGCAACAACTATCATGGGCTGCTGATACGACTAGGATAATGCCTTTGACTACCGGACAATGAAAGAAAGGTGATTTGAAAGCCAATAGAACAGGAGAGAAATAGGCTACATGGTTTCAATGGTATATGGAAGTCTTTAGAAAAATAATTTTGGCTAAGCTACTTTGAAGCAAGTAAAACTTTAAAGTTTGTAACAATTAAGTACATGTTTTCAAAATGCATACTGCCTCCAGCTCATTGCAAAGTGGTGTGTGACACGCTGAAGCCTGCCTACCGCTGCCTATGCACATGAATGGTGAATAGGAAGCGCGTTTCAATTACCAGCTGAGAAATTAAAATATTAGCTATTTTTACTCGTGGCCATCAAAACTGTTTTTAACACGTGATTGCATTTAGATTTGTTGCGCAATGATTGGTCTTATAAAAGCACGTTTCACTCCACCTGCAATGAACAAGCTGTTTGAGAAGCTGTAGCAGCAGCTCTCGCGCTTTCTGACAGATTTTCAACTGGAACGTAGGCTCTGTATCTGTATGCTGTGCAGGTGTGATAAATAAGATAGGCTACATAGCGACAAACGGAAATACACACGTGCCAATTTAATTCCACTAAATTATGCAAATGTGCCTGTAGACTAACAAGCATGACCGGTCGAATGTATTTCCATTGACTAGTATATCCATCAATGAATAGGCTAAAAAGCATTATTTTGCAATGGGATTTTAGCCGGGGGCAATTAGCCGGCGTAAATTTTATTTATTGGCTTTTCAGGGAGGGGTGTTCCAAAGCCTATTACGGGCTAACGGAAACCCTGGTGTGTGTGTGTGTGTGTGTGTGTGTGTGTGTGTGTGTGTATTCTCCTCTCTACCTTCCACACAGCGGTCCTGATGCGGTTACGGTTACGGTCCAGCTCCTCCCAGACGTCAGCTTCCTGGTTGGCCCGGGGCATGCTGGGGGATCCGGGGCGGCGGTCTGGAAGAGGGTTGTTCTCCCCGTTGTCACTAAGCTGCTCGTCCTGCAGAACATCGTCTGTGTTCTCCCTCGCCAGGTCCCCAGGGATCAGGGATGCATTGGCCATGCTGAAATTATAGAGTGAATGTTACTCTGATGTCACGAAGTCATCCATCCATTCATCAATTCATTCATTCATTAATGCATTCATTCATTCATCAGGTGGATACATTCATTCATCATCCATTCATTCAACAGGTAGATCCATCCATCCATCCATCCATTCATTCAACAGGTATATTAATGAATGAATTAAACAGGTAGATTAATTCATTCATTCGGTAAACAAGTTAAAAGTGTGTGATAGTGAAATATACAAGAAACCCCTGAACCATCAGTGGACCTTCAAACAGTTCATCCAAGATTCCCAGTCTCTCTGTGTGTGTGTGTTCCCAGTCTCTTACCCCATGTGTGCTGGGGTGAGGCGTGTGTGGTGCTGTGGTGTGGTGGCTGTAGCGTTGATGCTCAGAGAACCATCAGACCCAGTCCTCTCCCAGTCATACGGGTCATTCTCCACCACGTTGTACGTCTTCATACTGTTGTCAAACACTGACAACAGCAGCTACAACACAACAGAAAGTCACATGATGTCATATCCTGAGATACCTAACAGCTTGTACAACATCCGACTGACTGACTGACTGACTGACTGACTGACTGACTGACTGACTGACTGACTGACTGATGGATACTTAGTACTCCAGAAAGAGGGCTCAGACATTCACACAATCATTCAGACAATCCCAAGATAATGCAGACAATCAGTCATTCTGAAAACATACACTACATACACACATACAGAGATCTGCCATGCTACCTGATAGTCTGGTTTGGTGAAGTAGTCCAGGTTAGAGATGTGATCCAGGAAGACAGTGAACTCAGCAGGCAAGTGTTTCAGCATGAGCCTGTGGTCATAGGTGTCCTTCAGCTTCCCTACATGCTCCTGGGGAGGGAGGGAGAAATAGAGAGAGAGAGAGAGAGAGAGAGAGAGAGAGAGAAATAGAGAGAGAGAGAGAGAGAGAGAGAGAGAGAGAGAGAGAGAGAGAGAGAGAGAGAGAGAGAGAGAGAGAGAGAGAGAGAGGTGTTTCATCATGAGCCTGTGGTCATAGGTGTCCTTCAGCTTCCCTAGATGCTCCTGGGGAGGGTTCAGACATGTTGTTATGGAACTATGGCTCAGTTGGTAGAGCATGGCGCTTGTAACGGCAGGATTGTGGGTTTGAGTCCCATGGACTCCTTTACATAAAATGTATGCACGCGTGACTGTAAGTCGCTTTGGATAAAAGCATCTGCTAAAAGGCATATCCACTGAGTGTACAAAACATTGTGAAGTTTACTTGCTCTTTCCATGACGTCTCCATGAAAGTCCCCCCTTATCTCCGCTCACTGGTCACCATAGCAGCACCCACCTGTAGCACGCGCTCCAGCAGGTATATCTCTCTGGTCACCCCCAAAGCCAATTCCTCCTTTGGCCGTCTCTCCTTCCAGTTCTCTGCTGCCAATGACTGGAACGAACTACAAAAATCTCTGAAACTGGAAACACTTATCTCCCTCACTAGCTTTAAGCACCAGCTGTCAGAGCAGTTCACAGATCACTGCACCTGTACATAGCCCATCTATAATTTAGCCAAAACAACTACCTCTTCCCCTACTAGATTTATTTATTTGATTTATTTTGCTCCTTTGCACCCCATTATTTCTATTTCTACTTTGCACTTTCTTCTACTACAAATCTACCATTCCAGTGTTTTACTTGCTATGTGGTATTTACTTTGCCACCATGGCCTTTTTTTTGCCTTTACCGCCCTTATCTCACCTCATTTGCTCACATTGTATATAGACATATTTTCCTACTGTATTATTGACTGTATGTTTGTTTTACTCCATGTGTAACTCTGTGTTGTATGTTGTCGAACTGCTTTGCTTTATCTTGGCCAGGTCGCAATTGTAAATGAGAACTTGTTCTAAACTTGCCTACCTGGTTAAATAAAGGTGAAATAAAAAAATAAAAAATAAAAATGACATGGACTGACCAGGTAAATCCAGGTGAAATCTATGATCCCTTATTAATGTAACTTATTAAATCCACTTCAATCAGTGTAGATGAAGGGGAGGAGACAGGTTAAAGAATGATTTTTAAGCCTTGAGACAATTGAGATTTAAGTAACAAAAGATTTAAGTGCCTTTGAACAAGGTATGGTAGTAGGTGCCAGGCGCAACGGTTTGTTTGAAGAACTGCAACGTTGCTGGGTTTTTCCATGTGTGTATCAAAAATGGTCCAGCACCCAAAAGACATCCAGCCAACTTGACACAACTGTGGAAAGCATTGGAGTCAACATGGGCCAGCATCCTTGTGGAATGCTTTCAACACATTGTAGAGTTCATGCCCCGACAAATTGAGGCTATTCTGAGGGCATCTCAATATTAGGAAGGCGTTCCTAATGTCTGGTATACTCAGTGTATATTAGAAGAAAAAAAATTATGTACTCTCGTGCATGAGTACATTCATATGCAGCGACGTCAGAGCTGTGACATGTTATTGAGTTAGTCTGTCAGTCTCCAGTCAAGTCAAGTTAGCCAAAGATAATGTTACCATTACGAGTCATGTACCTAGCTAACGTTACTATTACGAGTCATGTACCTAACTAAAGTTACCATTACGAGTCATGTACCTAGCTAACGTTACCATTATGAGTCATGTACCTAACTAAAGTTACCATTAAGAGTCATGTACCTAGCTAAAGTTACCATTAAGAGTCATGTACCTAGCTAACGTTACCATTATGAGTCATGTACCTAACTAAAGTTACCATTAAGAGTCATGTACCTAGCTAACGTTACCATTACGAGTCATGTACCTAGCTAACGTTACCATTATGAGTCATGTACCTAACTAAAGTTACCATTAAGAGTCATGTACCTAGCTAACGTTACCATTACGAGTCATGTACCTAACTAAAGTTACCATTACGAGTCATGTACCTAGCTAACGTTACCATTATGAGTCATGTACCTAACTAAAGTTACCATTAAGAGTCATGTACCTAGCTAAAGTTACCATTAAGAGTCATGTACCTAGCTAACGTTACCATTATGAGTCATGTACCTAACTAAAGTTACCATTAAGAGTCATGTACCTAACTAAAGTTACCATTAAGAGTCATGTACTTAGCTAACGTTACCATTATGAGTCATGTACCTAACTAAAGTTACCATTACGAGTCATGTACCTAGCTAAAGTTACCATTACGAGTCATGTACCTAGCTAACGTTACCATTATGAGTCATGTACCTAACTAAAGTTACCATTAAGAGTCATGTACCTAGCTAACGTTACCATTAAGAGTCATGTACCTAGCTAACGTTACCATTATGAGTCATGTACCTAGCTAACGTTACCATTAAGAGTCATGTACCTAACTAAAGTTACCATTAAGAGTCATGTACCTAGCTAACGTTACCATTATGAGTCATGTACCTAATTAAAGTTACCATTACGAGTCATGTACCTAACTAAAGTTACCATTACGAGTCATGTACCTATGTATCCTGAATAGTTTGGCTGAGACTGCTGAGTGGTTGGTGTACAGGAAGGAATATTCAGACTAGATTCTTACCTTGTCTTTGATCTTTCTCCATGGCAACTGTCCAACCATGAACTCCACCAGCATGTAGAAGAGGGACCACAGGTCGTCATGCCGACCCATCTCCTTGTTCTTGTGTGCGTTGACGGACGCATAGCGGACTGTGCCTCTGAACCCTGCTACTGGCCGAGGCTGGGGGAGAGAGAGAGACTTCACATCATGCTGCTGTACGACTAACATGGTAGAACCTTACATGACAATAGCACACAAACAGACATGAACAGTTTCCAGGACATAGATCGAAGCCTAGTCCCAGACTAAAAAAGCTATTTCAATTTAGATTCACCATTAAGCAAGCTTTTTAGTCTCAGACTAAGCTAAATATGTGTCCAGGAAACCGGAACACAGTGTCTGACCACACATGTGGACAGACACTTACCGGTCGGACCTCTTGGCAGGAGTTAGTGAACTGGCGTGCCAGACCAAAGTCCAGCATGTAGCAGGTCCTACAGGTACTGGGGAACCGGCCCATGGCAAAGTTGGACTAGGAGAGAGAGATGGTGAAGAAGAAGAAGAGAGATAGAGAGGAAGGATTTTAATAGCAACTATCATAGTCTGATTCGTGTCAGTTTCACAGAAAGAAAATGTCAAATTACTGATGTTGATCTCTTCATTCCAAAAATATATAGTCCCTAAGCATACACACACACACTCCACCCTCACACACACACACACACACACACACACACACACACACTCCACCCTCACACACACACACACACACACACACACACACACACACCCTCACACACACACACACACACACACACACACACACACACACTCCACCCACCCTCACCCTCACACACTCCACCCTCACACAGACACACACACACACACACACACACACACACACACACACACACACACACACACACACACACACACACACTCCACCCTCACACACACACACACACACACACACACACACACACACACACACACACACACACACACACACACACACACACACTCCACCCACCCTCACCCTCACACACTCCACCCTCACACACACACACACACACACACACACACACACACACACACACACACACACACACACACACACACACACACACACTCCACCCACCCTCACCCTCACACACTCCACCCTCACTCCACCCTCACACAGACACACTCCACCCTCACACACACACACACTCCACCCACCCTCACCCTCACACACTCCACCCTCACTCCACCCTCACACAGACACACTCCACCCTCACACACACACACACACTCCATCCTCACACACACACTCCATCCTCACACACACACACACACTCCACCCTCACATACACACTCCACCCTCACACACCCTCACACACACACACACACACACACACACACACCCTCACACACACACACACACACACCCTCACACACACACACACACACACACACACACACACACACACACACACACACACTCCACCCACCCTCACCCTCACACACTCCACCCTCACTCCACCCTCACACAGACACACTCCACCCTCACACACACACACTCCATCCTCACACACACACACTCCATCCTCACACACACACACTCCACCCTCACATACACACTCCACCCTCACACACACACACACACACACACACACACACACACACACACACACACACACACACACACACACACAATCCACCCTCACACACACACACTCCCTGCCTGTCTCACCGGTTTGATGTCTCTGTGCAGGAAGCCAACAGAGTGGATGCTCTCTATAGCTTCTAGTGTCTGTCGTCCCAGTCTCAGGGTGGTGCTGACTGTAAACGTGCCCCGCGTCATACTGCGCCTCAGCTCTGCCAGGTTACGCCCCTGAAAAACACACCACCCACGTAGCCTACAGAATCACTCCAAACACTTCACACTTAGTCACATCAGCTCACTGACATCACTATAGAGAATTAGAGACGTTTAAACACACAAGGTGATGAAGAGGCTCATCCTTACCTGAAGCTCCATCACCACATAGTTGAAGCGGTCATTGCGGCCGCATCCAACAAAGCGACACACGTGGTCTTTACCTGGACGATACAATAGAATATAGCATCCTTTATGACATAGTACAATCACATTCCACTGTGCTCCAGTGTCCTCCCCCATCCAGGCCAGCCAAGCCAGCCTCCCCTCCTACTGCTTTATGGTCTGTGAGTGTGTCCGTGTGTGAGACTGTGTGTGCATGTCTCAGTGGACCCTGCTTCAGAGCCAGACTCCGGCCAGCAGCCACACCACCGAGCCCTTCTACACACACAGCAGCACAGATCAGGGAGCTACCCCTCTTTACTCTACTCTACCATACACTCATTCTCTCACTCCATTTTCAACCTCATCTTCACTCTTTCTCGTCCCCTTCCTCCTCCCCTTCCCAGCATCATCATAATTGACGGCATGCAAATGCTTGAAAAGCGTTAGTGGGGCTAGGCCTACCATACATGTTTTTTCACCCCTAAGAAAAGCTTATTTTAAAAGGTCCAATGCAGCTGTTTTTATCTCAAAATCAAATAATTTCTGGGTAACAATTAATTACTTTACTGTGAACGTTTTCAATTAAAATTGCCAAAAATAAACAAAAATAGTTTCTTAGTAAAGAGAAATTTCACAAGAAAGAATTTTGCAAGGACTGTTTAGAAGTGGTCTCAGTGGAAGTGAAAAACTGAAAACTATCTGTTATTGGCAGAGGAATTCTCTTGGAACTCTCTTTCATATTGGTCTATTAATTAACTGATGTCACCAGTCAGACCAAAACTCCATCCCACCAAAAAAGGCTGAAATTTCAGGTGGTCTTTTCAAACAGCTCTTATACCAAAATAGCATTATCATCATTTTCACAATTTCACAGTATTATTCCAACCTCATCGTGTGGAAATATATATAAAACACAGGGAATTGTGTTTTTGACTGCACTGGGCCTTTAAGCCTTTCAGTCAATGTTTGATGAGAAAAAGAGAGTAGAGGAGACATGTTGGGGGATGGGAGGAGACATGTTGGGGGATGGGAGGATGGGAGGAGACATGTTGGGGGATGGGAGGAGACAAGCCGGTTTCAAGTTACATCCTTCTTCCCTTGAAATATTACACCACACACACACACACACCACTTTTCCTCTAATAATCCCTTTCTTACTAAGACCTTTTTCCGCCAACTTTACCATACCACCAACTTTACGAAACCTCCACCTTTACCAAACTGACACCTTATTTTGTCTTTTCCTTATATCTGAAAGATGTTTGTTTAAACGTATTTTTTCAAATTTAACCTTTATTTAACTTGGCAAGTCAGTTAAGAACAAATTCTAATTTACAATGACAGCCTACCGGGGAACAGTGGGTTCAGGGGGAGAACAACAGGGGCAGAACAACAGATTTGCCCCTTGTTCAGGGGCAGAAGAACAGATTTTTACCTTGTCAGGTCAGGGATTCGATCCAGCAACCTTTCGATTACAGGCCCAACGCTCTAACCACTAGGCTACCTGCCGCCCCAGGTATCAGGTTTTGCAGGTACCAAAGTAAAAACTTTTATTTCCGCCTAACAACCTAGTAATCACGCCTCTGCCCTCTATCCAGACATAGCCCCACTCTGCCCTCTATCCCGACATAGCACCCACCCTGCCCTCTATCCCGACATAGCCCCACCCTGCCCTCTATCCCGACATAGCCCCACCCTGCCCTCCATAGCCCCACCGTGCCCTCTACCCCGACATAGCCCTACTCTGCCCTCTACCCCGACATAGTCCCACTCTGCCCTCTATCCCGACTAGAGGTCGACCGATTAATCGGAATGGCCGATTAATTAGGGCCGATTTCAAGTTTTCGTAACAATCGGTAATCGGTATTTTTTGCCACCGATTTGCTGATTTTGGTAAAAAAAAAAATCACCTTTATTTAAAACCTGTTGGGGCTCGGGGGCAGTATTGAGACATTTTGAAAAAAATATGTGCCCATTTTTAACTGCCTCCTACACCAACTCAGAAGCTAGGATATGCATATTATTAACACATTCGGATAGAAAACACTCTGAATTTTCTAAAACAGTTTGAATGGTGTCTGTAAGTATAACAAAACTCATATTGCAGGCAAAAACCTGTGAAAAATAGATTTAAAAAAATTTGAATTTTGTGACTGTACTATTTAGTGTCATTGTTTTATAGATACCATAGTGAGAAAGGATTCATTTCGCAACACCTACGGCTTCCACTAGATGTCAACGATCTTTATAAAGTTGTTTGAAGCGTCTATGATAAACAGAGAGCAAATTAGAATCCAAGGAAGTTGACATGTCATCACTTCATTTTTTTGCGCCTGCGCATAAATCTGAGAAACGTGAGTTTTGTCTTCATTGTTTATCTCGACATAGGATAGGTTGTGTGAAAATATTACTGATGTTTAACGTTAAAAATGGACCAAAAGATTAATGCTAAACAACATTTGACATGTTTGAACGAACATAAATAGATTATTTACTAGGTTTTTTTAGCTTTTCGGCGTGATTTTACAGTCCCCCACCACGTTTTGTGGGAGCATAATGAACGCTAAGTACTTGGTGTTATTTGGACATAAATTATGAACTTTGTCAAAAGAAACCACATTTGTTCCGGACCTGGGATGCCTTCCGGACCTGGGATGCCTGTCTTCTGATGGAGATAATCAAAGGTAAGGGGATATTTACAATGTTATTATCGATTTTAGATGATGCTAACTGTATAGCATAGCCTGTTGTTCTTAGCATAGCACCCCGTTTATTGCAAAATGTGATTTCCCAGTAAAGTTATTTTGAGATCTGGCCATTCGGTAGCAATTACGAGATGATAATATATTATTCTTTGAATGACAATATTATAATTTACCAATGTTTTCGAATAGTAATTTTGTTATGTTCACCGGAAGCATTTCAGAGAAGAAAAAAATCTGAATTTCACGCTACTGTAAAATGCTGTTTTTGGATATAAATATGAACTTGATGGAACAAAAAATGCATGTATTGTATAACATAATGTCCTAGGAGTGTCATCTGATGGAGATTGACAAAAGTTAGTGCATAATTCAAGCTGGTTTCTGCTTTTGGTGACGCCTGACCTTGAATTGAAAATGGATGTTTGTACTTTTGTGGCTATGTACTGTCCTAACATAATCTAACTTTATGCTTTTGCCGTAAAGCCTCTTTGAAAATCGAACAATGTGGTTAGATTAAGGAGATGTTTATCATTTAAATTGTGTAAAATAGTTGATTGTTTGAGAAATTGAAATTATTAGATTTTTGATGTTTTGAATTTCCAGCCTTGTTAGCAATCCCGGCTCGGGGTTCATTGCTAACCTGTAGCCCCAACAGGTTTTAACTAGGCAAGTCAGATTAAGAACACATTCTTATTTTCAATGACGGCCTAGGAACGAACGGGGGTTAACTGCTTTGTTCAGGAGTGATTCGAGGATTCGTTTTTGCAACCTTCAGGTTACTAGTCCAACGCTCTAACCACCTGCCTTACATTGCACTCCACGAGGAGCCTGCATGGCAGGCTGACTACCTGTTACGCAAGGGCAGCAAGAAGCCAAGGTAAGTTGCTAGCTAGCATTAAACTTATAAAAAACTATCAATCTTAACATAATCACTAGTTAACTACACATGGTTGATGATGTTACTAGTTTATCTAACGTGTCCTGCGTTGCCTGTTAATTTCTCATTGAATCACAGCCTACTTCGACAAACGGGTGTTGATTTAACAAGCGCATTTGCGAAAAAAGCACTGTCGTTGCACCAATGTACCTAACCATAAACATCAATGCCTTTCTTTAAAACCAATACACAAGTATATATTTTTAAAGCTGCATATTTAGTTAATATTGCCTAACATGAAACTGTGTCACTTATCTTGCGTTCATTGCACGCAGTCAGGATATATGCAACAGTTTGGGCTGCCTGGCTCGTTGCAAACTAATTTGCCAGAATTTTACGTAATTATGACATAACATTGAAGGTTGTGCAATGTAACAGGAATATTTAGACTTAGGGATGCCACCCGTTAGATAAAATACGGAACGGTTCCGTATTTCACTGAAAGAAAAAACGTTTGTTTTCGAGATGATAGTTTCCGGATTCGACCATATTAATGACCTAAGGCTCGTATTTCTGTGTGTTATTATGTTATAATTAAGTCTATGATTTGATATTTGATAGACCAGTCTGACTGAGCGGTGGTAGGCACCAGCAGGCTCATAAGCATTCATTCAAACAGCACTTTCGTGCGTTTTGCCAGCAGCTCTTCGCTGTGCTTCAAGCTGTTTATTACTTCAAGCTGGGTGGGTATAATTTGTGGAACGTTCCAACAGGAATCTATTCCAAAAACTTCGTAAATAACAAGGTTGCCAAAAAACAACGCATACAAAGTTGTATAGCGGCAGAATAAGATACCGGGTAGGGAGTGGTCTATTTCATTGCGTTTTTCACTCATCACGTTTATTCCGAAAAATGTCTGTCCTCACTCTGGTTGCCTATGGACAAACATTAAGAATAAGCTACGTGGTGAGTTGATGCCTATTCTGCAGCTAGTTAGCTAGGTTTGTATGCGTTGCTACTTTGTATGCGTTGTTGGTTGGCAACCTTTTACTTTACGTTTTTTGGAACAGATTCCTGTTGGAACGTTCCACAAATTATACCCACCCCTTCAAGCCTATCAACTCCCAAGATTAAGCTGGTGTAACCGATGTGAAATGGCTAGCTAGTTAGCCGGGTGCGCGCTAATAGCGTTTCAAACGTCACTCGCTCTGAGACTTGGAGTAGTTTTTCCACTTGCTCTGCATGGGTAACGCTGCTTCGAGGGTGGCTGTTGTTGATGTGTTCCTGGTTCGAGCCCAGGTAGGAGCGAGGAGAGGGACGGAAGCTATACTGTTACACTGGCAATACTAAAGTGCCTATAAGAACATCCAATAGTCAAAGGTATATGAAATACAAATCGTATAGAGAGAAATAGTCCTATAATTCCTATAATAACTACAACCTAAAACTTCTTACCTGGGAACATTGAAGACTCATGTTAAAAGGAACCACCAGCTTTCATATGTTCTCATGTTCTGAGCAAGGCACTTAAACATTAGCTTTCGTACATGGCACATATTGCACTTTTACTTTCTTCTCCAAAACTTTATTTTTGCATTATTTAAACCAAATTGAACATGTTTCATTATTTATTTGAGGCTATATTGATTTTATTGATGTATCATATTAAGTTAAAATAAGTGTTCATTCAGTATTGTCGTAATAGTCATTATTACAAATAAATACATGTTTTTTTTTGTTTTTTGTTTTTAAATCGGCCGATTAATCGGTATCAGCTTTTTCTCTCTCCCGGTCCTCCAATAATCGGCATTGGCGTTGAAAAACCATAATCGGTCGACCTCTAATCCCGATATAGCGCCACTCTGCCCTCTACCCCGACATAGCCCCACTCTGCCCTCTACCCCGACATAGCCACACTCTGCCCTCTATCCCAAAATAGCCCCACTCTGCCCTCTATCCCGACATAGCCCCACTCTGCCCTCTATCCAGACATAGCCACACTCTGCCCTCTACCCCGACATAGCCCCACTCTGCCCTCTATCCCGACATAGCCCCACTCTGCCCTCTACCCAGACATAGCCCCACTCTGCCCTCTACCCCAACATAGTCCCACTCTGCCCTCTACCCCAACATAGCCCCACTCTGCCCTCTACCCCAACATAGCCCCACTCTGCCCTCTACCCCAGCATAGTCCCACTCTGCCCTCTACCCCAGCATAGTCCCACTCTGCCCTCTACCCCAGCATAGTCCCACTCTGCCCTCTACCCCAGCATAGCTCCACTCTGCCCTCTACCCCAGCATAGTCCCACTCTGCCCTCTACCCCAGCATAGTCCCACTCTGCCCTCTACCCCAACATAGTCCCACTCTGCCCTCTACCCCAACATAGCCCCACCCAACACGTCCTTGATTTCTTTCTCTACATTACCCTTCAGAGTCAGTGTATCTCTTTGCCTTATCGAGTAGTAGACCGTCAACCTTTAAGAAAATATACAACAATATAAATTCCGTTTCTTGAGATTAAATTAGGTTGAATGTGTACTTTGAAATGACTACTGGTCAGTTTAGGGCAGGGGGTTGGTTGAGTTTAGGGCAGGGGGTTGTGGTTTAGTTTAGGGTAGGAGGGTTGTGGTTTAGTTTAGGGCAGGGCAGGGGGGGTTGTGGTTTAGTTTAGGGCAAGGGGTTGGTTGAGTTTAGGGCAGGGGGATGTGGTTGAGTTTAGAGGAGGCTTGTGGTAGAGTTTAGGGTAGGAGGCTTGTGGTTGAGTTTAGGGTAGGAGGCTTGTGGTTGAGTTTAGGGTAGGAGGGTTGTGGTTGAGTTTAGGGTAGCTGGGTTGTGGTTGAGTTTAGGGTAGGAGGTTTGTGGTTGAGTTTAGGGTAGGAGGCTTGTGGTTGAGTTTAGGGTAGGAGGGTTGTGGTTGAGTTTAGGGTAGGAGGGTTGTGGTTGAGTTTAGGGTAGGAGGGTTGTGGTTGAGTTTAAGGTAGATGGGTTGTGGTTGAGTTTAGAGGAGACTTGTGGATGAGTTTAGGGTAGGAGGGTTGTGGTTGAGTTTTGGGTAGGAGGGTTGTGGTTGAGTTTAGGGTAGGAGGGTTGTGGTTGAGTTTAGGGTAGGAGGGTTGTGGTTGAGTTTAGGGTAGGAGGGTTGTGGTTGAGTTTAAGGTAGATGGGATGTGGTTGAGTTTAGGGTAGATGGGTTGTGGTTGAGTTTAGTGTAGATGGGTTGTGGTTGAGTTTAGTGTAGATGGGTTGTGGTTGAGTTTAGAGGAGACTTGTGGATGAGTTTAGGGCAGGTGGTTGATAGTTTAGTTTAGGGCAGGTGGTTGATAGTTTAGTTTAGGGAAGGTGGTTGATAGTTTAGTTTAGGGCAGGTGGTTGATGGTTGAGTTTAGGACAGGTTATTGATGGTTGAGTTTAGGGAAGGTGGTTGATAGTTTAGTTTAGGGCAGGTGGTTGATGGTTGAGTTTAGGACAGGTTATTGATGGTTGAGTTTAGGGCAGGTGATTGATGGTTGAGTTTAGGGCAGGTGGTTGATGGTTGAGTTTAGGGCAGGTGGTTGATGGTTGAGTTTAGGGCAGGTGGTTGATGGTTACAATTAGGGCAGGTGGGTGATGGTTGCGATTAGGGCAGGAGGCTATGGTTGAGTTTAGGGCAGGTGGTTGATGGTTGCAATTAGGGCAGGTGGTTGATGGTTGAGTTTAGGGCAGGTGCTTGATGGTTGAGTTTAGGGCAGGTGGTTGATGGTTACTATTAGGGCAGGTGGTTGATGGTTGCGATTAGGGCAGGTGGTTGATAGTTGAGTTCAGGGCAGGTGGTTGATGGTTGAGTTTAGGGAAGGTGGTTGATGGTTGCGATTAGGGCAGGTGATTGATGGTTGAGTTTAGGGCAGGTGGTGGATGGTTGAGTTTAGGGCAGGGGCCAGAAGTCAGAGGGAAGGTTAAGTACATGTAATTGGGGTTTACCCTGGAGTTTCTTGAGGACAGCCACCTCCATCTTGAGGACCTGTTTAGGCTGCTGTGCTGACTCCACCTTCAGAGCAACACTGACCCTGGTCAGCAGGTCCAACGCCTCGTAGATCTCCCCAAAGCCACCGCCGCCAATTTTCTTTGTCTATACACAAATCCCAAGGCCAAACATAATGTCATAATATGGAAAACATAGGTTAGTAGATTCTTTTATTTTTCAATCTTCCCACCATCCAATCTTCCTCCCCCATTCCTAGACACATTTACATGTTTCTTCCTCTCTAATCAGTATCCACACAAACACAAAAAAAACACACACACACACACACACACACACACACACACACACACACACACACACACACACACACACACACACACACACACACACACACACACACACACACACACACACAATCTTGTGTGACATAAGCAGCTCAACTCAAAGGGATTAGCAGTGGCAGATTTACATAACATCAGCTCCTTTGTCAGTGCTAGGGTTTAATCATTTCCCGGTATCACTTTTCTCCTGGGTAACCCAGTATTTCCCGCCAAAACTGGGAGTGTCATTCAAAAGCATTATAAAGCATATAAATGTGTCTGGATTTGATTGGAGCTTTGATCAGCATGAACATTTAAACCTGATGCTACCTGAGGCTGATGAGACATATATTAAATACATTTTATGAGCCCTACATTAACCACATTTATTGAGCCCAAGCCCCAAAAAGCCCAAATGATTGTGATGTTATCCAATACATACATTATATATAGGCAGTGGTGGAAAAACTACCCAATTGTCAAACTTGAGTAAAAGCATAGATACCTTAATATAAAGTAAAAATGAAAGTCACCCAGTAAAATATTACTTGAGTAAAAGTCTAAAAGTATTTGGTTTTAAATATACTTAAGTATCAAAAGTAAATGTAATTGATAAAATACACTTAAGTATCAAAAGTAGAAGAAAAAGTATAAATAATAAAAAATTCCTTATATTAAGCTAAGCATTGTCTTGTTTTTAAAATGTACGGATAGTCAGGGGCACAGTCCAACACTCAGACATTAATTACAAAAGATACATTTGTGTTTAGTGAGTCTGCCGGACCATAGGCAGTAGGGATGACCACGTGTTTTGGGTTGTCAGGGAAAATGTATGGAGTAAAAAGTACAATATTTTCTATAGGAATGTAGTGAAGTAAAAGTAAAACTTGTCAAAAATATGAATAGTAAATTGAAGTACAGATACCCCAAAAACCTACTTAAGTAGTAGTTTAAAGTATTTTTACTTAAGTACTTTACACCACTGTATATAGGCTACTGCACATTACGCACGACAGAGAAACATAAAAGCCCATAGATGTAGCTAGCTATATGCTCTCTTGGGTAAATAAAAGCTAATCCTTTTGAGTGTGAACTTTATTACTGTACTGTATTATATGGACTGGAAATACGCACATCGTTCAAACCATGATAAATCTGGGAGAAAACATGTGATTCTGGTGCAGCACGTGATGCTTATAAAGTTACAAGTATAGGCTAGCGAATTAGAATTTAATTTTGAAATATAATAGGGTCTATTAGTATAGTTAGTAGGCTGACGCATATATACCTTTCATAATATTCCTCTCTATCGTTGCTTCATTCCTTCCTCGCTTTCAACAGTTAAATGAAATAAGTTTCATTGTCCTTATCTTCATCATTCTAATGACATCCTTGAATAATATAGGACTAGAATTACATGCAGACGGCTTTCACTTATCTTCATGAAGATTAAACGGTTAGTGAATAAATAACTACCACCATCGCTCTACTTTCAAACTACTACTAGTTTTATTGGCTGCTGTATTTAACATTTAGCAAAACAAGAGCTTGCATCCTTCTTCGAATAGTCAATTGGTATAAGAAATGCCCCCAAAAAATGATGTCCAGCAAGCTATTCTAGTATAGCTTTCCCCAAAAGCGCAAGAGATGCAAGAAACAGAGGCTATAAGTTTGAAGTTTATTATGCATAACCCATCATTAATTAGCTAAATATAAGGCTAATACTGCATTGAATGGATTACCTGAAAGAGGTAGTCCAGGACATCTATGACATCTGTATATAGGGCTATATGTCAATGTAGAACACAGTTATCTATTTTGGATGCAATTTGAATGGAGTTGATGGAGATAGAGAAAGACTGCGAGAGAGTGCTTGCGTGTGCACTGATTTAAAGCAACGATATTCGAGTGATAGGCTGTTTAAAAATTCTGCAGCTGCAATATTATTATTCTTTTTTTTTTTTAAATCTTTACAATCCAAAAACAAGGTGACCCCCAAAAGCCAGATGGATATGGGTAAATTAGATGCTATGGTGGAAAAATTGCAAGACTATGTTATAATACTTGTATTGCATCAAATGGTTGCATTATGCAATAGAATAGAGTATTCTGTTAACTATTGTGTGTGTGTTCCACTGAGGATGGGCCTCTGAGAGATAACACTGACAGAGGAGATTTATGATGTATTTTGGGTGATAAAACCTAAAGAGCATTCCAAAGCATGAGTTAATGTTTCTGTTCTATACCATACCAGGGAGAGATGGTTCCAGTTTGGAGTCGGCGGGCCAGACACTGGTCTATACAATGAAAACTGTTGACACAGCAGATACTGTCTGCTATGTATTATAGGTATCTTTCATACAAATCTTAACCTTATGACCCATTCTATATATCTGGTGTTCGTCATGTAGGTTGAAAGGGGTGTATCTTGGCTATAAAATACCTTTGTACTTTTGTCTCGGGGCTCTCAACGAATCATTTGACCGTGAATCGTCGACCGGCCATGACCAGCCATCATTATCGTAGAGCACTCAATCGATTCACTTTATATGTGTGTGTTGTATTGACCTGCTTCCTTATTAATAAGTGATTAAAGATGTAGTTTAAGTATAACTCTGACTTGTGTGATAAGTTTGTCTCTCCTCATTTGATAGTAAAGAAATTAACCACCACATTTGGCGACAAGGATGGGATGTGAATCTTCACTTGGTGACCGCTCCTGATGACCTGGGTAAATGGTGCACGAGGGATCCCTCAAACTTGGGATCTCAGGGAGACCACACTTCGGGAACGAAGCAGATGGACCCCTTTGATCTGAGAGGCAGCGAGCCGAGTGGATACCACATCTCAAACTTTTTTTTTTTTTTTAAAGAGGTGAGCATAACACACTTGAAGTTGTGTTTTTAAGAAAAGCCTCTGTTACGTAGACTCTGAGTGTGTATTCCTGTGTGAGGGGGGCACCTTGGAGGCGTAAACAGGGCCGAGTAAGTGGAGGATGATCTGAGAGTTAGTCGACTCAAAGACACCTATCATTGGTCAGTTGCGGGCGACCTAGAGCAGTCCTGACACTGAATTGATCACAGTGGAGATTGGTGCGGTCTGTAGGGATGAGGTGCCAGGGTGACTGTGGGTTCTGTGTGAAGCACGGTACCTAGTGAAACCCTATTGGAAGAAGGACCTCATTCTGAAAAGTGTCAGCGAGACCTTCTAAGTGATCCTCAAAAGTGGTGAATTCCAATTATTTTAAATGCGCTAGCCAGGTATGCCCTGGGTTTGGCAATTTAGCGTTAAACATCCAGAATCTGTGTGAACTAGTTAAGATCATTATGATATAGTATAAGATAGTACGGTGCACCTGTACTTGTTTTAAACCTGTACTTGCTTTAAACATGTAATTGTTTTAAACCTGTACCCCATTTTAGAAGTATTGAAATATGTAAATGTATGAGTTGCATTATCCTAGGAACTAATCATTAGATAGAAATTAGAAAATATTCCTGCAGGTTAAAATATTGTTGAAAAACAACTAATTGATTAGGTATGTTTGAGAATAGCATTGTGTGACTGTGATATGAGAGTTGTGTGAATATGGAAATGAGTCTTAATCTGACGTTTGGATAGTAACATATAGAAACATGCTTAACCAGATGATTGAAATTTGGATAATAAGCTTTGATATAACGTTCTCTTGGGGTTCCGTTCCCTCACTGCCCATCATAGAAGATCACGGTGTGGTATTGAGAGCGGGATGATATTTTAGAAAGCAGCGGAAGGTCTATAGTTCCTCAGAGGCTTGATTTTGCCGTGGTCTCTGGGAGGTTAGAGAACCGTTGAGGATCCCATGGTCATTGTCGGGAAACAAATGTTTATTTTTGGTTCTGCTGGGAGTATGTTTGGAGAGCTGCTTTGTAGCTGTGGAGAGTCCTTGAAAAAGCAAATGGAATGGTTGTCGTGAGTACCTAAGAATTTCTTACGTTTTATATGGATTCTGTGAATATATGAAAATATGATAAATTGTATGTGCGTATAATCGATTACTGGAGATTTGATCAAGTAATTCTGGGAATATATTTATGCCCAAACAGTTCCAGCTAATACTTTTAAAGATTCATCTTTCCAGAAATAAGTCCCTCACTGTTGCCGCTTGTTATAGACCCAGCTCAGCTCCCATCTGTGCCCTGGACACCATATGTGAATTGATTGCCCCCATCTATCGTCAGAGTTCAAACTGCTAGGTGAATTGGGATATGCTCAACACCCCGGCCGTCCTACAATCCAAGCTAGATGCCCTCAATCTCACACAAATTATCAAGGAACCTACCAGGTACAACCCCAAATCCGTAAACATGGGCACCCTCATAGATATCATCCTGACCAACTTGCCCTCTAAATACACCTCTGCTGTTTTCAACCAGGATCTCAGCGATCACTGCCTCATTGCCTGCGTCCGTTATGGGTCCGTGGTCAAACGACCACCCCTCATCACTGTCAAACGCTCGCTAACACTTCAGCGAGCAGGCCTTTCTAATCGACCTGGCCCGGGTATCCTGGAAGGATATTGACCTCATCCCATCAGTAGAGGAGGCCTGGTTGTTCTTTAAAAGTGCTTTCCTCACCATCTTAAATAAGCATACCCCTTTCAAAAATAATTGAACTAAGAACAGATATAGCCCTTGGTGTTCACTCCAGACTTGACTGCCCTTGACCAGCACAAAACACCCGGTGGCGTACTGCGCTAGCATCGAATAGTCCCCGAGATATGCAACTTTTCAGGGAAGTCAGGAACCAATACACACAGTCAGTTAGGAAAGCAAAGGCTAGCTTTTTCAAACAGAAAATTGCATCCTGCAGCACTAATTCCAAAACGTTTTGGGACACTGTAAAGTCCATGGAGAATAAGAGTACCTCCTCCCAGCTGCCCACTGCACTGAGACTAGGAATAAATCCACGATAATCGAGAATTTCAATAAGCATTACTCTATGGCTGGCCATGCTTTCCACCTGGCTACCCCAACAGCTCTGCACCCCCCGCAGCAACTGGCCCAAGCCCCCACGCTTCTCCTTCACCCAAATCCTGAAAGCTGATGTTCTGAAAGAGCTGCAAAATCTGGATCCCTACAAATCAGCTGGGCTAGACAATCTGGAACCTCGCTTCCTAAAATTATCTGCCGCCATTGTTACAACCCCTATTCCTAGTCTGTTCAACCTCTCTTTCGTATCGTCTGAGATTCCTAAAAAATTGGAAAGCGGCCGCTGTCATCCCCCTCTTCAAAGAGGGAGACACTCTAGACCCAAACTGTTTTACACCTATATCCATCCTGCCCTGCCTTTCTAAAGTCTTCGAAAGCCAAGTGAACAAACAGATCACCGACCATTTCGAATCCCACCATACCATCTCTGCTTTGCAATCTGGTTTCCGAGCTGGTCATGGGTGCACCTCAGCCATGCTCAAGGTCCTAAACAATATCATAACCGCCATCGATAAAAGACAGTACTGTGCAGCCGTCTTCATCGACCTGGCCAAGGCTTTCGACTCTGACAATCACCGTACTCTTATTGGAAGACTCAACAGTCTTGGTTTCTCTAATGACTGCCTTGCCTGGTTCACTAACTACTTCTCAGATAGAGTTTAGTGTGTCAAATCGGAGGGCCTGTTGTCCGGTCCTCTGGCAGTCTCTATAGAGGTGCCACAGGGTTCAATTCTCGGGCTGACTCTTTTCTCTGTATATATCAATGATGTTGCTCTTGCTGCTGGTGATTCTTTGATCCACCTCTACGCAGACGACACCATTCTGTATACATCTGGCCCTTCTTTGGACACTGTGTTAACAAATCTCCAAACGAGCTTCAACGCCATACAACACTCCTTCCGTGGCCTCAAACTGCTCTTAAATGCTAGTAAAACGAAATGCATTGCTCTTCAACCGATCGCTGCCCGCACCCGCTCGCCGGACTAGCATCACTACTCTGGAAGGTTCTGACTTAGAATATGTGGACAACTATAAATACCTAGGTGTCTGGCTAGACTGTAAACTCTCCTTCTAGACTCACATTAAGCATCTCCAATCCAAAGTTAAATCTAGAATCGGCTTCCTATTTCACAAAAATGCCTCCTTCAAACTGACCATCCTACCGATCCTTGACCTCGGCGATGTAATTTACAAAATTGCCTCCAACACTCTACTCAGCAAATTGGATGCAGTCTATCACAGTGCCATCCGTTTTGCCACCAAAGCCCCATATACTACCCACCACTGTGACCTGTATGCTCTCGTTGGCTGTTCCTCGCTACATATTTGTCGCCAAACCCACTGGCTACAGGTCATCTATAATTCTTTAATAGGTAAAGCTCTGCCTTATCTCAGTTCACTGGTCACCATAGCAACACCCACCCGTAGCATGCGCTCCAGCAGGTATATTTCACTGGTCATCCATCCCCAAAGCCAACACCTCCTTTAACCGCCTTTCCTTCCAGTTCTCTGCTACCAATGACTAGAACGAATTGCAAAAATCACTGAAGTTGGAGACTTATATCTCCCTCACTAACTTTAAGCGTCAGCTGTCAGAGCAGCTTACCGATCGCTGCAGCTGTACACAGCTCATCTGTAAATAGCCCATCCAACCAACTACCTACCTCATCCCCATATTTGTTTTTCTGCTTTTATGCACACCAGTATTTCTACTTGCACATCCTCATCTGCACCTATTTATTGCCTTACCTCCTTAATTTTGCACACACTGTATACAGCTTTGTCTATTGTGTTAGACTGTACGTTTGTTTATCCCATGTGTAACTCTGTGTTGTTGTTTTTGTCGCACTGCTTTGCTTTATCTTGGCCAGGTCGCAGTTGTAAATGAGAACTTGTTCTCAACTGGCCTACCTGGTTAAATAAAGGTGAAATAAAAAAATAAAAAAATATATATATGTAAATAATGTATTATTATTTAGTATAGACAGGAAGTGGAGCCATGGTGCTGTCCTACCCCTGTCTACTCCTCCCAGTCCCAGTCGAAGTCTCAGTCCCAGTAGAGGTCCCATTCCAAGTCCCAGTCCCAGTAGAGGTCACAGTCCCAGTCCCAGTAGGCCCCATTCCCAGTAGAGGTCACAGTCCCAGTCCCAGTCGAGGTCCCAGTCCCAGTCCCAGTCGAGGTCCCAATCCAAGGAGAGGTCCCAGTTCCAGGAGAGGTCACAGTCCCAGGAGAGGTCACAGTCCCAGTCCCAGTAGAGATCACAGTTCCAGTAGGTTTCAGTCCCAGTCCCAGTAGGTCTCAGTCCCAGGAGGTCCCAGTCCCAGCTACACTAACCTCCCACGGCACCCTGTCCCTGGTAGCTCTGGCCGGGGGACACAGGCACACACACGCACCACAGCATGGTAGAGAGGAGCGGCCAGGGGGATAGCGCTGGGAATAGCACACTGAGTGGCTACAAAAAGCTTCTCTCGCTTTATTAAGTTCCAGTCCACTTGGTGGCAAGGAGCTGCATGTGCACTGCACACATGGAGCTGACCCAAAACTGTCCAGGTCAGCAGGTGAGATGGACAAGATAAAGACATGGGGGAGAGTGGAGCCAATTAATGGACAACAAATACAGCTTTGTTGTGATGAATTGGTGCTTGCTGAGGGGGCACAAACATGGCATAACGGAATGGTGACACACTCACACACTCACTCACACACACACACACACACACACACACACACACACACACACACACACACACACACACACACACACACACACACACAGTAGTGTAAAGTACTTAAGTAGGACTTTAAAGTATTTCTACTTAAGTACTTTTTTGCAGTATCTGTACTTTACTTGACTATTTATAGTTTTTACAACTTTTACTTCACTACATTCCTAAATAAAAGAATGTACTTTTTACTCCATACATTTTCCCTGACACCCAAAAGTACTCATTACATTTTGAATGCTTAGCAGGACAGGAAGATGGTCCAATTCACACAATTCATATCAAGAGAACACCCCTGGTCATCTACTGCCTCTGATCTGGAGGACTCACTAAACACACAGGCTTAGTTTAAATAATGTCTGAATGTTGGAGTGTGCTATCCCTAAATAAATAAAAATAAGAACATTGTGCCCACTGGTTTGCTTAATATAAGGAATTTGAAATGATTCATACTTTTACTTTTGATACTTAAGTATGTTTTAGAAACTACATTAACTTTTGATACTTAAGTATATTTAAAACCAAATACTTTTAGACTTTTACTCAACTAGTATTTTACTGGGTGACTTTCACTTTTACTTGAGTCCATTTCTATTTATGGAATCTTTACTTTTACTCAAGTTTGACAATTGGTTACTTTTTATATGCCCCCCCCCCCCACACACACACACACACACACACACACACACACACACACACACACACACACACACACACACACACACACACACACACACACACACACACACACACACACACACACACACACACACACTTACCACTTTCCATCGTTCCTTGACCAGGACAAGCACAGTGAGGATGTCAGCTTGGTCCGTCGCTGCAGCACTCATCCCGCCTGCGGTGGACTGCTGCTCACTGTGGTTCTTCCTCTGCTACCACTCCTGCTAACTACCACCAGCCGTATTAGATTGGGCCGGGCATCAGGTCCCTGTAGAGACCTAAACAACAGGCCCAGGAGAGAGGCAGAACCCACATAAGACAACCACAATATACTGTGGTCTGTTGAATATAATAATGAATATAATGAACCCTAATTAATGAAGTATCTGTAAGTATCTCTGGATAAGAGTGGCAGCTAAATGATTAAAATGTAAATGTATACTGTATGGAAAGTTCCAACACTTTAGACATAGCTTTGATTGAGGCTCCCTCAACACAGGGTTAACATCAAATCAAATGTATTTGTCACATGGGTCGAATACAACAGGCGTACATGTGTTGTTGATGTACAGTACTATATACACAGGGGTTAAAGTTAACCTCCTCTTTCATGTCAGAAAGTCCTGACCATCATGCTTTTAGGGAAAGAGGATCATTTTGTAAATTAATTAAACTGCAACTTTGATCAATTCCAGTCCCCTTGCTTAAAGGGTACGGTGTCCTCCACAGGATAATTTTTATGTAGAAATACCAAAATGCTCAGTTTAACCTCTTAAATGTAAAGTCCCCATATTTGGGGACCCTATTAGATTTTTTTATTAAATTCAGTCTGGTATGAGAATGGTTGCCCCTATCTGCAAAAGCAGGGTATCTGCGGAAAGTATCTTGGCTATTGGTCTGTGCCATAAAATATTTGGTATGACTTTAGTATGGCTTTAGAAGCTTCTGATAGGCTAATTGACATAATTTGAGTCAATTAGAGGTGTACCTGTGGATGTATTTCAAGGCCTACCTTCAAATTCAGTGCCTCTTTGCTTGACATCATGGGAAAATCAGAAGAAAAATGGGCATAAGAATGTATAAGGGCAGGCTGAGTCGATGACTTCCTTTCAAGATGGCTGCTACCTACATTCCGTTTAGCGTTGTGGAGCATCAACAAAATAAACACGGAATATGTCGATTCACACCGAAAGCCCCTACTCCACAGATCATGAGGATGTCTTATTTGTCTGCCTGTGACCTACCGTTATTGATCACCAGCCCCGAGAGTAAAAATGTTTATTTTACACGTTTTCATCAAACAGCAAACGTCTTACTAGGTAAGCTTCGATTTGGTCTGTGTTTGAGTTATACAGTTGAAGTTGGAAGTTTATATACACTTAGGTTGGAGTCATTAAAACTTGTTTTTCAACCACTCCACAAATTTCTTGTTAACAAACTATAGTTTTGGCAAGTCGGTTAAGACATCTACTTTGTGCATGACACAAGTCATTTTTCCAACTATTGTTTACAGACAGATTATTTCACTTATTATTCACTGTATCACAATTCCAGTGGGTCAGAAGTTTACATACACTGAGTTGACTGTGCCTTTAAACAGCTTGGAAAAATCCAGAAAATTATGTCATGGCTTTAGAAGCTTCTGATAGGCTAATTGACATCATTTGACTCAATTGGAGGTGTACCTGTGGATGTATTTCAAGGCCTACCTTCAAACTCAGTGCCTCTTTGCTTGACATCATGGGAAAATCAAAAGAAATCAGCCAAGACCTCAGAAAAAAAATGGTGGATCTCCACAATTCTGGTTCATCCTTGGGAGCAATTTCCAAACGCCTGAAGGTACCACGTTCATCTGTACAAACAATAGTACGCAAGTATAAACACCATGGGACCATGCAGCCGTCATACCGCTCAGGAAGGAGATGCGTTCTGTCTCCTAGAGATGAACGTACTTTGATGCAAAAAGTGCAACTCAATCCCTGAACAATAGCAAAGGCAGGTACAAAAGTATCTATATCCACAGTAAAACGAGTCCTATGTCAACATAACCTGAAAAACCATTCAGCAAGGAAGAAGTCACTGCTTCAAAACCGCCATAAAAAAGCCAGACTACGATTTGCAACTGCACATGGGGACAAAGATTGTACTTTTTTGGAGAAATGTCCTGTGGTCTGATGAAACAAAAATAGAACTGTTAACTTGTTATGGATAGGGGGCAGTATTTTCACAGCCGGATAAAAAACGTACCCGATTTAATCTGAGTATTACTCCTGCCCAGAAACTACAATATGCATATAATTATTAGCTTTGGATAGAAAACACTCCAAAGTTTCTAAAACTGTTTGAATAGTGTCTGTGAGTATAACATAACTCATTTGGCAGGCCAAAACCTGAGAAGATTCCAAACAGGAAGCGCCCTCTCTGACCATTTCTTGGCCTTCTTGATCATCTCTATCCAAAACAGGGGATCTCTGTTGTAACGTGACATTTTCGAACGCTCCCATAGGCTCTCAGAAGGCGCCAGAACGTTGAATGATGACTTTGCAGGCCATGGCTGAAAAACAGTAGCGCATTTGGTAAGTGGTCGATTTGAGAACAATGAGACTGGGGGCGCGTGCACGAGACGACTCCATGTTTAAATTTTCAGTCTTTGAACGAAAACAACGACTCCCGGTTGGAATATTATCGCTTTTTTACGAGAAAAATCGCATAAAAATTGATTTTAAACTGCGTTTGACATGCTTCGAAGTACGGTAATGGAATATTTTGAATTTTTTTGCCACGAAACGCGCCGGGCGCGTCACCCTTCGTTACCCTTCGGATAGTGTCTTGAACGCACAACAAAACGCCGCTATTTGGATATAAGTATGGATTATTTGGAACCAAACCAACATTTGTTATTGAAGTAGAAGTCCCGGGAGTGCATTCTGACGAAGAACAGCAAAGGTAATCCAATTTTTCTTATAGTAAATCTGAGTTTGGTGAGTACCAAACTTGGTGGGTGTCAAAATAGCTAGCCCGTGATGGCCGGGCTATCTACTCAGAATATTGCAAAATGTGCTTTCACCGAAAAGCTATTTTAAAATCGGACACCGCGATTGCATAGAGGAGTTCTGTATCTATAATTCTTAAAATAATTGTTATGTTTTTTGTGAACGTTTATCGTGAGTAATTTAGTAAATTCACCGGAAGTTTCGGTAGGTATGCTAGTTCTGAACTTCACATGCTAATGTAAAAAGCTGTTTTTTGATATAAATATGAACTTGATTGAACAAAACATGCATGTATTGTATAACATAATGTCCTAGGAGTGTCATCTGATGAAGATCATCAAAGGTTAGTGCTGCATTTAGCTGTGGTTTTGTTTTTTGTGACATTATATGCTAGCTTGAAAAATGGGTGTCTGATTATTTCTGGCTGGGTACTCTGCTGACATAATCTAATGTTTTGCTTTCATTGTAAAAGCCTTTTTGAAATCGGACAGTGTGGTTAGATAAAGGAGAGTCTTGTCTTTAAAATGGTGTAAAATAGTCATATGTTTGAAAAATTGGAGTTTTCGGATTTTCGAGGACTTTGTATTTCGCGCCACGCCCATCATTGGATATTGGAGCAGGTGTTCCGCTAGCGGAACGTCTAGATGTAAGAGGTTATTAAGCAATAATGACCATTGCTATGTTTGGAGGACAAAGGGGGAAGCTTGCAAGCCGAAGAACACCATCCCAACTCTGAAGCACGGGAGTGGGCAGCATCATGTTTTGGGGTGCTTTACTGCAGGAGGGACTGGTGCACTTCACAAAATAGATGGCATCATGAGGGAGGAAAATTATGTGGATATATTGAAGAAACATCTCAAGACATCAGTCAGGAAGTTAAAACTTGGTCGCAAATGGGTCTTCCAAATGGACAATGACCCCAAGCATACTTCCAAAGTTGTGGCAGAATGGCTTAAGGACAACAAAGTCAAGGTATTGGAGTGGCCTTCACAAAGCCCTGACCTCAATCCTATAGAAAATTTGTGGGCTGAACTGAAAAAGCAGTTCAGCCCACAATCCAGTGCTTTGGATTTAGTGTACATAGGCCTATGTAACAAGTAATTTCAATGTTATATAATTCCAAAGCAGTTATTGTCTATGTTTATAATTAGTTCACTGTTTGATGTTCTAAGTTTCATCCTTGTAACTTTGGAGAGGCCACTGAACTCTCATGGCCATTGTTTATTTGTGGTTGTCACCTCTGCCTTTGTCTCCAAAGTGTTACTGTTTGCATTGTGTGTGTGCTTCACACCTTCTATGTGAGTCACTGTACAGATAAAGTTGAGGCTTGGTGTTTTTACTTTACAGTAATGTCGTTTTGTAAATGTAGTCAACTGTAATTCTGTGTGTCTTTATAACAATGTATCCATAGTCTCTGTGCCCAAGAACACAAAGGCAACCTGCCTAAATGACTACTGACTCATGTCCGTAGCCATGAAGTGTTTGAAAGGCTGGTAATGGCTCACATCAACACCATCAACACCATTATCCCAGAAACCCTAGACCCACTCCAATTTGCATACCGCCCAAACAGATCCACAGATGATGCAATCTCTATTGCACTCCACACTGCCCTTTCCCACCTGGACAAAAGGAACACCTATGTGAGAATGCTATTCATTGACTACAGCTCAGCGTTCAACACCATAGTACCCTCAAAGCTCATCACTAAGCTAAGGAACCTGGGACTAAACACCTCCCTCTGCAACTGGATCCTGGACTTCCTGACGGGCCGCCCCCAGGTGGTGAGGGTATGTAGCAACACATCTGCCACGCTGATCCTCAACACTGGAGCTCCCCAGGGGTGCGTGCTCAGTCCCCTCTTGTACTCCCTGTTCACCCACGACTGCATGGCCAGGCACGACTCCAACACCATCATTAAGTTTGCAGACGACACAACAGTGGTAGGCCTGATCACCGACAATGACGAGACAGCTTATAGGGAGGAGGTCAGAGACCTGGCCGGGTGGTGCCAGAATAACAACCTATCCCTCAACGTAACCAAGACTAAGGAGATGATTGTGGACTACAGGAAAAGGAGCACCGAGCACGCCCCCATTCTCATCAACGGGGCTATAGTGGAGCAGGTTGAGAGCTTCAAGTTCCTTGGTGTCCACATCAACAACAAACTAGAATGGTCCAAACACACCAAGATAGTCGTGAAGAGGGCACGACAAAGCCTATTCCCCCTCAGGAAACTAAAAAGATTTGGCATGGGTCCTGAGATCCTCAAAAGGTTCTACACCTGCAACATCGAGAGCATCCTGACCGGTTTCATCACTGCCAGGTACGGCAACTGCTCGGCCTCTGATCGCAAGGCACTACAGAGGGTAGTGTGTACGGCCCAGTACATCACTGGGGCAAAGCTGCCTGCCATCCAGGACCTCTACACCAGGCGGTGCCAGAAGAAGGCCCTAAAAATTGTCAAAGACCCCAGCCACCCCAGTCATAGACTGTTCTCTCTACTACCGCATGGCAAGCGGTACCGGAGTGCCAAGTCTAGGACAAAAAGGCTTCTCAACAGTTTCTACCCCCAAGCCATAAGACTCCTGAACAGGTAATCAAACGGCTACCTGGACTATTTGCATTGTGTGCCCCCCCCCCACCCCTCTTTTACGCTGCTGCTACTCTCTGTTTATCTTATATGCATAGTCACTTTAACTATACGTGCATGTACATATGTTCATACTACCTCAATTGGCCCGACCAACCAGTGCTCCCGCACATTGGCTAACCGGGCTATCTGCATTGTGTCCCACCACCTGCCAACCCCTCTTTTACACTACTGCTACTCTCTGTTCATCATATATGCATAGTCACTTTAACCATACCTACATGTACATACTACCTCAATAAGCCTGACTAACCAGTGTCTGTATATAGCCTTGCTACTCTTATTTTCAAATGTATTTTTACTGTTGTTTTATTTCTTTACTTACCTACACACACAGACACACACACAGACACACACACAGACACAAACACACATACCGTTTTTCGCACTATTGGTTAGAGCCTGTAAGTAAGCATTTCACTCTAAGGTCTACACCTGTTGTATTCAGCATTTCACTGTAAGGTCTACACCTGTTGTATTCAGCGCACGTGACAAATAAACTTTGATTTGGTTTGAATGTATCCCTTTATTTTATTCACCACAGAGTGGAGGATGCAGAGGAACGGTCAAGGTCTTCACCCCCCCACTGCTATGTCAATCACCCCATCTGATGGTTCTACATCCACTTTTCATAGGAAATGAATGTACTTCTTGTGTACCAAAACGCAATAAGGCTGTCGGTCTGATCAAGGCGTAAAACCATGCTTGAAACTCCTGCTGTAAAACTGCATTTGTAAATGGATGCCACACACGCAATTGAAGGATCAAAGAAGTAAACATGGTAGCAATGGAAAACTTGGATTCAAAGGCCAAAACTGCTTTCTAAATTGTTTTCCCGCGATTGTATGAAGAATTGTTGTGCTTGTCAGAATACATGTTTCCCTCCTATGGTTCTCGCAACTTGAATGCGCCTTGAGAGGAATATTTATCTTCCATAGAACACACAACAACAAGCCGACTAGGTAAATAGAACACACAACAACAAGCCGACTAGGTAAACAGATCAACTACTCTACTATAGTTTTAATACCAATATTACATGGCAAAAATAGTACCACTGGACAGTTCCATCCTGAGTGATAAATCACAGCCTTTGAATGACTTTGCCAGCAGCTACAGTAAGCTACTCACCACTGTCTGAGCTGTGCGCTGCTGTGGTACGCATTATAGACTATTTCATTCCCTTCATCTGAACATCGGAGTGTCATCAACAATCATGCATGTCACTTCAGTGCCCACATCGTAACAGAGAAAATCAAATATTTGGGAATACATTTTGTAGAACAGATATGCTTCTGTCTAGATTAGCCTATGTCATCCCCAAACCCGTGTTGCGGATCTACACTGATCTCAAAAAAGACCTGTTCAGAATCCATATGACGGAAATCCTTCACAGTGACGGAGAACTTTAACCACTGGGTGTGCAAAAAGAATGTCAAGTAGCCTGTGGAGATGATAGCTAATGACAGCTGAGGCCTGTGAAGATGATAGCTAGTGATAGCTGAGGCCTAGGCCTGTGGAGATGATAGCTAATGACAGCTGAGGCCTGTGGAGATGATAGCTAGTGATAGCTGAGGCCTAGGCCTGTGGAGATGATAGCTAATGACAGCTGAGGCCTGTGGAGATGATAGCTAGTGATAGCTGAGGCCTAGGCCTGTGGAGATGATAGCTAATGACAGCTGAGGCCTGTGGAGATGATAGCTAATGACAGCTGAGGCCTAGGCCTGTGGAGATGATAGCTAATGACAGCTGAGGCCTAGGCCTGTGGAGATGATAGCTAATGACAGCTGAGGCCTGTGGAGATGATAGCTAATGACAGCTGAGGCCTGTGGAGATGATAGTGTTAACTCGAAATGACACAACGACAAGGTTCTAGTTTAACAAAGTTTACTATACTGTATGAACACACTACAAGGTAGCCATTACGCTCACGGCTAGGTCCATCCACGAACTGACTTTCTGCGCAGGCGCACTCTTGACTGAGTGATAGCCCCGTAATAACAGAAATATAGGGATACTTAAAACATGAACTTAACAATCTCCCCCTTTTCTTTAAAGACAAATTAAACATCAACAACATAATTAAATGTCCAAGTATTATTTATGTTCCCCATTACAAATGGGTTGTGTGACAGTTTTTATTTGTATTACTCAAGCTGCCACTTTCCATTACTGAGAGCCTGTAGGAGGAGAGCCTGTAGGAGGAGAGCCTGTAGGAGGAGAGCCTGTAGGAGGAGAGCCTGTAGGAGGAGAGCCTGTAGGAGGAGAGCCTGTAGGAGGAGAGCCTGTAGGAGCACAAGACCGGATGCTCCTTTTTCAGTCAGACAGTCAGCAAGCTGTTCCTTTGTGGTCGACCACAGAATCCACTGGATTCTCTGTGCTTGAATAAGTTCCTTGATGCTGCTAATCTCAAGACGAAGTCTTTTCTCTGTGACAGACTTGGTTGACTTCCCAGCATCAACTAAGGAGTAGTTGTCAGTGACACAAACTACAGGTAGAATGTGCCGTTTTGTTTCACCAGTGGTAAGATCTGAGAACAGAGTTGCAAGAAAGATCGCATTGTCAATTCCATCCGCAAGAGCAAGTGTTTCTCCAGCAAGTGTGCTTCGGACAACCCTTCTGATCCTTTTTGACTGCCAACAGATAGGTGAGAATCTTCCTCACTGTCACAGTATCCACCGAAGGTAGCGCCCCTCCTCGGTCGGGCGGCGCGCGGCGGTCGTCGTCGCCGGCCTATTAGCTGCCACCGATTTATGTTTCTGTGTCTTTTGGTTTTGTCTGTCTATCCCGCACCTGTTTCGTGTCTGTCATTAGTGGAGGGTTATTTAGTGTGTATTTTCAGTTTGGGTTCTCGTGCGGGATTGTTTATTTTCCACTCAGGACAGTTGTGTGTGTGGCCTGTTTCGCTGGCCTGTGTCAGCTTTATTGCCGGGCTGCGCCCCGTGCGCTTTTTCCCTCGTGTTTATTTTGGGAATGTGTTTTCCCTGGCGGACTTTATTGAGCGCCCTGTGCCTTTCGGCTATTGTGTTTTTCTCGTTGCATTAAAACACTGTTGCTCCGGCCCTCTGTCTCCTGCGCCTGATTCCGCATCTCCACTGGTCCTAGAATTCCATGACACTCCTTCACCCATTAACACGTTTAGATGTCCACCTTGTCTGCCTCCATCTGTAAGGTTCCCTAGCGAAGCATCACTGAAGACAACTAGTTTCAAAGAGTCATCTTTTCCAACATGCTGAAACTTTAAAGTCACTTGTTGTGATTTCAGTTTACGAACAACTTTGTTTGTCTCATGAATGGTTTATACAGTGGCGTGTTTTGTGTTAGATGCCAAGTTGCAACCATCAAACATTACATCAGGTCTACTCTGTCTAGCAACCCATAAAATTTGTCCTATCTTTGACCTCAATTGATCAGCTTCAATTCCACATAGAGGGGAATTCCTTTGTACGGCTCTTGAAGAATCCATGTGAATGGGTTGAAGATTCTTGATATAGCTCTCCTGTTGCATCAGTATTGTCCCATCAACTGTAATAAACTCTATGCCAACATAACAAAAATGATCATGCTCCTCACGGCCGACCTGGAAAACAGCTTTGAGGTGTGGAATCACAGTTGTAGCAAAGGTCTGTGAGCCACCCCAGATGAAGTCATCAACATGACAGGCAAGTACTCCAGTCACATTGCAGTCTTGATCAAGCCAATAGAAGACTGCAGGATCCACTTGTGACAGTTTTCCACCTGTATTCAGCATTGTTGCCTTGACTTTGTTGTACCAGTAGAGTGATGCATCTGCCAGTCCATACACACACTTCTTTAGTTTCCACAGTGTTCCTTCGCATTTAGCTTCAGGCGGAGGTCGGATGTGAATGTCCCTTGACAGCTCTGTTCCCTGCAAAAATGCAGATTTGATGTCTATGGAATTAAGTTTCCATTGTTTCTGGCAGATCACTGACATCAGCAATCTGAGTGACTCTGAGGCACATGTCGGTGAGTCTTTTGGGAGTTCTTTAGCAGCCAGCTCCTCAAAACCTCTAGCCACTAGACGTGCTTTAGGCACGATTCCAGTTAAGGACTCTTTAAGGGTACACACCCACCTTGTTGAGACACATTTTTGGCCAATGTCTGTAACTTCCTCAAACACTCAATTTTTCCTCCAATTACTGAGCTCATCTAGCTTAGCTGAGTCAAATGACACGTCCTTTGTTTCAAGTACATCATCATTTTGAATGTCATTCTGTTTTTCTCGATTTTCCATTGGTTCAATTCTGAGATGATCTACAAGTGACAGGTCAGCTGACCCTGTTGTACCAGAAAGTGTAACTGGTTCAGAGTACTGCAAGTTGTACCAGTTCTGGTGTTTTCCTTTGGCTTTTCCTGCTCGTCCAATGACGGTTGCTGTATGTGGAATACCACTTTCTCTGTCCATGTATTTAACAGTTTGTCCAGTTTTCAGATGGGAACAACCATGTTCTCTTAACACATGTGGCTGTTGTTGAATGTTTTCCTCATTTGAACGCTCAACAGTATTATCTGTGGCATGTTTGAAGGTCTCTGATCCATTTCCTGTGTCAGTTTCAGTGTCCATATCATTGGATATGACATCTGGTAGGTTTGTGTCTGTTACTGTCTCTTTTTCATTAGGATGATTCTCAGCAACAGCCCCTCTATCTTGTTGATTATTTACTTTCCGCAATCTTGAGTGATGCACCCTGACAATGATGCCTCCGTGCCTCACAAATATCACCACACCATCTTGGCCAATGACTACTCCCGGTCCCTTCCACTCTTGACAGTCAACTCGTTTGTAGTACACTTTGTCTCCAGTTTCGTACTTCTCATCGGTGGGTCGTAGCTGTTTACGCAGAGCCCTGCGAATTCTTTCTGAGCACTCTGCTTCAGTGAACGCTTTTCTCGCTGCATGTAGTGCTGAAAGGTGCTGTCCCACCCATGTACTCACACTGGCCCCTTCTAGTGCTGGTGGCTTGCCAACCAGTACAGAGGGAAGATTAGGGTTCTGCCCGAACACTAGTTGGTATGGGCTGTAACCATGAACATTGTGCATTGAGTTCTTTGCCATCAAAGCCCAATCTAGGGCTGTGTTCCAGTCACATCCATTGTCTTGCTTCACTTTCAGTATGATCTCTGTGAGTGTTTGATTATGTCTGTCCAGAAGTCCATTGCTCCATGGACTGTATGCAGCAGTTGTCTTTACTTCCATGTTGAATTTCTCTGCCATTTCTCTTATTTCATTATTATTGAATTGTCCTCCATTGTCACTGTACAATTTCTGGGGAGGGCCATGCACACTTACCCAGGAATGCATGAAGTCCCTGACGATGTCACTGGGTTTCTTTGTATTCACAATGCTTCCAGTGCTGAAGCGTGTGAAGTGGTCGATTATGTGAAGGTACCACACACTTGGTGCTAACTCATGTAGATCTACAGCCACTGTTTCATTGTACTTGGAAGCTAGTGGCAAACCAACAGCTGGTTTGGGCTTAGGTTTACTGTATTTTTGACATGTCTCACAATTGTTAACTATGTGCTGTAGAATGGAAATACTCTCATCATCATTATTCCCTGAACTGCTGAGTAACTTCTGAAGTCTGTCAACTGTAGCATGTCCAAACTGTTTGTGAAGCTTTAACAATACTTTGTGTTTTTCTTTTGTGTTCATGTTCTCTGTGACTGTCAGAATCTCCATGTGCTCTGTGTCCGTCCGAATCTTATTTTTGCATGGACTCTGTGTGATGTCTTTGTCTAAAATGTTTACACAATAGTGGCCTGAGGTAGTAAGTTCAAGAGTCACTGGTTGTTTAAACATCACTGCCTTGTCATTGTTTATGTCTAGTACCTGCCTGCCTTCTTGAGGGAAGCTTTGCTTAATAGTAAGGGGATATCTGTAGGGACCACCTCTGTTTCAGTGTGACACTTTGTCTGACACATTTTTGCTGGTATCTTAACTCTCTTGGTAGAATGGACAATTCTCCCATCTCCAAATTTGAAAGCTCTGTTGCTTGGTGTGTCAATCATATTTTGTACTTCTTTCATATTTAGTTCACTGACATAGCTATCAAGCCATTTTGCACCACACACTGTCCGTGTACATGCAGTATCAATCACAGCAGATCCTAAGGATTCAACTATAAAAATCTCAGTATCAGAAGCAGATTCATTTGAAAACAGTGTAATGTTACACTGCTCTATATCGTGTTTACATTTTCTTCTGTTAGTTTAACTTGTTCATTTTTATGAGGACAGTCTTTAACCCAATGGTAAGTGCTTTGACAAACAGCACATTTTGATCTCCTTCCATATTTGTCCAGTGGATTTGTTCCGGGAAATGGCGCCCTCTTCTGGTTGTCTTGAGAACGTGACTTTTTTTCTCTGCTGCTCAGTGTAATATGCTCCGTCACTCGCTTGCATTCCATCTGTTAACGGCGCGACAGATGTCTTTTCACCAAAAATTATTTTTAGTGCCGACTTCATTGATGCAAAAGTCAGTACAGTACAAGCAGTCAAAGCCAACTGTTTCTCCCTACCATCTAGACAGGCAGTATCTAGCAACTTGAAAGCTAACACTGCATCCGGGAGAACCATGTCGTACTTGCGCATCCTATTGTACCTCTGTTCGAAATCAATGATGTAGTCCGTCATTGCAACCGAAATATCTCTCGTAACACTGTCAAAGTTTGAATATGCCTCGTAGGCACGGTCTTTCTCTTCTTTAAGAAATACAGAATCCAGTGCTCTGATCAAAGTTCCCATACCATCATCATTGTTCAAATCCTCAACGGATATTTCCAGTGCTGTATCTCTCGCTCTTCCCTCGAGCGATAATACCACCGCAAGTGCTTGCTTTTTCGCGTCCAGATTAGTAACCCGTGTCCAGATTCCAAGTTCATTTTTCCAACTTTCGTACGACCTCTTCTCGTCGAAGCGAGGTGGCACATTGTAGTTATTAGCCATCCTCTGCTACCAATGTTAACACGAAATGACAACGACAAGGTTCCAGTTTAACAACGTTTACTATACTGTATGAACACACTACAAGGTAGCCATTACACTCACGGCTAGGTCCATCCACGAACTGACTTTCTGCGCAGGCGCACTCTTGACTGAGTGATAGCCCCGTAATAACAGAAATATAGGGATACTTACAAACATCGAACATCACACCGGATAGCTAATGACAGCTGAGGCCTGTGGAGATGATAGCTAATGACAGCTGAGGCCTGTGGAGATGATAGCTAATGACAGCTGAGGCCTGTGGAGATGATAGCTAATGACAGCTGAGGCCTAGGCCTGTGGGCCATATGAACGAAACCTAGCTATTGAAAATGTACCCCTTGGGTTGAGGAGTAGCCTAGGCTTGGTTCCTAGTGCAGCCATCCCACACAAGCTCTTTCTCATCCCACAGCACCACCACACATACCCAGCAGCCCCACACACACGCTGACAGCAGCTACTAAGGGAATAGACTACATCGGGGTTGGGATCAATTCCATTTCAATTCTAGTCCATTAAGGAAATTCCAATTGTCTTCAATGTTTTTCAGTGGGTAAAATGTGGAATTGGAATTTGGTTTACTTTCTGAATTGACTGGAATTGAAATTGAATTGACCCCACCTCTGGGTTAAAGAGTTCACTAAATCTAATAAAATGTATGCAAGCTTCACTCTATAACATATCTATACCCTCTATATATAACATATCTATACCCTCTATATATAACATATCTATACCCTCTATATATAACATCTCTATACCCTCTATATATAACATCTCTATACCCTCTATATATAACATATCTATACCCTCTATATATAACATATCTATACCCTCTATATATAACATATCTATACCCTCTATATATAACATATCTATACCCTCTATATATAACATATCTATACCCTCTATATATAACATATCTATACCCTCTATATATAACATATCTATAACAGAACCAAGAGACGAGACATTTGTGTAACAACAAACCAAGTCTGGTCTATTTCAGTGTTGACTAGACCAGTCACTGACCGTGTAACAACAAACCAAGTCTGGTCTATTTCAGTGTTGACTAGACCAGTCACTGACGTGTAACAACAAACCAAGTCTGGTCTATTTCAGTGTTGACTAGACCAGTCACTGACGTGTAACAACAAACCAAGTCTGGTCTATTTCAGTGTTGACTAGACCAGTCACTGACGTGTAACAACAAACCAAGTCAGGTCTATTTCAGTGTTGACTAGACCAGTCACTGACGTGTAACAGACTCGTGGTGTTTGATCATTTAAATGCTTCCAAGACTCTGCCACTTTCCTGTCGTAAAACACATTCGACTTCATAGCCTACTTTATAGCCTACTTTATTAGCAAACTCTCAAAAGTGATGAGAACTTATTTTAGCATTCTGTGTGAGGAAGTAGCCTACTATAGCATTCTGTGTGAGGAAGTAGCCTACTATAGCATTCTGTGTGAGGAAGTAGGCTACTCTAGCATTATGCGTGAGGAAGTAGGCTACTCTAGCATTCTGCGTGAGGAAGTAGGCTACTCTAGCATTCTGCGTGAGGAAGTAGGCTACTCTAGCATTCTGCGTGAGGAAGTAGGCTACTCTAGCATTCTGCGTGAGGAAGTAGGCTACTCTAGCATTCTGCGTGAGGAAGTAGGCTACTCTAGCATTATGCATGAGGAAGTAGGCTACTCTAGCATTCTGCGTGAGGAAGTAGGCTACTCTAGCATTCTGTGTGAGGAAGTAGAGTACTCTAGCATTCTGTGTGAGGAAGTAGAGTACTCTAGCATTCTGTGTGAGGAAGTAGAGTACTCTAGCATGCTGCGTGAGGAAGTAGACAACTCTAGCATTCTGCGTGAGGAAGTAGGCTACTCTAGCATTCTGTGTGAGGAAGTAGAGTACTCTAGCATTCTGTGTGAGGAAGTAGAGTACTCTAGCATTCTGCGTGAGGAAGTAGAGTACTCTAGCATTCTGCATGAGGAAGTAGGCTACTCTAGCATTCTGTGTGAGGAAGTAGGCTACTCTAGCATTCTGTGTGAGGAAGTAGAGTACTCTAGCATTCTGTGTGAGGAAGTAGGCTACTCTAGCATTCTGTGTGAGGAAGTAGGCTACTCTAGCATTCTGCGTGAGGAAGTAGGCTACTCTAGCATTATGCATGAGGAAGTAGGCTACTCTAGCATTCTGCGTGAGGAAGTAGAGTACTCTAGCATGCTGTGTGAGGAAGTAGGCTACTCTAGCATTCTGTGTGAGGAAGTAGAGTACTCTAGCATGCTGTGTGAGGAAGTAGAATACTCTAGCATTCTGTGTGAGGAAGTAGAGTACTCTAGCATGCTGTGTGAGGAAGTAGAGTACTCTAGCATGCTGTGTGAGGAAGTAGAGTACTCTAGCATTCTGCATGAGGAAGTAGGCTACTCTAGCATTCTGTGTGAGGAAGTAGAGTACTCTAGCATGCTGTGTGAGGAAGTAGAGTACTCTAGCATTCTGTGTGAGGAAGTAGGCTACTCTAGCATTATGCAAAGAGGCCTCAGAGCACTCTTTGCTTACATGACATGACATCACAATGCCACAGTGTATCACCAGCACAGGAGCAATCCCATGATGCAACGGGACAGGGGTGGGAAACGTCAATTACAGCACAGATGCAGACACAGTTAGATAACAGTGAAATCAAGAAGACAGTGAAATTTGATACAATGTCGTTGACACGTTGTTGGAGTCCCACACAGTGGCCCTAGCGCTGCATCTCTCTCTCTCTTCCTAGATAAGACTAGCAGAGCAGCATGCATTTAGTGTGTTGTCATACAGTCAGGGAACATACAGTCAGGGAACCCCAACCTTCATCTCTCTGTGTGAGAAGCCACCAATAAAACACACTCTGCATTAGCCTAAGTTTCAAGGTCACAGAGGCTCTATTCCAATCTCCTGCCTCTCTGGAGTCAGATACATTCCTGTTAGAAAATGAGCACTTTTTTTGTACAGCGGGAGTAGTATATTTTCTTCAATCTCTCCATCTGGGCAATTCATAAAGCATCTCTGAGTAGAAGTGCTGATCTAGGATCAGTTTTGACTTTCAGATCACAATGAATAAGATTACAGTATTTATTTATTTTACCTTTATTTAACTAGGCAAGTCAGTTAAGAACAAATTCTTATTTTCAATGACAGCCTAGGAACAGTGGGTCAACTGCCTTGTTCAGGAGCGGAACGACAGCTTTTTACCTTGTCAGCTCGGGGATCCGATCTCGCAACCTTTCGGTTGCAAGTCCAACGCTCTAACAACTAGGCTACCTGCCGCCCTATACCTTATGCTACAGGGAGTCCACCGGACGGACGGTGGAATGTTGTCCCACTCCTCTTCAATGGTTGTACACGTCGATCCAGAGCATCCCAAACATGGTCAATCGGTGACATGTCTAGTGAGTATGCAGGCCATGGAAGAAGTGGAACATTTTCAGCTTCAAGGAATTGTGTACAGATCCTTGCCGCCCCTGTATATGATCCTAGAACAGCACTCCTACTTTGAGATAATTTATGAATACAGGTACAGAAGGCTGCCCGCTGCCTCAGAGCCAGCCCAGAACCACCCCACTCAGACAGCAGGTGGCTGGTCCACACTGTTGTAGATGAGACCCAATTGGCACCATATTCCCTATTGCGTGCACCACTTTTGACCAGGAAGACTAGACTGCACGTCACAGTAATAAAGCAGTCACGATGAGATGATAGGCCTACTTCCATTCCTATTAGTCTGAGCAGTCACACATCCACACACACACACACACACACACACACACACACACACACACACACACACACACACACACACACACACACACACACACACACACACACACACACACACACTTGCCTCCCCCAACACACACAAACATGTGTCAAGTCAACACGGTAAATAGGAGTCATTAAACTAGGGGAAACACCTCCAATGTTTGCTAATCTAATTCATTAGTGAGTTAGAGCAGCCTCAGCCTGGTCTAATGGACCAGAGACGTCCTCCTTTATGGGTGACTCAAATGGTGCCCTATTCCCTATGAGCCCTGGACAAAAGTAGTGCACTATGTAGTAGAGGACGATGATTAATCGGCATGGACGATTCAAGTTTTCATAACAATCGGTAATCTGCATTTTGGGACGACCGATTATGGCCGATTACATTGCAATCCACGAGGAGACTGCGTGGCAGGCTGACCACCTGTTACACGAGTGCAGCAAGGAGCCAAGGTAAGTTGCTAGCTAGCATTAAACTTACCTTATAAAAAACAATCAATCTTAACATAATCACTAGTTAACTACACATGGTTGATGATATTACTAGTTTAACTAGCTTGTTCTGCGTTGCGTATAATCAATGAGGTGCCTGTTAATTTATCATCGAATCACAGCCTACTTCGCCAAACGAGTGATGATTTAACAAAAGTGCATTCGCATCAGGGTATATGCAGCAGTTTGGGCCACCTGGCTCGTTGCAAACTGTGTGAAGACCATTTCTTCCTAAATAAGACCGTAATTAATTTGCCAGAATTGTACATAATTATGACAGAACATTGAAGATTAGGCTGGAAAATACTATAGTGCCTATAAGAACATCCAATAGTCAAAGGTATATGAAATACAAATGGTATAGAGAGAAATAGTCCTATAATTCCTATACTAACTACAACCTAAAACTTCTTACCTGGGAATATTGAAGACTCATGTTAAAAGGAACCATCAGCTTTCATATGTTCTCATGTTCTGAGCAAGGAACTTAAACGTTAGCTTTCTTACATGGCACATAGTGCACTTTTACTTTCTTCTCCAACACTTTGTTTTTGCATTATTTAAACCAAATTGAACATGTTTCATTATTTATTTGAGACTAAATAGATTTTATTTATGTATTATATTAAGTTAAAATTAAAGTGTTCATTCGGTATTGTTGCAATTGTCATTATTACAAAAATATTAAAAATACAAAAAAATACAAAAAATGCCAGATTAATTGGTATCTGCTTTTTTGGGGTCTTCCAATAATCGGTATCGGTATTGGCGTTGAAAAATCATAATCGGTAAACCTCTATCTACTATGTAGTGAAAAGGGTGCCATTTGGGATGCTGACCTCTGGAGATTAAAGCAGTGTCTGATTCCCTAGCTGCTGCTGCCTGGGCCTGGCTGTTCAGTTTAAAGCCCTGGAGCCTTGCCCTGGAGCCTAGCCCTGGAGACTTGGCCTGGAACCTTGGCCTGGAGCCTTGGCCTGGAGCCTAGCCCTGGAGCCTAGCCCTGGAGCCTTGGCCTGGAGCCTTGGCCTGGAGCCTTGGCCTGGAGCCTTGGCCTGGAGCCTTGGCCTAGAGCCTTGGCCTAGAGCCTAGGCCTGGAGCCTAGCCATGGAGCCTTGGCCTGGAGCCTTGGCCTGGAGCCTAGCCATGGAGCCTAGCCCTGGAGCCTTGGCCTGGAGCCTAGCCCTGGAGCCTAGGCCTGGAGCCTAGCACTGGAGCCTAGCCCTGGAGCCTTGGCCTGGAGCCTAGCCCTGGAGCCTAGCCCTGGAGCCTAGCCCTGGAGCCTAGGCCTGGAGCCTAGGCCTGGAGCCTAGCCATGGAGCCTAGGCCTGGAGCCTAGCCCTGGAGCCTAGCCCTGGAGCCTAGGACTGGAGCCTAGCCCTGGAGCCTAGGCCTGGAGCCTAACCCTGGAGCCTAGCCCTGGAGCCTAGCCATGGAGCCTAGCCATGAAGCATGGAATAAACAAACATACAGTCAATAATACATTAGAAAAGGTCTATATACAGTGTGTGCATATGAGGTAAGATAAGGGAGGTAAGGCAATAAATAGGCCATGGTGGCGAAGTAATTACAATATAGCCATTAAACACTGGAATGGTAGATGTGCAGCCTAGCCCTGGAGCCTCCCCTCTGAGCATGATGATACAGTCGGGAGTGAGTGGGCATGATAGTAGTGAATGATGCTGGGGTTGTCTCTCAATATCTGAACCTCATTAAAGTACTTGCAGACTACTGTATTGCTCAATTACTGTATAAAGTATATATTGATTGTGTGTGAGACTCTGTACTGTAAAGTTTGCCTGTTGATAAGCTATTCTTCTCAACTAATGAGTTGTTCTGGATCTTGAATCACATGGCATAAAAAATCATGTAATGGCTAACGTCATTATATGCCATGTCAAGCTATGAATGAAGTATTGTCTGTACCACACATGACTATGCAGCTACAGTACTCTCTCTCTCATACACACACACACGTCAGTTTAACATAACCATAATATGACGTGAGTGATTGATTAGAAACAAAGCTATGCAGTTGCTGTCAAAAAGAATGGCTGTTGACAGAAATGGCTGTCTGTCATACTGGGGCTGCTATACCGCCAGCGAACAAGCTAGAGACAAATATATCCACTAGCACTACGCTTCTGATTTCATTACCACAATAAAAATGTCATGACGACAATGCACGATATAAAATCGCTCTAGTAACAGTCAGCTGTTACAATGTAATAACTATATAACTAACTAATTGGTGTTTTACAGTGTGTTGCTGCTTTACTAAGCTGCGTAGCAAGCCTAGCGTTGCTACAGCAGATTTACGATTGCGCGTACACGCACATTGATTGCACACACGGGCTATACTAGAGTGCCTCTTTGCATTTAGCGATTGGATATCATAAAGATAATCAACCTACTAAGGCTATGGGGAAACTGCGTTCTGGAATATAACCTTGATGCATCTAGTTATGGAACGACCTTGGCAGCGATGATACATTGCGTCAGTCCTTTTAAAATGTAGCTAATGTGGCCTACTGCATTCGTACATGTTGACGTCGGCCAATGTTAGCTAGCTAGCTATCAGTATCCGTTTGCATAGCAGCGGTGTCCATACCTTGACCGCTCCAATCCTTGATCCGAAAGGAGCCGGGTGTGGTTACAGAAAATCCTCTGTGTTTGTCTTGATGGAATGTGGAGACATTGGGTGGAATTCCATAGCGGGCGCGTTATGCATGCGGCGTTGATTCTGCAGCTGAGGTTTACATACAGACATGTGAATTCAGCAGTGACATAATGAGTTTGATTTAATTGTCCCTTTTCTCCTTCTCTCCCCCTGTCACCTCAGCATCTCTCTCTCTCTCTCTATCGCTGCAGATCCCTGACGTGACTAACGGTATCAGCCAGCCTGACTGCGGGCTCGTTCACGATCATATCCCCCTCGCAACAGCTCGCTATGAAAACGCATTCGTGATTTAAAGCGCTAGTGCAAGTGTAATGCAAGCTAATTATGTTTCATGAGCATGGCCGCGCCCAATATTCCATAGGAAGTTCCCGGACTTTAGTTATTGTTACTAGGTCTTGCAAACCTCATATTACAATTTCACGTCCTCTATTCTATTCTGGTGTATTTTCATGTAATTGTTTTCATCAATGAAGATCCAGATATGACAGCGTTGTAGATTTTGGTGCAACATGCTTCTGCACAATATCATGTGTGCTTTGGTATTGTCTCTCTACCACAATTTTAAGAGTTATTGCATTAACAACCACTATTCACTGAACATTTGCTGACAGCTAAGAAATATATTTTTTAGGGGTAAATACTTCAAAGGAGCTTGATGGGAATGTTCAAAACTGCTCATATAGTTTTTGGAGCCAATCCCAAACAATTACATCTACCTCAAATTCTTGCCACTTGATTATTGCTGACCTGTTATATGAGCATGTGCTTGGTCTGCTCGCGGTGCTTACACCTATCTATTTGTGCATACATTTTCAGAAGTGCAAGACGTCCCAAGGATCCCGGATTTCACTAATCGATTACGTATCCATGCACAAGACCGTACAGTATACAACTCTGTTGTATTTCCTTTTAGCTACCTCAAAACAATCTGAGAGCAGTCGTTTCGTGTGTAACAGTTAGCTCGATCTAGATATGACCGCCAATGGAAATCAAACGGTCTGAATGCCAGCTAGTAGCTAATGTAGCTAGCCTACCGTGTGTTCATGTTGCTCTCGCAAATCCTGGCAGTATTCTGTCCAGTAGATTCCCACCGCTCTCTCGTCACTACAGGATGCCCAAGCTCTTCGGAGCGCTAGTTCTTGTCGGACTGGCTCTGGCGTGCTTAGCTTCCTGGGTGCTGGAGAGCTATGACACCCCCAACGCAGTGTCTGGCTGTCTAGCGGCCGGTGTTGTGAGCTGGGATGGAGATGAGTAGTAGGACCAGTCTTCCTCCGTAACCCGGCGGCGACTTGGATAACATATTCTGGTTCGTGCAGGTGAGTGGATCCAGCTGCTTACTCGATTTTCTATCTAATTGCTAACTGGCTAGCTAAGGGCTGTCGCTTCACTTGTCACTGTCAATTGGCACTGACTGGCAGGGACGGGTGACAGCTATTAGCGAGTAGCTAAGTAACCCGATTGCCTAGTAGTAGTGGCTTATCATGTAAAAAGCTACACTGAATGCGGTCACAGACAGACCAGTTAGTTGCCTTATTGGGTGCTGTACTGTCATGCATGGACAAAGCAAAGCTCGAATCCCAGAGCTGACAAGGTAAAAATCTGTCGTTCTGCCCCTGAACAAGGCAGTGTTCCCAGGTCGGCCGTCATTGAAAATAAGAATTTGTTCTTAACTGACTTGCCTAGTTAAATAAAGGTAAAATAAAAAAATAAAATAAAATGTGCACCAGCCAGGCGAGCCAGCCATCGAGATAACACTGTTATTAACAGGTTGTAAGACTTTGAACACTGTTGTAACCATACTGAACAAAAATATAAACGCAACATGTAAAGTGTTGGTCCCATGTTTCATGAGCTGAAATAAAAGATCCCAGAAATGTTCCATAGGCACAAAAAGCTTATTTCTCTCCAATTTTGAGAACAAAATTGTTTACATCCCTGTTAGTCAGCATTTCTCCTTTGCCAAGATAATCCATCCACCTGACAGGTGTGGCATATCAAGAACCTGATTAAACAGCATGATCATTACACAGGTGCATCTTCTGCTGGGGACAATAAAAGGCCACTCTAAAATGTATAGTTTTATCACACAACACAATGAATGCCACAGATGTCTCAAGTTTTGATGGAGCGTGCAATTGGCATGCTGACTGCAGGAATGTCCACCAGAGCTGTTGCCAGATAATTGAATGTTCATTTCTTTACCATAAGCCGCACTCCAACGTCATTTTAGAGAATTTGTCAGTATGTCCTACCGGCCTCACAACCTCAGAACACATGTAACCACGCCAGCCCAGGACCTCCATATCCGGCTCCTTCACCTGTGGGAACGTCTGAGACCCGCCACCCAGACAGCTGATGAAACTGTGGGTTTGCACAAGTGAAGAATTTCTGCACAAAACATCTCAGGAAAGCTCATCTGTGTGATCGTCATCCTCACCAGGGTCTTGACCTGACTGCAGCTTGGCGTCGTGACCGACTTCAGTGGTCAAATGTTCAACTTAAATGGTCACTGGTACACTGTAGAAGTGAAACAAATGAATCCCGGTTTCAACTGTACCGGGCAGATGGCAGACAGCGTGGATGGCATAGTGTGGGCGAGTGGTTTGCTAATGTAAACGTTGTGAACAGAGTGCACTGTGGTGGAGGTGGGGTTATGGTATGGACAGGCATAAGCTACGGACTATGAACACAATTGCATTTTATCGATGGCAATTTCATGCACCGAGATACCATGACAAGATCCTGAGGCCCATTGTTGTGCCATTCATCCGCTGCCATCATGTCGCAAGGATCTGTACACAGTTCCTTGAAGCTGAAAATGTTCCACTTCTTCCATGGCCTGCATACTCACTAGACAAATCACCGATTGACCATGTTTGGGATGCTCTGGATCGACGTGTACAACCATTGAAGAGGAGTGGGACAACATTCCACCGTCCGTCCGGTGGACTCCCTGTAGCATAAGGTATAGGGCGGCAGGTAGCCTAGTTGTTAGAGCGTTGGACTTGCAACCGAAAGGTTGCGAGATCGGATCCCCGAGCTGACAAGGTAAAAATCTGTCGTTCTGCCCCTGAACAAGGCAGTTAAACCACTGTTCCTAGGCTGTCATTGAAAGTAATAATTTGTTCTTAACTGACTTGCCTAGTTAAATAAAGGTAAAATAAAATAGTGGCAGGCCTATCACAACATCCTGAAGAGGTCCCAGGTCCTGGAACGCACCAAATGGATTGACATCTGCTGAAACCATGGTGACTAATAGAAGCTTCTTCTCATATCCTCTTACACATATTACTTTCTATAAAGAGGAAACCAAGAAGGTCCTATTCACAGGGTTGAGGGATTGGTATGGAATTGGGCCATAAATGTCTATATCTGTACATGGCCAATCAGTTGACTAGGGAGTTGACTGGAGTAGATTGTAGAATAAGGTAAAGAAACCGCAAACCTACAGATATGTGCATTCTTTGTGCATTTCACCTCAAAGCTGAGCAGTCAGTCACTTCACTGCTTAATGCCCCTCCACTGGTATTGAATTACAAACACTATTATCTACAATACAACATTCATATGTCTAGCTTTCTACCAACCAGCTCTCTACGGCTGTGTTCACACAGGCAGCCCAATTCAGATTGTTTTCTTTACTAATTGGTCTTTTGACCAATCAGATCAGCTCTGAACAAGATATGATGTGAAAAGATCTAAAGTGATTGGTCAAAATACCAATTAGTGGAAAAAAGATTAGAATTGGGCTTCCTGTGTAAACGCAGCCATAGCCACCAGTGTAGCTGGTGTTAGTTCAAATCAAATTAGATTTGTCACATATGCCGAATACCTTACTGTGAAATGCTTACTTACAGGCCCTTAACCAACAATGCAGTTCAAGATAGTTTAAAAAAAGTTGCCTCTCTGTGTTCGCTTGTCTGTGTAACATAAGCACTAGAGACTTACAGTATTTTTGACATTTATTCTAGCTATCTGAGCTATCTAAGCCAGAAATAGATGCACACATACAGTATACAAGGTAGATTCTACAGTATGAAGACAGTTCTCCATCATAAAACCAGGCAGAGGTGTTGTGACCAGCACACTGTATGCTGTCGCCAACTCAGTCACATAATAATGTTGTCTCTTGTTATACCCAGGAAGTACTCAGCCATAGTGGGCGGTCCACAAGACCCCTCCGGTAACTACTCCTTGATCTGTGCTGATGTTTCCATCACCTCTGGACCCAAGCAGCCGTACAACTTATTTGGCATTCTCAACCAGGTAGAGGATGTTACACTGGCAATACTAAAGTGCCTATAAGAACATCCAATAGTCAAAGGTATATGAAATACAAATGGTATAGAAAGAAATAGTCCTATAATTCCTATAATAACTACAACCTAAAACTTCTTAACTGGGAATATTGAAGACTCATGTTAAAAGGAACCACCAGCTTTCATATGTTGCCATGTTCTGAGCAAGGAACTTAAACGATATATTTTTTACATGGCACATATTGCACTTTTACTTTCTTCTCCAACACTGTTTTTGCATTATTTAAACCAAATTGAACACGTTTCATTATTTATTTGACACTAAATAGATTTTATTTATGTATTATATTAAGTTAAAATAAAAGTGTTCATTCAGTATTGTTGTAATTGTCATTATTACACATACACATATATATATAAAAATTGGCCGATTAATCGGTATCGGCTTGTTTTGGCCCTCCAATAATCGGTATCGGCGTTGAAAAATCATAATCGGTCGACCTCAACTAGGAACGTTCTACACCTGGTTTGACATTGGGAATGTTGTCAAATAGTTCAGAGAACATTAAGAAACAATGTTCTTCTGTGGGAATTTCAGTACTTCAGCATAACATTTTCTACAGGTTTCCTCATGGTTCATTTAAAGTCATGTTCTCAAACCACAAGAACATTTTCAAAACAGCTAACCCAAAAATGTTAACCCAAAATAAGCTAAGACTGTTATTAAAAGTCTTACTGAAACATTCAGTGAAAGTATTAAGGAAGTTATTCAAAAACCTTGAAATAACCCATCATTTCCATTCTCAGAGTGTTAATAAAACCTCCCAGGAAAACTTAAAAGGAACCAGAGTAAAATATTCTCAGAACCCCCCCCCCCCCCATGCAACCTATAAATAAATATTTACAGGACAGGCGAAATGTTCACTTCCGTTTTCTTAACGTTTCCATTCCCAGAACCAATGGGAAACCAAAAGTGTACGTTCCCACAACTTTCAAGGAACCAAATGTGCTAGCTGGGACATGTTACAAATTTGTAAGTGCTTAAGATCCAGTTCAATCTCTTTAACTGTTTTCCTGTGTCTCCAAGTGTCTTCAGGACTGTCGTCTTGGGCCTGTCTGTCCCTGCACCTGGTCAGTAAAGCAGACACCTTTTACTACTCTGATGCTCTTTAACCTCTGCACTGCCTTAGGTGAGTCTCCTACTGGGTCCAGAGGACAACCATCCATTAAACTCTACCTGTCTCTCCCTCATCAGCCAGTCTCAACTCGCTCCCTAACCCTTGCCCCTTCAATGTTTATAGATCTGTAATGTGTAAACCTGTAATTCTGCTACAACTACCTATCCAGACCCTTTAGATCTGCAAACATCTTGGGTTAGGGCCAAGGGGAAGCAAGCCGACTGGGACAGACTGTGTGCGTCTGTCCACACCGTGTGTGTATCCCTCTACTCACCCTTTCTCTCTCTGCAGGCCCCTGGGTCATAGGAGAGTTGATTGATTGCCACAGCGGAGCTTGCTTTGCCTTCGGAGTGTTCATCGACAGACACTTCATTGAGGGAAGCCTCACTTATGTCATTGGGGTTGTGCAGGTGAGGTATTTAATCATGATCATTATGAGATGTTAAGACATTATAAGGTGGTCATACACGCTTATGACAAGTCTTTCAGTGCAATATACCTGCATTATAGGGCATTATGCTTGGAGACATTTAGTAAAGCTCTATCTGACAGATACAGTGGAAGACTACAAGGCAGTGCTTCTATTTCAGTTAAAATGGTTCCCTGTAGTTGACAAACGCATCTGTTTTCTCTCTCTTTCTCTGTTTTCTCCCCCCCTCCATTTCCCAACAGGTGATCTTCTTCAACATGCCTCTCACCTGTTAGTTTGATATGTTTGGTATACTGTTGTTATGCTGTAATACTCTTGAACTGCAAAAATCAAGGATTTTACACATGCCACATTACTATTTTCAAAGTTGACAGTTGAAATGAAGAAAAATGCTTTCTGTGCTATTTGGATGAACAAAAACATAGAAGAGCCAGTTTGGTCTACTTACAGTGCCTTCGGAAAGTATTCAGACCCTTTGAATTTTTCCAGACTTATTCTAAAATGTATTTAAAAAAAACATCCCTCATCAATCTACACGTATTACCCCATAATGACAAAACCAAAACAGGGTTTTAGACATTTTTGCAAATGTATTACAAATAAAAAACAGAAATACCTTATTTACATAAGTATTCAGACCCTTTGCTATGAGACTTGAAATTGAGATCAGGTTTATCCTGTTTCCATTGATCATCCTTTAGATGTTTCTACAACTTGATTGGAGTGCACCTATGGTAAATTCAATTGATTGGACATGATTTGGAAAGGCACACACCTGTCTACACTGCTCAAAAAAATAAAGGGAACACTTAAACAACACAATGTAACTCCAAGTCAATCACACTTCTGTGAAATCAAACTGTCCACGTAGGAAGCAACACTGATTGACAATAAATTTCACATGCTGTTGTGCAAATGGAATAGACAACAGGTGGAAATTATAGGCAATTAGCAAGACACCTCCAATAAAGGAGTGGTTCTGCAGGTGGTGACCACAGACCACTTCTCAGTTCCTATGCTTCTTGGCTGATGTTTTGGTCACTTTTGAATGCTGGCGGTGCTTTCACTCTAGTGGTAGCATGAGACGGAGTCTACAACCCACACAAGTGGCTCAGGTAGTGCAGCTCATCCAGGACGGCACATCAATGCGAGCTGTGGCAAGACGGTTTGCTGTGTCTGTCCAACAGGACAATGGCCCTAAGCACACAGCCAAGACAACGCAGGAGTGGCTTCGGGACAAGTCTCAATGTCCTTGAGTGGCCCACCCAGAGCCTGGTCTTGAACCAGATCGAACATCTCTGGAGAGACCTGAAAATAGCTGTGCAGCTACACTCGCCATCCAACCTGACAGCGCTTGAGAGGATTTGCAAACTTCTCAAATACAGGTGTGCCACGCTTGTAGCGTCATATCCAAGAAGACTTGAGGCTGTAATCGCTGCAAAAGGTGCTTCAACGAAGTACTGAGTAAAAGGTCTGAACACTTACGTAAATGTGGTATTTCAGTTTTTTTTATATAAATTAGCAAAACCTGTTTTTGCTGTGTCATTATGGGGTATTGTTTGTAGATTGATGAGAAAAAAAACCTGTTTAATCAATTTTAGAATAAGGCTGTAACATAACAAAATGTGGAAAAAGTCGAGGGGTCTGAATACTTTCCGAATGCACTGTACATACCCGTGTAGGCTGCTAGGGGGGAGGACGGCTCATAATAATGGATGTAATGGAGTGTAAGGAATGGTACCATTCCATTCGGGCCATTATTATGAGACGTCCTCCCCTTAGCAGCTTCCTCTCCCCCGATTGCTCAGTTTGGCTGGGCGACCATCTCTATTTGTATTTGTATTTATTATGGATCCCCATTAGCTGCTGCCAAAGCAGCAGCTACTCTTCCTGGGGTCCAGTAAAATTAAGGCAGTTTATACAATTTTAAAAACATTACAATACATTCACAGATTTCACAACACTGTGTGCCCTCAGGCCCCTACTCCACCACTACCACATATCTACATGACTAAATCCATGTGAATGTATAGTGCGTATGTTATCGTGTGTGTGTGTGTGTGTATGCATTTGTCTGTGCCAATGTTTGTGTTGCTTCACAGTTTCTGCTGTTCGATAAGGTGTTTTTTAAATTGTTTTTTAAATCAAATTTTACTGCTTGTGTCAGTTACTTGATGTGGAATAGAGTTCCGTGTAGTCATGGCTCTATGTAGTACTGTGTGCCTCCCATAGTCTGTTCTGGACTTGGGGACTGTTTAGAGACCTCTTGTGGCATGTCTTGTGGGGTATGCATGGGTGTCCGAGCTGTGTGCCAGTAGTTTAAACAGACAGCTCGGAGCATTCAACATGTCACTACCTCTCATAAATAAAAGTAGTGATGAAGTCAATCTCTCCTCCATTTTGAGCCAGGAGAGATTGACATACATATTATTAATATTAGCTCTCTGTGTACATCCAAGGGCCAGCCGTGCTGCCCTGTTCTGAGCCAATTGCAATTTTCCTAAGTCCTTTTTTGTAGGACCTGACCACACGACTGAACAGTAGTCAAGGTGCGACAAAACTAGGGCCTGTCCTTGTTGGTAGTGTTGTTAAGGAGGCAGAGCATCAATTTATTATAGACAGACTTCTCCCCATCTTAGCTACTACTGCATCAATATGTTTTGACCATGACAATTTACAATCTTGGGTTACTCCAAGCAAGATTTAGTTGAGGTTTAGGGTTTAGTGAGTGTTTTGTTCCAAATACAATGCTTTTAGTTTTAGAAATATTTAGGGCTAACTTATTCCTTGCCACCCACTCTGAAACTAACTGCAGCTCTTTGTTGAGTGTTGCAGTAATTTCAGTCGCTGTAGTAGCTGACATGTATAGTGCTGAGTCATCCGCATACATAGACATTCTGGCTTTACTTAAAGTCAGTGGCATGTCGTTAGTAAAAATTGAAAAAAGCAAGGAGCCTAAACAGCTACCCTGGGGAATTCCTGATTCTAACTGGATTATATTTGAGAGGCTTCCATTAAAGAACACCCTCTGTGTTCTGTTAGACAAGTAACTCTTTATCCACATTATAGCAGGGGGTGTAAAGCCATAACACATACGTTTTTCCAGCAGCAGACTATGATCGATAATGTCAAAAGCTGCACTGAAGTCTAACAAGAGTGATGTTGAATGGGCCGGTCTCTCAGACAGCCTCACGGTCTGGTGTGGCTGGGAGCTCCGAGGATCTGAACCCGAGGTAGAAGCCACCGGAGAGGGAGACGGACGAAGACGCAGGTACCTCCGGATCTGATCTTCATTGGGAAGCCACCAAGGATGAAGGCGCCGGAACCTCTGGATCCAGGGCGGCAAAGCTGTTTCTGGTCTGTGTCAGGTCTGGGCTCAACATCTCCAACATCCCCAGTTGCCAGAGGACGCCTTCTTCGACTTCCATGGCGAGTGACATACCTCCATGGCTGGTTGGTTGGGTCGAGATCAGCTCCGTTCTCTGGGGAAGGGGGAGACGCCTTCGGGGATGGAACCCTGCCTAGCACCGGCCAGTCGGCTGTGGAGAGCCGACACGGCGGCGAAACTTCCACCAGACCAGAGCGGCGTCCGGCTACTGGGGTGGAAGAAAAAGAAAAAGTAGGTGGGCGTGGGTTCCCCAGTAGCTTATGTATGTTTGCTACTTGCTTGCTAAGAGTAGCTACTTCGCTCCTGTAGTCCTCCGCAAGCAAGCAGTTGCTACATTGAAAGTCAGTGCGGTCCACATTGTCCTGGAACAAAGCAAAGTAAACACAGCTTCTGCAACGCTGGAAACGTTCAATAGCGGCCTCCATTTGAGAGCGCCGAGCCAGCTAGGCTAGCTGGGCTTTCACGTCTCTCCCCCTATATAGAATCTGGCAGAATCCCAGGACAGATAGCAGCGCTCACAGCAATTTAGCCCAACAGAGCCACAGGATTCAAAATAAAATAAAAGTATATAAAAAGACTGTCAGCTTTTAAACCGAGGTCTTTATTTCAGGTTTCAGCGTTCGACAGGTTTCAGTTTCTATGAAGAGTCTTGGTGGTTCCAAACTTCTTTCATTTAAGAATGATGGAGGCCACTGTGTTCTAGGGGACCTTCAATGCTGCAGACATTTTTTGGTACCCTTCCCCGGAGCTGTGCCTCGACATAATCGTGTCACGGAGCTCTACGGACAATTCCTTCGACCTCATGTCTTGGTTTTTGCTCTGACATGCGCTGTGGGACCTTATATAGACATCTGTGTGCCTTTCCAAATCATGTTCAATCAATTGAATTGACCACAGGTGGACTCCAATCAAGTTGTAGAAACATCTCAAGGATGGCTGGAGTCTTTGACCATTTTTAGGGCCTTCCTCTGAGCCAAATATATTGAAAAAAGTCACCTTGTCAGAGACATTTACATGGTTATCAAAACAACATGCCAGGGTAAGCCTACACGAAACACAGCCCTTATTTTAAGTGTTTCTAAAATCCTCTATGGGAAAAATGAATGGTGGAAAAACGATTGGAACCGTTTCCCTATTTGACCGCTAGGGTTTATGGGTATTATGACACCTCCACTGTGGGGCTCTATACAGCTCGTTGAGTGTGGTCTAATGCAGCATTGAAAATAACTGGAAACTCGGAAATCACCGACCTCAGTGCGTTCAAAACAACTGCAGCTCCAACTGGGAAAATCGTTTTGAACGGGCATCCAACTCGGAATTCCAACTCGGGTCTAATTCTAGAGCTCTGACTTTCCGACCTAAAGATCAATGATGTCATGATATGATATCGTATTTTTCCGAGTTCACAGTTGTTTTGAACGCGGCATTAGTGCCGGCATCGGTTTGTGGTGGTAAATAGACAGCTACGAAAAATACAGATTAAAAATATATTGGTAAATAGTATGGTCACAGCTTATCATGAGGTATTCTAACTCAGGCAGAACCTCTACACGTTCTTAATAGTAGAGATCGCGCAACAACTGTTGTCAATAAGGAGACACACCACCACCCCAGATCTTACCGGGCTCTGCAGTTGTCCTGCCGATGCATAGAAAAACACCTAGGTTTATATTATCCATGTCCTTGTTCAGCCATGACTCAGAGAAGCATAGTATCTCTACCTGCTACGTTAGTTATCCTAACCTGCGTTAATGATCCTAACCTGCTGTGGCGACAACGAGGGGGCTTGGTTTTCCTGGACACGGGTCGCAGCCAGACCAAACGTTTTTGCTCATTGTTCTATCTGCGGTCATACCTTACATCATTAGCTTGGGAGAAGGCTACACATACCAGGTCGGAAGTTTAGCAGCTCACTCTTTGCACATACAGAATCTTCTCTCGTCAAAATAGCTGAAGTAAACGTTGTTTTCATCCTTGTGTTTATGCTGCGATAGGATGGATTGGTGGTGGTGGTTGACACTTTGTTGTCCTCTCTTTGTGATTAAGCAAATGCGCCACCTACAGTAGGGAGTAGGCCAGAGTAGTTTTGTAGGCTACGTATTAAAAATGGTATGTGCCCTCACCCAATATGATATCTGTGTACTCTGTATGGCTCTCATAAATGTTTACTCTGTCGAGTGTCGCAATACTTCTACAACAATGAATTAAGAGATGTGACTAGTTGAGTTTCATTGCAACAACTCCTAATAAAGCATACGCTATGCATTCACAACCACCATGCAATGATTTCAGCCGCAAGAGTAGGAACTAGGAAGTGACGCTCCGAAAAGCAGAAAAAAAGTTTTCTGTTTCAGAAGATACTGAGAGAAAATGCCGAGCAGAGCATTGTAGCCTACCAGCTACAAGGTAGGTTAAAGTAGAAATTGCATTTATTCGTGTGTATTAATGTCAAAACTTGTCAATGGTAATGTGACAACTTGTCAATGTATTTAAACTTCTCTACGGTGAAAGAAAGGGATCGATATAGGATTCAGGATATGGGTCCGATATGCATCATTAATTGTCCCCTCCCTGTAGCATATTTAATCTACAATGGCTGCATTTAAAAACACATCTCAATTCATCTCCATGGAAACCCTGCATATTGATCTAGAATTTCTGTGCAGTAGTATAGTTTAGACTAGAGACAGAATCGCGTCGTTCGATAGCTCGGATGCCAAGGGTGGAGGCAGACTTACAATTGCTGCACGATAGTCTATCTCCGGTGCAGCCCCCCTGGTCCCTGCAGTGGGGGGTAGAGTTCCACGTCACGATCGAAAGTTACATTGTGTATCCCCGGTACAATAGATCACGAGTCGCGCTTAATAATCGGTATACAATTATTAAAGATAATTTGGAATAAAACAGTTGCAGGCCTTCTGACAATTCGTCTTCCTGGTCTATTGCAGGCTATCATCAATTGTATGATGAAGCCAGAAAGTGGAAATATGTCCTGCACGTGTCCTGCACAGGTCCTGCATTGAAGAGTGAAGTGGATTTTTTTACTATAGACTGTAGTTTTAGATTTATTAACCATTCATTACCAGTTTAATGCCAGTTGCTGTGACAGACAATTATAACTAAGTCAATGGATTCATATATTATTTGGATAGGCTAATGGATATGACCTGTGCCAAACACTTTCTCTTTAGAAGGTAGATTGTAAATGTCATTTAGGCCTTTCTCCCAATGGAAGACTGAAAGAGTTCATGTTATATGGACATCACCTAGATACAAAACTACAGGCCTAATAAAACACACACAATCTCACATCTCACTCAGTCTCACAAAGCTTGGTTGGCATATTCCTTATGCAGTGAATAGCATGTGTGAATGTTTCCAAGCTTTGCAACGTTATTTTAAGGTACAGCAGAGAGAGCAGAGTATAGTCTGACAGAGTGGGGCTGGCAGTATCTCCTTTCTGCCAGCAGACACATGCTATTTGCTCTGCCACTCACTGACTAAGTTGCTCTGGATAAGAGTGTCTGCTGCTAAATGACCAAAATGTAAATGCAATGTTCGTGACAGTGTAATAATATTGTAATACTGTTGTAATAGTGCCATGAAGAGCAATTCTATTGCGGACCGGTGTAGAGAGAGGTCTATTCTCCCTATCTTAAAGGTCCAATGCAGCTGTTTTTATCTCAATATCAAATCATTTCTGGGTAAAGATTAAGGACCTTACTGTGATTGTTGTCAACTAAAATGGTCATAAAGAAACAAAAATACTTCTTAGCTAAGGGCAATTTCTCAAGCAAGAATTTTGCTAGGACTGTCTGTGAGAGAACTGAGTGGGGAGGGGAAAACTGAAAATGTGCTGTTATTGGCAGAGAGGTTTGGAACAATCATTCTTATTGGTCTATTGAAATTTCAGGTGGTCTTTTCAAACAGCTCTTACACTAAAGGGCATTATCATCAATTTCACAATTTCACTGCATCATTCCAAACTCATAGTGTGGACATATAGGAAAATCTGGTTTTTGACTCCACTGGAACTTTAAAACTATTCAAGGGCCTCTGACATTTGTAATATTACAACTACACCAGCTTCAAACAGCTGAAAAACAGTACTTTTGGTTATGGGAAATATATTTCATGGAGGTTTAGATGTTACAAAGCTACTCAACACAGTGACTGCTTGTTTTGTCACAAAATTAAATTAGGCGAACTATTTGAATTTTAGGAACCAGGAAATGGCGCCGCGGTTTCCCCCTATTGCACCTTTTAAATGTATCAGTGACACATTGATATGCGGTATTTCACCGCATGGATCTGCGTGGTACTTTTGACGCGTAAATTACATCGCCCCTCATGCCAGAGGAAAACCATATATGGTCGTGGAAGTGGGTGTGGCGAGCAGAGTGGAGAGGATCACAAGGATGAGCCGAAAGAATGTGTTATTCGATTGAGAGAGCGTTCTACAGCGGGAGAAACAAGGCCGCATAAGACCACGGATGTGTTGTGTACATGTAGGCTATTTGTGCAATAGTAACGCAATAATGTGCAACACTTCTTGTGCGACATTGTCCATATTTCTGCAGATCGTTGCTCCATTTTGGACCGGATAGCACGTTTGTTTTAATGACATCGATCTACCTCATTCTTTGACTTGAAAAATAATAGTGAGGTCAGCATAGAATGACTCAACGCTAGAGATGCATGCAGTCATATCTCCGTTCGATTGCACACTGTGGGGCGCGTGGACCCGGGGACAGTTGCTGCACTGGTGGTCACCGCAGAAACATGGCAAGCACAGTGAGTGATCGGATAGGAACTGGGATTTATATATCTGGGCTTGTTGGTGAGAATATGAGAAGCATGCAAGTGAATGGTTGTTGTAAACAAAGCCTTTATGCATATTAAACCAACTTATCAGCTGTTTAGACATCTTTGTGTGTGTTTATTGGTTAATATAGAGTGTTTCTTTAGAAAAGAAAGATATTACCGTTCATATGACGTAGGCTATTAACCATATTGACATGTTGAGCAGTTCTAGATCCGCTGCGCGTGGACTATATCCTATCTTTCTTTTATTTTGAAGCTCGTGCTTGTATAGCCTATATAGGTTACATTGTTGCTTCACTTTGTTGCAACGTGCCATGGAATTAGTGACTGGATAATCCGTGTTCTGCAACAAAGGACTGCCTTCTCGTAAATAGCGCTGAGCTGGCTGGCGGTGGGGACGCGGTGCAGAGGTGGGGGGTCCAGCAAGGGTTGTTCCGATGTAGGACGCAACATGTTTTTTCTTTTCCTTTTTTTGATGTCTGTGGGCAATTCTTCTCACTCCCCCATGTCAAATACAACGACTGTGGGTTCGCTTTCACCGCGGTGCGTATTCGCTGTTTAAATTAAGAAACGCTTAGGGATTAGGTAATTACGGTTGAGGTCCAAACCTAGGCTATATATTAACGGCGTTACATTGGTTAAAACCTACCGGGGGTTGTTACTGTGTCATTATCCTACTAGCCTACACTCGATAGCCTACAGAAAGGTTAGGTGGACATCGTGTTACTGTTCACATGTTTCATATTGTATAAACCCTTCTTGAAAAGCAACACTGCAAAACACACTCCATCTGATTTCTGTTGTTCAGCAAAATAGGCCAAGGCAATGCATCTTGCACGTTCTTGACATAGGGTGCTCACACCTTTCTCCAATTCCCTGAAATTGATCATAGGTATTTCTTCATAAACACGGTGATGCATCCACATTGTTTTTTATAGCCTATATTGGAAGAGCATCTACATAAATGTTCCTAATTAAGAACATGCTATAATATAACATGGTATAATTATCCTCGCCAGTGCACCAGGGTGTCAGGTCCTCACCATGGTGCTGAGTGATTAGTGCTTTTTGAACTCGTTTCCGTTTTAATAATACAAAAATTATCACTATTTGAGTAGTTCTTCAAAATGAATAAGGCAATCTTTTATGACTGCTGAATAACAACTATCGATCACTTACATCATGTATTTTCAATTAAAGATACCTCGTGAAGCAACTTCTCTCTATCCCTCTCATGCATTTTTCTGCCTGCAACGTAAAACAGATAGAAAAAATGCACGAGAGGGATAAGTAGGTGCGCAATGGATTAGGGTCATTGTAGTAAATGACCATGTTCTCTGTGCTAAACTATTTAGAATAATGAGCTGTTGTAAACTACAACTCCCTACTACATTGCACAGTTCAGGCTTGATCTGATTTATATCTAGAGAAAATGTGCAATGTGCGCATTGAACTCACAGAAGAAAAAAAACAATTGAATGAACTGATGTCACTCAGTTAGTTGTTTAAAAACAAAAACATAACATACATTTCGGCTAATAACTCAGCACTACCTTACTGTGAAGTGTGGTCGGTCAGACAGTCAAGTTACAATGTTGCCCCAGTGCAGGATATGAACTGATGCAGCTGTCTATTTGAAAGTTGCTACATCCATTTTTGGACTTAGAAATTAAGTATATATAGGCCTGACCATTGATTATGGAAAAATATGACTTATGAGCTTAGTTCAACTGTCCTACCTCATCAGCCCAAAATATTATATATTTTGAAATATTAAATCAAATGTATTTATAAAGCCCTATTTACATCAGCTGATGTCACAAAGTGCTATACAGAAACCTAGCCTAAAAACCCCAAACAGCAAGCAATGCAGATGTAGAAGAACGGTGGCTATGAAAAACTCCCTAGAAAGGCAGGAACCTAGGAAGAAACCTTGAGAGGAACCAGGCTCTGAGGGGTGGCCAGTCCTCTTCTGGCTGTGCCGGGTGGAGATTATAACAGTACATGGCCAAGATGTGGCTGTAAAGGGTGCAACAGGTCAGCAGCTCAGGAGTAAATGTCAGTTGGCGTTTCATAGCTGATCATTCAGAGTTAGAGACAGCAAGTGCGGTAGAAGGTAGCACGTCCGGTGAACGGGTCAGGGTCCCATAGCCACAGGCAGAACAGTTGAAACTGGAGCAGCAGCACAACCTGGTGGACTGGGGACAGCAAGGAGTCATCAGGCCGTAGTCCTGAGGCATGGTCCTAGGACTCAGGTCCTCCGAGAGACAGAGAGAGAGAAAGAGAGAGAATTAGCAGGAGCATACTTAAATTCACACAGGACACCGGATAAGACAGGAGAAATACTCCAGATATAACAGACTGGCCCTAGCCCCCCGACACAAACTATTGCAGCATAAATACTGGAGGCTGAGACAGGAGGGGTTGGGAGACACTGTGGCCCCGCCCGACAACACCCCCGGACAGGGCCAAACAGGCAGGATATAACCACACCCACTTTGCCAAAGCACAGCCCGCACACCACTAGAGGGATATCTTCAAACCATCAACTTACTACCCTGAGACGTGTATAGCCCACGAAGATCTCCCCTACGGCACGAACCCGAGGGCGGTGCTAACCCAGACAGGAAGATCACGTCAGTGACTCAACCCACTCAAGTGACGCACCCCTCCTAGGGATGGGATGGAAGAGCACCAGTAAGCCAGTGACTCAGCTCCCGTAATAGGGTTAGAGGCAGAGAATCCCAGAGGAGAGAGGGGAACGGGCCAGGCAGAGACAGCAACGGCGGTTCGTCGCTCCAGTGCCATTCCGTTCACCGTCACACCCCTGGGCCAGACTACACTCAATCATAGGGCCTACTGAAGAGATGAGTCTTCAATAAAGACTTAAAGGTTGAGACCGAGTCTGCGTCTCACATGGATAGGAAGACCATTCCATAAAAATTGAGCTCTATAGGAGAAGGCCCTGCCTCCAGCTGTTTGCTTAGAAATTCTAGGGACAATAAGGAGGCCTGCATCTTGTGACTGTAGTATACGTGTAGGTATGTACGACAGGACCAAATTGTAAAGATAAGTAGGAGCAAGCCCATGTAATGCTTTGTAGGTTAGCAGTAAAACCTTGAAATCAGCCCTAGCCTTAACAGGAAGCCAGTGTAGAGAGGCTAGCACTGAAGTAATATGATCACATTTGTTGGTTCTAGTAAAGATTCTAGCAGCCGTGTTTAGCACTAACTGAAGTTTATTTAGTGCTTTATCTGGGTAGCCGGCAAGTAGAGCATTGCAGTAGTCTAAGTGACAAAAGCATGGATACATTTTTCTGCATCATTTTTGGACAGAAAGTTTCTGATTTTTGCAATGTTTTGTAGATGGAAAAAGCTGTCCTTGAAACAGTCTTGATATCTTCGCCAAAAGAGAGATTAGGGTCCAAAGTAACGCCGAGGTCCTTCACAATTTTATTTGAGACGACTGTACAACCATCAAGATTAATTTTCAGATCCAATAGAAGATCTCTTTGTTTTTTTGGACCTGGAACTGGCATCTCTGTTTTGTCAGAGTTTAAAAGTTTAAAAAAATTGCCGCCATCCACTTCCTTACTTCTGAAACACAGGCTTCCAGGGAGGGCAATTTTGGGGCTTCACCAGCTGTGTATCGTCCGCATAGCAGTGAAAGTTAACATTTATATTTTTGAATGACATCACCAAGAGGTAAAATATTTAGTGAAAACAATAGTGGTCCTAAAACGGATCCTTGAGGAACACCAACATTTACAGTTGATTTGTCAGAGGACAAACGATCCACAGAGACAAACTGATGTCTTTCCGACAGATAAGATCTAAACCAGGCCAGAACTTGTCCGTGTAGACCAATTTGGGTTTCCAATCTCTCCAGGAGAATGTGGTATCAAAAGCTGCACTAAGGTCTAGGAGCATGAGGACAGATGCAGAGCCTTTAAAAGGTAATTTACCACCTTCACCAGTGCAGTCTCAGTGCTATGATGGGGTCTAAAACCAGACTGAAGCATTTCATATACATTGTTTGTCTTCAGGAAGGCAGTGAGTTGCTGCGTAACAGCTTTTTCGATTTTTTTTAAGAGGAATGGGAGATTCAATATATTTTCTGGGTCAAGGTTGGGCTTTTTGAAGAGAGGCTTTATTACTGCCACTTTTAGTGAGTTTTGTCCACATCCGGTGGATAGGGAGACGTTTATTATGTTCAACATAGGAGGGCCAAGCACAGGAAGCAGCTCTTTCAGTAGTTTAGTTGGAATAGGGTCCAGAATGCAGCTTGACGTTTTAGAGGCCATGACTATTCTCTTCAATGTGTCAAGAGGTATAGTATTAAAAAACATGAGTGTCTCCCTCCCAAATACAATATTTCTAAATAAAGTAAATGTTAACAGACACTGTATAGCCTCAAAACATGGTTAAAATGATAATTTTGATATCGTGGATGGTCTGTCCTTGCATCCATAGCTCTGTCGAGAATTTGAGAGTGGTTAGATTTCTCCAGGCCCATCCTTTGGCTTTTTACCAAAACAAAATTGTTATTGTTTCAATTAAGGACTCTAGCTTTAAGGTGTGTGTGTGTTTACTAGATGGTTGCTGCCTAGGCCATACAGTTCAATTGGAGATTGTAGTACATGCTATCAGTGCCAGCTGTAAAATATTTCAATTGCAGAGGGGTTCTGTATCTCTGTGTATCCAGATTGGGATTATCATAACGTGTTGTCATGGCAATGGAAGTGATGCCCAGAAAGATTTGGACAACAATCAATGTGCTTTTTAATGTTATTCTCAAGGTCACTGTGAGTCTTGTTTGTTCTCTCATTGTCCCGTCTCTTGCCTTTTCCTATTGAACATGCAGGAACAGGGTCAAGGGGTGACATGTTCCCCTTTTGAGGAAGCAGGAACAAGGTCAAGGGGTGTAGAGGTCGACCGATTATGATTTTGTTCAACGCCGATACCGATTATTGAAGAACCCCAAAAAAAGCCGGTACCAATTAATCGGCCGATTTCTTTTATATTTATTTATTTGTAATAATGACAATTACACAATACTGAATGAACACTTATTTTAACTTAATATAATACATAAATACTATCAATTTAGCCTCAAATAAATGATGAAACATGTTCAATTTAGTTTAAATAATGCAAAAACAAAGTGTTGGAGAAGAAAGTAAAAGTGCAATATGTGCCATGTAAAAAAGCTAACGCTTAGGTTCCTTGCTCAGAACATGAGAACATATGAAAGCTGGTGGTTCCTTTTAACATGAGTCTTCAATATTCCCAGGTAAGAAGTTTTAGGTTGTAGTTATTATAGGAATTATAGGACTATTTCTCTTTATACGATTTGTATTTCATATACCTTTGACTATTGGATGTTCTTATAGGCACTTTAGTATTGCCAGTGTAACAGTATAGCTTCCGTCCCTCTCCTCGCTCTTACCTGGACTCGAACCAGGAACACATCGACAACAGCCACCCTCGAAGCAGCGTTACCCATGTAGAGCAAGGGGAACAACTACTCCAAGTCTCAGAGCGAGTGACGTTTGAAACGCTATTAGCGCGCACCCGCTAACTAGCTAGCCATTTCACATCGGTTACACCAGCCTAATCTTGGGAGTTGATAGGCTTGAAGTCATAAACAGCGCAATGCTTGAAGAATTGCGAAGAGCTGCTGGCAAAACGCACAAAGGTGCTGTTTGAATGAATGCTTACGAGCCTGCTGCTGCCTACCATCGCTCAGCCAGACTGCTCTATCAAATATCAAATCATAGACTTAATTATAACATAATAACACACAGAAATACGAGCCTTTGGTCATTAATATGGTAGAATCCGGAAACTATAATTTCAAAAACAAAACGTTTATTATTTCAGTGAAATACGGAACCATTCCGTATTTTATCTAACGGGTGGCATCCCTAAGTCTAAATATTCCTGTTACATTGCACAACCTTCAATGTTATGTCATAATTCTGTACAATTCTGGCAAATTAATTACGGCCTTTGTTAGGAATAAATGGACTTCACACAGTCCGCAATGAGCCAGGTTGTCACGTTCTCTATCTTCAAATTCCCTGTCATATATGAGCCAAGGCGCAGCGTGCCGGTAATTCCACATCTTTATTTGAAGAAAACCGAACCAAAACAATAAACAGGTAAACAGCAAGAAATGTAACGCAACTCTGGCGTACACACACAGAAATAATAATAACCCACAAACACAGGATGGGAAAAGGCTGCCTAAGTATGATTCCCAATCAGAGACAACGAATGACAGCTGCCTCTGATTGGAAACCATACTCGGCCAATAAAGAAAAAATAACATAGACATACAACACATAGAATGCCCACCCCATGTCACACCCTGACCTAACCAAACAGAGAAAAACAACTCTCTCAGGTCAGGGTGTGACACAGGCGGCCCAAACTGCTATATTTACCCTGACTGCTTGCACGGAACGCTAGAGAAGTGACACAAATTCATGTTAGCAGGCAATATTAACTAAATATGCAGTTTTAAAAAGATATACTTAAGTATTGATTTTAAAGAAAGGCATTGATGTTTATGGTTAGGTACATTGGTGCAACGACAGTGCTTTTTTCGCAAATGCGCTTGTTAAATCATCACGTGTTTGGCGAAGTAGGCTGTGATTCGATGAGAAATTAACAGGCACCGCATCGATTATATGCAATGCAGGACACGTTAGATAAACTAGTAATATCATCAACCATGTGTAGTTAACTAGTGATTATGTTAAGATTGATCGTTTTTATAAGATAAGTTTAATGCTAGCTAGCAACTTACCTTGGCTTCTTGCTGCCCTCGCATAACAGGTAGTCAGCCTGCCATGCAGGCTCCTCGTGGAGTGCAATGTAAGGCAGGTGGCTAGAGCGTTGGACTAGTAACCGGAAGGTTGCAAAAACAAATCCCCGAATCCCCCCTGAAAAAGGCAGCTAACCCCCGTTCCTTTGCCATCATTGAAAATAAGAATGTGTTCTTAATCTGACTTGCCTAGTTAAATAAAGGTGTAAAAAAATAAAAATAATCGGCAAATCGGTGGCCAAAAATACCGATTACCGATTGTTATGAAACATTGAAATCGGCCCTAATTAATCGGCCAAACCGATTAATCGGTCGACCTCTAAAGGGGTGACATGTTCCCCTTTTGAGGAAGTAGGAACAAGGTCAAGGGGTGACATGTTCCCCTTTTGAGGAAGCAGGAACAAGGTCAAGGGGTGACAGGTTCCCCTTTTGAGGAAGCAGGAACAAGGTCAAGGGGTGACAGGTTCCCCTTTTGAGGAAGCAGGAACAAGTCAAGGGGTGACAGTTACCCCTTTTGAGGAAGCAGGAACAAGTCAAGGGGTGACAGGTTCCCCTTTTGAGGAAGCAGGAACAAGGTCAAGGGGTGACAGGTTCCCCTTTTGAGGAAGCAGGAACAAGGTCAAGGGGTGACAGGTTCCCCTTTTGAGGAAGCAGGAACAAGGTCAAGGGGTGACAGGTTCCCCTTTTGAGGAAGCAGGAACAAGATCAAGGGGTGACAGGTTCCCCTTTTGAGGAAGCAGGAAAAAGTCAAGGGGTGACAGGTTCCCCTTTTGAGGAAGCAGGAACAAGATCAAGGGGTGACAGGTTCCCCTTTTGAGGAAGCAGGAACAAGGTCAAGGGGTGACAGGTTCCCCTTTTGAGGAAGCAGGAACAAGGTCAAGGGGTGACAGGTTCCCCTTTTGAGGAAGCAGGAACAAGGTCAAGGGGTGACAGGTTACCCTTTTGAGGAAGCAGGAACAAGGTCAAGAGGTGACAGGTTCCCACTTTGTCCTGAATGACTCAGAGACCATTGAGTCAGAGCCCCAGTGCAAAAAGACAAAGTAGGATTCATCCCAAATGGCACAACATTCCCTAAATAGTGCACTGCTTTAGACCAGGACCCATATGGAATAGGGTGCAATTTGGGGCACAAACAAGTAACATTTAGCCTCAGAATCTCTTTTTGGTGTATTCATTCGTCAGAAAGGAGAGCAGCTCTCACTGTGCTGTGCCTACCCAGACAGACAAGTCAACCAATCAATAAAGTTTATTTATAAAGCCCTTGTTACAGCAAGTCAATTAAATTCAAGAGGAAGCTTTAATATACATTTACATTTGCATTTGAGTCATTTAGCAGACGCTCTTATCCAGAGCGACTTACAGTAGTGAATACATACATTTCATACATGTTTTTTTTTTTTTTTTTTCTCTGTGCTGGCCCCCCGTGGGAATCAAACCCACAACCCTGGTGTTGCAAACACCATGCTCTACCAACTGAGCTACAGGGAATATGACAGTAGAAATTAGCAAACGGGCCACAACGGTGAATATTGGTAAAATCGCACTCATTCTCATACCGTGTGGTGGGTGTAATAATAATACACGGTTGCTTATATTTGCCCTATTTCACACATGTACAAGTGTGTATTAATACGCATGTGTGAATTGGAAATGTGTATTTTTTGCGTATCCCAACTCGCCCTGAGACACCCTAGGAGAGTGGGGTCTCGGCCAGGGTCTGTGTGTGTATGTGTGTGCGTTTGTGTGTCTGTGTGTGTGATGGCTGTAGTGCATCCTCCTATCTCCTGCTGTGTCACTCAGAACCTAATGTAAAGTGATGGTGGCTTGAAGCGGCCATTTGACTGTTGCAACCAGTTAGTTACCATGTGATCAGGAAGTATTTAACCTTTATAACAACATTTCTTCTGCAAGGGAGTCCAGCTTCAGTGTTTGTGTGTGTGTGACTGTGCGTGTGACTGGGCGACTATGTGCGTGTGTGTGACTGTGTGTGACTCTGTGTGTGTGTGTGTGTGTGTGTGTGTGTGTGTGTGTGTGTGTGTGTGTGTGTGTGTGTGTGTGTGTGTGTGTGTGTGTGTGTGTGTGTGTGTGTGTGTGTGTGTGTGTGTGTGTGTGCGTGTGTGCGCTAGGCTGTGTCATTACTAGCTCAGCTCACATGACAGGGGTAAGGACACACTGCATGCATGGAGCCAGGCAGGCACACTTTCAACACACACACACACACACACACACACACACTTTCATTCCTATCTTTCTTTCTTTCCCACCCAACCCGTTACCTTTCACTGGTACTCCATTGTGTTGGAAAGGGTTTTTACATGGCTGCAGGCAGCTTTAACAATAGGTCCATTAGGAACCCTATTGGGACCTCTCTGGACTGTCCTGTAACATGACCCCTCTGGTCTCTTCACAGGGTGTCTCCCATGAATGAACGAGCCAGTGGACATCCAGATATCTCTATCAGCAACGGCAACCTCTCAATAAGGCAGGAAGAGGAGTTCAAGGGGAGAAGGAGAGGATTGGGTTTTGTCTACGTTCAATCCAACTCCTTGGCTTTTGGTTGCATATGTGGTTTGGTGATTTCCGTTAAAATATGCAACCCCCTCTCCCAGGGTGTGTGCTGTGAACTTTCTATTCCCTTTATCTTCAGATAAGGCCAGTGGAAGAGGACCACTTTGGGACATACGTTGATTGGTGGTCTGTGTGGTTGGGGGACTGTTATGCACCTAGTACCCCATAGTCCCCCCACCTCGCCCCATTATTCATGCCAGCCATGAGTTTACCCAACAGTAAGAGAACAGGCAAACGCATCTCTTTTTTCAACGACCAAGGAGTGGCGATGAAGGAGACGTCTTCTCAGCAGAATCCACAAGGTTCTTACTACGACCTTGGTGCCCCAGCCTCAGATCCTGGTCCTGGCCAGAGTAAGGCTGCAGGCACCGTCACCTCCACAACCTCCAACCCAGAGGCTCCACATACTGGTATGTACCTCAACTCAGTGATCTTCAGTCCAGAGAAAGGAGACCAGAGTCGGGGACATTACCAACAGACTGTACCCATGAAGTGGGCACACCAGGACCCAGCAGCTCAACCACAGCCTCAACAGAGAACTGGGACTGGGAACTGGACACAGGGTGTCACAAACTGGGGGCAGAACTTTGCTCCGTACCTAGGGGGCGTCAACGTCAGTGACTCACGGTCCCAGACCCAGACTGCCTTTGCCAAGCAGCAGATCCGTGAGGGGCCTCCACCCCTGCAGCCACAGCAGCCACAGCCTCCTAGTAGGGCTGCAGAGAAGCAGCCTCCCCAGCAGCAGGAGGTGGTTAACCCGAACCCTCTGCCTGCTGGAGGAGAGGCCTACAGAGATGTTAGAGACGTGGCCAAGCCTCGCAGCCTAGAGTGGGAGCAGCAGCATCAGGCTTCCCAACAGCAACAGCAGTCCCAGACTCAGGCATTCCCACAGACCCTTAAGCCTGGGGCTCTAAATGCCCAGCAGCACAGCACATCCAACCCTGGGAGCAGCTCCGTGCTTCAGCCCTTCCAGCTAGCCTTCGGCCAGCCTAAGCAACACCTAACGGCTGGCTACTACCAGGTGTTTCAGGGGGGCAATAGGACTTTACCTAATCTGAACTACAATGCCCAACAGCCCAAACCCCAACCACATCCACAGACCCAACAGCATCCACAGCTCCAGCAGCAGCTGCAACAGACCCAACAGCATCCACAGCTCCAGCAGCAGCTGCAACAGACCCAACAGCATCCACAGCTCCAGCAGCAGCTGCAACAGACCCAACAGCATCCACAGCTCCAGCAGCAGCTGCAACAGACCCAACAGCATCCACAGCTCCAGCAGCAGCTGCAACAGACCCAACAGCATCCTCAGCTCCAGCAGCAGCTGCAACAGACCCAACAGCATCCACAGCTCCAGCAGCAGCTGCAACAGACCCAACAGCATCCTCAGCTCCAGCAGCAGCTGCAACAGACCCAACAGCTCCAGCAGCAGCTGCAACAGACCCAACAGCATCCACAGCTCCAGCAGCAGATACAACAACGACAACAGCAACAGAAACAAATATTACAGCAACAACAACAAATGCAACAACAACATCAGAAGATGCAACAGCAGCAAATGCTTCAGCATCAACAGCAACTACAACAACAGCAACAACTACACATACAACAAGAGCAACAGTTACAACAGCAACAACAAATACAACAGCAACAGCAAATACAGCAACAATTGCAACAACAACAACCCCAACATGTTCTAGAATACTACCCCAGCAGCCAGAACCCACCTACCCACCCACACCCTCACTCCCAGGCACCCGTGTTAGTGCCCTCCCAAGAGCCCTGTGCTCAGGCAGCATCCTCCCCAGACCTCCAGGAGATGTCCCCAGACCCTCCAAACATCCCCCCCCACACAGACTCCCAGCTCCCCCCCACGGAGACCCAGCTCCAACCTCCCCATATCCAGCTGCAGCCTCGAAGGTCCAGGAGACTCTCCAAGGAAGGTGGACCACCACCAGTTGGAAACCCCTTCCTCATACCATCTGATGGGGCCCAGAATGGGGCCTCTGAGGAGCCAGGTGGAACCCCTGAAGGTGGAGCCCCTGAAGTCCACGTTGCCCAGATGGCCCCTACAGGGGTCATCCAGAGCACACGCAGGAAACGGAGGGTCTCCCAGGAGGTTAACCTGGAGACGCTGGCCCAGAAAGCCTCAGAGATGGAGTCCCTACCGCCACACATCGTCAAGGTAACTGTTTCTGCTACCCTGGTAACTGTTTCTGCTAGTACTGTTGGGCTTGAGGAGCTGCAATAACAGTCCTCTTTGATGAATGTTGTTAAAACAATCCATTTCGTTGTTGTTTACCTTTGTATAATGGCAGAGGGATTCCTGGCTCCCTTATCTAGAAGTAGATCAGAAACAAAAAGCTTAATGCATCTGCCAAGGCCAATCGAGCCTGAAATGAGCAGAATAAGCAATCATCATCCCAATATTAACACAGCAGATCTGAATGATTTAGCACGGTCTGTCTTCATGAAAGGGTTTTATTGATAGGTTATGGATGCACAATTACTCATGATATAACGCAAATTCTAAAAATGATAAGCAATACTCCTATTTTGTGTGTGCAAAAAACAGCAAGAAATGCAAACCACGTGGGTATTTTCTCCTCAGTGCAACCTAGTGCCCTATGTGTCGTTCCACCAATTCAGTGCCTTTTGAGAGGTGTAACTTGATTGAAAAAAAGTTTGATTTCACCTCATTTTAATATTCTGTCATAAAGAGCAAATGTTCAATTTCATAAAAGAGGATCTCAAGAGGATAATAAAAAAAATGACTATAGTAAGTGCCAAATAAAGTAACAGTGTTTGCCGTAACAGTTGATGATTTCATCTTAAATCAGCCATGAATCCCCTTGTGACAGGAAATGGAAGTGTGTTATGTGCAACAGGGAGGGGCAATTGAATGCAAGCGTCACAATTTTGTTGTTGTAAAAACATTTCTAGCTTGTCTATCTACGTGTAACAGGGTTGAAGTGTTACGCTCGACCAGCTTAGTTTTCCACCACAAAACACCAGAACAGGACCATAAAGAGTAGAACCTGCTCCGATGCTTTTACTCTCTATATATTTTACAACGTGGGGATGGTAAGGGGTATATGCAGACTTGGTCTTCCCCTACATGACGGTGCAGTTACATCTAGCGTCAAACGGTGCATCCCTCGTGTCTGCCTCATGCCTCACCATATAGAATATAGACTAGGACTGCTAGGTTAACCTGCTGAATGCTGACTGGACCCGTTTCACTCAGCACTCCTCCGTCCTCCCCCATTCATTCCATCATAGGGCTGAACCCCCTCCCCCATTCATTCCATCATAGGGCTGAACCCCCTCCCCCATTCATTCCATCATAGGGCTGAAACCCCTCCCCCATTCATTCCATCATAGGGCTGAAACCCCTCCCCCATTCATTCCATCATAGGGCTGAAACCCCTCCCCCATTCTTTCCATCATAGGGCTGAAACCCCTCCCCCATTCATTCCATCATAGGGCTGAACCCCCTCCCCCATTCATTCCATCATAGGGCTGAACCCCCTCCCCCATTCATTCCATCATAGGGCTGAACCCCCTCCCCCATTCATTCCATCATAGGGCTGAAACCCCTAAGGGGGGGGGGGGGGGGGGGTTACCTCTCTTTCTCCTGTCCTGGTGTTGGGGCTGGAGTTTTCCAGTGTATAGGCCTCCAGCATCAAGTCATACTCACTCCTATAGGTGTCTGCCACACTCACTCACTCCTATAGGTGTCTGCCACACTCACTCACTCCTATAGGTGTCTGCCACACTCACTCATTCCTATAGATGTCTGTCACACTCACTCACTCCTATAGGTGTCTGCCACACTCACTCACTCACTCCTATAGGTGTCTGCCACACTCACTCACTCACTCCTATAGGTGTCTGCCACACTCACTCACTCACTCCTATAGGTGTCTGCCACACTCACTCACTCCTATAGGTGTCTGTCACACTCACTCACTCCTATAGGTGTCTGCCACACCCACTCACTCCTATTGGTGTCTGCCACACTCACTCACTCCTATAGATGTCTGTCACACTCACTCACTCCTATAGGTGTCTGCCACACTCACTCACTCCTATAGATGTCTGCCACACTCACTCACTCCTATAGGTGTCTGCCACACTCACTCACTCCTATAGATGTCTGCCACACTCACTCACTCCTATAGGTGTCTGTCACACTCACTCACTCCTATAGGTGTCTGCCACACCCACTCACTCCTATAGGTGTCTGCCACACTCACTCACTCCTATAGATGTCTGCCACACTCACTCACTCCTATAGGTGTCTGCCACACTCACTCACTCCTATAGGTGTCTGCCACACTCACTCACTCCTATAGGTGTCTGCCACACTCACTCACTCCTATAGATGTCTGCCGCACTCACTCACTCCTATAGGTGTCTGCCACACTCACTCATTCCTATAGGTGTCTGTCACACTCACTCACTCCTATAGGTGTCTGCCACACTCACTCACTCCTATAGATGTCTGCCACACTCACTCACTCCTATAGGTGTCTGCCACACTCACTCACTCCTATAGGTGTCTGCCACACTCACTCACTCCTATAGGTGTCTGCCACACTCACTCACTCACTCCTATAGGTGTCTGCCACACTCACTCACTCCTATAGGTGTCTGCCACACTCACTCACTCCTATAGGTGTCTGCCACACTCACTCACTCCTATAGGTGTCTGCCGCAATCACTCACTCCTATAGGTGTCTGCCACACTCACTCCTATGGGCTTCAGCTGATGAAATACTCCAACATCTTCACTTAATTGTATGATGTTTGTTTAGGGAATTGAAAGTCAATTCACAGCATTATGCTAGCTTTCCCTTCCTGGTAGTATAATTCTATTATAGGTTCACTTCAGTACGACAACACATGAAGTAGTAAGTAGTTTGTTTGCTCATTTGATCTGTAAAGGAAGCCTGTTCAGGTAGCCTCTCCAGTCAGGTATTTGATGATGTGTGTTTCTGTCTGTCTCGTCGTCAGGCACAGCACCACAGGCCCTGGAGCCCCCAGAGACCAGTGCCAGGGCGAGGGACCATGGACAGGGATTCAGGGGGCCACAGTGCCAAGCGGCCCCGTGATGAGAGCATGATGCCCCTGGTCATCCCTGTGTCAGTCCCTGTACGGAGGCCAGACCCCCCCTCGTCCTCGTCCTCCCCAGACGGGGAGCACTCTACCCCGGAGACAGGCCGGCCACAAAGATCCTTCACCCTCCAGGACGTGACCAGTATGGACGGCAAACCCTCCGTCATTGTCACTCGCAGGCGATCTCTCAGGAACTCTCTGTCAGAGAGCTCAGGACAAGTAGGTGCTAGTGCCCGCCCCACACACACCTTACTAACGTCTCCTCTAGTACCATAAGTAGGGGCTTGGTTCATACCTCTGTTTCCATATCATCTATTACAATCCTACATATCCTGCCACCATGCTCTAGCACCCCCCATCATCCAGCAGCCCACTCTCCCCTGTTTCCCCTCATGTCTCTCTCTCCCCCCTGCCCTCATTCCAACCCTGCCCCTCCCCCTCCCTCCCTGCTGCCCCAGATCAGGTCATGGAGATTAGCAGGGGTTATCCAGACTATAGATGGAGGTATAGCCTACTACTGTACTGTACAATAACCAGGGTGGGGGTGTACTGGACATGTTATGTGTAGGGGGATAATGTACAAAATAGAAAATTAACAAATTTGCACATTTCTCCTTTAATTCCCCTTTAGTGAGGAAAGTGCCGTTTTTATGTGCCGGTTTAGCGATGGTTCTCTACTGCTGCTGCTCATTTCGTGGCAAAGTTTGCAAATAATAAATAATATATACAAACGATATACTTCCTCATAGTATACTTCTGCCAGGTAAGCCTACTATACAGTTAACATTTAATTGAGAAGGTTTTGGGGAAAGTATTTCTGTCGACCCACAAGACAGTTATCACATCAACTGGCTACACACAGTGATAGACAAACACACGCGCCAGACAGACAGACAGCCAGACAGACAGACAGCCAGACAGACAGACAGCCAGACAGACAGACGGGCAATATTGCTGGAAATTAATTGGCAGATATTGTGTTACGTTTGGCTTTTTAAGCCAGTAGTGGCTAACCAGGGGTGGGATAATGTCAGTGTTGCTTTGATTAGATAGTAGCTGGGAGCTTGCAATGTCTGTTACTTGTGAGATTTGTTTATGACAGTTTGTGGTAGAACACGTAAAAAATTGCTTGTACTTTGAGAATTGCTTGGCGAGCCACTCATCGGTGGGCTGCGATCGACCTGCTGGAGACCCCTGATGTAGAATGTATCCTCTCTAGTGTCTGACCAGATGAATAACTCACTTAGACTGCATGCTGTAAACATTGCTTCATACTAACTGGTGTATAAGGGTGTGGACAGGGGAACAGGGTGGACATGGTGGACAGGGAGACATAGTGGACAGGGTGGACATGGTGGACAGGGGGACATGGTGGACAGGGGAACAGGGTGGACAGGGGGACATGGTGGACAGGGAAACAGGGGGACATGGTGGACAGGGAAACAGGGGGACATGGTGGACAGGGAAACAGGGGGACATGGTGGACAGGGAAACAGGGTGGACAGGGGAACAGGGTGGACATGGTGGACAGGGAAACAGGGGAACAGGGTGAACATGGTGGACAGGGAGTCAGAGAGACATAGTGGACAGGGTGGACAGGGGAACAGGGTGGACAGGGGAACAGGGTGAACATGGTGGACAGGGAGACAGAGAGACATAGTGGACAGGGTGGACATAGTGGACAGGGTGGACATGGTGGGCAGGGGGGACAGGGTGGACAGGAGGACATGGTGGACAGTAGTAGTCATGTATTTCTGTGTTTGTACTGATGTTCTACCTCCTTCTTTAGAACGGCGGAATCGAGGGAGGGAACGACAACGACGGCAAGAAGCCCAAACGCCGTCCCCGGCCCGAACCCCTCTTCATCCCGCCTCCCAAGCCTGGCACCTTCATCGCCCCTCCTGTCTACTCCTGCATCACCCCCTACCAGAGCCACCTCCGCTCCCCTGTCCGGCTAATAGACAACCCCCTGACCATGCCGCCCTACACCCCCCCGCCCATCCTCAGCCCGGTGAGAGAGGGATCAGGTCTCTACTTTTCTACCTTCCTCTCCTCTGCTGCATCCAGCCAGGGTCTGCCTCCACCCAGGGTCTGCCTCCAGCCAGGGTCTGCCTCCAGCCAGGGTCTGCCTCCACCCATCACGCCCAAATCAGCCACACGCAGCCTGCTGCGATCCAGTGAGTACCACTATCTGGGGCCTACTGGGGTTGTAGTCCAAACCCCCATGTGCTTCTGGGGGTTGTAGTCCAAACCTACTTAACCTGTTTCTTTTGGGGGTTTTAGTCCAAACCTGCTCAACCTGTGTCCTACTGGGGTTGTAATCCAAACATACTCTACCTAGCTGGGTGTTTCTGGGGGTTGTAGTTCAAACATAGCCTACCTGAGTGCTACTGGGGTTTGCAGATGCCTTAGCACTGGTTTCCCCAGATCCAGATAAAGCTAAGATTCTCTATTGAGCATGCCTTTTAGTCCAGGGGTAAACTTAATCTGGGAACGTGAAACCGGCCATTAGGATTTCAACAAGCTGTCATCAGAATGAACTGTAGCTGTGTGAGTTGGACCATAACTTAATTCCCTCATATAAACGTTTCTTGAGGAATACGCATGAAGTAAGCTCACTTCCTCCAAATCTGCTATACTAAATATTTTCTGCTGTAATAAGGTTAAAAGGGATAAGAATAGTACATTTAGCGGACGTTTTTTTGTTGTTGTGTTTTTCAGACAGCGTTGACATAACCCCACCACTGCTCTCAGCGATCGGTGAGGCCACTCCAGTCAGCATAGAACCGTGAGTACACACACACACGCACACACAACACACCACCCTCCATACTCCTTTCATCCCATTATCAGTTACGTGTATGGATCTCAAGTTTAAGATTCGAGCCTGAGAGGGTGGTGTGAAACCAAAGTACTTTTAAATCAAAGTACTCTTAAATCAAAGTACTCTTAAATCAAAGTACTCTTAAATCAAAGTACTCTTAAATCAAAGTTAGAGTCAGAGAAGATATTCATCCAAGGCCAAACAACTAGTCAAATGGTACACTGTGTGTCTTTCTCAGTGATGGTGCTGAGTCTATTGATATGTGCTGCAGTAGAGGAGGACTGTTTTTGTGTTAGTTATGAAAGGATAGATTGGGTGCTTTGGATCTGACCCAGTTAGCCTGTATCACAGTCCTGATTTTATTCACAAAGACAGAGGAGTGTGTGTGTGTGTGTGTGTGGGAGGTGGGGGAGTGGTGATTGCTTGGTGAGAGAGAAACAGGGTGCATTGTGGATTGTCTTCCCTTTCTTCCTCTCTCTGACTGGTAGCAGCTGGCTAGTAGTCAGGGCGGCCGGGCGGCCAGGCAGGGGTAACCTCCAGTGGTGATAAATCAGGGCTTTCAGCTGAGTCTAGAGCAGCCAGCCTCCTCTGCTTCCTCCTTAAACACCCCACCTCAACCCCCTGAGCCAGATCAGCTTACAGCAGGGGCCTGTTGATTAGTGTACAATGTAGCAAAATGTTTTGCAATGGGGAAACAAACACGATTGTTTCTTATGGGAAAAGTCCATGTAGTCGTGAGCCAGATCAGCTTACAGCAGGGTCAGTTTAGGAGGCAAACTTTGTGAACGTTGCTGATAGAAATCAAATGAATAGAGCTGAAGTGATTCTTTATTCGACATCCACAGATGCTTGTTTGTTTTACCACAGAGGCCTAATATATTTTTATCTGAACGTTCTACAACATTGTGCCCTGCTGAACACACTCCAGCTAGCTCATTCTGGGAAGGGACCTGAACTGAGCTAGCAGGCTGCAGCCGGGTGCAATTAGTACACAGGGAGGGAGAAGGCTGAATAGTGTCTGTGTTCCAGACTGTTTCAAAGCTGCCATTAGCTATCATTGGAGGGGTATCCTGGGGATAACCTGGTCGACTTACCGCTTTATCACCGTCCGGTTGCTTCAGTGCAGCAGACCGTTTTTTAGATGATTAGCTGTGGCTTATTTCTGTAAACCAGCTGAACAAATCAATTCAAATCAAATGTTATTGGTCACATACACATGGTTAGCAGATGTTATTGTGAGTGTAGCGAAATGCTTATGCTTCTAGATCCGACAGTGCAGCACTATCTAACAGGTAATATCTAACAGTTCCACAACAAAACCTAATACACACAATCTAGTAAAGGAATGGGATGAGAATATATAAGTATAAAATATATGGATGAGCAGTGACAGAGTGACTAAGATGCAATAGATAGTAAAGAATAGATAGTGTAGGATACAGTATACAGTATATATATATATGAGATGAGTAATGCGAGATATGTAAACATTCCACTAGTTAACTACATGTCTGTATAAGAACACTTATTCACATTATTTTTCTTTAAATAGAAAATGGATCTAACTTGCGAAACCTTCCCTGTCGATCACAACAGTATGATCTAGAATTGTAATAATGGAGGCTATGCTATAGCAGGACAGAGAGACTGTGTGTCTCCCGTCTCTCCGACTGACCACTAACTATACATTCTGTCATCTCAGGCGTATAAACATCGGTGTGAGGTACCAGGCAGAGGTACCAGAGCTGAGGCAGCGTTCAGCGGCCCAACAAGACCATCCCAAGGCTGAGCTGGTCTGGGCTCCTCTCCACGATCTGGAGGCTAAACCTGGAGACCAGGAGAGAGGTAATACACTAACAAAAGTATCATCTAACTGTCCCACCATTAATACTGTCATAATACTGTCATTAACCAGGTTGGTATTATCCAATAGAAATGAGTCAGTAAATCAAGCATTCAGTAGTGATTTGAAGAACCCAGTGGAAAACATTTGCTGATCATGCTACAGTATCTCAATCACAATCTCTCTTTCTCTCTCTCTCCCTCCCCCCTCTCTCTCCCCCTCCCCCCCCACCCTCTCTCTCTCTCTTCAGTGGATGACCTCATGAACCTGGCGTGCTCAAGCGCTCTGCACGGCGGAGGGACCAATCAGGAGCTGGCTCTGCACTGCCTGTACGAGTGCAAGGGTGACATCATGGTGAGCAATGCATGATGGGTCATGATGACTGAAGAGGGATGACAGGGAGGGGTTAGAGCTGGGTCACATTCATTAGGGCATACTGTAGCAAAATGGTTTGAAACTGAAAATGAAAAAGGGGGTTTAGGTGTTGACAGATTGAACCTCTGTTTGTGAGGGTTTTCTTCCATCTTGCGTGTACTGAACAGAGTACAATCTTGGCTTTGGTGGGTGGGATTTAACTGGACCCCGGCTGTGTTCCAATATCCATACCTGCATTTCTTGCTATACCACCACCGAATGCATACACAATGCATTCTATTTTTTATGTTTTAATTTGAGCCATTTAGCACAGCACTCTCTACCACCAGCAAACACAAATGGTGTATGCTATGGTAAGGGTATTAGGGTGTATGATATGGTAATGCTATTAGGGTGTATGGCATGTTAAGGGTATTAGGGTGTATGGTATGCTATTGTAAGGGTATTATGATGTATGGTATGCTATGGTAAGGGTATTAGGGTGTATGCTATGGTAATGCTATTAGGGTGTATGGTATGCTATGGTAAGGCTATTAGGATGTATGCTATGGTCAGGCTATAAGGGTGTATGGTATGGTAAGGGTATTAGGGTGTATGGTATACTATGGTAAGAGTATTAGGGTGTATGCTATGGTAAGGCTAATTTGGTGTATGGTATGTATGGTAAGAGTATCAGGGTGAATGGTATGGTAAGGGTGTTATGGTAAGGGTATTAGGGTGTATGGTATGATAAGGCTATTAGGGTGTATGCACTGGTGTAAAGTACTTAAGTAAAAATACTTAAGTTGTTTTTGGGGGTATCAGTACTTTACTATTTAGATGTTTTACTACTTTTAATTCACTACATTCTTGAAGAAAATATTTCTCTTTTTAATCCATACATTTTCCCTGACACCCAAAAGTACTCATTACATTTTGAATGCTTAGCAGGACAGGAAAATGGTTCAATTCACACACGTATCAACAGAACATCCCTGGTCATCTACTGCCTCTGATCTGGAGGACTCACTAAACACACAGGCTTAGTTTAAATAATGTCTGAATGTTGGAGTGTGCCCCTGGCTATCCGTAAATTCCCAAAACAAGAAAATGGTGCCATCTGGTTTGCTTAATATAAGGAATTTGAAATTATTTAAACTTTTACTTTTGATACTTAAGTATATTTTAAACCAAATACTTTTAGACTTTTACTCAAGTAGAATTTTACTGGGCGACTTTTACTTTTACTTTAGTCATTTTCTATTAAGGTGTCACGGTTGTCGTAGGGTAAAGTGGACCAAGACGCAGCGGGGAAATGTGCACTCATCTTCTTTTATTAATCGGACAAAGAAGGTGAACCAAAACAACACGTACACAAAAAAAACACAACGACTAATAACATGCCGGTAAGGCAACAAAGCTATATACAGCACAATCTCCCACAAATACTAAAACAAACACATACCTATATATAGGACCCTCAATCAGAGGCAACTAGAAAACACCTGCCTCCAATTGAGAGTCCAATCCCCAATAAACTAAACATAGAAATACAAAGAACTAGACTAAACATAGAAATACATTAACATAGACCAGTGCCCAAAACCCGGAATAATAAATCAAACACACCACTAAACACACAACCACCCCGAACCACATAAAACAAATACCCTCTGCCACGTCCTGACCAAACTACAATAACAAATAACCCCTATTACTGGTCAGGACGTGACATAAGGTATCTTTCCTTTTACTCAAATATTAAAATTGTTTAAATTTTCCACCACTGGGTGTATGGTATGGTAATGTATTAGGGATTTATGGTTTGGTAAGGATATTAGGGTGTATGTTAAGGGTATCAGGGTGTATGGTTTGGTAAGGGTATTAGGGTGTATGGTTTAGTAAGGGTATTAGGATGTATGGTTTGGTAAGGGTATTAGGATGTATGGTTTGGTAAGGGTATTAGGGTGTATGGTTTGGTAAGGGTATTAGGGTGTATGGTATGGAAAGGGTATTAGGGTTTATGGTATGGTAAGGGTATTAGGGTGTATGGTTTGGCAAGGGTATTAGGGTGTGTGGTTTGGTAACGGTATTAAGGTGTATGGTTTGGTAAGGGTATTAGGGTGCATGGTTTGGTAAGGGTATTAGGGTGCATGGTTTGGTAAGGGTATTAGGGTGCATGGTTTGGCAAGGGAATTAGGGTGTATGCTTTGGTAAGGGTATTAGGGTGTATGGTTTGGTAAGGCTTTTAGGGTGTATGGTTTGGTAAGGGTATTAGGGTGCATGGTTTGGTAAGGGTTTTAGGGTGTATGGTTTGGTAAGGGTATTAGGGTGTATGGTAAGGGTATTAGGGTGTATTGTATGGTAAGGGTATTAGGGTGTGTTGTATGGTAAGGGTATTAGGGTGTATGGTTTGGTAAGGTATTAGGGTCTATGGTATGGTAAGGGTGTTTGGCAAGGGTATTCGAGTGTATGGTTTGGTAAGGACATTAGGTTCTATGGTAAGGTATTAGAGTGTATGGTTTGGTAAGGGTATTAGGGTGTATTGTATGGAAAGGGTATTAGGGTGTATGGTATGGTAAGGGTATTAGGGTGTATGGTATGGTAAGGGTATTAGGGTGTATGGTATGGTAAGGGTATTAGGGTGTATGGTATGGAAAGGGTATTAGAGTGTATGGTATGGTAAGGGTATTAGGGTGTATGGTATGGTAAGGGTATTAGAGTGTATGGTATGGTAAGGGTATTAGGGTGTATGGTATGGTAAGGGTATTAGGGTGTATGGTATGGTAAGGGTATTAGAGTGTATGGTATGGTAAGGGTATTAGAGTGTATGGTATGGTAAGGGTATTAGGGTGTATGGTATGGTAAGGGTATTAGGGTGTATGGTATGGTAAGGGTATTAGGGTGTATGGTATGGTAAGGGTATTAGGGTGTATGGTATGGTAAGGGTATTAGGGTGTATGGTATGGTAAGGGTATTAGGGTGTATGGTATTGTAAGGGTATTAGAGTGTATGGTATGGTAAGGGTATTAGGGTGTATGGTATGGTAAGGGTATTAGGGTGTATTGTATGGAAAGGGTATTAGAGTGTATGGTATGGTAAGGGTATTAGGGTGTATGGTATGGTAAAGGTATTAGGGTGGAGGAATTGTTAGTGTTGTCACTCAGCAAAGTTAACTGCTGTGTATCTAACATGTAACAGATGTGGTGCAGCACAGTGGCTAGTGAGTTCACTATTCCTGCTAGTATCCATGTTCTCCTTGAATCTAGGTGTTGTTTTGATATCAGATATGCTCAGTGCTCCATCTTTCCAATGTAGAAAACACTTACACACACACACATACACTGATACAGTATACACACACATGCTGACACACTAGAGTAAAGGTCATGTATGGGGCCTTGGGCAGAAACCCAGCAATGTGTTCAATGAGAGAGATAGAGAGAGAGAGACCGTGAGCTAGAGGGGCTGAGATATAGAGGAAGACAGCTTTTACTAGTGGCTCCAGCTTGCAGCATTTGGCCATGATGTTGTCAAGGAGACAGAGGGTGGCTGTCAGTGTGTGAAGTGCTCTCTCCCTCTCTCTCTCTCTCTGTCTCTGCAGCAGCAGGATACATGTTGCTCTCTTACAGTATATTTCCCAGTTCATCCCCTCATTATTAGGGACAGATCAGCCTCTCAATATCCAGTAGAACTCTGATCAGTGTCCTGTGTGTGCTCCAGCCAAGTAAACCTTGATTTGAAGTATTGCTCGGAGACTCATAAGCTGTTGCAAAAAATAAACAAACAGGACATTTTTCATGTATTACTCTTCAGAGTTAATTTGTAAATGGTTGGATTGATTTGTTGTTCTTGGTTTTCAGGAAGCGTTGGCCCTCCTGCTATTGAAAAACCCCATCTTCCCAAAGAACCACCGTCTAGGATACTACCACTACTCCGGTTGGTCAAGACAGAGAACTGGGGTTGAAAAATACTGCTCACTTTTCTGAAAGTGCCAGGTTTTCCAGAAATCCTGGTTGTAAAATTCCAGGAATCAGGAGAGAAAAAGCAGAAAATCCCTAAACCTCTAACTAGGATTTCTGGAAAACCTGGGAATTTTTTGAAAAGTTACAGAAATTCTACAACCCTACATATAACACTTTATATCTGTACAGTATTATGTCTATGGTTACTGCACTGCTCTCTCCTCTGGCACTCTCTTACTTTGTTTCTAAGTCACTGTGGGTAGTCTACTCTTCCTGCAGACAAGCCTCAGTGCAGAAATCTCTGTGGGTTGTCTACTCTTCCTGCAGACAAGCCTCGGTGCAGAAATCTCTGTGGGTACTTTTACGAAATTAGAATAATCAAACTTCATTGGATTATGTCAAAGTGCATTCCTGCAGGCATGCCTGTGCTGTCTGAATACTTGTATGAGTCCTTTTCTCCTCCCCTCTAGTAACAGGGATGGGCTCCAGAGCCCCCCTCAGCCTTAAACAATGGCAGCTGAAGGGAGGGGAGGTGCTAGCTGGTGGGGGATGGAGTGGGTGGAGCGGTGTGGGTCCATGGAGAGAGGGGGGGATTGGCTGTGGAAGGGAAACTGTGGAGGATTGAGAGTGTCGCTGGGGATGATGGGAGCAGAGTGAGAGGTAGAGTGGGAGAGGAGTGGGGTATTGGGTTTGTGGCGTTTGGTTAATCCCAAGCAGAGGACAGAGAACCATTGTTTGTCCAACCAGTCGTGTGTGTGTCCACCCTGTGCATACAGGAGCAGACAGTCACCAGTCAATGTCTGTCCGTCTAATTCCCCACCACTCTTTTGTCTGTTTTCTCTCTCTTTCTTTCTCTCTCTCTCTCTCTTCTTTCTCTCTCATTTTCTCTCGTTCTCTCTCTCTCTCTCTCTCTCTCTCTCTCTCTCTCTCTCTCTCTCTCTCTCTCTCTCTCTCAGGGTCAGACAGCTGGACCCCAGTAGAGAGAAGTTGCTTTAACAAAGGGATCGCTGCCTATAAGAAAGACTTCTTCATGGTCCAGAAACTGGTATGTACCAGTACATGTGCAGTACCAGTCAAAAGTTTGTACACACCTACTCATTCCAGGGTTTTTATTTTTTATATTTTCTACATTGTAGAATAATAGTGAAGACATTTAAAACAATGAAATAACAGATATAGAATGATGTAGTAACCAAAAAGTGTTTAAAAAATCTAAATATATTTTATATATGAGATTCTTCAAAGTTGCCACTGTTTGCCTTGATGACAGCTTTGCACAGCTCTTGGCATTCTCTCAACCAGCTTCATGAGGTAGTCACCTGGAATGCATTTCAATTAACAGGTGTGCCTTGTTGAAAGTTAATTGAATTTGTTTGAGCCAATCGGTTGTGTTATGACAAGGTAGGGGTGATATACAGAAGATAGCCCTATTTGGTAAAAGACCAAGTCCATATTATGGCAAGAACAGAGTTACCTCTGAGTTGGGATTTGGAGAGTGAGCTGCGTTCAGAGGATCTATGTGTTTGAGAGTGTGAGTTGGAAGCAGATACATTAGTTGAGAATACAAAATACAGATTTAAAAGCCACATGGTGGACCACTCAAATAGAGTTTTGAGACTCTATAAGCAGGAAAACACAGTACAGTATGTTAAAACATGTACTAGGCCTAGATATGAAGTGTCTGTTGATGTGTGTGTGTGTGTGTGTGTGTGTGTGTGTGTGTGTGTGTGTGTGTTTGTGTGTGTGTCTGGTGGTTCAGGTAAGCACTAAGACGGTGGCTCAGTGTGTGGAGTTCTACTACAGCTATAAGAGGCAGGTGAAGACGGGTCGGAACGGAGCTCTGATCTACGGAGACACGGACCCACCTGAGAGCAGGAACACTGAGGAGGAGCTGGACCACAAGGTGAGTTGATTGACTACCTACAAAAGGATGTTATAACACATTCACAAGTAGTACATAAGCATTTACAGATTCTATAAACAATCCATCCCTTTACCAACAGATACAACACTACATAAGCAATCTTTGTACAATAATTATTGTCTTCAATGTTCCCTCCAAATAAATTCAGTTCTGCTGAGCGCAAGCTTGAATATGATGTACAACTTCCGGCGTGTGTTTAATGTGAACACTGAGGCTGTATCCGCTTTAAGTTACAGTTCTAACAGTAGTTTACTGTGAACACTGAGGCTGTACCCGCTTTAAGTTACAGTTCTAACAGTAGTTTACTGTGAACACTGAGGCTGTACCCGCTTTAAGTTACAGTTTTAACAGTAGTTTACTGTGAACACTGAGGCTGTATCCGCTTTAAGTTACAGTTCTAACAGTAGTTTAATGTGAACACTGAGGCTGTATCCGCTTTAAGTTACATTTCTAACAGTAGTTTAATGTGAACACTGAGGCTGTACCCGCTTTAAGTTACAGTTCTAACAGTAGTTTACTGTGAACACTGAGGCTGTACCCGCTTTAAGTTACAGTTCTAACAGCAGTTTACTGTGAACACTGAGGCTGTACCCGCTTTAAGTTACAGTTCTAACAGTAGTTTACTGTGAACACTGAGGCTGTTCCCGCTTTAAGTTACAGTTCTAACAGTAGTTTACTGTGAACACTGAGGCTGTACCCGCTTTAAGTTACAGTTCTAACAGTAGTTTACTGTGAACACTGAGGCTGTTCCCGCTTTAAGTTACAGTTCTAACAGTAGTTTACTGTGAACACTGAGGCTGTACCCGCTTTAAGTTACAGTTCTAACAGCAGTTTACTGTGAACACTGAGGCTGTATCCGCTTTAAGTTACAGTTCTAACAGTAGTTTAATGTGAACACTGAGGCTGTATCCGCTTTAAGTTACAGTTTTAACAGTGGTTTACTGTGAACCCTGAGGCTGTACCCGCTTTAAGTTACAGTTCTAAACGTGGCCATGTAGGCAGGCTACTGTGGCTATTTGATCATAATGTAGGCCTACCAGTGTGGCCTACCATCAAAAACAATGGAGAAAATGTATGCCATAGCATTTTAACATGGAAATAGCTGTTCTATCATTCAGCCTACAGTAGCAGCCAGTGTGTGGTGTCAATGTAGGCCTACATTCCATGAAACACGCATGGCTTTACATTAACCACTTTATCCACTTGTCCTTCAGACTGAAAATGTTGTTGTGTTGTTTGATGCCAGAAACCACTTTACAAAATAAAATGCATCATTATTCCCATACCATTATTACAGAGAATCAGACAAATTATACTACCCTCTGCCTATTGGCTGCTAAGCTTATTCAAGCCTGTCTCAAAAATGCAACACTGTCCATTCAAGACACAAAAAAAACTATAACTGACTCACTTTTCGAAGATGGGTAGAAATGTACACGTTTTGTGCTCTTGCAGGAAGCAATCACTCCCGCATTGCTAACTACAAATGATCTATAACTGGGCTAATAATTCACTAACTACCAAAGGATATGAACAGATGTACAAATTTGCACATGTTGCTACATGTAGCTCTCTCTTTGATCTCAAAACAAGCACATCTACTGATGACCGCTCATGCTGTAAACATAGTCCAGTTTAAAGTGAATGGCACAGATCCATATATGGCAATGGTCTATTTGCATATAGGCCTACTGCAGCTCTGATTGGTTATGGCACACCGGTCTGTGTAGAGTACGGAGGCCCTGTCAATAGAATCCGACTCCGATGTGTTCTGCCTACAACAAAATCTCTTGCATAGTTAGTTTTGCATACTAAAGTATTTTATAGTTCGTTTTGTTTCGGTATGTTCCATTGAAAGTGGCTAATATTGTGTTGATTCTATCACAATTCCAACAGTAAAGGGAAACATTTATAGTGTTAACTAACGGCGAAAACTCTAGAAAGTTCAGTGAAGTTCAATATCGTGCTTCTCTAGCTTATATTTCTTCTGCACGGCAGTCCCAAGGGAACATTGCTTATCTTTCTCCCTTTCTCTCTGTCTCTCTCTCTCTCAGAGCTCTCAGAGCTCTCAGAGATTAGAATCTCGGAAGGAAGAGGAAGACAACAGGAATTGGGAGGGGTCAATTGACAGGAAGCAGCGGGGCTCCAGTCCAAGCAGGATGACACAGACGTTACAGGCCACAGAGAACGTGAGTGGGAGACTCAGGGACAGTGTGTGTCTGTGTGTTGGAACGGAGGAGACGCTGACTAGAAGATGAATGAGCATTTTCATGTATGTATGTGTTATGTTTATTCTTGTGTAATCAACACTGATGCCCCCATGCAGTAAACAACATTTGCACTTTTGAACTTGCCTTGACTGAGTTCACAGTAGGATAGTGGATAGGGAAACCAAGCTGCAGCGTTGTTAAGTCTGTTGCCCTCTAGTGGCTAAACACTGAACAGCTGACTTGGCTGGCTTCCTCTCTCCCCATGTTGCGTAATTTGACTCTGTCAGCAAACGATGACTCATAAAACTGACCCGTTCCCCATTTTCTGCAGTTAGTTGGGTGATCTGGTAGAAAGCTATGGTTTTAAAAGGTGGCCTCTTGAGCTTTGGTGAAACTTTGAGCTTTGTTATGTTTTGTATGGTCTGATGTAAAAATGTGTCAAAAACAAGCCTTATTATGTTGAGTGTATTTTGTACTAACCAGGTATGCAATGTTCAGGTTAGTTTGGCTCTAGCTGGGAGATGTGTGAGTGTGTGTGCTGACCAGAGGTGTGTGTGTGCAAAGCAGTTGGCAAGATACTACTCTGACAGTGATCAGCTGTCATGCGCAGCTTGGCAATGTGGAGGAGAAGGTGCTTTTTGTATGCATGCCTGTGTCCTTGCATCTATGATCTTTTGAATGCTTAAATAATGTTGCAAATTAAGTATTGAAATGTGTGTGCAGGCTGGAGCGGTCCTGGTGCTGAAGACACAGGACGATGTGAGGAGAGACCAGATGTCTTCCCGGGTCAGTCACCCCCCTCAGCCCCCTCCCAGCGCCCCCTCGAAACCACGGCCGCCTCCCAAGACCGGGACCATATCAGGGACCAAGGGCCCCGCCGGACCAGAGGGAGAGTTCCCTTGCAAGAAGTGTGGCCGGTAAGTGTCTGAGACATGTCTTAGATTAGAAGGTCTTAGATGGCTACTGGCAGAGCAACATGGTGCCGTCAACTGTCAAAGATGGCCCAACTCTCTATGTGGTTCTATGGCTAAAGGTACTGTATTTGGAAGCTCAGTTGGATTCTGGCTAAAGGTACTGTATTTGGAAGCTCAGTTGGTTTCTGGCTAAAGGTACTGTATTTGGAAGCTCAGTTGGTTTCTGGCTAAAGGTACTGTATTTGGAGCTCAGTTGGTTTCTGGTTAAAGGTACTGTATTTGGAGCTCAGTTGGTTTCTGGTTAAAGGTACTTGGAAGCTCAGTTGGTTTCTGGTAAAAGGTACTTGGAAGCTCAGTTGGTTTCTGGTAAAAGGTACTTGGAAGCTCAGTTGGTTTCTGGTTAAAGGTACTGCATTTGGAGCTCAGTTGGTTTCTGGTTAAAGGTACTTGGAAGCTCAGTTGGTTTCTGGTTAAAGGTACTTGGAAGCTCAGTTGGTTTCTGGTTAAAGGTACTTGGAAGCTCAGTTGGTTTCTGGCTAAAGGTACTGTATTTGGAAGCTCAGTTGGTTTCTGGTTAAAGGTACTGCATTTGGAGCTCAGTTGGTTTCTGGTTAAAGGTACTTGGAAGCTCAGTTGGTTTCTGGTTAAAGGTACTTGGAAGCTCAGTTGGTTTCTGGTTAAAGGTACTTGGAAGCTCAGTTGGTTTCTGGTTAAAGGTACTTGGAAGCTCAGTTGGTTTCTGGTTAAAGGTACTTGGAAGCTCAGTTGGTTTCTGGTTAAAGGTACTTGGAAGCTCAGTTGGTTTCTGGTTAAAGGTACTTGGAAGCTCAGTTGGTTTTTGGTTAAAGGTACTTGGAAGCTCAGTTGGTTTCTGGTTAAAGGTACTTGGAAGCTCAGTTGGTTTCTGGTTAAAGGTACTTGGAAGCTCAGTTGGTTTCTGGTTAAAGGTATTTGGAAGCTCAGTTGGTTTCTGGTTAAAGGTACTTGGAAGCTCAGTTGGTAGAACATGGAGTAAATGCTAAATGGTATATAAAAGAAACATAGTCTTGAGATCCAAGATTTGAATAAAGCTATTCCAATTGATTGATTGCAAAGTGTACAACATCTGTCAATATTTTGTAGCAAGTTGATGTTTATTACCATGAATTTTGCCCTTGAGGCAGAACTGAGCGATTTCCGCTTGATGGGCCAGCTGCAAAGTCCAAATTGGCTATATATGAAAACAAATCATGACAAAAATAGCTTTTTGGTCTTAAGCATTAGGGTTAGCAGTGTGGTTAAGTTTAGGGTAAAGGTTATGTTTAAAATCAGATTTGATGACATTGTGTCTGTGACAGTAGTGACCACTCTGCAGAGCTGCCTCCAGGGCAAGAGTCATGAATATAAATACCAACCTGCTGTTTTGCAATTCGAGGTTGTCCACTCTGAGAGTGAATCGTATGGACTGGTAGTAGTGATGTGTACTGTATATTGGAGAAGAACCCTTGATCAAAGGGTGCTGAGATATCGACAACATCTGCAGGATAACTGTCTTCTACTGGTTGGTTGGAAAATGTTGGAATCTTAGAGATGTTGTTGGTTGCAAAAACACTGATTTGAGAAGCACTCCGAGCACTGTGTGTGCGTGGGTGAGTGCGTTTGTGTGTGTGCATGCACGTGTATAACATAGTGAGAAGTGCTCCTTGGTGGTTGTTTGAGCAGGAAGGAATAAAGCAGAGTTGGCCAATTTTGATAGAAGAGCTCACCCTTAGCAACCGCAGTCCTGTTATTATCAACTGTCTCCTAGCAACTGAAACACAGCAGTGATATGGCATGCCATGCCCCCAGTCTATGCAGCTCTGCCCAGTGACTGACAGTGTACTAATTATCAACACGCCCATTATCCGGGTCCTCATTGGCCCATATACTGTAGACTACTCTGCAGTATTCTGCCTTATCATGGTGTTGCACTTCATACAATTCTAGATTCACAGTAGAAATACCACGAGAGCGGACCTTCTCTTCTGCACAAGCACTGTATGGTTTGTGAACCTAGATTATGAAGTGAGGAAAACTGATATTTCATTTACACGTGGACAAATGTTTCTGGCATCTGGACTTCATCAGTTCTCCTTCCTTCAGATTCAAGGTTCACACACAGTACAGTGATTGTGTAAAGACAAAGTCTACACTCCTCGAATTGAAGTGCGGACCTATTTTTCTACACTGAACCATAAACCAACACCATACAGTGCTTGTCCACAGATACGAAAGCTTACAATGAAGCCAACCCAGTCTTCTCTCTGAACTCTAACCTCTGTGCATCTCCTCCTCCTCCTCCTCCCCTTAGGATCTTCTACAAGGTGAAGAGCCGCAGTGCCCACATGAAGAGCCACGCGGAGCAGGAGAAGAAGGCCGCAGCTCTGAGGCAGAAGGAGGCGGAGGAGAGGGCAGCGGCCCAGGCGGCGGCAGAGGCTGCAGCGTTACTGGCTGCGCGGCAGAACGGGGAACGGGAGGGGAACACAGCTGGAGGAGACAGCACAAACGATGACTCATCTGAGGAAGATGATGATGAAGAGGAAGATGAGGACTGGCACTAAGACCATAGAGAGAAAACGAGCCCACCCCACCTGTCTTTGCCATTATGGCAAGTGCACGCTCAATCTATCTGGCTAAGACAGACAGACAGACCTCTCCACTGGCAGGGTGAGGGGTAACAAACAGAACAGAGCAGAACTCTGAGGCCTCAGAACCCTAGCGCCCTCGAGTGTTCAGCTACGGCTCCTAGTGCTCAAGGGACATTTTACGCCCTCTTGTTACGCCCTCTTGTTACGCCCTCTTGTTACGCCCTCTTGTTACGCCTGCTTTAGCAGCATTTCTCTCTGGAAACAAACTGTCTTTATAAACAAACTGCTTTTGTATTGTTTCATGGAACAGGATCTCCTATCTTGACACTTTCAGGGACAAGTTCTCTCACACGTTTTCTCCCTCTTCCCTTTAACCTGCTTGTGAAGTGTTCAGGGGTTAACTCTCTCTCAGGCACACAGTAGGGTAGGAAAGAAAGCCATGCCATCTCTCTCTAACACCAATACTTTCCTTTCTCCTGTCTGCCATCCACCCCTGGCTTCTTCCTCTTCCTGCCAGCACTTTCAGCCAATCACAACACACAGACTCATCAGGTGGGAACTATATAGCCACGCCCCCATCGCAGTCTTTAACAACTAGAATAGTTTGTGATGCCTGGCAATGCAAGACTACATGAGCCACAATGCAACCCAGCTTGGCCACTGCTTTCTCTACTCTCTGCTCCCCAGTTTGATATGTTATTATGAATAGAAGGACACCATATGAGTGATTGGGGCCATGCAATATTGAAGTTGAAAGGACTTCCAGGTCATGAAAAGCCCAGATAGACTGATGTGGTGGTAACACCAAAGATGGTGGATAAATGAAGATTTCCCACTCAGGCCGTTTACCATTGAAAAAAATGGTCAGTTCCAGTCTGCTTAAGGGGGTGGCTCTCCCATAGGCACCAATGCTTTAGTAGCTGGGTCTGATCCGCTTAGTTCATTGACTGTACATGAACCAGAAAAGGTGGGATGTCTCACTTCTTCCATCTCTCGTAACACTGCCTGTGTGGAGGCTTACCTACATGTGAAGGAAGGAACAGTTTAGAGAACAGAACACACATCGTTGTGTGACTTTCAGCTTTTTTCCTGTTTGGGACTTTTTCACACACTCAAGGCTGCCAAAAGCTTGCACAGATGCGTCGGTCCTCAGTTCACCAAACTGGTTTCGTCTTAGTTTCAAGTGCTGTTCTTTTGGGTTTTAGTTTTGTGAATCCTTACCCTGATCACTTTTTTATAGTCATCATGTGGTGTTTCTCCTCACTGTCGATGCCTTGGATGTTTTTAACGCTTTTTATCTTTGGATGAACGACAATCAATTTTACAAAGGTTCTTTTTATATTCAACGAGTTACTGTTGCTTTTCTGCTTATTATATCAAATTGTTAATGTTGTTTTTTGTTAATAATATTGTTATTAATAATGTCACTGTTGTCTCTTGTATTATTGTGATTTTGGATTGTTTTTGCGGCAGGTTGCTTTGGAGATCTCTTTCTCATTTGACTGTAGTTTAGGGTTATTTAAGACATTGCTTTCGCTGTCTGTTTTGAACTGTGAGGTTTTAGAATTACATCTAAAGACAGTCTGAGTAGAGAAGAGATGTGAAACAGAATTGTAAACGTGCAGTAGATAGAACAACCACATGATCCCTGATGACACCCTTCTTCCTTGTATCCAGATTAAAACGGTTTAGGTAAACTAAGGGTAGGGGTTAGGGTCAGGGTTAGGGTTGGGTTTAAAGCTAGGGTTTAGGGTATGGACATCCCAAAGATTCCGGGATAGCACTAACCACATCATTACGGCAGGAGGAAAGAGGGAGGAAAACATGATGATGATGTTGACTGTTGACTGTTGAATGATGTTGACTGTTGAATGATGTTGACTGTTGACTGTTGAATGATGTTGACTGTTGAATGATGTTGACTTGAATGGGTATGTCCGCTCTATTTATTCTATGCCTATAGTCTGGACTCTTAGAAAAGGATGTCTCTATCTATCTGACTATCTTATTGTCGACATATCTCGTTCTGCCAAGCTCCATATCTCTATCGCCTCTGCCAAGCGCCAGACCAGACTCTATCTGTCGCCAAGGCAACAAACGAGCAGGCTGAAGATTCTTCTCCTTAAGCAGTCATCCACAGTGGGGAGCAGAGAGGAACGGCTCCTATTACTGGGCCCAGTTAAACCTACCTGGGTACTATGCACTGTGTGTGTGTCAGAGGAGGCTGGCGGGGAGGGCTATAGGAGGACGGGCTCATTGTAATGGAATACATGGAACAGTATCAAACATTTACATTTGAGTCATTTAGCAGACACTTTTATCCAGAGCGACTTACAGGAGCAATTAGGGTTAAGTGCCTTGCTCAAGGACACATCGACATATTTTTCACCTAGTCAGCTCGGGAATTCCAACCAACAACCTTTCGGTTACCGGCTCAATGCTCTTATCTCCTGGGCTACCTGCCACCACCAGAAACAACGTGTTTGACTCCATTCCACTGATTCCATTCCAGACATTACAAACAGCCCATACTTCTATAGCTCCTCCCACCAGCCTCTTTGGTGTGTGTGTGTTTGAGTGTGTGATGTGTATGCATTCTGGAGCGTTTGTGAGTGTGTGGAATGCCACTTGCAAGTTTGCTTTTTCTAGTCAAATATCACTCTAAAATATAATTTAGCCAGTTGAGGTTTTATCCTGACTGTTCTCTTTTGTTATCTCAATTTATCTCTCCTTACCCTTTTTTTATTATTATTTTTCTCCCAACAAGATTGTCATGGGCAATTGTTTGTTTTGAAATGTTATTTTAATACTGTAAAACAGAATTAAGGAGGAAATTGAGGGAGGGCATGCCACGAATGCCAAGAAGCTGGAAGCCTTATTCACTTTCATTCAATTAGTTAAGGGAATAAAACACTTTACATTTTATTTACATTAAGAATATCTATGAATTAAACTCTATGAATGCATACTTTGTATGCTATTTTCTTATGGGGTTCATTTCACACTAATGATGTAAAATGGAATGGAATCTCAAGTGCTTTTTACTACAATATAACTTATTTGGTTAAATTAGATTTTTACTGCCTGTGTGTTTTTGTAATAAAAAATGGGGAAAGCACTGTTTATTAAAATGTTACAATACTCATGAAATAAGTGTTTTGGTCCTTTACAAAACGTGCTAGTATCTATAAGCTGACATGTTATTGGTCCAGGTTATTAGACCAAGTCCATGTAGTCACTGTTTCATTCAATGTGTGTCTGGCTACAGGGTAAAGTGTTCTCTAGGTGCAGATCTAGGATCAGCTTCCCCTCCGTCAATCTTAACCCCAACCATTAGTGGGGGAAATGCTAAACTGACCCAAGATCAGCATTTAGGGGCAACTTCACCCTACACCGTGTCTGCAGCTGTTATTTTACTAAGATCCACTACAGGGCAGTATTGTAGTAGGAATCTTACATGCCTTTACATGTCCCAAGCATAAGAGGGCATTATTGTTTCAAATTCTATGTTCATTTGACTTTTCTTGTCTTTTTTTCTGGCCTATATAAATAGCTTTATTCCAGATTGAGCTAAAATAATGTTATACTGTGTACAATACTGGATTTACTCTTTGTAATGTAAGAGTAATTAAGTAAGTTAGACATATGCTGCTTCTCATATCAAACTGTGTCATGTGACCGTGTCGTGAGTCACTGGTCGGGTGTGGCTGTTTTGGTGGAACATCCAAACTGGTGGTTGGATGTTGGTGTGGATGGAGCTTGGTGTGGCTGTTTTGGTGGAACATCCAAACTGGTGGTTGGATGTTGGTGTGGATGGAGCCTGGTGTGGCTGTTTTGGTGGAACATCCAAACTGGTGGTTGGATGTTGGTGTGGATGGAGCCTGGTGTGGCTGTTTTGGTGGAACATCCAAACTGGTGGTTGGATGTTGGTGTGGATGGAGCTTGCTGTGGCTGTTTTGGTGGAACATCCAAACTGGTGGTTGGATGTTGGTTTGGATGGAGCCTGGTGTGGCTGTTTGGTAGTATGTTTTTGGATTTCTTTATTCAATTTTAGCATGTTTTTCTGCACGTGTTCCTCTTAAATCTTTGTTCGGCTCTTTTGTTTGTCCTTTCACTCTGACATTTTCTCTCTCCCCCTTCTGTTGTTTCTCTCTACAGTGAACGTGTTGGACTAGCTTGATCAGTAGTGCTGGACAGAGCTGCAACAGGCTACTAGACCAGAGTTGGATCAGGATGACAGACAATATTCACAGTCAAAACAAGAACAGTATGAGGCTCAGATGTCTCCTCCATAGAAATGGAATGAATAGAACAGACTTCCCCATTCTATTTCTATGTGTATTGAAAGAGTTTAGGAATGCAGGGAAGAAGGGAGGAAAGACGGGTTAGGAGAAGTGGGGTTTGAACTGAAGAGGATTCTTCAACATGAAACGTTGCTTTATCTTGTAAGCTGTGACAGCATCTATGAACAAACAGAGATCAGAGCCATGTGTAGCTCAGCCTTTAACACCATAGGGCCCTCCAAGTTCATCACTAAGCTCAGGGCCCTCCAAGTTCATCACTAAGCTCAAGGCCCTCCAATTTCATCACTAAGCTCAAGGCCCTCCAAGTTCATCACTAAGCTCAGGGCCCTCCAAGTTCATCACTAAGCTCAGGGCCCTCCAAGTTCATCACTAAGCTCAGGGCCCTCCAGGTTCATCACTAAGCTCAGGGCCCTCCAAGTTCATCACTAAGCTCAAGGCCCTCCAGGTTCATCACTAAGCTCAGGGCCCTCCAGGTTCATCACTAAGCTCAGGGCCCTGGGTCTGAACCCCTCCCTGTGCACTGGGTCCTGGACTTCCTGATGGCCCGACCCCAAGTTGTGAAGGTAGTGCTCAGCCCCCTCCTGTACTCCCTGTTCATCCATGACTGCGTGGCCACAAAGTCTCCAACTCAATCATCAAGTTTGCTGATGACACAACAGTGCTAGGCCTAATTACCAACAACAACAAGACAGCCTAAAGGGAGGAGGTGAGAGCCCTGGCAGAGTGGTGCCAGGAAAATAACCTCAACGTCAACTAAATGAAGGACATGATCGTGGACTACAGGAGACAGCAGAGAGAGCATGCCCCATCCACATCGACGGGCCGCATTGGAGAGGGTCAAAAGCTTCAAGTTCCAAGGCGTGCACATCACTGACGACCTGAAATGGTCCACCTACTCGAGACTCCGACATTGCTCGTTCTGATATTTCTTAATTTCTTTCTTTTTACTTTTTGGATTATGTGATTACTAGGTATTATTGCTGTTGGAGCTAGAAACACAAGCATTTCACTGCAGCTGCAATAACATCTGTAAATCTGTGTACACGGCCAATAAAAAATTTGATTTGATTTGTTAACATTCATTTATTGAGTAGTGTAATGGCACCCTATTCTCTATTGCACTGTAATGGCACCCTATTCACTGTAATGGCACCCTATTCTCTATTGCACTGTAATGGCACCCTATTCACTGTAATTGCACCCTATTCTCTATTGCACTGTAATGACACCCTATTCTCTATTGCACTGTAATGGCACCCTATTGCACTGTAATGGCACCCTATTCTCTATTGCACTGTAATGGCACCCTATTCTCTATTGCACTGTAATGGCATGCTATTCTCTATTGCACTGTAATGGCACCCTATTCCACTGTAATGGCACCCTATTGCACTGTAATGGCACCCTATTCTCTATTGCACTGTAATGGCACCCTATTGGACTGTAATGGCACCCGATTCCCTATTGCACTGTAATGGCACCCTATTCTCTATTGCACTGTAATGGCACCCTATTGTCTATTGCACTGTAATGGCACCCTATTGTCTATTGCACTGTAATGGCACCCTATTCTCTATTGCTCTGTAATGGCACCCTATTCTCTATTGCACTGTAATGGCACCCTATTCTCTATTGCACTGTAATGGGACCCTATTCTCTATTGCACTGTAATGGGACTTTCCAGGTGAAGAAAAAATAAAGCAGTTATTGATGAAGTCAAACAAAATCATGTTTAAGTTGCAAAAGCGAGACACCTTCAGCACAGAGTCTCTGAGCCCTTATATCCTTATCACATATGTTCTGGAAATACGTCACAAAAGACATAACACAAGGCAGTGGACCACACAGTCTCACAGAATACAATAATAACCAGTGTGTCCTCGGAATTGGCACCATCAGGCTGGCGCCAATACTATCAGCAGATAGGAGCACTGTCCATAACATTCAAGTCTAGTGAACATCGACCTTGCACAAACAGAATCTTGTGTATTACAGAAAGGAAAACTATAAAACCTGTTAATCACTTTACTGAATGGGACTTTTATATTTAATTTGCCATTACACACTATATAGGGAACAGAGACCTATTTGGGACTGAATGTGAGTCACAAATAATTCTCTCTGACTCTCCCAGTCCAGTGGCCTCTATGTGCCAGTTGGGACGCAGCTAGAGAGACTCATTTGTAACTGGCTGTTGATGGTGATGGTATTCTGGTTCATTTATCAGAGAGAGGAGATCAACCCCACTACAATCCGTCTCCAAAACCCCTAGGAACAGCCAGCATGTGGTGTGGAGAGAGGGGTCGGCCATGTAACCCAGTCCAAGTGTGGGTGTGTGTGTGTTTGAGAGAACTGAATCCTGGGATCAACTCACCATGGCAGCACAGATGTAGCTATTACAGACGGCTGTACTGCAGCACTAACTGACCTTACCTAGTGCAGCACTAACTGACCTTACCTAGTGCCGCACTAACTGACCTTTTCTAGTGCAGCACTAACTGACCTTACCTTGTACAGCACTAACTGACCTTTTCTAGTGCAACACTAACTGACCTTTTCTAGTGCAGCACTAACTGACCTTACCTAGTGCAGCACTAACTGACCTTACCTTGTACAGCACTAACTGACCTTTTCTAGTGCAGCACTAACTGACCTTACCAAGTGCAGCACTAACTGACCTTTTCTAGTGCAGCACTAACTGACCTTACCTAGTGCAGCACTAACTGACCTTTTCTAGTGCAGCACTAACTGACCTTACCAAGTGCAGCACTAACTGACCTTGCCTAGTGCAGCACTAACTGACCTTACCAAGTGCAGCACTAACTGACCTTACCTTGTGCAGCACTAATTGACCTTTTCTAGTGCAGCACTAACTGACCTTTTCTAGTGCAGCACTAACTGACCTTTTCTAGTGCAGCACTAACTGACCTTACCTAGTGCAGCACTAACTGACCTTACCCCCCCCCCCCCCACACACACACACACACACACACACACACACGCACACACACACACACACACACACACACACACACACACACACACACACACACACACACACACACACACACACCACACACACACACACACACACACAGACACAAACAAAAACACAGAGCAGTTTGAGTCTTACCTCACTGTGTACAACAGTTTCAGTCTTACCTCACCGTGTAAAACAGTTTCAGTCTTACCTCACTGTGTACAACAGTTTCATTCTATAGAACAGGAACAGTTACAGCTGCATAGCTCCCACCACAGAACTAGAACGTCATCTGTATGATCATTAAAGGGATAGTGTGAGATTTTGGCGTACTTGCTGCTCCTGTAGACTTCCAGTCATTGCACTAACGCTAGTTATCAATGGTTTCAGACACTGCATTTAACTTCCTTCAAACTGCACACAGAGACATAAAAATGGTATCCATGAGTTCATCTGACTCTGGGTAAGTAGAAAAAAAGGGTTAAGGTTCTTTGGGGTACCCATTTGAGGTTGTTTGGGGTTCTTTTGGGAACTTTGGGGTTCTTTTAGGTACTTTAGGGTTCTTTTGGGTACTCTGGGGTACTTTTGGGGTCTTTTGTGTACCTGTTTGGGTTATTTGGTTTGTTTGGGGTAGTTTGGGATGATTAGTAGGACCCGGAAAAAAGGACTTCTTTGCCAAAATCTTACCCTATCCCTTTAATGACTATTGTTTCAATAGAGGGACACACTTAGTCCTCTACTTATTCTGTCTATATTATGTCCTGGACCATTGCTTCCTCATTGAGGGAAGAGATTTTGACTCACATCATAAAATAATATTTCCACCATCATCTACAGCCCTAAATAGAAATATCTACTGGGACTCATCTAACAGATGGGCCGGTCCCAAACCTCAGTAAAGTGGTCAGAGCCTGGGCTTATTGGATCTGAGGGACTGTACGTGTCACTAAAATGGAACCAAGACTCCAGTGGACCACTTGGTCCCCTACCCAGGGCCTTGTTGATCTCCTTCTATCTGAATGTCAGTACTACCCAGGGTCTTGTTTATCTCCTCCTATCTGATGTGAACAAGGTCCTGGGTAGTACAGACAGTCAGATAGGAGGAGATAAACAGGACCAATCAAAAAGAACGCAGTTGGAGTCATGCTCAGGTGGGTCTGCTTCACATCAATGACTCCTCTGTCTCTCTCTCTCACTATCTCTCCACCCTCTCTCTCTCTCCAGCCCCTCTTTCTCTCTGCTTAGGACACCCTCGCTACTCATGCTGAAGAGAAAGAGAGCAATGAACTTACTACCCCTTAAAACTGTGATCAGGGTTAATGTCGTAATGACGCAATGATGAAAGAGGAGGTTCAAATGGGACCCAGAGTTCCATTGCTACCCTGAGGGCCAAGACAGATTCCCAGCCCGACCCAGTCCTTACCCCCTGTCTGTACCCACCGACCCCAACCCTGGACCGGCCCTGACTATCCCACCCCCCCGATCCTCCCACTCCTCTACAACTGTTCTGCCTGCGGCTATGGAACCCTGACCTGTTCACCGGACTTGCTTGTTGCACCCTCGACAACTACTATGATTATTATTATTTGACCATGCTGGTCATTTATGAACATTTTAACATTTTAACATCTTGACCATGTTCTGTTATAATATCCACCCTGCACAGCCAGAAGAGGACTGGCCACCCCTCATAGCCTGGTTCCTCTCTAGGTTTCTTCCTAGGTTTTTGGCCTTTCTAGGGAGTTTTTCCTAGGGAGTTTTTCCTAGCCACCGTGCTTCTTTCACATGCTTTGCTTGCTGTTTGGGGTTTTAGGCTGGGTTTCTGTACAGCACTTTGAGATATCAGCTGATGTACGAAGGGCTATATAAAAATAAATTTGATTTGATTTGATTTGATTATGGCTCAGTTCGGCACAGGTGGCCGGCCTGGCAGGCACACTAACGTTTCCAATTGATGAGAGTAGCAGAGAGACTCAAGACCATGGCTCCCTGCAACTGTCAAGGCCAGGAGCCAAAATCCTCCCTCCCTCCTCTCCTCCACCTTCTCCTCTGCTTTCCTATACCACAGTTGACTATGTTCCTCTCTCCCTATTGGCCCTATGAGGCAGAAAGACCAACACTTGATCAAAGAAGATTCTATGAGCTTTTTGTACAGGGGTTATGGATGGGCGTCTGTAGGAATTAATATGATGTATGTGTCTACTGTATCTCATAGGAACCAGCTGTTTATCATGTTATTGCCTGCTGTGTGTCTGTTTTGTGATGAGAGTTGACAGTGGGGACAGCGGGGGCCAGTGGAGGACACACAGGGATAAGTGTTGATTTGTCTCTGGGCCCCTGGTGTAAACAGTTGGCCCCTGGTCTACTGTAGTATACACAGTCCAGTCCAGGCAGGGAATCACATCATAGATTAGCTAGTGAAGCCGTCCAACAGCAGCTCACCAGTTCCCTTTGGTTTCTGTTCCAACACCAATACCAGGCCTTTCCTCTGCTCTTCATCTTCTGGTTGGAGGTGGCCATGTTTCTGAGAGGGAGCTATCACTGAGTTTCCTCTCCGCCTTTACTACAGAGATAAGCAACTATACACATTACACACACGCACAAATGGACGCAAGCATGCACACGAGCACACACACACACACACACACACACACACACACACACACACACACACACACACACACACACACGTGAAAATGGCTAGCTAGCTAGCGGGGTGCGCGCTAATAGCGTTTCAATCGGTGACGTCACTTGCTCTGAGACCTTGAAGTAGTTGTTCACCTTGCTCTGCAAGGGCCGCGGCTTTTGTGGAGCGATGGGTAACGATGCTTCGTGGGAGGCAGTTGTTGATGTGTGCAGAGGGTCCCTGGTTCGAGCCCAGGTTGGGGCGAGGAGAGGGACGGAAGCTATACTGTTACACATACATACATGTGAACACACACACACACGTTCTTCCTTTAGCACTGGTGTGACTGAACAGTAAATGTGGAAGTCAACCCTATAGAGTCATTGGGTTTTATAATGTCTATGTAATCTCAGTCTACTGTAGCACCTCGAAGACATCAGGAAACAGATGGCTAGCTGATCACATATTATGGGCCTCAATGCCCCTCAATACATCTGTCTCTTATCACGTCGCTGCCTTTCCTGTTGTTGCTATTTACAGTAACCCTGTCAGCTCTCATGTGTTTGCTGTGTTTTAATGCCCTGTGATGACATGTACACCTAACCGTTAAAAAAATAATACAATGAAGAATAACGTGAGCTAAAATGATAATTGTATCATCTTAAATCATTACTCAATATTTGGACGGAAGCAAATCACCTTGCATGATGTCATATCCTATACATATGCCTGAGGGTGGCAGGTAGCCTAGTGGTTAGAGCGTTGGGCCAGTAACCGCAAGGTTGCTAGATTGAATCCCTGAGCTGACAAGGTAAAAATCTGTCGTGAGGTAGTTAACCCACTGTTCCCTGAGCGATGTGGATGTTGATTATGGCAGCCCCCTGCACCTCTCTATTTCAGAGGGATTGGGTTAAATGCAGAAGACACATTTCAGTTGAAGGCATTCAGATGTACAACTGACTAGGTATCCCCCTTAACCTATATATAACCTAAGTCTGCATGCAAACAAAGTGAATAACTTAGAAGAGTGTACTGTAGACATTTAATACATCACAGGCCTAAGGACCTATTTATTGAAACATAGCAACTTGTTTTAAGTGGTATTCTTCCTGGCATGCACAGTGCACACATGAGAAACCATGTTTGAGTTACTCTTTATTTCATTTTAGCAACATAACCATCAAAAGCTAGCTAGCAACCTACCAGTTAGCTAGCTAGTAGCCTACCAGTTAGCTAGCTAGTAGCCTACCAGTTAGGTAGCTAGCATCCTACCAGTTAACTAGCTAGTAGCCTATCAGTTAGCTAGCTAGCAGTCTGCTAGTTAGCTAGATAGCAGCCTACCAGTTAGCTAGATAGCTTAATAGTCCATTCCAGTCTACAGTATAGTTAGCTAGTTTTTAATTCAACTCACAGATAGAACAATGAGCCAGATATTTCACCGAATGTATAAATGTGAAGAATTCGGTTGGCGTTTCCACTCAATACCAAATATGGTGATGAGAGGAAGCCCAGTGGGAGAAGATGTAAGAAGATGGACTTTGGCCGACATTCTGCACATTTTCTCATCGATGAAACGTTGATCTCAATACAGTTTCCTGTTTCCAAAACTAGAATATGTTATGGACAGAGTGGACTAAGCTTTGTAGACTTTACTCTTTGCCAAAGTGTCAAAAAATGTTGTACTTTAGAAGGAGTGCAAGGCCAATTGAGTTATTGCACACACACACTTCACAGAGTAGGCGTTCCCTAACTAAAATATGCAAATACATGCTAGAACGCGCCAGCTAGTGCTTGGCTCTGCCCATCTCCTTGCTTGATCTGCCCACTATGATTAATTTGCTCCCATTGGAAACGACATGCTGTGGTCTATCTTGGGGTTAGTTATATAAATCTTTGACCAGGTTTCAGCTTCATCTTTCAGCCCAGCATCCCAAGACCACACCTCAGTGATGTCAACATTCTGTTGTGGTTGTGCTTTCTGGCCTGGGGAACCAGGGAAAGGAAGGCCTATCATCACACAATGGCCCCAGTGTCAGGGCTACCAGACTGGGATGGAATACTTGGTACTTTAGTTTAAGGGTTTGTAATAAACCATTTATAAGGCATTTATAGCAAAACAGTAACAAAAAGGTTTTTAACTGGGATAAAACACACAACTACCATTGGACAAAGGAGCTAATTGCCATATTTAAGGAAGCTGATCTTCAACACATATTTAGAAACAAGTTATGACGCAATGTCAATATGATCAAACACAAGTTAACTCTAAGCTACAAAGAAAAATGGTCAACTGACATATGGCTAAAACCAAAACTCAGAATTTACAACCAGATCAAAAACAGCTAAGATCCAGAACCTTATGACACCTCTCACCTAACCAGAAACCAAAGATCCTTGTGTGCCCAGATGAGAACTGGGATACTGTCTCTGGCAATTGAATGCAATCAATGCAATAGATGAAGAAAAGCGACTATGTCTGTGATTTAGGGGAGGTCGAGAATGAACTGCATTGCACTTTATATGATGATTTGAGAGCTATACTGTTTGATAAAATGTTTCAAAGAAAATAGGAACTATTCTGGATTAGAGATGAATAAAAATTTGAATGGATATTTAGGAAATAAGTATTTCTGTCACGCCCTGATCTGTTTCACCTGCCTTGGTGATTGTCTCCACCCACCTCCAGGTGTCTCCTGTTTTCCCCATTAGTCCCCAGTGTATTTATCCCTGTGTTTCCTGTCTCTCTGGTCCAGTTCATCTTGTTTTGCCATGTCAACCAGCGTTTCTCCAAGCTTCTATTTTTCCCAGTCTCTGTTTTTTCCTAACCCTCCTGGTTTTGACCCTTGCCTGTCCTGACGCCAAATCCACCTGCCTGACCACACTGCCTGTTCTGACCTCGAGCCTGCCTATCCCTGGTACTGTTTGGACCTGTTCACTGAACCCCTGCCTATCCTGACCTCGAGCCTGCCTATCCCCTGGTACTGTTTGGACTCTGACCTGTTCACTGAACCCCTACCTATCCTGACCTCGAGCCTGCCTATCCCCTGGTACTGTTTGGACTCAGACCTGGTTTATGAACTCTCGCCTGTCCCCGACCTGCCTTTTGCCTACCCCTTTTTGGTGAAATAAATATCGGAGCTCAACCATCTGCCTCCTGTGTCTGCATTTGGGTCTCGCCTTGTGTCCTTATAATTTCTGGTTGCAAATCTCCATAGCAGATGCAACAAGATAAGTTGTATACTTGAAATGTTTTTGTTTTGTTTTCTCAATTGTTTTGAACGTATGTTTATATAGATGTATGTGTGCGTTTATTGACGTTATTCTTGTATTTTGCTACAGCAAATACATTGTCTTATAAGCCCATGTGGGCTGGGCATCCTGAAGATGCATGACACTGTAATAAATCAATCAATCTTGTGTGTTCACCCTTTATTCATCATTACTTCCAGATTTATAAACCATTTACCAATCATTAGTATTAGTAAGTATTTTTGCAGTCCCTAATCTAGAGTAAGCACTATTTATATGGGAATGCCATTGGTAGACATTCCTGCAGCACCTGGTCAAAGAATAATCACACAACACAGGGTGTTTAATAAACTATGTACATGTGACTAACTAGCTTACTAACATTTACAGATGTGGGACTAATGATTAATAAATGGTGAGCAAATGGTTTGTAAATGCCTTATAAATGGTGTATTATGAACCGTTAAAATAAAGTGCTACCAAAAACTGTTGAGGGGAGTGGAGGACCAAAGTGCTGGAGGCGGTTAGTAGGAGGACGATAATGAGTTTGAGGTTAAGTAGATAATGAGCGAAAGAGGTGGAACAGGTGTCAATTAGACAATCATTCAAGTTGAATACAAAGTGTCAAGTCTCTCCTGACACTTGTTGTGAAAAGGATAGCTAACATAATTCCTGAGAATAAGAATAGCCTCCATTTTCTTGTGTAGTTTTCTACTCAGTCACAGTGGCCTGTTGCTTTTCGACATCTGTGGCTTTGTAACCTCGGTCACCCTAACTTCACAATATAATGCAGTACTGTTACATTCACCAGAACTAATGTCAACAGGCGGGAAAAGCAGGGCACAACCAAAATCCCATTCTAGCACGCCAGCCCAGTTCAGTTCACAGTTGCAGCTCCAGATATTATTGTACTGAATTCTTCAGTGGTCTGAAAACGTTCCCACATACTGCAGAACCACCACAGGATCCCCTCTACAGCTACACAGCTTGAGAAAGCATTTTCTCTGCTCTCTCTCTTTCCTTCCCTCTTTTTTTTAATCTGGAGAGAAAATCAAGACTGAGTTTATTTGTGTTTTGGAGGGGGGAGACGGTTGCCATGGAGACGCACCGAGGTTCTCAGACTTGGTGCATTCCAGTTTTATTTTCGAACCATCTTACTTTTTATACCATACAGACAGAGAGAGAGCAAGCGAGAGAGAGATAGAGAGAGATAGAGAGAGAGAGATAGAGAAAGACAGTCTTAAATTAAATCCCCATGTCCCCCTTTGAGAGGTTGGAGAGGAAGTTAGTTGTCTTTGTCTCTATTCTCCAATGGCCTTCATGAGTCTTATATTTTTGATCTTAGTAAAGTTGGTTTTGATTCAGATTGAGGGACGTTGTTGTATGTGTCGAACTGCTTTGCTTTATCTTGGCCAGGTCGCAGTTGCAAATGAGAACTTGTTCTCAACTAGCCTACCTGGTTAAATAAAGGTGAACTATATATATTTTTAAATAAATGTCTGAGCTATCAGATTATAGAGCACGACGTTACAGAGATCAGATTAGATTGTTTGAAGCTCTGTTATACAGGACACTAATGGAACTGGATCCCAAATGACTTGAAATCCATCCCGACCTCTCATTGAGATGATATGACTTGAAATCCATCCCGACCTCTCATTGAGATGATATGACTTGAAATCCATCCCGACCTCTCATTGAGATGATATGACTTGAAATCCATCCCGACCTCTCATTGAGATGATATGATTTGAAATCCATCCCGACCTCTCATTGAGATCATATGTGATTAGCACTTTATAATGGGTTGCCATGTTAGGCACAAGACTGGAGCACAGCAGGACAGGTAGTGATAGGGTTGGGGTTGCCAGATATGTGGTTTTAAAATCCCCGCCAAAAGAAACCCTATTTGATTGGTCAAGACAGGATTGTATCAGAGGAAACCACAGTAACAACCGTCCTGGTTCCTTCCAACAGAGAAGAATGTTGTTTGGTTAAAAGTACTCTCCCCTTGAACGAGTTTAAAGGAAACTCGTTCTGTGGGACAATAGTAGTTCAAATGAGTTTATTATCCGAGGATCTTTGTAACCTCACTGTTATAGAAGTGTTCAGCACTGTGGTGGTTTATTCATGAACAATAATCATCTGAGCTCCACATGATTTTTGATATTTAATTGACTGCAGATTTGTTTTTGCATCAAACCTGAACATCACGTACAGTATATTTTAGCAGGGAAGGAACAAACGACATGCCATTAGCAATCAATTCATTTCTAGGCCTGCCCGGGTTTGTCAAATTCTCCTCTATTTGCTTTTCTCTCTCAATCATACCCATAAATGCACCTCCGGAACCTTATGGATGGAATCTGTTCAGTGTCCCACCAGTTAGCACTGCAATGAGGAGATGTTCTAGAACTCACAGGAGGCTTCTGGAACTGCCAGAACCACATCAGAGAGAGTGATTCAAACATTTCTGAAAACGAGATGACGAGGATATCTTCATGCAGTTAGAATGGAAAACAGCACATAGGGGAAAGTACAGAGAGGGGAAATACTGTAACCACCAACCGTCACTGGCCAGGGGTGAACCCCGCCATGGTGCTCTGCTCTGTGGAGTATCAGCCTGCTAGCTACGCCTAACTACTTAACATCTGAAAGCCTAATGGCAGAGTAAATACTCTCTCTCAGATTGGTCTCTATGATGAAGCAGTGAGTTACCGTGTTTAACTAATGTGTGTTTTTCATTACTGTATCTATCCTGGTGTGTATGGTTCTCATAATCGCAGACCCGGATGTGTCCCAAATGTCACCCTGTGCCCTATGTACTGTAGTGCACTACTTTAAGCCAAGCCCCATAGGGCTCTGGTCAAAATTTGTGCATTATGTAGGGAATAGGGCGCTATTTGGGACGTAGCCCCGTACTCTGTAGCCTACTTCTGTACTGAATTACTGGTGCTTTCCGGAGTTCTGTCATACATAATGGGCCGGTTTTATGAAAGACATCGTAAACAGCAGACCACAAATGCAACCACCAGAGTTCTATCAACATTGGTGAGAGAGAGAAATCAGCAAACAAAATACTCCCTGTCAGATTTCTAATCACTGCAGACTCCAACTAGGAGGAGTCACCTTTCACGAGACTCTAAAGCTCCTTGAGACCAACATCAGAGATCAACATCAGAGACCAACATCAGAGCCCAACATCAGAGATCAACATCAGAGATCAACATCAGAGATCAACATCAAAGATCAACATCAGAGATCAACATCAGAGACCAACATCAGAGATCAACATCAGAGACCAACATCAGAGCCCAACATCAGAGATCAACATCAGAGACCAACATCAGAGATCAACATCAGAGACCAACATCAGAGCCCAACATCAGAGCCCAACATCAGAGATCAACATCAGAGACCAACATCAGAGACCAACATCAGAGACCAACATCAGAGCCCAACATCAGAGATCAACATCAGAGACCAACATCAGAGATCAACATCAGAGACCAACATCAGAGCCCAACATCAGAGATCAACATCAGAGATCAACATCAGAGACCAACATCAGAGATCAACATCAGAGACCAACATCAGAGATCAACATCAGAGACCAACATCAGAGCCCAACATCAGAGATCAACATCAGAGATCAACATCAGAGACCAACATCAGAGATCAACATCAGAGACCAACATCAGAGACCAACATCAGAGACCAACATCAAAGACCAACATCAGAGATCAACATCAGAGACCAACATCAGAGACCAACATCAGAGATCAACATCAGAGACCAAATCAGCTCTTTATTATAGAACCTTTATTGAACCTTTTATCCAGCTTATCTCACAAGGGAGACCTGGACAAGAGGGCAGTTCAGTAAAAATAACTCTGTTATTGATCTTTTATTTCAAAATTCCGTGGGGCCAAGAGAACACTTTGCCATTTTAAAGCGAATTTCCTGCAGTTCTACCCATTTGTTTTCCACGGGATGGAGAGAATGTGGTTTTAAAGCAAATTTCCTGCAATTCCAGCCTGGTCTCATAAGGAGCTGAGGGAACTCAGGATGAAGGCCTTTCTTAACATGAACTCCTCATGCCATTTCACTAGCTAGAGGAGAATGGTTAATGGGAGAAACAGTGGCCACAGCTGTTTCAGTACAAAAGACTAAGGGCTGGATTAAATCCGTATTGCAGAAGTATCGCGGAGGATCCACACTATAGCTCAATTGAAATATAAAGGCAATGTTCCCGCGTTCGCGGATACTACATTCAGGGTAAACACTGCTTATGTCGGCTCAATCGGAAATTACCTTTACATTTTAACGTGGATCTTCCGCGAGACTTCCGCGATGTGGAATGAATCCAGCCCTAAGACGATGCATCCTGTGTTTCAAGCTTCCCTCTGGTCTGTTACTCCACCAGAACCTCTGTCTGTCGCATCAAAGCCAACGGATGTTCCCATAATATGAACAACTTCCACAATCCCTGGACAGGAATCAATACGAAGTCAATCCTATCCAGGTGGACTATCATAGCCCAATAATAATTCCCCTAAATGAATCCTACATTAGACTATGTTAATAGTCTATTAGTGGAACTACTGTACAGGGCCAGGGTTGGTAGCTTGTTCCCTTGCATGACTTATGAGTGAAAAAAAATGCGGAGACATGCAATTTCCTGCAGTTTGTGAAGTATGGGTACAGTGATTGATCTGAAAGGGGATTTATGTGGCGTATACGACGGGATGGAAATGAATACCTTCAAAGCTCTGGTAGCTAGATGATTACTTACATACTGTACAGCACGCTACAGTGTCCAGGGTTTAAATACAATTTCAGTTGAGATTCAAGCCAACCATAAAGCTTTTCAAATAATCAAAAGAAAACCACTGTGTAATTTGAAATTGCCTGTTAAAGTGGAGGAGTGCAGGAACTTCTGAATGGTGGGGGTTGTCATGGAGAACTTTCTGGTGTACTGTAGCAGTATGTCTTCCTCAATGGTGCACTAAGCCATAAAGGAGACCCTATAATTCTTAATCAAAATAAATATAATCCCTCCCTTTCGAAAAAAGATTGCAGTTAGAGTGCAGTATAACTGCAGTATGTGGCAAATATGCGTCCAAAATAACACTGTTTTTTTTACTGCAGTAATTTTAGCAGTGTAACTGCAGTTAGAGTGCAGTATAACTGCAGTTACACTGCAGTACACAGCAGTTATATTGCAATTACTGCGTCCAAAATACCACAGTCGACTGCAGTTACTGCACTTTTACTGCAGTTTCAAAACGGCAATCTTTTTTTGTAAGGGCCTTCCCTCCTTTCTTTCTTCCCTCCTTCCCCCTCTCCTTACTTCCCTCCTTCACTCCTTCACTCCATCCTGTCTCCCTCTGCTCTGTGGAACCTCACCATAACATCATAACAACACCTTTAAACTAATGTCTATTCAAAGTTCACCACTTAGCAGGACTATTTAGAGTTGTGAATTCAATGCTGAATTTTCCTCTGTCTTTGTAGGCTACCCAGAGTAGGTTGCCGGGAAATGAGTGGTACCATTCACACGGGAGAGGGTTTCCAAAGTTGACAGAAGCCAGTTCTTTAGGCATGACTTTTCACACACCCACAACAGAAACCTTCAGGACTGTCATGACTGCTGCGCTCTTTTCAAACAGGAGAGCACTGATGATGTCATCCTTCAATAATCTTTGGTTACCATGGCAGAAACACACAGAGACCCAAGTCTTCCCCAGAGAGACTGTCTGCTCCTGAAATATAACCCTGTGAGGACAAACTGGCACCACAAATGGGCCCTAGAACATGGACAATATGACCAGAAGTTGTACAATTGTGCTAAAATGATTTATGGAGCCCGCTCTGTTGATCTAGCCAGAAATGGGTCTTGAATCTAGGCCTATTTTGTGACTGATTGACTACCTTTTATGTTGAGGCCAAAACGGTGGGTAAATGGGTGGTTTGGGACTCAACACAGTCTCAGCACAGTGTGGGAACTGCCTTCAGATTGTAGGATAGATAGTTTGTTTGGCCGACGATGGCCTTGAGCTGGCCAAACCCACAAATGAGAGTAGACACATTCAGTTCCTCAACATTATAAATGAACACTTGACAAGGAGACACAAAAAAAGTTTGTGCAAGTTTTAATTTCTGCTGCAGAAAATATATAGTAACTCTCTAACCAATAGAAATCCCCAATAGTACAGTAATAAAACAACATGTGCTTGTATTCTTGATAAATGTATCCCTGCAGTGTTTTACGAATCTCAGCATTTGTAGGTTATTGGATAGAAAATGTGATGGCAGGTGTTATTAACTAGACCAAAGTCAGCAGACATTCGGCACCTCTCTATGTACAGTATTTTGATCAATAACAGGGCTTTTGCTTTATTGAACAAAACCTACATCCCCGAGTTTTTACACTGTATTTTTCGGTGATTTTGGGGCCAAGGAGAGGGGAGTAGATGTACTGTATAGTAACAATTCATTTTATACAGGTCTCAGCACAAAGAAGGAAATGTATCGTTTTGATTTCTTGCTGTCGGGGGGAATCCACTCCAGACAAAACAAAGCATAAATACTCAAGAAACACTTTCACCCTGCACATATTTTTTCTCTCTCTTTCTCTCTATTTCTCTTTTCTTCTGTCTTTCTTGACAGATCATTCACACAAATCACTGGAGACTCCCAGGGAGCTAGGCTATCAATAAAGTTTCTAGGATAAATATTTGAATAGGCTATTTTTATTCCGCTGTTCTGATAGTAGGTAGACTTATACTCTTATTGACAGTTGTTGATGTCACAAAACACTGTGGATAGACTGGGTTTTATTGGTCCTAATATCTACATATAGTGTGTTTCTACCTGTATTTATTATGGATCTCCATTAGTTCCTGCCGAAGCAGCAGCTACTCTTCCTGGGGTCCAGCAACATTATTGTACCTTCTCAAGAAGTAATGTTTAATAACTAAGGCCCAGAGCTTTTCCTGGTCAGGTCACGTGTTCAGGGAAACCTCCTGGTTCTACTCATAAGGAATTCCAAACACGAATTGTATAGCGAAGTGCTATTGCCTTAGTGTGGAGACAATTGGAGACATTACGTTTAATAATAAAACACCCTGTGATGGTAATCAGGGCTCCTTCCTGTCAATGTTTATTAGCAGGAAAGATGAATCACCTTTAGAACACATCTGTTTTGAAAACTTTGTTTTACAACTGTAACAGCAGCAACAGCAGCACAGTATTTAATGCTCTAGTCTAGAGTGTTCTGGAATGCTCCGTTTTACACCAGTAGCCACAGACCAATGACCTATATCAGTTCTATACAGAGCCATACAGTATATAGAGAGATTTAGGCCAATGCGGTTAAACGTTCCCGAGAGTGCCACTTTCACCGCCATAGCCATTGCTAAGTGATAATTAATGCTTCCTGAGACCAGATGGTGATGACATTTAGATGCTTCTGGATGACATGCTATATTTTCCAAAACATGCATTGCCTTTTCACACTGAAACAATGTTGCTTTTGCATCATGGAGTCCACTTTGATTCAGGCAAAATTCACTTTGATTGAGAGATTGTATTTCATTGATAAAATGTTGTATTGCATTGATAAAATATTGTCTTTCATTGATAAAATGTTGTATTTCATTGATAAGAGATGGTATTCCATTGATGACAAGCCACCTGGGTCTGACAACTTGGATGGAAAATTACTGAGGATAATAGCGGAAGATATTGCCACTCCTATTTGCCATCTATTCAATCTAAGCCTACAGGAAAGTGTGTGCCCTCAGGCCTGGAGGGAAGCAAAAGTCAATCCACTACCCAAAAATAGAAAAGCACCCTTTACTGGCTCATACAGCTGACCAATCACCCTGTTACCAACCCTTAGAAAACTTTTGTAAACAATTGTGTTTGACACGATACAATGCTATTTCACAGTAAACAAATTAACAACAGATTTTCAGCATGCTTATAGAAAATGGCTTTCAACATGAATGACACTTACACAAATTACTAATGATTGGCTGAGAGAAATGTTTAATAAAAATATTATGGAAGCTGTTTTGTTAGACTTCAGTGCAGCTTTTTACATTTTCAATCATAATCTGCTGAACAGAGAGTGTTCTTTAATGGGAACTCCAAAATAATCCAGGTAGAGTCAGGCATTCCCCAGGGCAGCTGTCTAGGCCCCTTACTTTTTTCAGTCTTTGATAATGACCTGCCGCTGGCTCTGAGTAAAGCTATGTGTCAAGGTATGCTGATGACTCAACATTATACACGTCAGCTACCACAGCAAGTGAAATCACTGCAACACTTTACAAAGAGCTGCAGTCAGTTTCAGAATGGGGGCAAACAATAAGTTAGTCCTAAATATACTGCTCAAAAAAATATAGGGAACACTTGAACAACACATCCTAGATCTAAATGAAAGAAATAATCTTATTCAAATCTTTTTTCTTTACATAGTTGAATGTGCTGAGAACAAAATCACACAAAAATAATCAATGGAAATCCAATTTATCAACCCATGGAGGTCTGGATTTGGAGTCACACTCAAAATTAAAGTGGAAAACCATACTACAGGCTGATCCAACTTTGATGTAATGTCCTTAAAACAAGTCAAAATGAGGCTCAGTAGTGTGTGTGGCCTCCACGTGCCTGTATGACCTCCCTACAATGCCTGGGCATGCTCCTGATGAGGTGGCGGATGGTCTCCTGTGGGATCTCCTCCCAGACCTGGACTAAAGCATCCGCCAACTCCTGGACAGTCTGTGGTGCAACGTGGCGTTTGGTGGATGGAGCGAGACATGATGTCCCAGATGTGCTCAATTGGATTCAGGTCTGGGGAACGGGCGGGCCAGTCCATAGCATCAATGCCTTCCTCTTGCAGGAACTGCTGACACACTCCAGCCACATGAGGTCTAGCATTGTCTTGCATTAGGATGAACCCAGGGCCAACCGCACCAGCATATGGTCTCACAAGGGGTCTGAGGATCTCATCTCGGTACCTAATGGCAGTCAGGCTACCTCTGGCGAGCACATGGAGGGCTGTGCGGCCCCCCAAAGAAATGCCACCCCACACCATGACTGACCCACCGCCAAACCGGTCATGGAGGATGTTGCAGGCAGCAGAACGTTCTCCACGGCGTCTCCAGACTCTGTCACGTCTGTCACATGTGCTCAGTGTGAACCTGCTTTCATCTGTGAAGAGCACAGGGCGCCAGTGGCGAATTTGCCAATCTTGGTGTTCTCTGGCAAATGCCAAACGTCCTGCACGTGTTGGGCTGTAAGTACAACCCCCACCTGTGGACGTCGGGCCCTCATACCACCCTCATGGAGTCTGTTTCTGACCGTTTGAGCAGACACATGCACATTTGTGGCCTGCTGGAGGTTATTTTGCAGGGCTCTGGCAGTGCTTCTCCTGCTCCTCCTTGCACAAAGGCGGAGGTAGCGGTCCTGCTGCTGGGTTGTTGCCCTCCTACGGCCTCCTCCACGTCTCCTGATGTACTGGCCTGTCTCCTGGTAGCGCCTCCATGCTCTGGACACTACGATGACAGACACAGCAAACCTTCTTGCCAGAGCTCGCATTGATGTGCCATCCTGGATGATTGCACTACCTGAGCCACTTGTGTGGGTTGTAGACTCCGTCTCATGCTACCACTAGAGTGAAAGCACCGCCAGCATTCAAAAGTGACCAAAACATCAGCCAGGAAGCATAGGAACTGAGAAGTGGTCTGGGTCCACACCTGCAGAACCACTCCTTTATTGGGGGTGTCTTGCTAATTGCCTATAATTTCCACCTGTTGTCTATTCCATTTGCACAACAGCATGTGAAATTTATTGTCAATCAGTGTTGCTTTCTAAGTGGACAGTTTGATTTCACAGAAGTGTGATTGACTTGGAGTTACATTGTGTTGTTTAAGTGTTCCCTTTATTTTTTTGAGCAGTGTATTTAAAAAACTAAAAGCTTTGTATTTTCAAGTTTCATGCTTTAAGTTTCAAGTATAGTAAAATGCCTATCTTTAAAACTCAAAACCCAATAACCCAATAATCAATAACAATGTAATACTAGAAAAAACAAACTAGAAATAAGAAGAAATGTGAACACAATAACTAAGTAAGCATACTGTATACAGGGTCAGTTCCAATACCATATTTACAATGTGCAGGGATACTGGAGTGATGGAGGTAGATATGTATATGGGTAAGCTGAATAGGTAACAGGATATAAGATAAACAGAGTAGCAGCAGCATGTATGTGAGTGGGTGTGCGTTAGAATCCGTGTAAATGTATGTGCATATTATGTGCGCATACAAATCATTAATTAAACCCCAAATCTCAACTATATCTTCTATTGAATAATGTGGAAATTGAGCAAGTTGAGGAGACTAAACTGCTTGGAGTAACCCTGGATTGTAAACGGTCATGTTAATACAACAGTATAGCTAAGGTGGGGAGAAGTCTGTCCACAATGAAGCTCTGCTCTGCCTTCTGCACACTACTATCAACAAGGCAGGTCCTACATGCCCTAGTTTTATCACAGCTGGACTATTGTCCAGTCTTGTGGTCAGGTGCCAGAAAGAAGGACTTAGGAAAATTCTCAGAACAGGGCAGCACGGCTGGCCCTTAAATGTACACAGAGAGCTAACATTAATAATATGCATGTAAATTTCTCCTTGCTCAAAGTAGAGGAGATATTGACTTCATCACTTCATCACCGAGCTGTCTGTTTAAACTACTAGCCCACAGCTCAGATACCCATGCATACCCACAAGACATGCCACCAGAGGTCTCTTCACACACACACACAGGCCAAGACACACGCATACACACACACATGATAACATACAAACCATACACTCACGTACACATGGATCTTGTATTGTATATACTGTATGTGGTAGTAGAGTAGTGGCCTGAGGGCACACACTTAATATGTTGTGAAATCTGTTGTGAATGTAATGTAATGTTTTTAATTGTATTTAACTGCCTTCATTTTGCTGGACCCCAGGAACAGTAACTCCTGCCTTGGCAGTAGCTAATTGGAATCCATAATAACTAATAATAAATAAATAATAATTACAATCTATTTTTTGAATTCATCAAATCTGACTCTACCCAGAGAGAACAGGAAGTAACTGTAGACAATCATCAACAGCACACCACCGTTTCATATCCTGTTTTGATGAAGCTTCTCGTAACCATGGCACAGAACACACAACCCTGATAAATAATTACCCGTTGCCTAGCAAACCGTCATTTTTACTCCTGTTTGTTTGTTTGGGGTTTTTCTGACAAATAGCTGTGTTCCTGCCAACATTGTGCCTGGCTTGAAATTGCTCTTTATGACAACAGTTTGAGGGTGGTGGGTTTGGGTTTAGATAATTGTTTTCTGAACCTATTCTCAATGGCTTCCATGTGATTAGCCTATTATCCAATTATGAGAAACTTCTGTGAAATGTTCTTGTTACATGTTGCCTTTTATTGTAGATCACCTCACAAATACTAAATGCTAATATTAAACATTCACATATACTGTACATGCTTAGAACCCAGTACAGACAAGGACAGATACACTATTTCCATGTTTCCATATTGGTGTCCAGAGTGTATGAGAGTGTCTGTCTGCATGTGTGAGTAGTATATTTGTTTTGACAATAAGCCACTTCTTGACACATATCCAAGTCAAACACAAACTGAAGTTGTCTGCAGTCTCTCACTTCTTGCAGAGAGGCTCTGGAATGTTTTCTATGTGAGAAACTACACAGAAACACCAATCATAATACTATGACGCAAAGTCGAAAAGTCGCAAACAGTTCAAGTTGTTGTTCGTGCAGTCGTCAACTCTTTCACAGAGTCAAGTGTTTCTGTAACAACAAGGATGTAGCTAACATTTTGATCTCTATGACTTGTTAGTCCTGGATCTGCTCTGAGGTCCTACTGCTATTCATGATGAATATAGTGTATGTGGACAGGCTGGATCTGCTCTGAGGTCCTACTGCTATTCATGATGAATATAGTGTATATGGACAGGCTGGATCTGCTCTGAGGTCCTACTGCTATTCATGATGAATATAGTGTATGTGGACAGGCTGGATCTGCTCTGAGGTCCTACAGCTATTCATGATGAATATAGTGTATGTGGACAGGCTGGATCTGCTCTGAGGTCCTACAGCTATTCATGATGAATATAGTGTATGTGGACAGGCTGGATCTGCTCTGAGGTCCTACTGCTATTCATGATGAATATAGTGTATGTGGACAGGCTGGATCTGCTCTGAGGTCCTACAGCTATTCATGATGAATATAGTGTATGTGGACAGGCTGGATCTGCTCTGAGGTCCTACAGCTATTCATGATGAATATAGTGTATGTGGACAGGCTGGATCTGCTCTGAGGTCCTACAGCTATTCATGATGAATATAGTGTATGTGGACAGGCTGGATCTGCTCTGAGGTCCTACAGCTATTCATGATGAATATAGTGTATGTGGACAGGCTGGATCTGCTCTGAGGTCCTACTGCTATTCATGATGAATATAGTGTATGTGGACAGGCTGGATCTGCTCTGAGGTCCTACAGCTATTCATGATGAATATAGTGTATGTGGACAGGCTGGATCTGCTCTGAGGTCCTACAGCTATTCATGATGAATATAGTGTATGTGGACAGGCTGGATCTGCTCTGAGGTCCTACAGCTATTCATGATGAATATAGTGTATGTGGACAGGCTGGATCTGCTCTGAGGTCCTACAGCTATTCATGATGAATATAGTGTATGTGGACAGGCTGGATCTGCTCTGAGGGGCTGGAGGGATAAAAGGAAGAAAGCTAAGCCAGTATAATCAGTATAATGAGGTAATGGGAGTATTAAGAGAGAAGAGATAGGACAGCCACAGTTGGTGACCCTACAGAACGTCTCCTGTGTGTGTGTGTGTGTGTGTGTGTGTGTGTGTGTGTGTGTGGTGTGTGTGTGTGTGTGTGTGTGTGTGTGTGTGTGTGTGTGTGTGTGTGTGTGTGTGTGTGTGTGCGTGGCAACCTGTGTGTGTGTCTGTGTGTGTGTGTCTGTTTGTCTCTCTGTGTGTGTGTGTGTGTGTGTGTGTGTGTGTGTGTGTGTGTGTGTGTGTGTGTGTGTGTGTGTGTGTGTGTGTGTGTGTGTGTGTGTGTGTGTGTGTGTGTGTGTGTGTGAGAGAGAGAGAGAGAGAGAGAGAGAGAGAGAGAGAGAGCATGTGAATAACAATCACTTCCCATGCTCTGACAGCTCCTCACTGTCCCTTTGTCTCTGTCCAAGCCTCAAAGAAAAGGACACTGAGTCCTGTAGCTTGAATCTACTGGCCAACAGTCCTGGCCGGCCTCCCTCCCTGTGTATCCCTCTCTCTCTCTCGCTCTCTCTCTTTTTCATCTCTCTATCTGCAGCATGTTCTCCTCTCAATCCTCTCCCTCCCTCCCTCCCTCCCTCCCTCCCTCCCTCCCTCCCTCCCTCCCTCCCTCCCTCCCTCCCTCCCTCCCTCCCTCCCTCCCTCCCTCCCTCCCTCCCTCTGTCTGCAGCATGTTCTCCTCTCAATCCTGTCTCTCTCTCTCCATCTCCCCTTCTCTCCCTCCCTCTCTCTGTCTGCAGCATATTCTCCACTCAATCCTGGCTCTTTCTCTTTACATCTCTCCCTCCTCTGTCTGACAGATTTGCAGGACTGATGAACTAAACCATGCTGTGGCTTGTTTTACTAACAGTCTTGATCCCAGCCTGTATGTTTTCTTGTGTTTAACTCTCCTCTTTCTCTGCTCTCAGCCCGCTGGATAGACCCCTATCCATCATTCTGTGGAGCTATGCTACTCCCGCAAATAACAGAGGCCAAAAATGTCCCGGTTCCAATAAAACAAGCTACTGGAGATTCTTAACAGATTCATTGCAGGAAATTGATTGTTTTTATTAGCTCAGAGAGAGGGAGTTGATCTGCACTTACCCACTGGACACAGACATCAGTTTAACATCTATATTTAATTTACATTTCATTGAGTGGTCAGCTAACGTGAATTCAACGTGAAATCAACGGAACATGTCACCCTGTCATTGGATTTAGGTTCAAAGTTGGGTGAAAAAAAAGACAGAATTCTCTTACATTGATGTCACATTGAATTATTTAGTTAAAATGACATGGTAACAACATTGATTCAACATTGTTTTGACCAGTGGGTAGTCACACGGTAAAATCATTTCTACCCATATTATTTTTCTTAATCTCCTTGTCCTGACAGTGACAGTTTTAAGGATCCCCTCTGCATGCTGTATTCTATATAATCTGTTCCAATATTTCTCTCCTCTCTTACTCCCCCCCTCCTCTTTCCCCCCTCTCCTCTCCATCCCCCCTCTCTCTCTCTCCCTCCCTCTCTCCTCCCCCCTTTATCTATCTCTCTCTCTCTCTCTCCCTCTCTTATCCTCTGATCCAGCTATAGCGAGCGTGTCTCTGTCTGTCACAGGAAGCGCCGTGCTGCAGGCTGGGAGAGGCCTGATGGGAATGGGCTGAAAGTGTGTGTGTGTGTGTGTGTGTGTGTGTGTGTGTGTGTGTGTGTGTGTGTGTGTGTGTGTGTGTGTGTGTGTGTGTGTGTGTGTGTGTGTGTGTGTGTGTGTGTGTGTGGTGTGTGTGGTGGTGTGTGGTGGTGTGGTGTGGTGGTGTGTGGTGGTGTGTGGTGGTGTGGTGTGGTGTGGTGTGATGTGGTGTGTGGTGGTGTGGTGTGTGGTGTGGGGTGGTGTGTGGTGGTGGTGTGGTGGTGTGGGGTGGTGTGGTGTGGGGTGGTGTGGTGTGTGGTGGTGTGGTGGTGTGGTGTGTGGTGGTGTGGTGTGTGGTGGTGTGGTGTGTGGTGGTGTGGTGTGGGGTGGTGTGGGGTGGTGTGGTGGTGGTGTGGTGTGGTGTGGTGGTGTGGTGTGGTGGTGGTGTGGTGGTGTGGGGTGGTGTGTGGTGGTGTGGTGTGGTGGTGGTGTGGTGGTGGTGTGGGGGGGTGGGGTGTGGTGGTGGTGTGGTGGTGGTGTGGGGTGGTGGGGTGTGGTGTGGTGGTGGTGTGGTGGTGGTATGGTGTGGTGTGGTGTGGTGGTGTGTGGTGTGGTGTGGTGGTGTGTGGTGCGTGCGTGCATGAGTGTGCTCATAGAGTTTGGTAGGTGTTTGCATTTTAAACACACACTTCATATACTGTAGGTTCAAGTGTGTGTGTTTTAACTGTTCTCTGGACCTAGGCGGGGTGTGCAACATGTTGTAATCATTACACAGGGCTGGCCCGGAACAGGCTCAAAACACTCCCTGTCTCTTTGGCAAAGACATTTGTGACGACACCACACATCACTGTAGTCACAAGCCAATTAAACTCCTACGCTGTCCAAGACTGTCTGTTAGAGACTGTAACCAACAAACACACAGTAGCTGTGATCACATGGGTAGAAGCATAGTTACTAGGCTGTAGTAAAGGCCAACTGCAGCCTAACCCAAGAACAGAGGCATGATCAATGCTGCCGTGATTGTGTAATTGTTGTGTAATCTGTGAGATGCAGGGCTCCCTTGCAAAATAGACGTTGGTCTCAATGGGACTCCCTGTTACAATTAAAATAAAGGTAAAATAAATATTTAAATGTTGTGGAAGGTTGTCATGATATAGAGCTGAGTCCGTGTTCTACATGTAAGATGATTATTATTATTATTTAACTAGGCAAGTCAGTTAAAAACAAATTCTTATTTACATTGACAGCCTATCCCAGCCAAACCCGGACGACGCTGGGCCAATTGTGTGCCGCCCTATGGGACTCCCAATCACGGCCGGATGTGGTACAGCCTGGATTCAAACCAGAGACTGTAGTGACACCTCTTGCACTGAGATGCAGTGCCTGAGACAGCTGCGCCACTTGGGAGCCCATCTTTATTCTGCATGATATATTTCTGCCTGAGTCTTCCACAACATTGTGCCCTGCTGAACGCAGCCCAGGCCAGGAGGATGTCTTCAATCATCTATAGAAATGATGTAACCTCTTTGATCATTTATCAGCTAAAGGTTCCCTGCAATTCAGGTGGAACCGGTAGGAGGGTCAGATCATATTTCAAGAGCTAATTAAAAAGGAGTCAGTCAGCTGATATCCCTTCCCTTCCCCTCCCCTCCTTCCCTCTCCCACCTCCCCATCCCCTTCCCTCCTGTCCTGTTTAGAAGCCTCTTGGACCTAGACTTGGTGCTCCAGGACCGCTTTCCGTGCGGTAGCAGAGAGAACAGTCTATGCCTATGGTGGCTGGAGTCTTTGACAATTTTTAGGGCCTTCCTCTGACACCGCCTGGTATAGAGGTCCTGGATGGCATGAAGCTTGGCCTCAGTGATGTACTGGCCCCTCTGTAGTGCCTCAGAGGCCGAGCAGCATACCAGGCAGTGATGCAACCAACCAGGATGCTCTCACTGGTGCAGCCGTATAACCTTTTGAGGATCTGAGGACCCATGCCAAATCTTTTCAGTCTCCTGAGGGGGAATAGGTTTTGTCGTGCCGTCTTCATGACTGTCTTGGTGTGCTTGGACCATTTTAGTTTGTTGATGATGTGGACACCAAGGAACTTGAAGCTCTCAACCTGCTTCACTGCAGCCCTGTGGATGAGAATGGGGGCGTGCTCAGTCCTTTTTTTCCTGTTGTCCACAATCATCTCCTTTGTTTTGATCACATTGAGGGAGAGGTTATTGTCCTGGCACCACACGGCCAGGTCTCTGACCTCCTCCCTATAGGCTGTCTTGTTGTTGTCGGTGATCAGGCCTACCACTGTTGTGTCATCGGCAAATTTAATGATGGTGTGGGAGTCGTGCCTGGCCATGCAGTCATGAGTGAACAGGGAGTACAGTAGGGGACTGAGCACGCACCCCTGAGGGGCCCCAGTGTTGAGGATCATCGTGGCGGATGTGTTGTTACCTACACTTACCACCTGGGGGTGGCCCATCAGGAAGTCCAGGATCCAGTTACAGAGGGAGGTGTTTAGTCCCAGGGTCCTTAGCTTATTGGTGAGCTTTGAGGGCACTATGGTGTTGAATGCTGAGCTGTAGTCAATGAATAGCATTCTCACAGAGGTGTTCCTTTTATCCAAGGGAGAAAGGGCAGTGTGGAGTGCAATAAAGATTGCATCATCTGTGGATCTGTTGGGGTGGTACACAAATTGGAGTGGGTCTAGGGTTTCTGGGATGATGGTGTTGATGTGAGCCATGACCAGCCTTTCAAAGCACTTCATGGCTACAGACATGTTTAAAGGTCTTACTCACACCGGCTGCAGAGAGCGTGATCACACAGTCGTCCGGAACAGCTGGTGCTCTCATGCATGTTTCAGTGTTATTTGCCTCAAAGCGAGCATAGAAAAGGTTTCGCTCATCTGGTAGGCTCGTGTCACTAGGCAGCACTCGGCTGTGCTTCCCTTTGTAGTCTGTAATGGTTTGCAAGCCCTGCCACATCCGACGAGCATCAGAGCTGGTGTAGTACGATTCGATCTTAGTCCTGTATTGACGCTTTGCCTGTTTGATGGTTTGTCAGAGGGCATAACGGGATTTCTTATAAGCTTCCGTGTTAGAGTCCCGCTCCTTGAAAGCGGAAGCTCTAGCCTTTAGCTCAGTGCGGATGCTGCCTGTAATCCATGGCTTCTGGTTGGGGTATGTACGTACGGTCACTGTGGGGATGACGTCATTGATGCACTTATTGATAAAGCCAGTGACTGATGTGGTGTACTCCTCAATGCCATCGGAGGAATCCCGGAACATATTCCAGTCTGTGCTAGCAAAACAGTCCTGTAGCTTAGCATCTGCTTCATCTGACCACTTTTTTACTGATCTAGTCACTGGTGCTTCCTGCTTTAATTTTTGCTTGTAAGCAGGAATCAGCAGGATAGAATTATGGTAAGATTTGCCAAATGGAGGGCAAGGGAGAGCTTTGTATCTCTGTGTGTGGAGTATAGGTGGTCCAGAGTTATTTTTCCTCTGGTTGCACATTTAACATGCTGATAGAAATTCTGGAGTAAAAATGTGCTTAATAAGTCACATAATAAGTTGCATGGACTCACTCAGTGTGCCATAACAGTGTTTAACATGATTTTTTAATGACTACTTTATCTCTGTACCCCACACATCTGTAAGATCCCTCAGTCGAGCAGTGAATATCAAACACAGATTCAACCACAAAGACCAGGGAGGTTTTCCAATGCCTCGCTAAGTGCACCTATTAGTAGATGGGTAAACATTTTAAAAAGCAGAAATTGAATATCCCTTTGAGCATGGTGAAGTTCTTAATTACACCTTGGATGGTGTATCAATATACTGTACCCAGTCTCTACAAAGTTACAGGAATCCTTCAGTTGCCAGAGAGAAAGGAAACCGCTCAGGGATTTCACCATGAGTCCAATGATGACTTTAAAACAGTTACAGAGTTGAATGGCTGTGATAGGAGAAAACTAAGGATGGATCAACAACATTGTAGTTACTCCACAATACTAACCTAATTGACAGAGTGAAAAGAAGGAAGCGTATACAGAAAAAAAAATGATTACAAAACATGCATCCTGTTTGCAACAAGGCATTAAAGTAATACTGCATAAAATGTGACAAAATAAATGTACTTTTTGTGCTAAATACAAAGTGTTATCTTTGGGGAAAATCCAACACATCACTGAGTACCACTCTCCATATTTTCAAGCACAGTGCTTGCGGCATCATGTTATGGTTATGCTTGTAATCGTTAAGGAAGTGAGAGTTTTTCAGGATAAAAAATAAATGTAGCTAAGCACTTTCCACCAGACACTGGGAGATGAATTCACCGTTCAGCAGGACAATAAACCAAAACACAAGGTGAAATCTACTCAGGGAATGTTCCTGAGTGGCCTAATTACAGTTTTGAATTAAATCTGCTTGAAATAAGATTTAAAAATGGTTCTCTAGCAATGGTCAACAAACAATATATTTTTTTATTCAATTCAATTATTTAGAATATAGCCTATAGTGAATAAACCTATAACTATCCTGAAGGTATTAGCTAGTGCACAAAAACGTTTCTGACATGATTTCCTGACTTAGATCTTAGATGCACACTGACTCAACTCCAATAATTTCCGTATTTTGTACTCTCTCTCTGTCTCTCTCTCTCTCTCTCTCTCTCTCTCTCTCTCTCTCTCTCTCTCTCTATATATATATATATATATATATATATATATATATATATATATATATATATATATATATATATTTATAAGATCTCACACACACACAAAAACACACACATGCACGCACACACACACACACACACACACACACACACACACACACACACACACACACACACACACACACACACACACACACACACACGCTGTCAAAGCCTCACCCTCTATTCAGTTCCGCGGAGCGCAACTATTTCCTAGGCGGTATAAATACTAAGGCGCGCAAACATCTGCATTTCACAACGAGGCGTGGTTTAGGACGGACAGGTGGGCTGCTGCTGCTGTATAACTGCTGTGAGCATTAATTCAACTAGGATACTTCTTTCTATCCCGGAGACCAACACATCACCATGCCGAAGTGCCCAAAATGCACAAAGGAAGTTTACTTCGGTAAGACATCTTTATTGTGTCGATCAAAATTATTATTCATTATTTTTGCTAAACAGGGTGCACTTATTTTATTCAACATACCTGCTTGGGGTTATCATACCATATTTCACATTTGACGAAACCTGTGGACAGTTCAATACAGTTTAGTTAACCAACTTGTCTGTAGCTGTAAAAAAGCTCTTGAGAGATTGTGAGAGAAAAGGAGCAATGCTTCGCTTGAGCAATTTCCTGTTAGGGATTATATATAGAAAAAACATGTCTGTGACTGCAGAATCTTTTTGGCATGCAAACTTTTAGTAACTAGTTAATAACAATTTTAGTAATACTAATTGACTAATTGGTTAATGACTGCAATGTTTATTTGCCCTTCCCAAAAGAGGAAGACATAATTCTACAAAAATCTGATGCAGTGAATTTAATGGGAGTCTTTTCCCCCTCAGACTCTGGAGATTTTCCAACAGTGATAACGGCTTGACAACAGACTAGCTGTGGTACTGCAGGTCCTGCTAAGTCAGTGACTTAGCATACGGCACTTAGTGCATTAGGGAGAGAGGGGATAAAATAACACAGGGATAAAAGGCTACAGCGGGCATTAAGACATCCTAATACAATATCTCTCTCAGACTTGTATTGGAATAGGAAATCACTAGCTATATATCAGGTTTGAAATGGGGAATTCATACATGTTCAAGTTGGCAGTAACCATCTGTTTGTGTTGGAGCCTACCCATCTTATTTCTCAACAACTGATATAGTAAGGAAGTGTACTGACAAGCACAAGCACTGCGAGGGAGATGACATCTCAGACGGGCACGGTGTAAACTAATATTATTATGATCAAGGCTAGGGAAGGAAAACGAGTGCCATCAAATTACGACCACTGGTTCCATCTCGTAAACTAATATTCCCCATGGAAAATATTGCTTTTGTACTTATTTTAAGTGACGACTTAAATGAAAGATGAGAAGAAGAGGAAATGTAATGGGTTGTTTTATCCGGTGAATCCCAAGAACCTTGGTCTCCCTCTGTCTGGAGGTCCATGGAGGGAGGAACTGATTGGACGTACGGACAGATCATTTTATGTGTCTTGATCCATTTAGCACATTTCCTTCACTTCAGTAGCTTAACAGAGTCAGTCTGTCATCGCTGGAGACACACAAAGCCATGATACATAGCACAAAGCTACAAAGGCTCTCTTTCTCTCACTCTACAGTAAGGTTGGCCTGTCAGTCAGATGAATTGACTCTGCTGGCTGGGGAGCCATACTTTCCCCCCCCCCCCTCTCTCTCTCTCTCTCTCTCTCTCTCTCTCTCTCTCTCTCTCTCTCTCTCTCTCTCTCTCTCTCTCTCTCTCTCTCTCTCTCTCTCTCTCTCTCTCTCTCTCTCTCTCTCTCTCTTTCTGCCTCTCTCTCTCTGTCTCTCTCAATTAAATTCAAGGTGCTTTATTGTCATGGGAAACATATGTTAACATCGCCAAAGCAAGTGAAGTAGATAATAAACAAAAGTGAAATAAATAATAAAAAAAATGAACAGTAAACATTAAGCTCACAGAAGTTCCAAAATAATAATGATATTTCAAATGTCATATGTATATATACAGTGTTGTAACAATGTGCAAATAGTTAAAGTACAAAAGGGAAAATAAATAAGCATAAATATGGGTTGTATTTACAATGGTGTTTGTTCTTCACTGGTTGCCCTTTTCTTGTGGCAACAGGTCACAAATCTTGCTGCTGTGATGGCACACTGTGGTATTTCACCCAGTAGATATGGGAGTTTATCAAAATTGGGTTTGTTTTCGAATTCTTTGTGGGTCTGTGTAATCTGAGAGGAATATGTGTCTCTAATATGGTCAAACATTGGCAGGAGGTTAGGAAGTGCAGCTCAGTTTCCACCTCATTTTGTTTTCTCATGATTTGGTTGGTTTGTGTTTGTGGGGTCTGTTTGTGTTTGTGAACAGAGCCCCAGAGTGTTCGTGAACAGAGTCTCTCTCTCTACCCACCTCATAACTCCCCCACCTCCCTCTCTCTCCCTCTCTCTCTCTCTCTCTCTCTCTCTGTCTCTCTGTCTCTCTTTACAGTAAGGTTGGCCTGTCAGTCAGAGGAATTGGCCTTGCTGGCTGGGGAGCCATACTTTCCTTCTGCGGATTACCTTTTCGTTTTTTTCATGTGCTGCTGAAAAAGCCCCCATGAAAAAACAGTTCTGCGTCTCTCTGCAGCTCTTGAATAAAATGTCTCAGGGCAATAGGGTATTGAAGCTGAGCTTCAGTTTTTTAGCTTGTAGGCTGTTATCAGTTTTCTCTTTCATAAATCTCTAAAATAGTTGTTTTCAGAAAGTATCTGTCATTGCTCAAGGGAGCAGCTATACTATCTTACATTTTAGTAGACACTCTTATCGAGAGCAACTTAAAGTACCCATTAGCATTAAATGCTTTGCTCAAGGGCACATCGGCACACTTTTTACTTTGTTGGCTTTGGGAGTATCGAACCAGCGACCTTTCGGTTCATTGCACAACAATCTTAACCACTAGGCAACCTGACGCTACTGCTACTCTCTGTTCATCATATATGCATAGTCACTTTAACCATATCTACATGTCAGTACATGTCAATCAGCCTGACTAACCGGTGTCTGTATGTAGCCTCGCTACTTTTATAGCCTCGCTACTGTCTTTTCTTTGTTCTTTTTCTTTACTTACCTATTGTTCACCTAATACCTTTTTTGCACTATTGGTTAGAGGCTGTAAGTAAGCATTTCACTGTAAGGTCTACACCTGTTGTATTCAGCGCACGTGACAAATAAACTTTGATTTGATTTGACACCCTATCTAGCTTGGAAATGCTTATGCAGCAACTCCATCTTCACGTAAGTAGCTTTTCACAACCTGTTCCACTGTAGGCCTGTTTTCCTACCAGAAGAGGCCTATTTCCTGTTCTACACATATCATTTATCTCCCCATCTCCTCTCTTGCTAAACTGTCTTTTGCCTTGGTTGATCTTCTCTACCTACCTCATAGCTCCCTCCAGCTCCCTGTCTCTTTCTCTACTCACCCCATCTCGACTCTCCAGAGCCCCCAGCTCCCTGTCTCTTTCTCTACTCACCCCATCTCGACTCTACAGAGCCCCCAGCTCCCTGTCTCTTTCTCTACTCACCCCATCTCGACTCTCTAGAGCCCCCAGCTCCCTGTCTCTTTCTCTACTCACCCCATCTCGACTCTACAGAGCCCCCAGCTCCCCGTCTCTTTCTCTACTCACCCCATCTCGACTCTCCAGAGCCCCCAGCTCCCTGTCTCTTTCTCTACTCACCCCATCTCGACTCTCCAGAGCCCCCAGCTCCCTGTCTCTCTCTCTCTACCCACCCCATCTCGACTCTCCAGAGCTCTCACCTCCCTGCCTCTCTCTCCCAGGGGTGGCTGAGCTCTCAGATGGAAGCAATCGTTCTACTGATGCTTAAGTCAATGACTGATGGAGGGAAAGTACTGTCTGCTTCCAGAGAGAGGAGAGCGGGAAACAATCAAACTTACCCCTCTCCCTGTAACGACAGAGAGACAGCTAGACAGAGATAGACAGAGACAGAGAGAAGAGAGAGTATGAGCCAAGGAAGGGCACCAACTATCACAGTGTGCAGAGATTTACCCAGGAACCACAAATAGAGGTCATCTTAACTACGTGTTCCCTCAATACATTATCTTCATGGACCATTTAGATTCAGATCTGAGCCAATCCAGGGTTATTCAGGGTAGTTGGAGTGGGGTAAGAAGGGTTATTCAGGGTAGTTGGAGTGGGGTAAGAAGGGTTATTCAGGGTAGTTGGAGTGGGGTAAGGAGGGTTATTCAGGGTAGTTGGAGTGGGGTAAGAAGGGTTATTCAGGGTAGTTGCAGTGGGTAAGAAGGGTTATTCAGGGTAGTTGCAGTGGGGTAAGAAGGGTTATTCAGGGTAGTTGGAGTGGTGTAAGAAGGGTTATTCAGGGTAGTTGCAGTGGGTAAGAAGGATTATTCAGGGTAGTTGGAGTGGGGTAAGAAGGGTTATTCAGGGTAGTTGGAGTGGTGTAAGAAGGGTTATTCAGGGTAGTTGGAGTGGTGTAAGAAGGGTTATTCAGGGTAGTTGGAGTGGGGTAAGAAGGGTTATTCAGGGTAGTTGGAGTGGGGTAAGAAGGGTTATTCAGGGTAGTTGGAGTGGTGTAAGAAGGGTTATTCAGGGTAGTTGGAGTCGTGTAAGAAGGGTTATTCAGGGTAGTTGGAGTGGTGTAAGAAGGGTTATTCAGGGTAGTTGGAGTGGTCTAAGAAGGGTTATTCAGGGTAGTTGGAGTGGGGTAAGAAGGGTTATTCAGGGTAGTTGGAGTGGGGTAAGAAGGGTTATTCAGGGTAGTTGGAGTGGTGTAAGAAGTGTTATTCAGAGTCGTTGGTCTTTCTCACACACACCCCCATTACAGTAGACACACCCCCATTACAGTAAACACAACCCAATTACAGTAGACATACCCCAATTACAGTAGACACACCCCATGACATTGACATCAAGGGGACTGAAGGATCTGTGTCTGTATATAAACTTCATTCACACACCCACCTACAGACAGACAGATGGACAACAGCTCTGAGTGCCTGAGGAATGAGCTGCCCATTCATAACCAATGGTGACAACAGAAGTGAAGGAATGTTGTTCGATGAATCACAATAGACCTTATTAACGTGTCGGCCATGATTGCTCCAGAGTAGGAATGAAAACCCCTGTGTGAATAAGTAACCCAACAGCGTTGCCTCTGTTACCCTCTGACACTGTAAGTCAACCTAGAGCACTTGAGACACAGCAGCACCATTATATTCTGTCCCAGGGTAGTGGAGAGGGACATCCTTTCTCTGTTTCCTCATCTTGTTAGTGGAAGTACAGTAATTACCAGAGGTGGGACCAAGTCATTGTTTTACAAGTCACAAGTAAGTCTCAAGTCTTAGCACTCAAGTCTCAAGTCAAGTCTCAAGTCAAGACCGTCAAGAATCAAGTCAAGTCTCAAGTCCTAAACTTTAAGTTTTGAGTTCTAAACAAGTCATAATGTGCTCTTCACCAAATGTAATACCATTTCATATTTTTAACAAGAGTAATAGTATATTACATTTACGCAAATCATGAATGCTTTTAAAAATATCTATATATTTATTACTTTCCAAATAAATGTTATATTTCCATGGGTAGCCATGAGAAAAACACCGCCTCCCCCCCAATAGTGATCGACTATCGAGGAACGCTATGGGGCGCAATCGGGCGACGTAGGCTTGTACACAATCGTCCAACCTTAACACACACACACACACACACACACACACACACACACTCTGTGTGGTTACAGTAGGCTAACGTATGTCAATGGTTTAAGGAACAGCAGTAACATCAGGCAGGATTTAGGCTACCAACTGCCTAGCCAGTTGTAGCTCAATCTTGGGTGCAATGATCACGTTCCCGCACTGACTGACTCTGTGGAGGCTCATTGACTTAACATTACGTTAGCCTACATGATACACCAGTAAAGTAATAAAATATATAGCTGTCGGCTATATTAGCCACGACTTACCATTCTTTGTGCAGCTTCCAATGTCAAGCAAAATTGGAAATTGTTCCGCCTCCGTCTGTAATTTTCTTCCCGCATGTTTTGCAAGTTGCAATCTGTTTTTTATTGATACAGCGTCGTCTTTATATCCGAAAATAATAATTTTGGGTATCATCTTTCCAAGGGCTCCATGTGAATTCACCCGCCGACGTTCCTCTGCACTGCCACGCACAACTTTTTCTCAGCTGACACAATTTGATTGGCTGCAGTCCGATTCAAACTGTAATCCGTTAAATGAAGAGTTGATGCGCTGCACACTTTTTTTAATAGCATCATTTTTAATATTTGGGCTTGGGGAGGGTATCAAGTCAGGTCGAGTCAAAAGGCTCAAGGTCACGAGTCATTGGTGTTAAAGTCAAAGTCGAGTTGCAAGTCATCATATTTGTGACTCGAGTCCACACCTCTGGTAATTACTGTGGCCCAGAGGGAGGCCAAACCTTGGACCTGGTTCCATTCCACCCAGCCTCTACAGAACCAGCTGGAATGATGTAGGACTGACTGACTGGCTGACTGACTGACTGCACTGAGACACTGATTGACTGACAGATTTTTTAAAATGTAACCTTTATTTAACTAGGCAAGTCAGTTAAGAACAAATTCTTATTTTCAATGACAGCTTAGGAACAGTGGGTTAACTGCCTTGTTCAGGGTAGAACAACAGATTTTTACCCTGTCAGCTCTGGGATTCAATCTAGCAACCTTTCAGTTACAAGTCCAACGCTCTAACCACTAGGCTACCTGCCGCCCCAGTAGAATTTGATTGCTGACTGACTGACTGGCTGAGTGGAAGACTGACTGACTGGCTTACTGACTGCACTGAGACAGTGATTGACTGACTGACTGACTGGCTGACTGACTGACCGACTGATTGTACTGAGACACTGGAACAATAATCTGACAGCAGTTGCCAGAATGGATCCATACTCACACTAGGGGCTCGATTTAATCCGTAGCGCTGAAGAATTGTGCTACAGCTCCATAGAAATGTAAAGGCAATGTTCCTGCGTTCACAGAGACTGGATTCACGGTAAATGCTGCATATGTCGGCTCAATCGGGAAATTATCTTTACATTGAATTTGCGCTACAGTGCGGTTCTTCAGCACTACGGATTGAATCGAGGCCTAAATCACTGACATGACAAATACCAGTGGTGTAAAGTACTTAAATAAAAATACTTCAAAGTACTACTTAAGTGTTTTTTTGGGGTATCTGTACTTTACTTTATTATTTATATTTTTGACAACTTTTACTTTTACTCCACTACATTCCTAAAGAAAATAATGTACTTTCTACTCTACATTTTCCCTGACTCCTAAAAGTACTTGTTATATTTTGAATGCTTAGCAGGACAGGAAAATTGTCTAATTCACGCACTTAAAGAGAAAATCCCTGGTCATCCCTACTGCCTCTGATCTGTCAGACTCACTAAACACAAATGCCCTGTTTGTAAATTATGTCTGAGTGTTGGAGTGTGCCCCTGGCTATCCGTAAATTTAAAAAACAAGAAAATTGTGCCGTTTGGTTTGCTTAATATAATGGAATTTGAATTGATTTATACTTTTACTTTTGATACTTAAGTATATTTCAAACCAAATACTTTTGGACTTTTACTCAAGTAGAATTTTACTGGGTGACTTTCACTTTTACTTTAGTCATTTTCAATTAAGGTCTCTTACTTTTACTCAAATATGACAATTGGGTACTTTTTCCACCACTGACAAATAACTAATGATACATATGCCTACCGTGCAGGAACTCGGTAATACAGTATAGTCAAATGCAATTCTACAATATGTAGAGACCTTCAGAATCATTTACAGTAATTCCAAATACGAAGCAAGAGTTCACATGATGGATCTGTCATCTATTGGTTAAACATTTACTTTAAATGGTGTATTGAGTAAGACTTTAGCAGGACCCTCATTCATATCCATAGATGGTAGAGATAACGTTACGCTCCAGTGGGTTTTGAATTTTCTCTACTTTATTTATGACCAAAATTGATTAGAATGTCATTTTGCTTTCAGCACCTCCTGTCCTTATGTTTTGAAATTGTGTGTGTGTGTGATGCGTGTATGTGTATATGTGCTCAGTGTGTGTGATGTATGTATGTGTATATGTGCTTGAGTGTGTGTGATGTATGTATGTGTATATGTGCTCAGTGTGTGTGATGTATGTATGTGTATATGTGCTCAGTGTGTGTGATGTATGTATGTGTATATGTGTTCAGTGTGTGTGATGTATGTATGTGTATATGTGCTTGAGTGTGTGTGCTCAGTTTGATGAACTTTACAGCATTTGGCTCCCATCAGACACAGCAGATGCTTAGTTGGCCCTCTCTCCCATTGCATCGTGGGATAGGTCTCAACAGACAGCACTCCGAGCTTTTCTGCTCATAAAAACCATAAAACCCATGACTATGGCTTACCCCCCTGTTTAACGACCGGCTCCATGATGGCTGTTTGTTGCAAATCGTTCCTCACAGCTCAGCCCGAAGATAAATACTCTCTTTATCGGGTTTTTATATTTACAGGGAAGGAGAGGAAATAGGGAGGGAATGGAGGGCGTATTCCTCAGGGAGTCTCCTCTCTCTCTCTCTCTCTCTCCTCAGACACTCAGCCAAGCACCACACCCTCCCAATATTCTTGTGACTAAAGTGTTATCTGTGTGCTGGTCTAAACGAGGCCTGTAACATTACATCATGGAGCACACAAGCAGTATCCTCAGCAGACTACAGCCTGACATCCAGACAGTATCCTCAATAGACTACAGTCTGACATCCAGACAGTATCCTCAATAGACTACAGTCTGACATCCAGACAGTATCCTCAATAGACTACAGTCTGACATCCAGACAGTATCCTCAATAGACTACAGTCTGACATCCAGACAGTATCCTCAATAGACTACAGTCTGACATCCAGACAGTATCCTCAATAGACTACAGTCTGACATCCAGACAGTATCCTCAATAGACTACAGTCTGACATCCAGACAGTATCCTCAATAGACTACAGTCTGACATCCAGACAGTATCCTCAATAGACTACAGTCTGACATCCAGACAGTATCCTCAATAGACTACAGCCTGACATCCAGACAGTATCCTCAGCAGACTACAGTCTGACATCCAGACAGTATCCTCACCAGACTACAGTCTGACATCCAGACAGTATCCTCAATAGACTACAGTCTGACATCCAGACAGTATCCTCAGCAGACTACAGTCTGACATCCAGACAGTATCCTCAATAGACTACAGTCTGACATCCAGACAGTATCCTCAGCAGACTACAGCCTGACATCCAGACAGTATCCTCAACAGACTACAGTCTGACATCCAGACAGTATCCTCACCAGACTACAGTCTGACATCCAGACAGTATCCTCAATAGACTACAGTCTGACATCCAGACAGTATCCTCAGCAGACTACAGCCTGACATCCAGACAGTATCCTCAACAGACTACAGTCTGACATCCAGACAGTATCCTCACCAGACTACAGTCTGACATCCAGACAGTATCCTCACCAGACTACAGTCTGACATCCAGACAGTATCCTCAATAGACTACAGTCTGACATCCAGACAGTATCCTCAGCAGACTACAGTCTGACATCCAGACAGTATCCTCACCAGACTACAGCCTGACATCCAGACAGTATCCTCACGAGACTACAGTCTGACATCCAGACAGTATCCTCACCAGACTACAGTCTGACATCCAGACAGTATCCTCACGAGACTACAGTCTGACATCCAGACAGTATCCTCACCAGACTACAGTCTGACATCCAGACAGTATCCTCACGAGACTACAGCCTGACATCCAGACAGTATCCTCAATAGACTACAGTCTGACATCCAGACAGTATCCTCAGCAGACTACAGTCTGACATCCAGACAGTATCCTCAGCAGACTACAGCCTGACATCCAGACAGTATCCTCACCAGACTACAGTCTGACATCCAGACAGTATCCTCACCAGACTACAGTCTGACATCCAGACAGTATCCTCAGCAGACTACAGTCTGACATCCAGACAGTATCCTCACCAGACTACAGTCTGACATCCAGACAGTATCCTCACGAGACTACAGTCTGACATCCAGACAGTATCCTCAGCAGACTACAGTGCCCTTCTCGTGTGGTGTGGGAAGATGCATGTCATTGTGAGTGGGCCATTGTCCATTAGCTAAACGTGTCCTATTATCTCTTTGTCTCACAGCGGAGAGAGTGACATCGCTGGGGAAGGACTGGCACAGACCCTGTCTGAAGTGTGAGAAGTGTAACAAGACGCTGTCGGCCGGATCACACGCAGAGGTCAGCCGACACACACACACACACACACACACACACACACACACACACACACACACACACACACACACACACACACACCACACACCTACGCACGTGCACACTCAAACACACACACCCATGCATGTGCAAGCACGCACGCGGGCAAACACACAAGCATGTGCAACCACACTTCACACATAACACACAATTCATTATTAGATGAGAAATATTTTAAGGAAAGAATTAAGGATATTGGAAACATTTATTTATGATATGTGTTCTCTTGTCATAGATCGTATTGGTCATAAACTACAATTAAGCCCACATTCTGGTCCATTAATCTTTCATGTAATTGTTTGGCTTTTTATCTGAATACAATCACATGCTGGTATTTTCAGTCAGTCAGGCTGGTTCTAATACAGCCTGTACCCTCTCTTTCATTCTCTCTCTCTCTCTCTCTCTCTCTCTCTCTCTCTCTAGCACGATGGCAAGCCTTACTGTAACAGCCCCTGCTACTCTGCACTATTTGGGCCTAAAGGTGAGTTCCTATTTATAATGATCCTACATTAGAGGTGACAGGTGTCTTAACAATCTATCTTAATGAGGATATCATAATTGAGAGAGATCACAACCCTATTATCGTAACCATATTACCTAGGGTTGTTATCTGTTTTTGGTTCAAGGTACATGTCAATGTAAGAAGGTAGTTGATATATAAGTTGAGTTCAGTGATATGGGAGCCGTGTGTCTATATACGTACTCTGATAAAGCTCCACGCTGTAATCTTTGGGAGGAGAACCTCACTATCGGGTATTCCTGACCCTAACATCCTGTATGGAAAGTCTGTTCATTGTGAACCTGTGACAGAATGAGCTAATTTGAACCATTTACGATACCCACCTCAGTGGGTAAGGTTCACGCTTCCACAAAGAACATTGGGGTCATTAACATCTTATCAATCAATATATTTTATATTTTATCTACTGATAACCTAGAAACTCTCTCCTCAAAATACAGTCACTGTCTCTGAAAAGTGGGCTAGTCGATCCCCTTACATTGACAGATATCCTGAATGTGAGAAATAGTTGGAATGTTCTGTTGGAATTGGAACAGCGGTAGTCATAGGACATGTTGGTTCCGTGTGGTGGTTCTAGAAGAGCTGCTGTGGAACGGGGTCAATGTTTTGTCGACGTACAGTATGCAGTCCCCTGACCCAACACTCTCTCTCTTTCTCTCTGTCTCTCTTGCTCTCTTTTTCTCTCCCCCCAAAGGATTTGGACGTGGGGGAGCTGAAAGCCACACATTCACTAAGTAGACCAACTCAGGTACAGTACAGGCCATTCAGTGTACTCATTCAAATATAGACCAACACTGTTCATTTAAGTCACATTCAACTAGATCTTCATTATAATAACAATTTCAGGGTGCTTATATTTGTCCTGTTACACACAAATGTGTAATAAAAAATGTATTTCTTGCACCTCCCAACTCCTTCTGAGATACCTGCAGGTTAACCATTGTCCAGCACCCCTAGAGAAATTAGGGTTAAGAGCCTTGCTCAAGGGTACAGCGACAGATTTTTCACCTTGTATCGTTCGGTACTCGAACCAGTGAACTTTTGATTCCTTTCCCAACGCTCTAACCTCGAGGCTACCTGCCACCCCAGAATCAAAGCAAATACACAGAGAAAAATATACACCTTCACCACCAACCTCAACCTTACAAATGCTACAAACATTAAAGATTGTTGTTTCGTTATGCAAAATACAAATCTAACATGTTTTCTCTTTTGTTTGCAGGTTCATCCACCACACCAAATGGGTTGCAAGAAGAAGGCAACTCAGCATTCTACAGCATCCTCCATACTATGCTAAACAAAAACAAACAACCAAAAAGGCTCCTTTTTGGAACCACCGTTTTGTGTTATTTTCTGTCTTTGTGTTGTCTGGAGGAATCAGTCTTAATACACATTTTAATTGGCTATAGTGAGATGTTTACTATAGTCCCACTAGTGGATCGGAGGGTTAGACAATAACCTCTCTGTTCCTGTACATGTTTTTAAATTCTGATTAAACAGTCTTTTTCAAAATGTTTTTCTCTCTTATTCATTCATTCCTCATTGGCTTACTCAGATAGTACTTCAGTCTACTTTTTATATTATGGCATGTCTCCTGTCTCATTTAGGCGTTTCCTCCTTAATACACCTGATAGTTACATACAGAGCAATATGAGAATATTTCTGTGACTTCCACTTGCTACAATCCATGGAAACTTAGGCATGTCCACTATGTCCACTATGTCCACCGTGTCCACTATGTCCACCATGTCCACTGTGCCCACTATTTCTACTATGTCCACTGTGTCCTCTGTGTTCACTATGTCCACTATTTCCACTATTTCCACTGTATCCACTGTGTCCACTGTGTCCACTATTTCCACTGTATCCACTGTGTCCACTGTGTCCACTATTTCCACTGTATCCACTGTGTCCACTGTGTCCACTATTTCTACTATGTCCACTATGTCTACTGTGCCCACTATGCCCACTATGTCCACTATGTCCACTATGTCCACTATGTCCACCATGTCCACTATGTCCACTGTGCCCACTATTTCTACTATGTCCACTGTGTCCACTGTGCCCACTATTTCTACTATGTCCACTATGTCCACTGTATCCACTATGTCCACTGTGTACACTATGTCCACAATGTCTACTGTGTCCACTATGTCCACTATTTCCACTGTGTCCACTATGTCCACAATGTCTACTGTGTCCACTATGTCCACTGTGTCCACTATGTCCACTGTGTCCACTGTGTCCACTATGTCCACTATGTCCACTGTGTCCACTATGTCCACAATGTCTACTGTGTCCACTATGTCCACTATGTCCACTATGTCCACTATGTCCACTATGTCCACCATGTCCACTATGTCCACTGTGCCCACTATTTCTACTATGTCCACTGTGTCCACTGTGCCCACTATTTCTACTATGTCCACTATGTCCACTGTATCCACTATGTCCACTGTGTACACTATGTCCACAATGTCTACTGTGTCCACTATGTCCACTATTTCCACTGTGTCCACTATGTCCACAATGTCTACTGTGTCCACTATGTCCACTGTGTCCACTATGTCCACTGTGTCCACTGTGTCCACTATGTCCACTATGTCCACTGTGTCCACTATGTCCACAATGTCTACTGTGTCCACTATGTCCACTGTGTCCACTGTGTCCACTATGTCCACTATGTCTACTGTATCCACTATGTCCACTACGTCCACTATGTCCACTGTGTCCACTATGTCCACTATTTCCACTGTGTCGACTATTTCCACTGTGTTCACTATTTCCACTGTGTCCACTATGTCCACTGTGTCGACTATGTCCACTATGTCCACTGTGTCCACTGTGTCCACTATGTCCACTATGTCCACTGTGTCGACTATGTCCACTATGTCCACTGTGTCGACTATGTCCACTATGTCCACTGTGTCCACTGTGTCCACTATGTCCACTATGTCCACTGTGTCGACTATGTCCACTATGTCCACTGTGTCCACTATGTCCACTATGTCCTCTATGTCCACTGTGTCGACTATTTCCACTGTGTTCACTATTTCCCCTGTGTCCACTATTTCCACTGTGTCCACTATTTCCACTGTGTCCACTATTTCCACTGTGTTCACTATTTCCACTATGTCCACTATTTCCACTGTGTCCACTATTTCCACTGTGTCCACTATTTCCACTGTGTCCACTATTTCCACTGTGTTCACTATTTACACTGTGTCCACTATGTCCACTGTATCCACTATGTCTACTACGTCCACTATGTCCACTGTGTCCACTATGTCCACTATGTCCACTGTGTCGACTATGTCCACTATGTCCACTGTGTCCACTATGTCCACTATGTCCTCTATGTCCACTGTGTCGACTATTTCCACTGTGTCCACTATTTCCACTGTGTCCACTATTTCCACTGTGTCCACTATTTCCACTGTGTCCATATCTGCAAGAAGAAAAACAGAACACATCGGCATCAGGCCACCGTAGATAATACTTATTGTCCACATTCCTTGGCAGTTGGCACAATCACTAACTCAATCAGTAATCTAATTTGATTAGGATCTGGACACAGGATTATGTACGTGAGCAGGAACAGAAAGCTTTCCTTCAACATTGCAGTAAATACATGGGTAATCTGATGATTAAAATTCCAGCTATTGATGAGGATGGACTCTTGAAACTGTCATCCTCTCTGTATTCTACCGTGGCTTCGTAACCTCACACATAAACTAAAGTTAACATTTTTGCTAATGACAGCAACATAGATATTACGACATTATCCTTCTGAATAAGTCCCTATCCACTTCCACAGTACATCAATTATGACATTATCCTTCTGAATATGTCCCTATCCACTTCCACAATACAAACATTATGACATTGTCCCTCTGAATAAGTCCCTATCCACTTCCACAGTACATCAATTATGACATTATCCTTCTGAATATGTCCCTATCCACTTCCACAATACAAACATTATGACATTGTCCTTCTGAATAAGTCCCTATCCACTTCCATGAAACAAAAATTATGACATTATCCTTCTGAATAAGTCCCTATCCACTTCCCTTCGACAGCCCCATCCACTCTTAGAGACATGATTCAGGGGACACATCCCTCTACTCCTTCTCACACCCACCCACTCTGTCCACTTAACAGCTGGACCCGTCTTGAAGGGAGGGAGGTTAGGGGAGGGAGGGATTGAGGGGGGGAGGGAGGGATGTAGGGAGGATGGGAGAGATGGAGGGAGGGGAGTGAGCAAGGGAGGCCAGGCTATTCCAGAGTACTAAAGGGAGATGAAGGGAAAGGAGGGTCTGGGACTTTTCCCAAACTATCCCATGGCCAGAAGGGCAGGCCAGAAGGGCAGTCCAGAAAGGCAGGCCAGAAGGGAAGTCCAGAAAGGCAGGCCAGAAGGGCAGTCCAGAAGGGCAGGCCAGAAGGGAAGTCCAGAAAGGCAGGCCAGAAGGGCAGTCCAGAAGGGCAGGCCAGAAGGGCAGTCCAGAAGGGCAGTCCAGAAGGGCAGGCCAGAAGGGAGTCCAGAAGGGCAGGCCAGAAGGGCAGTCCAGAAGGGCAGGCCAGAAGGGCAGTCCAGAAGGGCAGTCCAGAAGGGCAGGCCAGAAGGGCAGGCCAGAAGGGAAGTCCAGAAAGGCAGGCCAGAAGGGCAGTCCAGAAGGGCAGGCCAGAAGGGCAGGCCAGAAGGGCAGGCCTGAAGGGAAGGCCAGAAGGGCAGGGAAGAAGGGAAGGCCAGATCCTCCCTCGTGGCCTTTGTGGCTTCCACTGCCACACCCTGTTCCGAGGACATTGCCTTCAGCTCAGAGTTTACGACCAGCCGCCCATCCGCCCTCTGTCGCCCAGCAACTGGCTGGCAGCCACCTCACTAACCTCCCTCCCTCCTCTCCACTGTCACAGGGCCGACCCACCGCCCACTGTTACCACGGTAATGGACACAAACAAGACCCAACAGCCACCTGACAACCCAGACACCTCTCTCTCCCTAACCCCCTCTTCCTCTCTCTCTCTCTCTCTCTCTCTCTCTCTCTCTGACTCCCACCCACTCGCATTCCTCTTTGAACAAAGACCTTCAGTGTCACACAGAAGTCCACCAAGCCATACCACAGACAGGGTGGTATGCCCAACTGATGAGGCCACAGAGCAAGGGGGGGGGGGGGGGGGGTGATCAGTAATAGCATCTGTGAAAAGTGCATTTATCTCCCAACTCTTTTCTTATCTGTAATCTTCCCCTAACTGACAACTAGAATCAAAAGAGAATATAAAGTACATATACAAATTCCATGCATAGCACACTCAGAGAAAAAATATACAAATTGACTTCAGTTGTGGTTGGAATATTTTTAAAATATTTATAAGCTCAGTGCCAATCATGTCAAAAGAACCTGTCAAGTTCCACAGGATAACAAAAGACAAAATAGTTCTTTCTAAACACTTTTGGAAGAATGGGGGACAACATCTATCTGTGAAAGGGGGTTTCACAGAAAAATAAAAGAAATATATCAACATAAAAAAATGCGGGTCAATATTCTTTTTTTTTTTACAGGGTCCGTAAAAATGTTTTTTTTTTGTTCTGCAATTTCGCGGCATTGTGTTCTCGCACCCCCCCCCCCCCCCCTCTCTCTCTCTCTCTCTCTCTCTCTCTCTCTCTCTCTCTCTCTCTCTCTCTCTCTCTCTCTTTCCCCGTCAATTATCTTTTAACACTGGAAGGACAGACCTTAAAGGGGGGATGAACTTCCTGATTTGGCCTTGTTTTTCGGGTGAGTGACTGTAACTGCGTACTGTTTTGGCAGAGTGAATGTACAAATGATTCACACGTGCGAATGCACGCACAAGAGACACCCACATTAAAACATCCCACCAAGACAACTCTCATTTGGCTTTAGTTATGGCTGCTGCATTTCTTAATGATCAAGTGGTCATTAAGAAATGCAGCAGCCATGACTGAAGCCAAACAAGAGTGGTCTTGGGGGGATGTTTTAATGTGGGCGTCTCTTGTGCGTGCATTCGCATGTGGGAAGCATTTGTACATTCACTCTGCCAAAACAGTTAGTCACTCACCTTTCTAGATAACATGAACTAGTCTAACCAGGTCTTGTGTCTTGAAGTCCCCTAGGCTAGCTAGTGCTAGACAACTTCTTTCACCAATTAGCTACAGCCAGGCTGTTGTGCAACTTGGCTAAATTGGTTTGACATTGGATAGCCTATCTCTGGGGCTAGTTAGGGACCATCAATAAATTACACTATGTAAATGGGACAATGTTTTAATGTTGCACATCTTTTAGCTGTATATTAATTTCTACAATTTATAGTTGGTTTGAGTTTTTAAAATATTGTCACATGTACATTGTGTAATTTACTGATGGTCCCTAACTAGCCCCATATAGATATCGAATGTCAAACAAAATGTACCATAGGCGTTACGATCGGATCAGGTGCAGCTGAGCTCCGAATTGACGATTTGTGGGCATGCGGGCAGGATTGAAATAAACCCTTCATTCCAGGATATGCCATATCTTCCTATCATCTTGCAAACTTCAGTTTTGGATGAGAGCGAGATGGACTTTATGGCCAAAATGATCCTATTTACACGTAGTAAATTGTGACAATAGAATACATGCTTCTGACTCTTATCGATGCCACATAAGCTGATTTTCAAAGTGAGAAGTTGCTTTTGGGGCAGTCGCGCTTTAAGTGCCACCATGGTAGTCATGGTGACACTTCTCATTTGACGTGGTGCTCTGGAAGTGAAAACTACAATCAGAACCGTGTCAGGATGGCACCCTATTCCTTATATTCCCTATATAGGGCACTACTTTCTATGGACCCTAATCACACCCTGATCTGTTTCACCTGTCTTGTGATGTTAACTTGAGTGTAGCGAAATGCTTGTGCTTCTAGTTCCGACACTGCAGTAATATCTAACAAGTAATCTAACAATTTCACAAGTACCTTATACACACAAGTGTAAAGGAATGAATAAGAATATGTACATATAAATATATGGATGAGCGATGGCCGAACAGCATAGGCAAGATGCAGTAGATGGTATAGAGTACAGTATAGACATATGAGATGAGTAATGTAGGGTATGTAAACATGATATAAAGTGGCATTGTTTAAGTGACTAGTGATACATTTATTACATCCAATTATGAATGATTAAAGTGGCTAGAGATTTGAGTCAGTATGTTGGCAGCAGCCAATCAATGTTAGTGATGGCTGTTTAACAGTCTGATGGCCTTGAGATAGAAACTGTCTTTCAGTCTCTCGGTCCCAGCTTTGATGCACCTGTACTGACCTCGCCTTCTAGATGATAGCGGGGTGAACAGGCTGTGGCTCGGGTGGTTGTTGTCCTTGATGATCTTTTTGGCCTTCCTGTTACATCGGGTGATGTAGGTGTCCTGGAGGGCAGGTAGTTTGCCCCGGTGATGCGTTGTGCAGACCTCACTACCCCCTGGAGAGCCTTACGGTTGTGGGCGGAGCAGTTGCCGTACCTGGCGGTGATACAGCCCGACAGGATGCTCTCGATTGTGTATCTGTAAAAGTTTGTGAGTGTTTTTGGTGACAAGCCAAATTTCTTCAGCCTCCTGAGGTTGAAGAGGCGCTATTGCGCCTTCTTCACCACCCTGTCTGTGTGGGTGGACCATTTCAGTTTGTCCGTGATGTGTACGCCGAGGAACTTAAAACTTTCCACCTTCTCCACTACTGTCCCGTCGATGTGGATAGGAGGGTGCTCCCTCTGCTGTTTCCTGATGTCCACGATCATCTCCTTTGTTTTGTTGACGTTGAGTGTGAGGTTATTTTCCTGACACCACACTCCGAGGGTCCTCACCTCCCCCCTGTAGGCCGTTTCGCCGTTGTTGGTAATCAAGCCTACCACTGTAGTGTCATCTGCAAACTTGATGATTGAGTTGGAGGCGTGCATGACCACGCAGTCATGGGTGAACAGGGAGTACAGGAGAGGGCTGAGAACACACCCTTGTGGGGCCCCAGTGTTGAGGATCAGCGGGGTGGAGATATTGTTTCCTACCCTCACCACCTGGGGGCGGACTGTCAAAAAGTCCAGGACCCAGTTGCACAGGGCGGGGTCGAGACCCAGGGTCTCGAGCTTAATGACGAGTTTGGAGGGTTCTATGGTGTTAAATGCTGAGCTGTAATCGATGAACAGCATTCTTACTTAGGTATTCCTCTTGTCCAGATGGGTTAGGGCAGTGTGCAGTGTGATTGCGATTGCGTCGTCTGTGGACCTATTGGGTCGGTAAGCAAATTGGAGTGGGTCTAGGGTGTCAGGTAGGGTGGAGGTGATATGATCCTTGACTAGTCTCTCAAAGCACTTCATGATGACGGAAGTGAGTGCTACGGGGCGATAGTCATTTAGCTCAGTTACCTTAGCTTTCTTGGGAACAGGAACAATGGTGGCCCTCTTGAAGCATGTGGGAACAGCAGACTGGGATAGGGATTGATTGAATATGTTCGTAAACACACCAGCCAGCTGGTCTGCGCATGCTCTGAGGATGCAGCCGGGGATGCCGTCTGGGCCGGCAGCCTTGCGAGGGGTAACACGTTTAAATGTTTTACTCACGTTGGCTACAGTGAAGGAGAGCCCGCAGGTTTTGGTACCGGGCCGTGTCAGTGGCACTGTATTGTCCTCAAAGCGAGCAAAGAAGTTGTTTATTTTGTCTGGGAGCAAGACGTCGTGGTCCGCGACTGGGCTGGTTTTCTTTTTGTAATCTGTGATTGACTGTAGACCCTGCCACATACATCTCGTGTCTGAGCCATTGAATTGCGACTCTACTTTGTCTCTATACTGACGCTTAGCTTGTTTGATTGCCTTGCGGAGGGAATAGCTAGAATAGCTAGCAATCAGTGCAGATGAAGGGGAGGAGACAGGTTAAAGAATACTTTTTTAAGCAATGAGACAATTGAGACATGGATTGTGTATGTGTGCCATTCAGAGGGTGAATGGGCAAACCAAATATTTAAGTGACTTTGAACAGGGTATGGTAGTAGGTGCCAGACACACCAGTTTGAGTGTGTCAAGAGCTGCAACGCTGCTGAGTTTTTTATGCTCACCCGTTTCCCGTGTCAATCTAGAATGGTCCTCCACCCAAAAGACATCCAGCTAATTTGACACAACTGTGGGAAGCATTGGAGTCATCATTGGCCAGCATCCCTGTCGAACGCTTTCGACACCTTGTAGAGTCCATGCCCTGGCAAACTGAGGCTTTTCTGAGGGCAAAAGGGGGGTGCAACTCAATATTAGGAAGATGTTCCTAATGTTTTGTGCACTCAGTGTATACTGTAGATCCATACTGGATAATATACAGAAATGTAGATGAGTGTTCAAAGTGGAAATCTCATATAAGGCGTCTTTATTGTGTGTAGAGTGAGGTGGTGTGTGGGGCAACAAACATCTGTTCGGATTACTTGCTAAGAAGCCTACTATTCTACCATCATTGTGTACTGCCATCCTATATGCTATGGCATTGTTCTAGTGAAAGGGCATCAGAGCCTGCTGCGATGTTGAGTAAGAAAGACCTTGAGGCCCCCTGAACTCCACAACTCAGCAAGATTACAACAGAAGGTTGATTAAGGCTCAGAGGCTGTGCTTTTTAACTTTACTGTTTTATAGCAGGATCTTTAAAAAAATTCCCCTCAGTAAAACAGACATTAACAGGGAAAGCACAATACCATCGAAAATAAAGGAAGTTTATTTTTTTTCCTCCAGCGTCCCACAGAATTCTTTAAGATGGTATCCGACACACTCAGAGTCACTGAGTCATGGAATTCACATAAAAGAAGTGGACCTGGCCAATTCTAAAGGCTCTGTAATAAACACACACACACACACACACACACACACACACACACACACACACACACACACACACACACACACACACACACACACACACACACACACACACACACACACACACACACACACACACCTTTTCCAGCATGTCTTTACTACAAGACTATTTATTTTAGTTGTAAATCATTTTGGAGTTCTTAGTGAGTTTCATACAGTATGTGTTGCATGTCGCTCAGAGTTTCATACAGTATGTGTTGCATGTCACTCAGAGTTTCATACAGTATGTGTTGCATGTCACTCATAGTTTCATACAGTATGTGTTGCATGTCACTCAGAGTTTCATACAGTATGTGTTACATGTCACTCAGAGTTTCATACAGTATGTGTTGCATGTCACTCAGAGTTTCATACAGTATGTGTTGCATGTCACTCAGAGTTTCATACAGTATGTGTTGCATGTCACTCAGAGTTTCATACAGTATGTGTTGCATGTCACTCATAGTTTCATACAGTATGTGTTGCATGTCACTCAGAGTTTCATACAGTATGTGTTGCATGTCACTCAGAGTTTCATACAATACTATGTGTTGCATGTCACTCATAGTTTCATACAGTATGTGTTACATGTCACTCAGAGTTTCATACAGTATCTGTTGCATGTCACTCCGAGTTTCATACAGTATGTGTTACATGTCACTCAGAGTTTCATACAGTATGTGTTGCATGTCACTCAGAGTTTCATACAATACTATGTGTTGCATGTCACTCATAGTTTCATACAGTATGTGTTGCATGTCACTCATAGTTTCATACAGTATGTGTTGCATGTCACTCATAGTTTCATACAGTATGTGTTGCATGTCACTCAGAGATTCATACAGTATGTGTTGCATGTCACTCATAGTTTCATACAGTATGTGTTGCATGTCACTCAGAGTTTCATACAGTATGTGTTGCATGTCACTCAGAGTTTCATACAGTATGTGTTGCATGTCACTCAGAGTTTCATACAGTATGTGTTGCATGTCACTCATAGTTTCATACAGTATGTGCTACATGTCACTCAGAGTTTCATACAGTATGTGTTTCATGTCACTCAGAGTTTCATACAGTATGTGTTGCATGTCACTCAGAGTTTCATACAGTATGTGTTGCATGTCACTCAGAGTTTCCAGGCTCTCTAGTTGTAGCGTCTGGTAACTGAAGTGCTGCTGTGATGTCACAGTGTGTACTAGATGCACAGGAAAGCAACCCTATGCTTTTCACTCTCTCCAGCCAACTCCTGGAGTGGAGGAATAAAGACTCATTACAGTACTGACTCTAAACATGAAGGCCAGAGTTTGATAAAAAAATGTTTTACTTTTTCCACTTCACAGACATTAAATATATTATGGGTACCATAATTGAGTCTTTTATGTTAAATGTTGTCAGTTTGTCCAAGCCTTGGCTCAGAGAAAATAAACTGTATGGTAATTTTCCCTCTGTACAGTATGAAATTGCGGTGACAGCTTATGGAACAGATGTATTTAATGACTGCAATACCAGGTGCTAGCAGCTACCATGTCACTTGGACATCCGACTTAAAACTGCAATGATGGTCCATTTCTGTACAGAGGCTGCATTTCCCAGGAGGAATCATAATTATCTCTCCATCTGGACTGAACTGTACATGCCTGCTTGGTGTTAAATCACGTTTCCCACAGAACACTGACTACACCACTTCCGCAACCCGTTCAAACCTCATGTTAAACAATTAATAATTGAGTGTCTTGTGGAATGGCAACTCAGAAAGTGCTTTGCTTGAACTTTGAACTATGAGATATCTTTAACGTATAAATTGTGTGTAAAGACTGACTGTCTTCAACAGTGATCCATTCATTCACTGTGGATTCTTCAGGCCTGCGTTGGAGGGATGAGTGTGTGTGTGTGTGTGTATCTGTGTGTGTGTATCTGTGTGCGTCTGTGTGTATCTGTGTGTGTCTGTGTGTATCTGTGTGTGTCTGTGTGTATTGTGACAACCACCCAACAAACAGCCCACAAGGCATTGATAATGGTGTGTATTATAAATAAAGAGGCAGGGTTGGCCTTGTAGTGAATAGAGTTAGGATGGGTTGAGCTCAGCTCAGACAACAGGGTGGGGTCGGCCCAAGGTCATTATTATGACTGTGAGCTACAAGGTCTGTTGTATAGACTGCATAATTTACACCAGTCATCTACGGCTCTGGGTTACATGATACAGGCAAGCAAACAGCTATTAACAAGTTATCATGTTAATACTGATAACCGTTTTGCATAAGTACCCATTTTGAGTGTTTACTGTGTGTTCATAAGCCTTTATAGCCTTTAAGTATTTGACTCAGAACCTAGTAGTTTAAAACACATGCCAGATTATGTGAACAGTAGAAGGAGAACCAATCCCATGACATGTGTTTATTGTAAGAGGACTGTAGAGAAAACCACATGGGTTTTATGAGGTCAGCCTGGGACAAACCACAGCCATGCACACACACACACACACATATATATACACACACACACACACACACACACACACATATATATATACACATACATACATACATACATACATATATATATACATATACACATATATATATATACATATATACACACACACACACACACACACACACACACACACACACACACACACACACACACACACACACACACACACACATAATGTAAATATGTATATAGAATGGCTCACACACAGGTCAAACCACAGGAGATCAGATCAAAAGTATAGATAGAAATTTTAATTAGTGGGTTCAAAAGACGGAAGCAACAGGACTGAAGAAGTGTAGCCATTTTCTTCACAAACAGCGAGTCCTGAAGTGTTTTAAAGCCTTACTACACAAAACAGATAACTGATCATCATAATCAATAACAGTCATATTATATATATAATACTAAGGCACATTCTAACAGAATGCTTTGTCTGCAGTGTCTGCCAGTTACTCTGTGTGTGTCCAAAATCAGACCCTATTCCCTGTAGTTGAATCCTTTTGACCAGGCCACTATATAGGGAACAAGGTGCTATTTCAGACAGACAAAGGTTCTATAGGCTACTTCCAACTATAATACTTCAGCTCATAGTAATGTCAGTGAGGAATACATCAGGGTTCCTCAGTACACTAACATTTTGACCATATAGAATTGTACAGCTTTTGGATGGTCTATATTCTACAAGTTTATGTTTCGTCACTGTACAGCTTACGTTGCCTCATCTTCTTTCCTTAATTTGTCCCATAGGTGTAGCTGTAGTACAATGCAATTTCCTTATGCAATTTTACTGGTATATTCTTATTCTTAACCAATCAATAAATACATCCTGTGTCAATCAAACCAATTGAAAAGGATTCCATGCCTGAACTCTATACAGTACTGTACATACACAATTTACCCTGCCAAACCAGTAACAGGACCCTCAGAACAGCCTGGGTCCAGATGTGTTTGTTCTGTATTGCAAACTCCTATGGTATCCATTGGAAAAACAGAATCTGGAACCAGGCTACCCTCAAAAACCCACCACCCTAAAATAACATATCTGTCTGAAACCTAAACCCCACAGACGTTTTAATATCATCCATTTGATCAGGAATGGAGTTGGATGGCCAAAACAGTATAAATCATTCCTGCTGTTAAGATGAATGGTTGAAGTAGTGCTCCTGTCCTGATCAGCATCATCTGCACCTGCAGCCAGACTACTCCCTCTCTCCCAGGTGAGATAGATCCCTACCTGTAATCGTAACTTTGTATATTTTTATTGTTGGCCTGTCAGCATGTTACCGTGACAATCCAGCACCTTCCTTTAAAACACCATGTATCACTACTCTGAGGAAAGACTAAAATGTGTTATGTTTACAGAAAGGGATTATTTTAAACTTTTCACCTGGTCTCTAAACTCCCCCTCAACGGATCTATGCTGAACTGTCTCGTAAAGGGTACTTTAAGAGAAATACAATTAAAATATGTTTTATGGCAGTTCTTAAAGTACAATTTTATGTGGGGTTGTAATACGTATATATCAACGCTCGTAAATATACATAAACATGACATAAACTGATCATGAACTCATAAAAGTGAAGAATGGACTTCTTGGCCCTTATGCTTTAGTGGGGAGAGAGAATGGCATTCACATACATTAATGTGGTGCTTTTGTTTTTACTATGGACCCACTCAGGGTTAAATTGATTTCAATAAATATATATCTTTTTTAATTACGTGTAAATAAAATGTCATTTAGAAGGTTGCTGTGCTAGGAGGCTGAGGTGGGCATAGCCAGGTGGTACAGGGTTCAGGGGTTGAAGGGGAGGAAATAGAGGCTAGTGGCAGGGTCTCAGGTCTCTGGGCTGCTTATAGAATGAGCTATAGAGGCGAGTCTAGTGATAATAACACTGTGTTGGATTGTGGTCGTAGTATTGGAGAGGTCAGGTTGGTCTCGGAGGCTGGGGACTGGATGGGGCAGACAGCAGCAGCTCAGGGTTGGGCCTCTGTGCTGACATCCTTCTCGTAGATGTAGCTGCCTACACCACCAGTGTTCACCCCTGGAGAGACAAGAACACATTTTACATTTCAGTCATTTAGCAGGCGATCTTATTCAGAGCGACTTACAGTAGTGAGTGCATACATTTTCAGACGTCTAGGCAGGATCACATGCGGAAAATGTATTGCAGTATAACAAATCATTTATTTTCAGTTGGTGGTTTTGAAACAGTCTGAGTAAGTTGCATCACCTTTGTGTCGGAAGAGCAATATGAGCGGGTTCTTTAAAAAGCAATTCTACACTGCATAGACTACTGTTACAGTACAGCTAATACATAGGTCAGACAACAGCACTACCTGGTGGTTGAATAAAGAAGCCAAGCGACGCGCCTACCTTTTGGTCCAAAGAGACAAGCATAGCATGGCTTGTGGCAGTATGGCTGGCCATCATGCTGAAAAACAAATATTAAACATACACATGAAAATGTAATCATACCATGTATTCATTGAGAATATCCATATTAGAACACATTTATCGGGGCGGCAGGTAGCCTAGTGGTTAGAGGGTTGGACTAGTAACCGAAAGGTTGAAGATTAAATCCTATTTAGGTGCATTCAAGAAGACCAGCCTTAACAAGGTGTTGTGTAGATTCCCTGATATTAATAATGACTAGTTATTTAGGAGTTATTTGTAGATCAGTGATTCTGTGCAGTCAGGGCCATGTTCAGGCCAACTCCTTTGAACACTGTGATTGTCTTTGAATAGCTGGCCCCTTCCTGTGTAAACACCCCTTTCACCCCATCCTCATCCCTTCTTTCTCCATCACCTCCCATCCTATCCATCCCTCTCTCTCCTACCTCTGCATGGCTGCCGGCGGCCAGGGTCTTGCTGCACCTCTCACAACGGAGACAGGGCCGATGCCAGTCCTTCCCCAGGGACGTCACCTTCTCAGCTGTCACACACACACACACACACACACACACACACACACACACACACACACACACACACACACACACACACACACACACACACACACACACACACACACACACACACACACCTTAGAAATGAGATGCATTCATCTCAGGGTTGCTTCAGCAGGTGCCTCGGATATGTTTCAAACTTAATTCAAAGGAATGACAGACAGGAGCACACGATACCATGGCAACTGCACAACAGATAATTCTCACCCTGGTAGTGTGTGATAGGTACTTCATATTATGTAATATAATGGCTACTTACCAAAGTAGACCTTCTTGTTACACCTGGGACACAGGTTGGCCTCACCAGAGAAGGTAGTGATGCTGGAAGCTGTACACACACACACACCCACACACACACACACACACAGTAGTATGGCCTATGGCCTGCAACGATGCAAAAACCCAGTGTGAACAGCTAAATAAACTACCCTGTGACCGTCCCTGGAGTGAGCCTGGTGTTAGCCTTTCCCCTGGACTGAGCCTGGTGTTAGCCTTTCCCCTGAACTGAGCCTGGAGTGAGCCTGGTGTTAGCCTTTCCCCTGAACTGAGCCTGGTGTTAGCCTTTCCCCTGGACTGAGCCTGGTGTTAGCCTTTCCCCTGAACTGAGCCTGGTGTTAGCCTTTCCCCTGGACTGAGCCTGGTGTTAGCCTTTCCCCTGAACTGAGCCTGGTGTTAGCCTTTCCCCTGGACTGAGCCTGGTGTTAGCTTTTCCCCTGGACTGAGCCTGGTGTTAGCCTTTCCCCTGGACTGAGCCTGGTGTTAGCCTTTCCCCTGGACTGAGCCTGGTGTTAGCCTTTCCCCTGGACTGAGCCTGGTGTTAGCCTTTCCCCTGGACTGAGCCTGGTGTTAGCCTTTCCCCTGGACTGAGCCTGGTGTTGAACTTTCCCCTGGACTGAGCCTGGTGTTAGCCTTTCCCCTGGACTGAGCCTGGAGTGAGCCTGGTGTTAGCCTTTCCCCTGGACTGAGCCTGGTGTTAGCCTTTCCCCTGGACTGAGCCTGGAGTGAGCCTGGTGTTAGCCTTTCCCCTGGACTGAGCCTGGTGTTAGCCTTTCCCCTGGACTGAGCCTGGTGTTAACCTTTCCCCTGGACTGAGCCTGGTGTTAGCCTGGTGTTAGCCTTTCCCCTGGACTGAGCCTGGTGTTAGCCTGGTGTTAGCCTTTCCCCTGGACTGAGCCTGGTGTTAGCCTGGTGTTAGCCTTTCCCCTGGACTGAGCCTGGTGTTAGCCTGGTGTTAGCCTTTCCCCTGGAGTGAGCCTGGTGTTAGCCTTTCCCCTGGAGTGAGCCTGGTGTTAGCCTGGTGTTAGCCTTTCCCCTGGACTGAGCCTGGTGTTAGCCTTTCCCCTGGACTGAGCCTGGTGTTAGCCTTTCCCCTGGACTGAGCCTGGTGTTAGCCTGGTGTTAGCCTTTCCCCTGGAGTGAGCCTGGTGTTAGCCTGGTGTTAGCATTTCCCCTGGAGTGAGCCTGGTGTTAGCCTGGTTTTAGCCTGGTTTTAGCCTTTCCCCTGGAGTGAGCCTGGTGTTAGCCTGGTGTCTGCCTGGTGTTAGCCTTTCCACTGGAGTGAGCCTGGTGTTAGTCTGTTGTTAGCCTGATCTTTGCCTGGTGTTAGCCTGATCTTAGCCTGGTTTTAGCCTTTCCCCTTGGCGTGAGTCTGACCTGTATAGTAGGGCTCTAATCACAGGATGACAACAAGGATCTGCTACTCCTTTAGGATAAAGGTGTTAGCATGTTATGTGCCAGCCTGTATAGTAGGGTCTCTATAGAAGGGCCTCTATAGAAGGGCCTGTATAGAAGGGCCTGTATTTGAAGGACCTGTATAGAAGGACCTGTATAGAAGGGCCTGTATAGTAGGGCCTGTATAGAAGGGCCTGTATAGTAGGGCCTGTATAGAAGGGCTTGTATAGTAGGGCCTGTATAGTAGGGCCTGTATAGTAGGGCCTCTATAGAAGGGCCTCTATAGAAGGGCCTGTATAGAAGGGCCTGTATAGTAGGGCCTGTATAGAAGGGCCTGTATAGAAGGGCCTGTATAGAAGGGCCTGTATAGAAGGGCCTGTATAGTAGGGCCTGTATAGAAGGGCCTGTATAGAATGGCCTGTATAGAAGGGCCTGTATAGAAGGGCCTGTATAGAAGGGCCTGTATAGTAGGGCCTGTATAGTAGGGCCTGTATAGAAGGGCCTGTATAGTAGGGCCTGTATAGAAGGGCCTGTATAGTAGGGCCTGTATAGAAGGGCCTGTATAGAAGGGCCTGTATAGTAGGGCCTGTATAGAAGGGCCTGTATAGTAGGGCCTGTATAGAAGGGCCTGTATAGAAGGGCCTGTATAGAAGGGCCTGTATAGTAGGGCCTGTATAGAAGGGCCTGTATAGTAGGGCCTGTATAGAAGGGCCTGTATAGTAGGGCCTGTATAGAAGGGCCTGTATAGTAGGGCCTGTATAGAAGGGCCTGTATAGTAGGGCCTGTATAGAAGGGCCTGTATAGAAGGGCCTGTATAGAAGGGCCTGTATAGTAGGGCCTGTATAGAAGGGCCTGTATAGTAGGGCTTGAGTCAGCAGGAAGACAACACAGAGTCTGCTAATCCTTTTTAACAAAGTCAGCTCCTTCGGCAGCTACTTCCACTATTTCACATCTTTTCCCACGTCAACACTTACACACGTGGACACATGTAAACATGCGCGAAAGAACGCGCACACGTAGCATGTACCTTTGACAGGAGCCCTGGGTGCCAACGCTGCCTTCTCCTCAGGTTTGGGGGGGGCGTCCACGTCAGTCGGAGTCGGGTTATTGTTGAGGGGGGCTTCATACACATAGGACCCTGCTCCACCGATGTTTACACCTACAGAGGTCATAGGTTATATATATATATATATATATATATATATATATATATATATATATATATATATATATACACACACACACACACACACACACCATAAGATACATATTATTTCATATAACATATTAGAAACATTTAACAATCATAACATATGGCTGTGGTTCAGCCCATCTGCTTACTACACAACAGTGTGTTTCTAAACAGTACAATCAAACTGGAGGTTATCAGGAAGTCAGTTTGAAGATCTTCAGATCGTTTTAACCACTGGGCTTTGGACAGACATACAAGTGTACTGCACCTTTTGGTCCGAAGAGGGCAGCATAGCATGGTTTGTGGCAGAAGGGCTTCCCATCGTGCTGTGTAAAGGGAATAAAGAAGAGGAGAATGACAGACAGGGAGTAAATAACAAGTCTAAAACACAAGACTAACAACCATATCTTGGCAATATCCCTTTTCTAGCCAGACTCATGCATTTTTGGGAAAAAAATGGTTATTGGATTGTGTGTGTGTGTGTGTGTGTGTGTGTGTGTGTGTGTGTGTGTGTGTGTGTGTGTGTGTGTGTGTGTGTGTGGGAGAGAGAGAGGCTGAGACAGAAAAACACCACAGCCTCCTGAGAAAGAGAGTCTGATAAATCAACAGTACTGGTCTGCTGGTTACAATGACGTTTGGACATATGGTGTAGATGCAACACACAGACATGGTAGAATGGAAAGTGGGGATCAAACCAAACGCCTCACATCCGGGTCCTGTTCAGGAGAATGGTTTTGGTTGGAGGATTACGGATTAGTGGTCATGTAATAGTTGTCAGTGGTCAAAGCCAGCCAGCCAGCCAGCCAGTAGGAGGATCATCAGGGTCTAGACCAGAGAGCAGACATCCAGTCCAGTCCTAATTCATCTTTCCTCCACTCCTCCATTTCTCACCTCGCCGCTTTCGCAAAATGGATTGGAGGAGGTTCGAGGGGAGGGAGGGACCTTGGATACTCTCCTCCAATACAGTTGAGGAGGAGGTGAGGAGATAGGATGTAAGTGGCATCTCCTCACAGGAGATATGCGATTTACTGGGCCTGGAAGTGGCATCTTTTCACAGGAGATACGCGATTTACTGGGCCTGGAAGTGGTATCTCTTCACAGGAGATACGCGATTTACTGGGCCTGGAAGTGGTATCTCTTCACAGGAGATATGCGATTTACTGGGCCTGGAAGTGGTATCTCTTCACAGGAGATACGCGATTTACTGGGCCTGGAAGTGGTATCTCTTCACAGGAGATACGCGATTTACTGGGCCTGGAAGTGGCATCTCTTCACAGGAGATACGCGATTTACTGGGCCTGGAAGTGGTATCTCTTCACAGGAAATACGCGATTTACTGGGCCTGGAAGTGGTATCTCTTCACAGGAGATACGCGATTTACTGGGCCTGGAAGTGGCATCTCCTCACAGGAGATATGCGATTTACTGTGCCTGGAAGTGGCATCTCTTCACAGGAGATACGCGATTTACTGGGCCTGGAAGTGGCATCTCTTCACAGGAGATACGCGATTTACTGGGCCTGGAAGTGGTATCTCTTCACAGGAAATACGCGATTTACTGGGCCTGGAAGTGGCATCTCTTCACAGGAGATACGCGATTTACTGGGCCTGGAAGTGGTATCTCTTCACAGGAGATACGCGATTTACTGGGCCTGGAAGTGGCATCTCCTCACAGGAGATATGCGATTTACTGGGCCTGGAAGTGGCATCTCCTCACAGGAGATATGCGATTTACTGGGCCTGGAAGTGGCATCTGCTCACAGGCGATACGCGATTTACTGGGCCTGGAAGTGGTATCTCTTCACAGGAGATACGTGATTTACTGGGCCTGGAAGTGGCATCTCCTCACAGGAGATACGTGATTTACTGGACCTGGAAGTGGCATCTCCTCACAGGAGATACATGATTTACTGGACCTGGAAGTGGCATCTCTTCACAGGAGATTCATGATTTACTGGGCCTGGAAGTGGTATCTCTTCACAGGAGATACGTGATTTACTGGGCCTGGAAGTGGCATCTCCTCACAGGAGATACGTGATTTACTGGGCCTGGAAGTGGTATCTCTTCACAGGAGATTCATGATTTACTGGGCCTGGAAGTGGTATCTCTTCACAGGAGATATGTGATTTACTGGGCCTGGAAGTGGCATCTCCTCACAGGAGATACGTGATTTACTGGGCCTGGAAGTGGCATCTCTTCACAGGAGATTCATGATTTACTGGGCCTGGAAGTGGTATCTCTTCACAGCATATATCACACTGGCTACAGTCCTTGTTGTCTAATAGCGTTATAGTACACCAATAACCCCTCATCTATGAACCCGCCCTTCAGTTTCCATGACAATAGGCTACTGGCTTTTCAGACCACGGCCAGGTTATCACCATGTCAATGCAGTCTAGGGCCGCAGGGCGGACTAGAGGACATTTAACATGTAATCACTGTGTGTGTGGAATCTGCTGTCTGTTCATGGAGAGGACAGACTAGAGGACATGTAACATATAGAGAGATTAAACCTTCCCTGTAGCTCAGTTGGTAGAGCATGGTAGAGCATGGTGTTTGCAATGCCAGGGTTGTGGGTTCGATTCCCACGGGGGGCCAGCAGAGAAAAAAAAAGAAAAAAATTGTATGAAATGTATGCATTCACTACTGTAAATTGCTCTGGATAAGAGCGTCTGCTAAATGACTAAAATGTAAATGTAATTAAACAACCCAACCCAGGCCAGGTCTGGCAGCACCCACTACTAGCCTGGTCACAGATACTAGCCTGGTCACAGATACTAGCCTGGTCACAGATACTAGCCTGGTCACAGATGTGTTTGTGCTGTATTGGAGTTGGTTATAGCCTGGTCCCAGATGTTTTTGTGCTGTACAGGAGTTGGTTATAGCCTGGTCACAGATGTGTTTGTGCTGTATTGGAGTTGGTTATAGCCTGGTCCCAGATGTGTTTGTGCTGTACTGGAGTTGGTTATAGCCTGGTCACAGATGTGTTTGTGCTGTATTGCAGTTGGTTATAGCCTGGTCCCAGATGTGTTTGTGCTGTATTGGAGTTGGTTATAGCCTGGTCCCAGATGTGTTTGTGCTGTATTGGAGTTGGTTATAGCCTGGTCCCAGATGTGTTTGTGCTGTATTGGAGTTGGTTATAGCCTAGTTACAAATGTGTTTGTGCTGTATTGCAGTTGGTTATAGCCTGGTCCCAGATGTGTTTGTGCTGTATTGCAGTTGGTTATAGCCTGGTCCCAGATGTGTTTGTGCTGTATTGCAGTTGGTTATAGCCTGGTTGCAGATGTGTTTGTGCTGTATTGCAGTTGGTTATAGCCTGGTTGCAGATGTGTTTGTGCTGTATTGCAGTTGGTTATAGCCTGGTTGCAGATGTGTTTGTGCTGTATTGCAGTTGGTTATAGCCTGGTTGCAGATGTGTTTGTGCTGTATTGGAGTTGGTTATAGCCTGGTTGCAGATGTGTTTGTGCTGTATTGCAGTTGGTTATAGCCTGGTCCCAGATGTGTTTGTGCTGTATTGCAGTTGGTTATAGCTTGGTTGTAGATGTGTTTGTGCTGTATTGCAGTTGGTTACAGCCTGGTCCCAGATGTGTTTGTGCTGTATTGGAGTTGGTTATAGCCTGGTCCCAGATGTGTTTGTGCTGTATTGCAGTTGGTTACAGCCTGGTCCCAGATGTGTTTGTGCTGTATTGCAGTTGGTTACAGCCTGGTCCCAGATGTGTTTGTGCTGTATTGCAGTTGGTTATAGCCTGGTCCCAGATGTGTTTGTGCTGTATTGGAGTTGGTTATAGCCTGGTCCCAGATATGTTTGTGCTGTATTGGAGTTGGTTATAGCCTGGTCCCAGATGTGTTTGTGCTGTATTGGAGTTGGTTATAGCCTGGTCCCAGATGTGTTTGTGCTGTATTGCAGTTGGTTATAGCCTGGTCCCAGATGTGTTTGTGCTGTATTGCAGTTGGTTATAGCCTGGTTGCAGATGTGTTTGTGCTGTATTGCAGTTGGTTATACCCTAGTCCCAGATGTGTTTGTGCTGTATTGGAGTTGGTTATAGCCTGGTCCCAGATGTGTTTGTGCTGTACAGGAGTTGGTTATAGCCTAGTCCCAGATGTGTTTGTGCTGTATTGGAGTTGGTTATAGCCTGGTTGCAGATGTGTTTGTGCTGTATTGGAGTTGGTTATAGCCTAGTCACAGATGTGTTTGTGCTGTACAGTAGTTGGTTATACAGCACAAACTGGTCTGGGACCAGGCTAATCTACTACTGGGGTCTGGATGGAAATTGTGGCGAGGACGGAGAGAGGACATTTAACATGTATGATGTAATCCTTTATAGAGAGGAAATAACCCAGGACAGGTCAACATCTAGTATCTAGTGATGACTGAGGTCTGGTCTGGGGGGAAATTTAGTTTGTGTCGTAAAAAAGATGCAGAATTCCCATCCTTCATTTCTTCCTGTTCTGTTCTGATCCAGGCCCAGGGACAGCGCTGTTTCACACAGGAGGAGATGTCCACTATTCCTGACCTGATCCAGGGACAGCGCTGTTTCACACAGGAGGAGATGTCCACTATTCCTGTTCTGATCCAGGCCCAGGGACAGCGCTGTTTCACACAGGAGGAGATGTCCACTATTCCTGACCTGATCCAGGGACAGCGCTGTTTCACACAGGAGGAGATGTCCACTATTCCTGTTCTGATCCAGGCCCAGGGACAGTGTTGTTTCACACAGGAGGAGATGTCCACTATTCCTGACCTGATCCAGGGACAGCGCTGTTTCACACAGGAGGAGATGTCCACTATTCCTGTTCTGTTCTGATCCAGGGACAGCGCTGTTTCACACAGGAGGACATGTCCACTATAACACTTAGACATGGTGAAAATAGAAGGTCATGAAAAAGCCTGTTCTGATCCAGGAAGCAGTGCAGTTTCACAGTCACGTACAGTAACAGCATGTGTGGAGGAGATATACAGTATATTCACTATAACACACAGACATGGTGGAGATAGAAGCTAGAATGGCTGTCTAACGGAGTAAAATAGAACCCTTTTACAATATGTTATACTGGTATTTCTATGTGCTGACTTGCTAGGTCCTAAAGTAACCTTCAGCAAGGGTGTGTGTGTGTGTGTGTGTGTGTGTGTGTGTGTGTGTGTGTGTGTGTGTGTGTGTGTGTGTGTGTGTGTGTGTGTGTCAAATAGTCAATACAAAACTGAGGCCTGCATTGGGGGGCTCCCGAGTGGTGCAGCGGTCTAAGGCACTGCATCTCAGTGCTAGAGGCGTCAACAAAGACACCCTGGTTCGAATCTAGGCTGTATCATAACCAGCCATGATTGGGAATCCAATAGGGCGGCACACAACTGGCCCAGCGTCATCCGGGTTTGGCCGGTGTACGCCGTCATTGTAAATAAGAATCTGTTCTTAACTGACTTGCCTAGTTAAATAAAACATGGGATTTTACCATTAAGCTATACCAGGTGGATCTTCAGATGTTGCATCTTAAAGTTTGTAATTTCCACTTTGAAATTGCAGACTTGATTTTCCATTCCGAAATATGTATCAACCCCTACAAAATGTTCATGAATTATAATCCACATAATAATTCACATTTCCTGTTGCTGCCGGATTATTTTCCTGCTGTAACAAACTGGCTCAAATTAAGATTCTACGTCTGTATACTGATCCTATGTGTGTGAGCCTTCAGACCCACAGAAGTCATTGTTCATCACTCACCTCAGCATGTCCTCCTGCGTTCAGGGTTTTGTTACAGCGGCCACACTTCAGACAGAATTTATGCCAGTCCTTCCCCAGTGATGACACCTTCTCAGCTAGAGAGAGAGAAAGAAAGGAAAGAGAGAGGAGAAACAGAGAGATAGGGAAAGGGGGGGGGGAAGAAGATTGTTAGAGAAAGCATTTTAATAAAGCAGCATGTCCCAATCAATCAATCAGATTCCAAACTCTCCACCATGGCCAAGACCAAAGAGCTCTCCAAGGATGTCAGGGACAAGATTGTAGACCTACACAAAGCTGGAATTGGCTACAAGACCATCGCCAAGCAGCTTGGTGAGAAGGTGACAACAGTTGGTGCGATTATTCGCAAATGGAAGAAACACAAAAGAACTGTCAATCTCCCTCGGCCTGGGGCTCCATGCAAGATCTCACCTCATGGGGTTGCAATGATCATGAGAACGGTGAGGAATCAGCCCAGAACTACACGGGAGGATCTTGTCAATGATCTCAAGGCAGCTGGGACCATAGTTACCAAGAAAACAATTGGTAACACATTACGCCGTGAAGGACTGAAATCCTGCAGCGCCCGCAAGGTCCCCTTGCTCAAGAAAGCACATATACATGCCCGTCTGAAGTTTGCCAATGAACATCTGAATGATTCAGAGGACAACTGGGTGAAAGTGTTGTGGTCAGATGAGACCAAAATGGAGCTCTTTGGCATCAACTCAACTCGCCGTGTTTGGAGGAGGAGGAATGCTGCCTATGACCCCAAGAACACCATCCCCACCGTCAAACATGGAGGTGGAAACATTATGCTTTGGGGGTGTTTTTCTGCTAAGGGGACAGGACAACTTCACCACATCAAAGGGACGATGTACCATCAAATCTTGGGTGAGAACCGCCTTCCCTCAGCCAGGGCATTGAAAATGGGTCGTGGATGGGTATTCCAGCATGACAATGACCCAAAACACACGGCCAAGGCAACAAAGGAGTGGCTCAAGAAGAAGCACATTAAGGTCCTGGAGTGGCCTAGCCAGTCTCCAGACCTTAATCCCATAGAAAATCTGTGGAGGGAGCTGAAGGTTCGAGTTGCCAAACGTCAGCCTCGAAACCTTAATGACTTGGAGAAGATCTGCAAAGAGGAGTGGGACAAAATCCCTCCTGAGATGTGTGCAAACCTGGTGGCCAACTACAAGAAACGTCTGACCTCTGTGATTGCCAACCAACAAGGGTTTTGCCACCAAGTACTAAGTCATGTTTTGCAGAGGGGTCAAATACTTATTTCCCTCATTAAAATGCAAATCAATTTATAACATTTTTGACATGCATTCTTCTGGATTTTTTTGTTGTTATTCTGTCACTCACTGTTCAAATAAATCTACCATTAAAATTATAGACTGATCATTTCTTTGTCAGTGGGCAAACGTACAAAATCAGCAGGGGATCAAATACTTTTTTCCATCACTGTATATACCTCTGTATAACCCATTGTGACTGTAGTCTTCTTAAGGTCTTTATATACCTCTGTATAACCCATTGTGACTGTAGTCTTCTTAAGGTCTTTATATACCTCTGTATAACCCATTGTAACTGTAGTCTTCTTAAGGTCTTTATATACCTCAGTATAACCCATTGTAACTGTAGTCTTCTTAAGGTCTTTATATACCTCTGTATAACCCATTGTAACTGTAGTCTTCTTAAGGTCTTTATATACCTCTGTATAACCCATTGTAACTGTCACTCCTCTACAGTAAATTACACTAGAGGGAGAATGGAGTTCCTCAGTGCTTTACACTGTAGTTGGTTTAATGATTTTCCGTATGTTCCACTGATTCCTATTTGGTAGTCTAATAGGCAATTAGAGAAGTGGGTATTATGATTCTGAGTGTGCTTGAAGTGCACCAAATACGATGCTGCTGTGAGGTCATCAGGAAGAGTATGGCTGGACAGCAGGGTCTCAACAGCAGCTAACCCAAATCCCTTATATCCCTCTCCCCACATCCCCCTTCTCCTCCTCCCTCTCTCCAACCCCAACCCCGTTTCCATCCCCTCTTACCACCAGTCTCTCTTCCAGATCAGTCCAGACACTTCACCAGACAAGAGCTGTCCTAATTATACCCCGTCCGTCCTTCCCTCCTCCTCTCTCTCCCTCCCTCCTGCCTTCTCTCTCTCCCTCCCTCCCCCCCTCTCTCTCTCCCTCCATCCTCCCCGCCTCCTCCTCCCCCCCCCTCCCTCCCTCCATCCTCCTTCCTTCTCTCCCTCCCTCCCTCCCTCCCTCCCTCCCTCCCTCCCTCCCTCCCTCCCTCCCCCTCCCTCCCCTCCAGACAATGGTCCAGAGGTCTGCATGACCGGCTAAGCTCCCTACAGGAAACACCTTCTCTTACAATGGCAGGGCACAATCAGCCGGAAGTTAGGCCAGACCCCGCTTCCTACACCTTCCTCATCCCCTTTCTCCCTCCTCCTCTCCTTCCCTCTCTTCCCACATGGAGACAGAGGATTATTTTAGAAGGTTTGTTTCAGACCCCCCTCTGTTAGTCAGCGACTCCCCATTGGGCAGTTTATGTTCTCTCTCCAATCAGTGTCATTGTCATAACTTCTCACTGTCAACTACACAAAAGAATGACCTAGTAGGATGGGACACATGGCTATGCCAGCCAACACTGTCATTGTGTGAGGGATTGGTCAGTTAGATGATAAACAGGCCAGCTAACAGATGTATGAGTGAGACAGGGCGGAAGGCTATACCAGTCAGCCAGCCAGCCAGCCAGTCCTCTGTCATTGTGTGAGGGATATGTCAGTTAGATGATAAACAGGCCAGCTAACAGATGTATGAGTGAGACAGGGCGAAGGCTATACCAGTCAGCCAGCCAGCCAGCCAGCCAGCCAGCCAGCCAGTCCTCTGTCATTGTGTGTGTGAGGGATATGTCAGTTAGATGATAAACAGGCCAGCTAACAGATGTATGAGTGAGACAGGGCGGAAGGCTATACCAGTCAGCCAGCCAGCCAGCCAGTCCTCTGTCATTGTGTGAGGGATATGTCAGTTAGATGATAAACAGGCCAGCTAACAGATGTATGAGTGAGACAGGGCGAAGGCTATACCAGTCAGCCAGCCAGCCAGCCAGCCAGCCAGTCCTCTGTCATTGTGTGTGTGAGGGATATGTGATCAAGAGACCAGTTAAAACAGCACTTCAGTTTAAGGGGTTGCTGTTATTGTTAGAGGAGAGAGGTTGTGAGAGGGCTGTCTGGGATATGAGTGTGTGTGTGTGTGTGTGTGTGTGTGTGTGTGTGTGTGTGTGTGTGTGTGTGTGTGTGTGTGTGTGTGTGTGTGTGTGTGTGTGTGTGTGTGTTAGTAGAAGAGAAGGATACCCGGTTGTCTATCCCCTGGCTGTCCTCCAAACAACCATTTTCCCTATACGATGCCACACACACACACACACACACACACACACACACACACACACACACACACACACACACACACACACACACACACACACACACACACACACACACACACACACACACACACACACACACACCACACACACACAGCAGAGTAAAAGTTGTACATTTTTACAAGGCTCCATGTTGACCCGCTAATGAAAGGTCACCACCATCACCCCTGCCTCGTTATGGTAATGTGTGAACACACTAGTGTAAACAAACACACCGGAGCTCAGAGGGAAATCCTCAGGATATGCTAGTTAACAAGGTAAACACTGCTGAGGATGTGGAAAGTTTGATGACAGCATAACTGAAAATATTGTGCTTAGCTCTAACGGGATAGTGTTCCAAACAACTTGATTACAACCGCTTAATTATCAACCCTAATGAGCCAGAAGCACCCAAACACCATAATTCACACACACATCACACACAATCTCACACACAAACACACAGTCTCACACACGCACGTGCAAACACACATGCACACACTCACACATGCACACGTGCACAGACACACAACCCAGGCCAAGGGGATGAGCTGAGCTGAGCTGAGCTTACCTTGGATCTCTGCATCTGTTAAACAAAATCATCACAGGCAAATAATGACTAGACTACTCCGCCTTGAACAACATTGACACAGCTGAACTACATGCAACACTACTGCAGCAGGAACAGGAAGGAATGTCAATGGGATAGTGATACCTTATGAAATTACTTGAAAACTGGATTACAACTGAACTAAAATCCAATCAGCAGGATGACACCGTATGACCTCTGCTCTCTCATATCTGATACGTGTGTGTGTGTGTGTGTTACTGTGTTTCAATCTAAGTGTCATGCATGTAGTTCTACAGTAGCCACATAGATCGCAAACAGCTCCAGCATTTCCACACTTGGCTAGATGTGAGAACAGTATTCTACTAACTATAGACCCTCCATCACATGGAGTGATCTCTGGGAAATGAGCAAGGCAGTTAACCCCCAACGACTGCTCCCCGGGCGCCGATGACATGGACGTCGGTTACGGCAGCCTCCCGCACCTCTCTGATTCAGAGGGGTTGTGCAACTGACCAGTGATCCCGTTTCCACTTCCCCCTTTCATTATGGAGTTCACCCATCACTCCATCTCTTAGGCTAGGCTACATTCTTTCATTATGGAGTTCACCCATCACTCCATCTCTTAGGCTAGGCTACATTCTTTCATTATAGAGTCCACCCATCACTCCATCTCTTAGGCTAGGCTACATTCTTTCATTATAGAGTTCACCCATCACTCCATCTCTTAGGCTTGGCTACATTCTTTCATTATGGAGTTCACCCATCACTCCATCTCTTAGGCTAGGCTACATTCTTTCATTATAGAGTCCACCCATCACTCCATCTCTTAGGCTAGGCTACATTCTTTCCCACCAGCATCTGGAGAAGGTCTATTTAAAACACTACAAGCCCTGCATGAAGAACATTCTTCTTGTGACACATAATGAATTAATAGGTTACAACAAGTGACTCTATCCATTTAAATTCAATCTATTTGATTTATTTATTACGTTTACTTGGCAACAAAACACCAGTCTCAGAGTATGAGAAGTGGTGCACTGCACCAGGTCTAGCTGGTAGCTAACACCAGTCTCAGAGTATGAGAAGTGGTGCACTGCACCAGGTCTAGCTGGTAGCTAACACCAGTCTCAGAGTATGAGAAGTGGTGCTCTGCACCAGGTCTAGCTGGTAGCTAACACCAGTCTCAGAGTATGAGAAGTGGTGCACTGCACCAGGTCTAGCTGGCAGCTAATTTAGATCTGCAGTCCCCGCTATTCGTGAAGTAAACTGAAATTCCAATTTAATTTAACATTTTCCTCAGTACAATTGAAATGGAATTGACCCCAATGCAGAATACAGAATATAAATGGTATGTTTTTCGTTGAATGAACAGTATGATGCTATTTACATGTGTACAAGTGCACTATAGGCTACATATTTCCAAATTACAGTTGGTTGGACTTCTACATCAACCATTATTAATGTGGACCTGTCTGTTATTTAGCCCCCCATACTGTAAACCACCAACCCCTCTCCCTTTATGTCCCAACCCCCCCTTCCCTCCTCATTCCTCTCCAGCTGAGTCCATGCAGGCGTTTGTACTATTCCAGCCCTACTCTGATAACTGTACTATTCCAGCCCTCCTCTGATAACTGTACTATTCCAGCCCTCCTCTGATAACTGTACTATTCCAGCCCTCCTCTGATAACTGTACTATTCCAGCCCTCCTCTGATAACTGTACTATTCCAGCCCTACTCTGATAACTGTACTATTCCAGCCCTCCTCTGATAACTGTACTATTCCAGCCCTCCTCTGATAACTGTACTATTCCAGCCCTCCTCTGATAACTGTACTATTCCAGCCCTCCTCTGATAACTGTACTATTCCAGCCCTCCTCTGATAACTGTACTATTCCAGCCCTCCTCTGATAACTGTACTATTCCAGCCCTACTCTGATAACTGTACTATTCCAGCCCTCCTCTGATAACTGTACTATTCCAGCCCTCCTCTGATAACTGTACTATTCCAGCCCTCCTCTGATAACTGTACTATTCCAGCCCTCCTCTGATAACTGTACTATTCCAGCCCTCCTCTGATAACTGTACTATTCCAGCCCTCCTCTGATAACTGTACTATTCCAGCCCTCCTCTGATAACTGTACTATTCCAGCCCTCCTCTGATAACTGTACTATTCCAGCCCTCCTCTGATAACTGTACTATTCCAGCCCTCCTCTGATAACGGCATGTCCCAGTACCCACCATGCACCTGACTCCTGAGGGCTGGGGGGCCTATAGGGTTGGTGACCAGGTGCAGGGGGCAAACAGAGTATCCTCTCCTCTCCAGCAGCAGACAGGAAGGAACAACATTCAGCCCGTGTTCCCCTCAGCATCCTCTCCCCATCCTGTCCTTTTAAATATAATGCCTGACTGGTAGTAAAAATAAATACACACCTTCGAGGCCAAATGACCTTTGCTGTGTTTAAGACAATGTCTATTCAACATTTACACAGTCCTATGGCAAAGGTTGGCATTGTAGCCTAAATCTATTGACATTCTTTACCTGACCCTGGCTTTGAATGTGGTTTGATTTAATGAGGTAACAGTTACAACCAATTGAACACTAGGATCAAACTCACTCTCAAACTGCGTAGGCTACATACATTACATTTCAACTGATTTCCAGCATCCAGCTCACTACAATCTAGAGGTCGACCTATTATTATTTTTCAACGCCGATACCGATTATTGGGCCCCCCCCCCCCCCCCAAAAAAAGCCGATACCGATTAATCCGCAGATTATTATTTTTTTGTTGTAATAATGACAATTACAACAATACTGAATGAACACTTATTTTAACTTAATATACTGTTAAAAAAAATAAAGGGAACACTAAAATAACACATCCTAGATCTGAATGAATGAAATAATCTCATGAAATACTTTTTTCTTTACATAGTTAAATGTGCTGACAACAAAATCACACAAAAATAATCAATGGAAATCCAATTTATCAACCCATGGAGGTCTGGATTTGGAGTCACACTCAGAATTGAAGTGGAAAACCACACTACAGGCTGATCCAACTTTGATGTAATGTCCTTAAAACAAGTCAAAATGAGGCTCAGTAGTGTGTGTGGCCTCCACGTGCCTGTATGACCTCCCTACAACGCCTGGGCATGCTCCTGATGAGGTGGCGGATGGTCTCCTGAGGGATCTCCTCCCAGACCTGGACTAAAGCATCCGCCAACTCCTGGACAGTCTGTGGTGCAACGTGGCGTTGGTGGATGGAGCGAGACATGATGTCCCAGATGTGCTCAATTGGATTCAGGTCTGGGGAACGGGCGGGCCAGTCCATAGCATCAATGCCTTCCTCTTGCAGGAACTGCTGACACACTCCAGCCACATGAGGTCTAGCATTGTCTTGCATTAGGAGGAACCCAGGGCCAACCGCACCAGCATATGGTCTCACAAAGGGTCTGAGGATCTCATCTCGGTACCTAATGGCAGTCAGGCTACCTCTGGTGAGCACATGGAGGGCTGTGCGGCCCCCCAAAGAAATGCCACCCTACACCATGACTGACCCACCGCCAAACCGGTCATGCTGGAGGATGTTGCAGGCAGCAGAACGTTCTCCACGGCGTCTCCAGACTCTGTCACCTCTGTCACGTGCTCAGTGTGAACCTGCTTTCATCTGTGAAGAGCACAGGGCGCCAGTGGAGAATTTGCCAATCTTGGTGTTCTCTGGCAAATGCCAAACGTCCTGCACAGTGTTGGGCTGTAAGCACAACCCCCACCTGTGGACGTCGGGCCCTCATACCACCCTCATGGAGTCTGTTTCTGACCGTTTGAGCAGACACATGCACATTTGTGGCCTGCTGGAGGTCATTTTGCAGGGCTCTGGCAGTGCTCCTCCTGCTCCTCCTTGCACAAAGGCGGAGGTAGCGGTCCTGCTGCTGGGTTGTTGCCCTCCTACGGCCTCCTCCACGTCTCCTGATGTACTGGCCTGTCTCCTGGTAGCGCCTCCATGCTCTGGACACTACGCTGACAGACACAGCAAACCTTCTTGCCACAGCTCGCATTGATGTGCCATCCTGGATGAGCTGCACTACCTGAGCCACTTGTGTGGGTTGTAGACTCCGTCTCATGCTACCACTAGAGTGAAAGCACCGCCAGCATTCAAAAGTGACCAAAACATCAGCCAGGAAGCATAGGAACTGAGAAGTGGTCTGTGGTCTCCACCTGCAGAACCACTCCTTTATTGGGGGTGTCTTGCTAATTGCCTATAATTTCCACCTGTTGTCTATTCCATTTGCACAACAGCATGTGAAATTTATTGTCAGTGTTGCTTCCTAAGTGGACAGTTTGATTTCACAGAAGTGTGATTGACTTGGAGTTACATTGTGTTGTTTAAGTGTTCCCTTTATTTTTTTGAGCAGTGTATAATACATCAATAAAATCAATTTAGCCTCAAATGAATAATGAAACATGTTCAATTTGGTTTAAATACTGCAAAAACAAAGTGTTGGAGAAGAAAGTAAAAGTGCAATATGTGCCATGTAAAAAAGCTAACGTTTAAGTTCCTTGCTCAGAACATATGAAAGCTGGTGGTTCCTTTTAACATGAGTCTTCAATATTCCCAGGTAAGATGTTTTAGGTTGTAGTTATTATAGGAATTATAGGACTATTTCTCTCTATACGATTTGTATTTCATATTCCTTTGACTATTGGATGTTCTTATAGGCACTTTATTATTGCCAGTGTAACAGTATAGCTTCCGTCCCTCTCCTCGCTCCTACCTGGGCTCGAACCAGGAACACATCGACAACAGCCACCCTCGAAGCAGCGTTACCCATGCAGAGCAAGGGGAACAACTACTCCAAGTCTCAGAGCGAGTGACGTTTGAAACGCTATTAGCGCGCACCCGCTAACTAGCTAGCCATTTCACATCGGTTACACCAGCCTAATCTTGGGAGTTGATAGGCTTGAAGTCATAAACAGCACAATGCTTGAAGCACAGCGAAGAGCTGCTGGCAAAACGCACGAAAGTGCTGTTTGAATTAATGCTTACGAGCCTGCTGCTGCCTATCATCGCTCAGTCAGACTGCACTATCAAATCATAGACTTAATTATAACATAATAACACATAGAAATACAAGCCTTAGGTCATTAATATGGTCGAATCCGGAAACTATCATCTCGAAAACAAAACGTTTTTCCTTTCAGTGAAATACGGAACCGTCCCGTATTTTATCAAACGGGTGGCATCCCTAAGTCTAAATATTCCTGTTACATTGCACAACCTTCATTGACATGTCATAATTACGTAGAATTCTGGCAAATTAGTTCGCAACGAGCTAGGCGGCCCAAACTTTTGCATATACCCTGACTCTGCGTGCAATGAACGCAAGAGAAATTACACAATTTCACCTGGTTAATATTGCCTGCTAACCTGGATTTCTTTTAGCTAAATATGCAGGTTTAAAAATATATACTTCTGTGTATTGATTTTAAGAAAGGCATTGATGTGTATGGTTAGGTACAGTCGTGCAACGATTGTGCTTTTTTTGCAAATGCGCTTTTGTTAAATCATCCCCCGTTTGGCAAAGTTGGTTGTCTTTGTTAGGAAGAAATAGTCTTCACAGTTCGCAACGAGCCAGAACTGCTGCATATACCCTGACTCTGTTGCAAGAGAAGTGACACCTTTTCCCTAGTTAAAAGAAATTCATGTTAGCAGGCAATATTAATTAAATATGCAGGTTTAAAATATATATACTTGTGTATTGATTAGGAAAGGCATTGATGTTTATGGTTGGAGCAACGTGTACCTAAGCGATTATATGCAACGCAGGACAGGCTAGATAAACTAGTAATATCATCAACCATGTGTAGTTAACTAGTGATTATGATTGATTGATTGTTTTTTATAAGATAAGTTTAATGCTAGCTAGCAACTTACCTTGGCTTCTTACTGCATTCGCGTAACAGGCAGGCTCCTCGTGGAGTGCAATGTAAAGCAGGTGGTTAGAGCGTTGGACAAGTTAACCGTAAGGTTGCAAGATTGAATCCGCGAGCTGACAAGGTAAAAATCTGCCGTTCTGCCCCTGAACAAGGCAGTTGACCCACCGTTCCTAGGCCGTCATTGAAAATAAGAATGTGTTCTTAACTGACTTGCCTATTTAAATAAAGGTGTAAAAAAAATACAAAAAAATAACGGCTAAATCGGCGTCCAAAAATACCGATTTCCAATTGTTATGAAAACTTGAAATCGGCCCTAAATAATCGGCCATTGCGATTAATCGGTCGACCTCTACTACAATCTGATTTTTAAAAATGTTCTAATATCCAATTCGTAGCTGCAGCGATGGGACAAGACTAACTCCCGTACGGACTCGGGAGAGGTGAAGGTCGAGAGCCGTGCGTCCTCCGAAACACGACCCTGCCAAGCCGCACTGCTACTTGACACACTGCTTGCTTAACCCGGAAGCCAGCCGCACCAATATATCGGAGGAAACACCGTACAACTGGCCTTGCCACAGGAGTCGCTACAGCGCGATGGGATAAGGACAACCCGGCCAGCCAAACCCTCCCCTAACCTGGACGATGCTGGGCCAATTGTACGTCGCTTCATCGATCTCCCGGTCGCGGCTGGCTGCGACACAGCCTGGGATCGAACCAAGCTCTGTGGTGATGCAGCTAGCACTGCAATGCCTTAGACCGCTGCACCACTCGGGAGGCCCTCTAAAATCTGAATTTCTAATTAGCCCCAAGACCATAGGCATTATGGTAATAGTGTATCTTAAAGCTTTAACTTTATTTTATGCCTTCTGATGGGCTGGGTGGACAGGTCGTATATACACATCTAATCCTCTCAGATCTATAGCAGTGGCTCAAGAGTAGGGGGTTGATTTGTGATTCAGCATTAGACGTGTCTCTCTGTAGGGTGTGTGTTTAGTTTCACCTCTTCCCTCAGGCTGGCTGATTCAACACAAGTGCAAAATAAACTGGGTCTATGTTCCAAATGGCAACCTATATAGTGCACTAATTTTGACCAGGGTCCATAGGGACAGAGCCTAACTTCCCCTAGTTTTGGAGGTCGCCTGTCGCCTCAATCAAGGCCAGGTTCTCTCTCTCTTTCTCTCTCTCTCCCCTTCCGTCCCCCTCTCTCTACCGCTCTCGTTCTGTCCCAGCGTCCCTCCATGAATTTCATGACCTCATGACTTGGGCTTGCTGATGTAAATGTTCTCTCCAGGCTGCATCCTGGAGTGCATTGAAGCAGTGAAATAACTGTCTTCCTGTCTGTTTGTCTGTACTGGAGAAGAACAGAGAGAGGAGCCTCAAGCCTCACACATTTTTATAGACACTCTGCCTTGCCTCGTTCACCTTTGCTCTTTCTCCCCCCTCTCTCACCCCAGCCTCTCACCCTCAATCCTAACTCATCTGCAACCACTAACCAGCCAGGACTTTGTGTTCTGAACTGAAGAGTCTACATACAACATGGCTCTTTTCCAGACAACGACTGGCTGGCATGTTACAATGGAATCAAGACCTTGTGACTGCTAATGGCACCCTATTCTTAAAGTGCACTACTTGTGACCAGGGCTCTGGTGAAAAGTAGTGCACTATTTAGGGAACAAAGGGTGCCATTTGGGACACATCCATAGACCACGTGGCAGATGAGACTTTGTTGACGAAACCTATTATACTCTATATGGGGTACTTTACACCTGTGGTCTGGTTGTCGTTTAGTGGTGAAACCAAAGGCTATTTGAAATTCACATTATCTTTACAGAGTCACAGAGCGAGCAGTCAGTGCATTAAATAAAGGGGCTTTAGTTCACCCTGCTCAGCTGAATATTGAAGGCTCAGGAAGACATCCTTTACAAAATGTCTAATAAAAAAAGGCCATTTCACAGTAACAGTTTGGGCGGAGTAAATTATTCATGATTTTCTGCAGCTAGATGATAACCAAATTAGACCTTAAACAGCCATCACTAACAGAGAGGCTTCTGCAGAAATACAGACTCAAATCACTGGCCACTTTAACGTCAAATCTATTTAAAGATCATGTCTTTTATGTAAGAAACCATTTCGCATCAACCACCTGCAGGTCAGAGCGATGAGGGCAGTTCATCTCTCAGAGCAGAGTTTACACAGGATCAGTGTTCAAGCCTCTATTCTATTTGTTTTCTACTATGCAGGTATGTTCATTACATAATGAAATGAGCGGGAAAACGCCTGTCAAAAGCGCACCGCACATGCAAATGGTTTAACATGACAGCGACAAATATCCATTAGAAATTTAGAAAGAGGGGAGATCTAAAGATGCTACAACTAGCATGGGTTACTAATATGACTATGCCTTTGGGTACCAGACAATGAAAGAAAGTTGATTTGAAAACCAATAGAACATGAGAGAAATAGGCTACATGGTTTCAATGGTATATCTTCAGAAAATAATTGCCTCTACAGTTCTATGATCACATCTTACTTTTAAGGAAGGTAAGTCGTGCCTCATAATATGAAATAAAACCTTCAGGTCTCAATCAATTAAGTATACGTTTTCAAAATGCATACTGCCTCCAGCTCATTGCAAAGTGGTGTGTAATGCACTGAAGCCTACCGTTGGCTATAGGCACTTGGCGAATGGGAAGCGTGCTTCAATTACCATTTGAGGAATAAGATTGGTAGCTCTTTTTAATCGTGGCCATGAAAACTCTTCTTTTTTTTTTCTTTTTTTTTTTTTACATGTGATTGCATTTAGATTTGTTATGCAACGATTGGTCTTATAAAAGCACGTTTGAGAAGCTGTAGCAGCAGCTCTTGTGCTGTCTGACAGATATTCCGCTCATAAGCTCTGTATCATGCTGTGCATGTGTGATAATCATAAAGACTAATGAAAATACACGCGAGACAATTTAATTCCACTAAATTATGCAAATTAAGTGATATAACTATAAGCATGACCGGTCAAATGTATTTACATCGACTGGTGTTTCCATCAATGAATAGGCGGGGGGGGGGGGGGGGAGGAGTCAAAAGCCAGCTATTATCAGCTAGGGCTGGGCGGTATACTGTATTTGACTAAATACCAGTATTGATGCACGGACCGGTTTGGGTATTTCCTTTCCTACTATTGTCACGCCTGCTCCCGCTCCTTCTCTCTGGCGCTTCATTACGCACACCTGTCACCATCATTACGCGCATCAGCGCTCATTGGACTCACCTGGACTCCTTCACATTTGTTGATTGCCCCTCTATATCTGCCTATTCCTCGGTTAGATCCCTGTGTCAGCATTGTTGTTTTTGTTTTCCCCTGTCCAGATGCTGTTCATATTCTGTTCCTGTCTGTGTTTCATTAAATGTTCACTCCCTGTACTTGCTTCTCGTCTTCAGCGTCTTTCCTTACAACTATAACCTACTATGTCAGTTTTTATAGTTTACTCAGTTTTCTACTTGAGTCATCTTTATCCTGCTCATCCTGCTGCATGCCACTAACTACACCAAGCCCTGCCCCCTGTCACTCATGGAGAGCAGTTCCTCGACCACAGAGTCACAAGAACTTTCTTGCATGATCAGATAGATGCAACAAGATGTTGGTGACAGCCAAAAATATTTTGGCCATATCGCCCAGCCTTATTACCAGCTGATGAAAACCCTGCTGTGTGTGTGTGTGTGTGTGTGTGTGTGTGTGTGTGTGTGTGTGTGTGTGTGTGTGTGTGTGTGTGTGTGTGTGTGTGTGTGTGTGTGTGTGTGTGTGTGTGTGTGTGTGTGTGTACACGTAGGATAGGAGTGTTAGTGTACTGTGTGGAAAATAGGGTGTTCTTCTCTTCTGCCCTGACAGAGCCTGTCTAAGAGGAGGAATAAAGTATTCTAGAACCCAGAAAGAACACAAGTATAGCTACTATACAGACAAAGACAGACAGAAAGAGCCTTGTGTGTCTTGCTTAAAATAAAGACAAAGCCACTTTCTCCCAGCTGAAGGGAGTTAGGTCAGGTGGTTAAAGAGAGTTGTGTAGGTGATATTGTAGTAAGGCAGCAAGCCCAGCTCCTTCATTCCAGAGTAGCATTCTAGAACTCCTGAGTGACATCACCCTGATGTTCCAAGTTCCAGCTAAGCAGAGGGCAGCATAGCCAAGAACAGCACCAGACCTCTCCCAGACCAGACCTCATTACTTCCTGCACCAAAACTGTTATTATACTTAGTTACTCACTCACTCTCCAATAATCACTTAGAATGCAGACAAACCCACACAGGTCTCTTCACTGACTGTTCTCTCAGGGCTAGCACTATAGTCAACTAGGATATTCCCAGTAAAACTGTTACTATAGTTGTACTGTAGAAATATGAACGCAGCATGCAACAATTTCAAAGATTTTACTGAGTTACAGGTCATAGAAAGAAATTAAACAATTGAAATAAATTAATTGGGCCCTAATCTATGGATTTCACATGACTGGGCAGGGACGCAGCCATGGGTGGGCCTGGAAGGGCATAGACCCACCCACTTGGGAGCCAAGTCCAACCACTGGCAAGCCAGGCCCAGCCAATCAGAATTTGTTTTTCCCCGCAAAACAACTTCATTACAGAAATAAATACTCCTCAGCTCCCCCTCCCTCCACAGACGATCACACAGGTGAAGAAGCTGGATGTGGAGGTGACGTGGTTACAAACTAAAATCTTAAAATCAGGAAAAATACAACAGAGAAAACATCACAGATTTTATAGGCCCCCCCTTAGAATTGTTTATTAACCAATATTTTACCAGGTATATTGACAGAAAACATTGGGTACTACTTTCTCTTGTACACTAAGGACCCGTGGAAGAGTTGTAAAAAAACACATTGTTGCTTGCACTATTGTTTCCTATTTTTAAAAGTAGCTCTCATGCTAGAAAAAAAGTTGAAAACTCTTGCTCTATAGCCATCATGTGTATTATCTGGCCTTGCTGGTCATCTATGAACGTTTGAACATCCTGAAACCCAGTTCAGCCAGAAGAGGACTGGCCAAACATCAGAGCCTGGTTCCTCTCTAGGTTTCTTCCTTGGTTCCTGTTTTCTAGGGAGTTTTTCCTAGCCACCGCGCTTCTACATCTGCATTGCTTGCTCTTTGGGGTTTTAGGTTGGCTTTCTGTATAACACTGACAACTGCTGATGTAAAAAGAGCTTTATAAAATACATTTGATTGATTGATTGATTTTGACCTAGACTAGTAACTGACTGTTGTCAGTTATAGCTACAGCATCAACCCCATACAGTATCAACCCCATACAGCATCAACCCCATACAGCATCAACCACATACAGCATCAAACCCATACAGCATCAAACCCATACAGCATCAACCCCATACAGCATCAACCCCATACAGCATCAAACCCATACAGTATCAAACCCATACAGTATCAACCCCATACAGCATCAAACCCATACAGCATCAACCCCATACAGCATCAACCCCATACAGCATCAACCCCATACAGCATCAAACCCATACAGCATCAAACCCATACAGTATCAAACCCATACAGCATCAACCCCATACAGCATCAAACCCATACAGCATCAACCCCATACAGCATCAACCCCATACAGCATCAACCCCATACAGCATCAACCCCATACAGCATCAACCACATACAGCATCAACACCCATACAGCATCAACCCCATACAGCATCAACCCCATACAGCATCAACCCCATACAGCATCAACCCCATACAGCATCAACCCCAAACAGTATCAAACCCATACAGTATCAAACCCATACAGTATCAACCCCATACAGCATCAACCCCATACAGCATCAACCACATACAGTATCAAACCCATACAGTATCAACCACATACAGTATCAACCACATACAGTATCAAACCCATACAGCATCAACCACATACAGCATCAAACCCATACAGCATCAACCACATACAGCATCAACCCCATACAGCTACAGTATCCCCAGTATCAACCCCATACAGCATCAAACCCCATACAGCATCAACCACATACAGCATCAAACCCATTCAGCTACAGTATCCCCAGCATCAACCCCATACAGTATCGACCCCATACAGCATCAAACCCATACAGCATCGACCCCATACAGTATCGACCCCATACAGCATCAAACCCATACAGCTACAGTATCCCCAGCATCAACCCCATACAGTATCGACCCCAAAACAGTATCGACCCCATACAGTATCGACCCCATACAGTATCAACCCCATACAGTATCGACCCCATACAGTATCGACCCCATACAGTATCGACCCCATACAGCATCAAACCCATACAGCTACAGTATCCCCAGCATCAACCCCATACAGTATCGACCCCATAAGTATCGACCCCATACAGCTACAGTATCGCCAGCATCAACCCCATACAGTATCGACCCCATACAGTATCGACCCCATACAGTATCGACCCCATACAGTATTGACGCCATACAGTATCGACCCCATACAGCATCAAACCCATACAGCTACAGTATCCCCAGCATCAACCCCATACAGTATCGACCCCATACAGTATCGACCCCATACAGCATCAAACCCATACAGCTACAGTATCCCCAGCATCAACCCCATACAGTATCGACCCCATACAGTATCGACCCCATACAGCTACAGTATCCCCAGCATCAAACCCATACAGCTACAGTATCCCCAGCATCAACCCCATACAGTATCGACCCCATACAGTATCGACCCCATACAGTATCGACCCCATACAGCATCAAACCCATACAGCTACAGTATCCCCAGCATCAACCCCATACAGTATCGACCCCATACAGTATCGACCCCATACAGTATCGACCCCATACAGTATCGACCCCATACAGCATCAAACCCATACAGCTACAGTATCCCCAGCATCAACCCCATACAGTATCGACCCCATAAGTATCGACCCCATACAGCTACAGTATCCCCAGCATCAACCCCATACAGTATCGACCCCATACAGTATCGACCCCATACAGTATTGACGCCATACAGTATCGACCCCATACAGCATCAAACCCATACAGCTACAGTATCCCCAGCATCAACCCCATACAGTATCGACCCCATACAGTATCGACCCCATACAGCATCAAACCCATACAGCTACAGTATCCCCAGCATCAACCCCATACAGTATCGACCCCATACAGTATCGACCCCATACAGTATCGACCCCATACAGCATCAAACCCATACAGCTACAGTATCCCCAGCATCAACCCCATACAGTATCGACCCCATACAGTATCAACCCCATACAGTATCGACCCCATACAGTATCGACCCCATACAGTATCGACCCCATACAGCTACAGTATCCCCAGCATCAACCCCATACAGCATCAACCCCATACAGTATCGACCCCATACAGTATCGACCCCATACAGTATCGACCCCATACAGCATCAAACCCATACAGCTACAGTATCCCCAGCATCAACCCCATACAGTATCGACCCCATACAGTATCAACCCCATACAGTATCGACCCCATACAGTATCGACCCCATACAGTATCGACCCCATACAGTATCGACCCCATACAGCTACAGTATCCCCAGCATCAACCCCATACAGTATCGACCCCATACAGTATCGACCCCATACAGCATCAACCCCATACAGTATCGACCCCATACAGTATCGACCCCATACAGTATCGACCCCATACAGTATCGACCCCATACAGCTACAGTATCCCCAGCATCAACCCCATACAGTATCGACCCCATACAGTATCGACCCCATACAGCATCAACCCCATACAGTATCGACCCCATACAGTATCGACCCCATACAGCATCGACCCCATACAGTATCGACCCCATACAGCATCAACCCCATACAGTATCGACCCCATACAGTATCGACCCCATACAGCACTACAGATAAACGTGGTGCCCCAGGCAGCACTCCACCCAACTGTGATATGAAAACTTCACCCCACCATACGCAGTCTCAGTAAAACATGACTTGTTTCCCTCCCTCTGTGCGCACGTCTTTGTTACCTCCCTGTGTGTTACATAAAAATAAATAAATTAGGGGCAAAGACATGACTCACCAAAGAATGGCTAACCTTGTAAAAGAGGCAGTGTTATGCAGTATGTCATATAATGGTATTTGGTGCTCATCTGAAATCGTATTTGCCTGCTGTATGCTTCCAATTGCCTGACTTGAGGGACTCTGCCATTGGCCCATAGGATGAGCAGCAGCTGTGATGCACACAGCCTATTTTGCTGTTACAATGCAACAGACGATTCCACCCCCTTAATTTATTTGGACCCCATGGAAGCTTCATGCACTGTTAGGTGGTGATGTGTGTGTGTGTGAGATGTAGTTAGTTCGAGACAGGATGAGAACTAGCCAGGAATAACTGTTTGTTCCATGCTGATAGCAAAACAACACACACGGACACACATGCGCACACACACACACACAGATACAGTACACACAGATACAGTACCCACAGATACAGTACACACAGATACAGTACACACAGATACAGTACACACAGCAATCAGGTGACTGACTTTATCATGACATCAACTTATATTTGACGCGTGTGTGTCCGTTAATAAATCAAATCTCTACACTGCCCAAGCAGATGTTTGGTATCTCTGTTTGTGATCTGGGCATACGGTTGAGATGGAACAACAGGTTTGGAACTGACCCAGTTTGAATAGAACATAAGGCCACACTGCCTCCCTTCATAATGAACATTTGGCATTATCACATACTCGGCACTGACCGAGTAAGCAAGGACTGACTGTGCAGCAACCTCCAAAGCCAACTGCCATAGATGTGTATATCCCGAGCACAACACATTTACTAGGCTATGTCATAGTTCAGTGTCAGAGATGAATCCAATATTTTGGGAATTTTAAATCATTTGCCACATACATACATACATACATACATACATACATACATACATACATACATACATACATACATACATACATACATACATAGCAAATGTCCCACATATTGACAAGGAAGTTTTTGTGAGATTGAATGGATGTTTTTCAGGCACTAGTCTTATCCTCTATTGCGACTAACGTAATTACACTGCAACGTATTAGTCCATTAAAACGGTTGTTCTGAAAATGGGTTACTCTTATTTTAGTTATGTCAGGAACGTGACAGGCTGAATACTATAGGACCATAAGGGCTTAGAAAAATAATCTAATTGAGTACATTTACAAATCCAAAGTAATCAAATTTATTACATAAATGAGCTATTAAAAACAACAGCTATAATGCAGACGTACTACTGTTTATACATGTTGGTCCTCTTTGATAATGAACAGACACATTGTAGCTAGCTTTTGTAAACAATGACAAATTGTGCCAATTTGTGCCCACAAATTTGGTGATTTTGGGTATGGATATTTTCGACATTATTCTTTGTTTAAAACACCGCTTTAGCTAGCTAAAACGGGCTAACCTAGTAGCAGGTTGCACTGACTCTTTACATAATTTCCCAAGGGTGTTATTTCGCTAATAAATCTCAGCTAACCATGCGCACCAGAAAATAACGTTAGATAAGAGTCAGGAAATCAAGTTACTTACCAAAATACACTGTCTTGTCACACTTGGGACACTTTGAAGCCATGTTGCGATGGTTTTCTCGATGAATGACCAGAGTTCTGTGTCCACGTCCTCTTTCTATCTCATTCAAGCATAAGAGCTGCTCTGTTCGCTGAAGCTGAGAGCATCTCTTTACATCACCGCGCAGCGTTAGCGTAAAGCCCGCCTCTTGCACCTGTTTGGTCCGGCTCACCGTCAGTCACAGACAGAGCGAAAGAACAGCAGCGCTTCCAGGACAGTGATGTCTAACGACTCGGATTCAGTCTGGAGCACTCCGTCTTTCCACACGCCCACTTTCCACTTTCCTTTTTTCCACCCGGCGAGTAGGCAGTGGTTGGTTGAACCACAATGCGCTCTTTCACTGGAGACTTATAGCTTTTTTTTAGGGCATGCATGATGATGGCAGATGTTGACATTTGAAATCGTTGTGCTTGCATAATGAATTAATGGTTGATCTGAGTCAGAAAGATGGGGGTAATAGCTGAGATATTTGTTTTACTTGTTCAGGGAAGCTTAGTAATAATATAACATGTATTTCATGACCAGTATCCTGACATTTGACTGTTCAATCTGTAAACTCCATACAAACATGGGTCATGTTATCTGTATTCACATAGTATGCCTACAAGCAGCTGTTGAATGAACACATATGCTCCTCTCTCTGACTACATAACATGTTTGCCTTTATCTTTCGCCAGAGGAGGGAGTGCAGGTATTTCTTTCCAAGCTACATGACTGTTAGTTATCTCACCCATTCACACAGTGCTGTCCTGTGTAGGCCCTGGCCTCTTGGTGACATTCTGCAGGTCCCAACCCAAGAACACCCACATTCTCCAAGTGGAAGCTATTTCCCAGAGCCCTGTGAGTTTCCCAGATGATTAGCAGCATGCCTCAGCCTGTGACCACTTCATCTTATCTCACTCCAAACTCACTTACTGTTTTTTTAACCGTCGGGCTGTCTGTCTGTCTATCTGCTAAGTGTCTGTCTGTCTATCTGCTAAGTGTCTGTTTGTCTATCTGCTAAGTGTCTGTCTGTCTATCTGCTGACGCTGTCTGTCTGTCTGTCTGTCTGTCTGTCTGTCTGTCTGTCTGTCTGTCTGTCTGTCTGTCTGTCTGTCTGTCTGTCTGTCTGTCTGTCTGTCTGTCTGTCTGTCTGTCTGTCTGTCTGTCTGTCTGTCTGTCTGTCTGTCTGTCTGTCTGTCTGTCAGCTGAGTGTCTGTCTCACTTGGTGTGTGTGTGTGGTATGTGGGTGGGTACGTGTGTGTGTGTGTGTGTGTGTGTGTGTGTGTGTGTGTGTGTGTGTGTGTGTGTGCGCGCGCGTGTGTATGTCAGAGAGAAACATGACTTCATTACCATGTTCAGCTCATTCAGCTTTGGTGCTCTGGCTCGGAACAGGACGATGGTCAGAAAGGTTCAGAGAGAGTTGGAATTAAGGCAAAGACAGGAGGGAAATTGAGGCGAAGGGTATTCACTAACTAGTGATCTAAAATAGATGCTTTTGCCTCCCAGCTTCTGGGAAAGGAACACTTACCCCATAACACTTCAATGTGATAGGGAAAAAGTATGTTACTGACCCAGCAGGAGAGAGTTAGACATAGGGAAAGAGTAGGTTACTGACCGAGCATGAGAGAGTTAGACAGGACATAGGGAAAAAGTATGTTACTGACCGGGCATGAGAGAGTTAGACATAGGGAAAGAGTAGGTTACTGACCGAGCATGAGAGAGTTAGGCAGGACATAGGGAAAGAGTAGGTTACTGACCGAGCATGAGAGAGTTAGACAGGACATAGGGAAAGAGTAGGTTACTGACCGAGCATGAGAGAGTTAGACAGGACATAGGGCAAAAGTATGTTACTGACCGAGCATGAGAGAGTTAGACAGGACATAGGGAAAGAGTAGGTTACTGACCGAGCAGGAGAGAGTTAGACAGGACATAGGGAAAGAGTATGTTACTGACCGAGCATGAGAGAGTTAGACAGGACATAGGGAAAAAGTAGGTTACTGACCGAGCATGAGAGAGTTAGACAGGACATAGGGAAAGAGTATGTTACTGACCGAGCATGAGAGAGTTAGACAGGACATAGGGAAAGAGTAGGTTACTGACCGAGCATGAGAGTTAGACAGGACATAGGGAAAGAGTAGGTTACTGAGCGAGCATGAGAGAGTTAGACAGGACATAGGGGAAAAGTATGTTACTGACCGAGCATGAGAGAGTTAGACAGGACATAGGGGAAAAGTATGTTACTGACCGAGCATGAGAGAGTTAGGCAGGACATAGGGAAAAAGTAGGTTACTGACCGAGCATGAGAGTTAGGCAGGACATAGGGGAAAAGTATGCTACTGACCGAGCATGAGAGAGTTAGACAGGACATAGGGAAAAAGTATGTTACTGACCGAGCATGAGAGAGTTAGACAGGACATAGGGAAAAAGTATGTTACTGACAGAGCATGAGAGAGTTAGACAGGACATAGGGAAAAAGTAGGTTACTGACCGAGCATGAGAGAGTTAGACAGGACATAGGGAAAGAGTAGGTTACTGACCGAGCATGAGAGAGTTAGACAGGACATAGGGAAAGAGTAGGTTCCTCTCCAAGCATGAGAGAGTTAGGCAGGACATAGGGAAAAAGTATGTTACTGACCGAGCATGAGAGAGTTAGACAGGACATAGGGAAAGAGTAGGTTCCTCTCCAAGCATGAGAGAATTAGACAGGACATGTTCCATGTTGTCTGTTGTCTGTAGCTTGTGAGGTGTGGAAACACTTTGTTGTTTTTATGGATTTTGTCTTGTTGCTTTTTGTTCTATGTTGCTCTGTCTGTATGCTACATCTTGCTTGTCCTATGTTGCTCTGTCTGTATGCTATGTCTTGCTTGTCCTATGTTACTCTGCGTGTGCTCACTGTTCAATGATTGTCTATATTGTAATTGTTTTTAATAACCTGCCCAGGGACTGCGGTTTAAAATTAGCCGGCTGGCTAAAACCGGCACTTTTACTGAAACGTTGATTAATGTGCACTGTCCCTGTAAAAATAAAATAAACTCAACTCAAAACTCAAAATAGGGAAAGAGTATGTTACTGACCGAGCATGAGAGAGTTAGACAGGACATAGAGGACATAGACAGGACATAGGTTCCTCTCCAAGCATGAGAGAGTTAGACAGGACATAGGGAAAAAGTAGGTTCCTTTCCAAGCATGAGAGAGTTAGACAGGACATAGGGAAAAAGTAGGTTCCTCTCCAAGCATGAGAGAGTTAGACAGGACATAGGGAAAAAGTAGGTTCCTCTCCAAGCATGAGAGAGTTAGACAGGACATAGGGAAAAAGTAGGTTCCTCTCCAAGCATGAGAGAGTTAGACAGGACATAGGGAAAAAGTAGGTTCCTTTCCAAGCATGAGAGAGTTAGACAGGACATAGGGAAAAAGTAGGTTCCTCTCCAAGCATGAGAGAGTTAGACAGGACATAGGGAAAGAGAGCAAAAGAGATCAAGAGAAAAGGGGCAAAAGGATTGTTTAAAGGGAATGAATGGATGGAGGCCGGAAAAAAGGACAGGGTAAAGGGGATGGACTGATGGATGAGAGGATCCTGCTGGGCTCTGAGGCACTGAGCCATGGTGAGGCCCTAGTTATACAGTCTATGGCTATGGGCCTCGGCTGGATCTGGTCTGGAGGGGCACTGGTGGCTAAAGACAGATCCAGGTAAACATCTCTGATCTGCTGCTTGCTTCAGACCTCACCACTAGCCTGGTCTCAGATTTGTTTGTGCTGTAAGTTATCGCCAATGGCCTAGGAGTTGGCTATATGACACAAACAGATCTGGGACCAGGCTACTACACCACTGGCACTGAAGTCAGTCCAAAGGGAGATAACATGTGTGTGAACCAGGGATATTTTTGTTACTACCTGCAACACACACACACACACACACACACACACACACACACACACACACACACACACACACACACACACACACACACACACACACACACACACACACACACACACACACACACACACACACACACACACACACACACACACACCTGCTCCAGAGATTCCTCACGCTCACCCCATCAGACCAACCAACCAGTCCAGGGGTATAGCCTAGGCCAAGGGCTATAAACCAGGGCAGGGCAGGGGTGTGAGCAGAACCAGGGATGTCTGTTAATGTTCCTGTTCCTTCCTGCAGCACACACACATGCTCCAGAGACTCTTCATGCTTACACACCCATCAGACTGATAATCCAAAGGGCCCAAGGGCTAACAGGTGTCAGAACCCTTTGGCATGAGCCATGTGATCCTCTAGCCAGTGTTTCCTGAAGGCATCCGACAGAACACTCTACCCTGCCTATGGCCTGTTGCTCACACACACACACACACACACAGACACACAGCACACACACACACACACACACACACACACACACACACACACACACACACACACACACACACACACACACACACACACACACACACACACACACACACACACACACACACCACCCAGCCCTAGCCTATCGCTTGCCTGTTAATGTGTTGTGTATATGTTGTCTGTCAAGGGTTACTTTAACTTGTTTTTTACAATTGAGGGCACTATATGTTGGGGTCATGGGTCACTAGTCACATGTGTATATAGGTAGCACAGGTGACCAGGCACAGGTGAGAGGAGAGCACATACAGTTGTTACCGTATCACCGATACAGCTTATAGGAAGCATCTCTCTGCACCTTTTCTACAGGAATATGTGTTTTAGAGCTATTTATATTTATATAGGCAAAAAATGGGAACTTCACCCCAAAAGAAGAACGTTTGGAAAGCTGATTCTTGTGGACGCGTTATGGACAGCTCTCTCCTGTGCCAGTGGCTTTTCATAGGAAAGGATGTGGAGAACAATGTTCTCTCCCAGAGAAACTGCCCAGATAAAATGATTACTGAACATGTTCACAAAAGTTTTAAGAAATGGACAGATATAAAAAATTATGAAAAAATACTCAAATTAAGGACTGTGTGAAACAGGGGCAGTCTGACTTTGTACAGCAGGGTCATATTGGGGCTGGCGTGGAGTTGCTGATTGGCAGCGATGCTTCACAGGCCATCCACCCTGCTGATGACGACAGTGTTGGAGGTGTACCCCACACCGCTGGGACCCAATTGGTGTGGGTCTCTGGCGGTCCCTTAGGAGAAGGTGGTGACAACCCTGGGCAGATTGTATGTCCTGCTGTTACTGGCCACTCCATCTACATCAGACACACAGGCACACTGGGTGCTACAGGATGCTGCCTTGGATGACCCGTCAACCTACTACAGAACTTATCTTGTTATAGGCTGAGCTGGGGCTAAGTGCTAGCAACCACTGGTCCTTCAGATCATCCCTCCATGAAGATATCTACACACAGATCTGGGACCAGGCTACTACACCACTGGCACTGAAGTCAGACAGACAGACATAGAGAGTGGCAGACAGACGGACAGACAGACAGACCCATCTCTATCCCCATCTATAGCCCCAGCCCCATCCCTCCCCCAGCCCCATCCCTCGCCCAGCTCCATCCTAGCTCCAGCCCCAGCTCCAGCCAAAGCTCAATCCTCAGCCCCCGCTCCAGCCACATCTCCATCCCCATCTCCATCCACCACTAGTTAGTAGTAGTGTAGTGGAGAGAAGGAACAGTGGATGGAGGCAGTAGTTAGTAGTAGTGTAGTGGAGAGAAGGAACAGTGGATGGAGGCAGTAGTTAGTAGTAGTGTAGTGGAGAGAAGGAACAGTGGATGGAGGCAGTAGTTAGTAGTAGTGTAGTGGAGAGAAGGAACAGTGGATGGAGTCAGAAGTTAGTAGTAGTGTAGTGGAGAGAAGGAACAGTGGATGGAGGAAGTAGTTAGTAGTGAAGTGGAGAAAAGGAACAGTGGATGGAGGCAGTAGTTAGTAGTGTAGTGGAGAGAAGGAACAGTGGATGGAGGCAGTAGTTAGTAGTAGTGTAGTGGAGAGAAGGAACAGTGGATGGAGGCAGTAGTTAGTAGTAGTGTAGTGGAGAGAAGGAACAGTGGATGGAGGCAGTAGTTAGTAGTGTAGTGGAGAGAAGGAACAGTGGATGGAGGCAGTAGTTAGTAGTAGTGTAGTGGAGAGAAGGAACAGTGGATGCAGGCAGCAGTTAGTAATAGTGTAGTGGAGAGAAGGAACAGTGGATGGAGGCAGTAGTTAGTAGTAGTATAGTGGAGAGAAGGAACAGTGGATGGAGGCAGTAGTTAGTAGTAGTATAGTGGAGAGAAGGAACAGTGGATGGAGGCAGTAGTTAGTAGTGTAGTGGAGAGAAGGAACAGTGGATGGAGGCAGTAGTTAGTAGTAGTGTAGTGGAGAGAAGGAACAGTGGATGGAGGCAGTAGTTAGTAGTGTAGTGGAGAGAAGGAACAGTGGATGGAGGCAGTAGTTAGTAGTGTAGTGGAGAGAAGGAACAGTGGATGGAGGCAGTAGTTAGTAGTAGTGTAGTGGAGAGAAGGAACAGTGGATGGAGGCAGTAGTTAGTAGTAGTGTAGTGGAGAGAAGGAACAGTGGATGGAGGCAGTAGTTAGTTGTAGTATAGTGGAGAGAAGGAACAGTGCATGGAGGCAGTAGTTAGTAGTGTAGTGGAGAGAAGGAACAGTGGATGGAGGCAGTAGTTAGTAGTAGCGTAGTGGAGAGAAGGAACAGTGGATGGAGGCAGTAGTTAGTAGTAGTGTAGTGGAGAGAAGGAACAGTGGATGGAGGCAGTAGTTAGTAGTAGTGTAGTGGAGAAAAGGAACAGTGGATGGAGGAAGTAGTTAGTAGTAGTGTAGTGGAGAGAAGGAACAGTGGATGGAGTCAGAAGTTAGTAGTAGTGTAGTGGAGAGAAGGAACAGTGGATGGAGGCAGTAGTTAGTAGTGAAGTGGAGAGAAGGAACAGTGGATGGAGGCAGTAGTTAGTAGTGTAGTGGAGAGAAGGAACAGTGGATGGAGGCAGTAGTTAGTAGTAGTGTAGTGGAGAGAAGGAACAGTGGATGGAGGCAGTAGTTAGTAGTAGTGTAGTGGAGAGAAGGAACAGTGGATGGAGGCAGTAGTTAGTAGTGTAGTGGAGAGAAGGAACAGTGGATGGAGGCAGTAGTTAGTAGTAGTGTAGTGGAGAGAAGGAACAGTGGATGCAGGCAGCAGTTAGTAATAGTGTAGTGGAGAGAAGGAACAGTGGATGGAGGCAGTAGTTAGTAGTAGTGTAGTGGAGAGAAGGAACAGTGGATGGAGGCAGTAGTTAGTAGTGTAGTGGAGAGAAGGAACAGTGGATGGAGGCAGTAGTTAGTAGTGTAGTGGAGAGAAGGAACAGTGGATGGAGGCAGTAGTTAGTAGTAGTATAGTGGAGAGAAGGAACAGTGGATGGAGGCAGTAGTGTAGTAGTGTAGTGGAGAGAAGGAACAGTGGATGGAGGCAGTAGTTAGTAGTAGTATAGTGGAGAGAAGGAACAGTGGATGGAGGCAGTAGTTAGTAGTAGTGTAGTGGAGAGAAGGAACAGTGGATGGAGGCAGTAGTTAGTAGTAGTGTAGTGGAGAGAAGGAACAGTGGTTGGAGGCAGTAGTTAGTAGTAGTGTAGTGGAGAGAAGGAACAGTGGATGGAGGCAGTAGGTAGTAGTGTAGTGGAGAGAAGGAACAGTGGATGGAGGCAGTAGTTAGTAGTGTAGTGGAGAGAAGGAACAGTGGATGGAGGCAGTAGTTAGTAGTAGTGTAGTGGAGAGAAGGAACAGTGGATGGAGGCAGTAGTTAGTAGTAGTGTAGTGGAGAGAAGGAACAGTGGATGGAGGCAGTAGTTAGTTGTAGTATAGTGGAGAGAAGGAACAGTGGATGGAGGCAGTAGTTAGTAGTAGTGTAGTGGAGAGAAGTAACAGTGGATGGAGGAAGTAGTTAGTAGTAGTGTAGTGGAGAGAAGGAACAGTGGATGGAGGCAGTAGTTAGTAGCGTAGTGGAGAGAAGGAACAGTGGATGGAGGCAGTAGTTAGTAGTCGTGTAGTGGAGAGAAGGAACAGTGGATGGAGGCAGTAGTTTGTAGTAGTGTAGTGGAGAGAAGGAACAGTGGATGGAGGCAGTAGTTAGTAGTAGCGTAGTGGAGAGAAGGAACAGTGGATGGAGGCAGTAGTTAGTAGTAGTGTAGTGAAGGAACAGTGGATGGAGGCAGAAGTTAGTAGTAGTGTAGTGGAGAGAAGGAACAGTGGATGGAGGCAGTAGTTAGTAGTAGTGTAGTGGAGAGAAGGAACAGTGGATGGAGGCAGTAGTTAGTAGTGTAGTGGAGAGAAGGAACAGTGGATGGAGGCAGTAGTTAGTAGTAGTGTAGTGGAGAGAAGGAACAGTGGATGGAGGCAGTAGTTAGTAGTAGTGTAGTGGAGAGAAGGAACAGTGGATGGAGGCAGTAGTTAGTAGTAGTGAAGTGGAGAGAAGGAACAGTGGATGGAGGCAGTAGTTAGTAGTGTAGTGGAGAGAAGGAACAGTGGATGGAGGCAGTAGTTAGTAGTAGTGTAGTGGAGAGAAGGAACAGTGGATGGAGGCAGTAGTTAGTAGTAGTGTAGTGGAGAGAAGGAACAGTGGATGGAGGCAGTAGTTAGTAGTGTAGTGGAGAGAAGGAACAGTGGATGGAGGCAGTAGTTAGTAGTAGTGTAGTGGAGAGAAGGAACAGTGGATGCAGGCAGCAGTTAGTAATAGTGTAGTGGAGAGAAGGAACAGTGGATGGAGGCAGTAGTTAGTAGTAGTATAGTGGAGAGAAGGAACAGTGGATGGAGGCAGTAGTTAGTAGTAGTATAGTGGAGAGAAGGAACAGTGGATGGAGGCAGTAGTTAGTAGTGTAGTGGAGAGAAGGAACAGTGGATGGAGGCAGTAGTTAGTAGTAGTGTAGTGGAGAGAAGGAACAGTGGATGGAGGCAGTAGTTAGTAGTGTAGTGGAGAGAAGGAACAGTGGATGGAGGCAGTAGTTAGTAGTGTAGTGGAGAGAAGGAACAGTGGATGGAGGCAGTAGTTAGTAGTAGTGTAGTGGAGAGAAGGAACAGTGGATGGAGGCAGTAGTTAGTAGTAGTGTAGTGGAGAGAAGGAACAGTGGATGGAGGCAGTAGTTAGTTGTAGTATAGTGGAGAGAAGGAACAGTGCATGGAGGCAGTAGTTAGTAGTGTAGTGGAGAGAAGGAACAGTGGATGGAGGCAGTAGTTAGTAGTAGCGTAGTGGAGAGAAGGAACAGTGGATGGAGGCAGTAGTTAGTAGTAGTGTAGTGGAGAGAAGGAACAGTGGATGGAGGCAGTAGTTAGTAGTAGTGTAGTGGAGAAAAGGAACAGTGGATGGAGGAAGTAGTTAGTAGTAGTGTAGTGGAGAGAAGGAACAGTGGATGGAGGCAGTAGTTAGTAGTGTAGTGGAGAGAAGGAACAGTGGATGGAGGCAGTAGTTAGTAGTAGTGTAGTGGAGAGAAGGAACAGTGGATGGAGGCAGTAGTTAGTAGTGTAGTGGAGAGAAGGAACAGTGGATGGAGTCAGAAGTTAGTAGTAGTGTAGTGGAGAGAAGGAACAGTGGATGGAGGCAGTAGTTAGTAGTGAAGTGGAGAGAAGGAACAGTGGATGGAGGCAGTAGTTAGTAGTGTAGTGGAGAGAAGGAACAGTGGATGGAGGCAGTAGTTAGTAGTAGTGTAGTGGAGAGAAGGAACAGTGGATGGAGGCAGTAGTTAGTAGTAGTGTAGTGGAGAGAAGGAACAGTGGATGGAGGCAGTAGTTAGTAGTGTAGTGGAGAGAAGGAACAGTGGATGGAGGCAGTAGTTAGTAGTAGTGTAGTGGAGAGAAGGAACAGTGGATGCAGGCAGCAGTTAGTAATAGTGTAGTGGAGAGAAGGAACAGTGGATGGAGGCAGTAGTTAGTAGTAGTGTAGTGGAGAGAAGGAACAGTGGATGGAGGCAGTAGTTAGTAGTAGTGTAGTGGAGAGAAGGAACAGTGGATGGAGGCAGTAGTTAGTAGTAGTGTAGTGGAGAGAAGGAACAGTGGATGGAGGCAGTAGTTAGTAGTAGTGTAGTGGAGAGAAGGAACAGTGGTTGGAGGCAGTAGTTAGTAGTAGTGTAGTGGAGAGAAGGAACAGTGGATGGAGGCAGTAGGTAGTAGTGTAGTGGAGAGAAGGAACAGTGGATGGAGGCAGTAGTTAGTAGTGTAGTGGAGAGAAGGAACAGTGGATGGAGGCAGTAGTTAGTAGTAGTGTAGTGGAGAGAAGGAACAGTGGATGGAGGCAGTAGTTAGTAGTAGTGTAGTGGAGAGAAGGAACAGTGGATGGAGGCAGTAGTTAGTTGTAGTATAGTGGAGAGAAGGAACAGTGGATGGAGGCAGTAGTTAGTAGTAGTGTAGTGGAGAGAAGTAACAGTGGATGGAGGAAGTAGTTAGTAGTAGTGTAGTGGAGAGAAGGAACAGTGGATGGAGGCAGTAGTTAGTAGCGTAGTGGAGAGAAGGAACAGTGGATGGAGGCAGTAGTTAGTAGTCGTGTAGTGGAGAGAAGGAACAGTGGATGGAGGCAGTAGTTTGTAGTAGTGTAGTGGAGAGAAGGAACAGTGGATGGAGGCAGTAGTTAGTAGTAGCGTAGTGGAGAGAAGGAACAGTGGATGGAGGCAGTAGTTAGTAGTAGTGTAGTGAAGAGAAGGAACAGTGGATGAAGGCAGTAGTTAGTAGTGTAGTGGAGAGAAGGAACAGTGGATGGAGGCAGTAGTTAGTAGTAGTGTAGTGGAGAGAAGGAACAGTGGATGGAGGCAGTAGTTAGTAGTGTAGTGGAGAGAAGGAACAGTGGATGGAGGCAGTAGTTAGTAGTAGTGTAGTGGAGAGAAGGAACAGTGGATGGAGGCAGTAGTTAGTAGTAGTGTAGTGGAGAGAAGGAACAGTGGATGGAGGCAGTAGTTAGTAGTAGTGTAGTGGAGAGAAGGAACAGTGGATGGAGGCAGTAGTTAGTAGTAGTGTAGTGGAGAGAAGGAACAGTGGATGGAGGCAGTAGTTAGTAGTTGTGTAGTGGAGAGAAGGAACAGTGGATGGAGGCAGTAGTTAGTAGTAGTGTAGTGGAGAGAAGGAACAGTGGATGGAGGCAGTAGTTAGTAGTAGTGTAGTGGAGAGAAGGAACAGTGGATGGAGGCAGTAGTTAGTAGTAGTGTAGTGGAGAGAAGGAACAGTGGATGGAGGCAGTAGTTAGTAGTAGTGTAGTGGAGAGAAGGAACAGTGGATGGAGGCAGTAGTTAGTAGTGTAGTGGAGAGAAGGAACAGTGGATGGAGGCAGTAGTTAGTAGTAGTGTAGTGGAGAGAAGGAACAGTGGATGGAGGCAGTAGTTAGTAGTAGTGTAGTGGAGAGAAGGAACAGTGGATGGAGGCAGTAGTTAGTAGTAGTGTAGTGGAGAGAAGGAACAGTGGATGGAGGCAGTAGTTAGTAGTAGTGTAGTGGAGAGAAGGAACAGTGGATGGAGGCAGTAGTTAGTAGTATAGTGGAGAGAAGGAACAGTGGATGGAGGCAGTAGTTAGTAGTAGTATAGTGGAGAGAAGGAACAGTGGATGGAGGATGTAGTTAGTAGTAGTGTAGTGGAGAGAAGGAACAGTGGATGGAGGCAGTAGTTAGTAGTAGTGTAGTGGAGAGAAGGAACAGTGGATGGAGGAAGTAGTTAGTAGCATAGTGGAGAGAAGGAACAGTGGATGGAGGCAGTAGTTAGTAGTAGTGTAGTGGAGAGAAGGAACAGTGGATGGAGGCAGTAGTTAGTAGTAGTGTAGTGGAGAGAAGGAACAGTGGATGGAGGCAGTAGTTAGTAGTAGTGTAGTGGAGAGAAGGAACAGTGGATGCAGGCAGCAGTTAGTAATAGTGTAGTGGAGAGAAGGAACAGTGGATGGAGGCAGTAGTTAGTAGTAGTATAGTGGAGAGAAGGAACAGTGGATGGAGGCAGTAGTTAGTAGTAGTATAGTGGAGAGAAGGAAGAGTGGATGGAGGCAGTAGTTAGTAGTGTAGTGGAGAGAAGGAACAGTGGATGGAGGCAGTAGTTAGTTGTAGTGTAGTGGAGAGAAGGAACAGCGGATGGAGGCAGTAGTTAGTAGTAGTGTAGTGGAGAGAAGGAACAGTGGATGGAGGCAGTAGTTAGTAGTAGTGTAGTGGAGAGAAGGAACAGTGGATGGAGGCAGTAGTTAGTAGTGTAGTGGATAGAAGGAACAGTGGATGGAGGCAGTAGTTAGTAGTAGTGTAGTGGAGAGAAGGAACAGTGGATGAAGGCAGTAGTTAGTAGTAGTATAGTGGAGAGAAGGAACAGTGGATGGAGGCAGTAGTTAGTAGTAGTGTAGTGGAGAGAAGGAACAGTGGATGGAGGCAGTAGTTAGTAGTAGCGTAGTGGAGAGAAGGAACAGTGGATGGAGGCAGTAGTTAGTAGTAGTGTAGTGGAGAGAAGGAACAGTGGATGGAGGCAGTAGTTAGTAGTAGTGTAGTGGAGAGAAGGAACAGTGGTTGGAGGCAGTAGTTAGTAGTAGTGTAGTGGAGAGAAGGAACAGTGGATGGAGGCAGTAGTTAGTAGTGTAGTGGAGAGAAGGAACAGTGGATGGAGGCAGTAGTTCGTAGTAGTGTAGTGGAGAGAAGGAACAGTGGATGGAGGCAGTAGTTAGTAGTAGTGTAGTGGAGAGAAGGAACAGTGGATGCAGGCAGCAGTTAGTAATAGTGTAGTGGAGAGAAGGAACAGTGGATGGAGGCAATAGTTAGTAGTAGTGTAGTGGAGAGAAGGATCAGTGGATGGAGGCAGTAGTTAGTAGTAGTGTAGTGGAGAGAAGGAACAGTGGATGGAGGCAGTAGTTAGTAGTAGCGTAGTGGAGAGAAGGAACAGTGGATGGAGGCAGTAGTTAGTAGTAGTGTAGTGGAGAGAAGGAACAGTGGATGGAGGCAGTAGTTAGTAGTAGTGTAGTGGAGAGAAGGAACAGTGGATGCGAGGCAGCTAGTTAGTAAGTAGTCGTAGTGGAGAGAGAAGGAACAGTGGATGGAGGCAGTAGTTAGTAGTGTAGTGGAGAGAAGGAACAGTGGATGGAGGCAGTAGTTAGTAGTAGTGTAGTGGAGAGAAGGAACAGCGGATGGAGGCAGTAGTTAGTAGTAGTGTAGTGGAGAGAAGGAACAGTGGATGGAGGCAGTAGTTAGTAGTAGTATAGTGGAGAGAAGGAACAGTGGATGGAGGCAGTAGTTAGTAGTGTAGTGGAGAGAAGGAACAGTGGATGGAGGCAGTAGTTAGTAGTAGTGTAGTGGAGAGAAGGAACAGTGGATGGAGGCAGTAGTTAGTAGTAGCGTAGTGGAGAGAAGGAACAGTGGATGGAGGCAGTAGTTAGTAGTAGTGTAGTGGAGAGAAGGAACAGTGGATGGAGGCAGTAGTTAGTAGTAGTGTAGTGGAGAGAAGGAACAGTGGATGGAGGCAGTATTTAGTAGTAGTGTAGTGGAGAGAAGGAACAGTGGATGGAGGCAGTAGTTAGTAGTGTAGTGGAGAGAAGGAACAGTGGATGGAGGCAGTAGTTAGTAGTGTAGTGGAGAGAAGGAACAGTGGATGGAGGCAGTAGTTAGTAGTAGTGTAGTGGAGAGAAGGAACAGTGGATGGAGGCAGTAGTTAGTAGTAGTGTAGTGGAGAGAAGGAACAGTGGTTGAAGGCAGTAGTTAGTAGTAGTGTAGTGGAGAGAAGGAACAGTGGATGGAGGCAGTAGTTAGTAGTGTAGTGGAGAGAAGGAACAGTGGATGGAGGCAGTAGTTAGTAGTGTAGTGGAGAGAAGGAACAGTGGATGGAGGCAGTAGTTAGTAGTAGTGTGGTGGAGAGAAGGAACAGTGGATGGAGGCAGTAGTTAGTAGTAGTGTAGTGGAGAGAAGGAACAGTGGATGGAGGCAGTAGTTAGTAGTAGTGTGGTGGAGAGAAGGAACAGTGGATGGAGGCAGTAGTTAGTAGTAGTGTAGTGGAGAGAAGGAACAGTGGATGGAGGCAGTAGTTAGTAGTAGTGTAGTGGAGAGAAGGAACAGTGGATGGAGGCAGTAGTTAGTAGTTGTGTAGTGGAGAGAAGGAACAGTGGATGGAGCCAGTAGTTAGTAGTAGTGTAGTGGAGAGAAGGAACAGTGGATGCAGGCAGCAGTTAGTAATAGTGTAGTGGAGAGAAGGAACAGTGGATGGAGGCAGTAGTTAGTAGTAGTGTAGTGGAGAGAAGGATCAGTGGATGGAGGCAGTAGTTAGTAGTAGTGTAGTGGAGAGAAGGAACAGTGGATGGAGGCAGTAGTTAGTAGTAGTGTAGTGGAGAGAAGGAACAGTGGATGGAGGCAGTAGTTAGTAGTGTAGTGGAGTGAAGGAACAGTGGATGGAGGCAGTAGTTAGTAGTGTAGTGGAGAGAAGGAACAGTGGATGGAGGCAGTAGTTAGTAGTAGTGTAGTGGAGAGAAGGAACAGTGGATGGAGGCAGTAGTTAGTAGTAGTATAGTGGAAAGAAGGAACAGTGGATGGAGGCAGTAGTTAGTAGTAGTGTAGTGGAGAGAAGGAACAGTGGATGGAGGCAGTAGTTAGTAGTAGTGTAGTGGAGAGTAGGAACAGTGGATGGAGGCAGTAGTTAGTAGTAGTATAGTGGAGAGAAGGAACAGTGGATGGAGGCAGTAGTTAGTAGTGTAGTGGAGAGAAGGAACAGTGGATGGAGGCAGTAGTTAGTAGTAGTGTAGTGGAGAGAAGGAACAGTGGATGGAGGCAGTAGTTAGTAGTAGCGTAGTGGAGAGAAGGAACAGTGGATGGAGGCAGTAGTTAGTAGTAGTGTAGTGGAGAGAAGGAACAGTGGATGGAGGCAGTAGTTAGTAGTAGTGTAGTGGAGAGAAGGAACAGTGGATGGAGGCAGTATTTAGTAGTAGTGTAGTGGAGAGAAGGAACAGTGGATGGAGGCAGTAGTTAGTAGTGTAGTGGAGAGAAGGAACAGTGGATGGAGGCAGTAGTTAGTAGTGTAGTGGAGAGAAGGAACAGTGGATGGAGGCAGTAGTTAGTAGTAGTGTAGTGGAGAGAAGGAACAGTGGATGGAGGCAGTAGTTAGTAGTAGTGTAGTGGAGAGAAGGAACAGTGGTTGGATGCAGTAGTTAGTAGTAGTGTAGTGGAGAGAAGGAACAGTGGATGGAGGCAGTAGTTAGTAGTGTAGTGGAGAGAAGGAACAGTGGATGGAGGCAGTAGTTAGTAGTGTAGTGGAGAGAAGGAACAGTGGATGGAGGCAGTAGTTAGTAGTAGTGTGGTGGAGAGAAGGAACAGTGGATGGAGGCAGTAGTTAGTAGTAGTGTAGTGGAGAGAAGGAACAGTGGATGGAGGCAGTAGTTAGTAGTAGTGTGGTGGAGAGAAGGAACAGTGGATGGAGGCAGTAGTTAGTAGTAGTGTAGTGGAGAGAAGGAACAGTGGATGGAGGCAGTAGTTAGTAGTAGTGTAGTGGAGAGAAGGAACAGTGGATGGAGGCAGTAGTTAGTAGTTGTGTAGTGGAGAGAAGGAACAGTGGATGGAGCCAGTAGTTAGTAGTAGTGTAGTGGAGAGAAGGAACAGTGGATGCAGGCAGCAGTTAGTAATAGTGTAGTGGAGAGAAGGAACAGTGGATGGAGGCAGTAGTTAGTAGTAGTGTAGTGGAGAGAAGGATCAGTGGATGGAGGCAGTAGTTAGTAGTAGTGTAGTGGAGAGAAGGAACAGTGGATGGAGGCAGTAGTTAGTAGTAGTGTAGTGGAGAGAAGGAACAGTGGATGGAGGCAGTAGTTAGTAGTGTAGTGGAGTGAAGGAACAGTGGATGGAGGCAGTAGTTAGTAGTAGTGTAGTGGAGAGAAGGAACAGTGGATGGAGGCAGTAGTTAGTAGTAGTATAGTGGAAAGAAGGAACAGTGGATGGAGGCAGTAGTTAGTAGTAGTGTAGTGGAGAGAAGGAACAGTGGATGGAGGCAGTAGTTAGTAGTAGTGTAGTGGAGAGAAGGAACAGTGGATGGAGGCAGTAGTTAGTAGTGTAGTGGAGAGAAGGAACAGTGGATGGAGGCAGCAGTTAGTAGTAGTGTAGTGGAGAGAAGGAACAGTGGATGGAGGCAGTAGTTAGTAGTAGTGTAGTGGAGAGAAGGAACAGTGGATGGAGGCAGTAGTTAGTAGTAGTGTAGTGGAGAGAAGGAACAGTGGATGTAGGCAGTAGTTCGTAGTAGTGTAGTGGAGAGAAGGAACAGTGGATGGAGGCAGTAGTTAGTAGTAGCGTAGTGGAGAGAAGGAACAGTGGATGGAGGCAGTAGTTAGTAGTAGTATAGTGGAGAGAAGGAACAGTGGATGGAGGCAGTAGTTAGTAGTAGTGTAGTGGAGAGAAGGAACAGTGGATGGAGGCAGTAGTTAGTAGTAGTGTAGTGGAGAGAAGGAACAGTGGATGGAGGCAGTAGTTAGTAGTAGTGTAGTGGAGAGAAGGAACAGTGGATGCAGGCAGCAGTTAGTAATAGTGTAGTGGAAAGAAGGAACAGTGGATGGAGGCAGTAGTTAGTAGTAGTGTAGTGGAGAGAAGGAACAGTGGATGGAGGCAGTAGTTAGTAGTAGCGTAGTGGAGAGAAGGAACAGTGGATGGAGGCAGTAGTTAGTAGTAGTGTAGTGGAGAGAAGGAACAGTGGATGGAGGCAGTAGTTAGTAGTAGTGTAGTGGAGAGAAGGAACAGTGGATGGAGGCAGTAGTTAGTAGTAGTGTAGTGGAGAGAAGGATCAGTGGATGGAGGCAGTAGTTAGTAGTAGTGTAGTGGAGAGAAGGAACAGTGGATGGAGGCAGTAGTTAGTAGTATTGTAGTGGAGAGAAGGAACAGTGGATGGAGGCAGTAGTTAGTAGTAGTGTAGTGGAGAGAAGGAACAGTGGATGGAGGCAGTAGTTAGTAGTAGTGTAGTGGAGAGAAGGAACAGTGGATGGAGGCAGTAGTTAGTAGTAATGTAGTGGAGAGAAGGAACAGTGGATGGAGGCAGTAGTTAGTAGTAGTGTAGTGGAGAGAAGGAACAGTGGATGGAGGCAGTAGTTAGTAGTAGTGTAGTGGAGAGAAGGAACAGTGGATGGAGGCAGTAGTTAGTAGTGTAGTGGAGAGAAGGAACAGTGGATGGAGGCAGTAGTTAGTAGTAGTGTAGTGGAGAGAAGGAACAGTGGATGGAGGCAGTAGTTAGTAGTAGTGTAGTGGAGAGAAGGAACAGTGGATGGAGGCAGTAGTTAGTAGTAGTGTAGTGGAGAGAAGGAACAGTGGATGGAGGCAGTAGTTAGTAGTAGTGTAGTGGAGAGAAGGAACAGTGGATGGAGGCAGTAGTTAGTAGTTGTGTAGTGGAGAGAAGGAACAGTGGATGGAGGCAGTAGTTAGTAGTAGTGTAGTGGAGAGAAGGAACAGTGGATGGAGGCAGTAGTTAGTAGTAGTGTAGTGGAGAGAAGGAACAGTGGATGGAGGCAGTAGTTAGTAGTAGTGTAGTGGAGAGAAGGAACAGTGGATGGAGGCAGTAGTTAGTAGTAGTGTAGTGGAGAGAAGGAACAGTGGATGGAGGCAGTAGTTAGTAGTGTAGTGGAGAGAAGGAACAGTGGATGGAGGCAGTAGTTAGTAGTAGTGTAGTGGAGAGAAGGAACAGTGGATGGAGGCAGTAGTTAGTAGTAGTGTAGTGGAGAGAAGGAACAGTGGATGGAGGCAGTAGTTAGTAGTAGTGTAGTGGAGAGAAGGAACAGTGGATGGAGGCAGTAGTTAGTAGTAGTGTAGTGGAGAGAAGGAACAGTGGATGGAGGCAGTAGTTAGTAGTATAGTGGAGAGAAGGAACAGTGGATGGAGGCAGTAGTTAGTAGTAGTATAGTGGAGAGAAGGAACAGTGGATGGAGGCATGTAGTTAGTAGTAGTGTAGTGGAGAGAAGGAACAGTGGATGGAGGCAGTAGTTAGTAGTAGTGTAGTGGAGAGAAGGAACAGTGGATGGAGGAAGTAGTTAGTAGCATAGTGGAGAGAAGGAACAGTGGATGGAGGCAGTAGTTAGTAGTAGTGTAGTGGAGAGAAGGAACAGTGGATGGAGGCAGTAGTTAGTAGTAGTGTAGTGGAGAGAAGGAACAGTGGATGGAGGCAGTAGTTAGTAGTAGTGTAGTGGAGAGAAGGAACAGTGGATGCAGGCAGCAGTTAGTAATAGTGTAGTGGAGAGAAGGAACAGTGGATGGAGGCAGTAGTTAGTAGTAGTATAGTGGAGAGAAGGAACAGTGGATGGAGGCAGTAGTTAGTAGTAGTATAGTGGAGAGAAGGAAGAGTGGATGGAGGCAGTAGTTAGTAGTGTAGTGGAGAGAAGGAACAGTGGATGGAGGCAGTAGTTAGTTGTAGTGTAGTGGAGAGAAGGAACAGCGGATGGAGGCAGTAGTTAGTAGTAGTGTAGTGGAGAGAAGGAACAGTGGATGGAGGCAGTAGTTAGTAGTAGTGTAGTGGAGAGAAGGAACAGTGGATGGAGGCAGTAGTTAGTAGTGTAGTGGAGAGAAGGAACAGTGGATGGAGGCAGTAGTTAGTAGTAGTGTAGTGGAGAGAAGGAACAGTGGATGAAGGCAGTAGTTAGTAGTAGTGTAGTGGAGAGAAGGAACAGTGGATGGAGGCAGTAGTTAGTAGTAGTGTAGTGGAGAGAAGGAACAGTGGATGGAGGCAGTAGTTAGTAGTAGCGTAGTGGAGAGAAGGAACAGTGGATGGAGGCAGTAGTTAGTAGTAGTGTAGTGGAGAGAAGGAACAGTGGATGGAGGCAGTAGTTAGTAGTAGTGTAGTGGAGAGAAGGAACAGTGGATGGAGGCAGTAGTTAGTAGTAGTGTAGTGGAGAGAAGGAACAGTGGATGGAGGCAGTAGTTAGTAGTGTAGTGGAGAGAAGGAACAGTGGATGGAGGCAGTAGTTCGTAGTAGTGTAGTGGAGAGAAGGAACAGTGGATGGAGGCAGTAGTTAGTAGTAGTGTAGTGGAGAGAAGGAACAGTGGATGCAGGCAGCAGTTAGTAATAGTGTAGTGGAGAGAAGGAACAGTGGATGGAGGCAGTAGTTAGTAGTAGTGTAGTGGAGAGAAGGAACAGTGGATGGAGGCAGTAGTTAGTAGTAGTGTAGTGGAGAGAAGGAACAGTGGATGGAGGCAGTAGTTAGTAGTAGTGTAGTGGAGAGAAGGAACAGTGGATGGAGGCAGTAGTTAGTAGTAGTGTAGTGGAGAGAAGGAACAGTGGATGGAGGCAGTAGTTAGTAGTAGTGTAGTGGAGAGAAGGAACAGTGGATGGAGGCAGTAGTTAGTAGTAGTGTAGTGGAGAGAAGGAACAGTGGATGGAGGCAGTAGTTAGTAGTGTAGTGGAGAGAAGGAACAGTGGATGGAGGCAGTAGTTAGTAGTAGTGTAGTGGAGAGAAGGAACAGCGGATGGAGGCAGTAGTTAGTAGTAGTGTAGTGGAGAGAAGGAACAGTGGATGGAGGCAGTAGTTAGTAGTAGTATAGTGGAGAGAAGGAACAGTGGATGGAGGCAGTAGTTAGTAGTGTAGTGGAGAGAAGGAACAGTGGATGGAGGCAGTAGTTAGTAGTAGTGTAGTGGAGAGAAGGAACAGTGGATGGAGGCAGTAGTTAGTAGTAGCGTAGTGGAGAGAAGGAACAGTGGATGGAGGCAGTAGTTAGTAGTAGTGTAGTGGAGAGAAGGAACAGTGGATGGAGGCAGTAGTTAGTAGTAGTGTAGTGGAGAGAAGGAACAGTGGATGGAGGCAGTATTTAGTAGTAGTGTAGTGGAGAGAAGGAACAGTGGATGGAGGCAGTAGTTAGTAGTGTAGTGGAGAGAAGGAACAGTGGATGGAGGCAGTAGTTAGTAGTGTAGTGGAGAGAAGGAACAGTGGATGGAGGCAGTAGTTAGTAGTAGTGTAGTGGAGAGAAGGAACAGTGGATGGAGGCAGTAGTTAGTAGTAGTGTAGTGGAGAGAAGGAACAGTGGTTGGAGGCAGTAGTTAGTAGTAGTGTAGTGGAGAGAAGGAACAGTGGATGGAGGCAGTAGTTAGTAGTGTAGTGGAGAGAAGGAACAGTGGATGGAGGCAGTAGTTAGTAGTGTAGTGGAGAGAAGGAACAGTGGATGGAGGCAGTAGTTAGTAGTAGTGTGGTGGAGAGAAGGAACAGTGGATGGAGGCAGTAGTTAGTAGTAGTGTAGTGGAGAGAAGGAACAGTGGATGGAGGCAGTAGTTAGTAGTAGTGTGGTGGAGAGAAGGAACAGTGGATGGAGGCAGTAGTTAGTAGTAGTGTAGTGGAGAGAAGGAACAGTGGATGGAGGCAGTAGTTAGTAGTAGTGTAGTGGAGAGAAGGAACAGTGGATGGAGGCAGTAGTTAGTAGTTGTGTAGTGGAGAGAAGGAACAGTGGATGGAGCCAGTAGTTAGTAGTAGTGTAGTGGAGAGAAGGAACAGTGGATGCAGGCAGCAGTTAGTAATAGTGTAGTGGAGAGAAGGAACAGTGGATGGAGGCAGTAGTTAGTAGTAGTGTAGTGGAGAGAAGGATCAGTGGATGGAGGCAGTAGTTAGTAGTAGTGTAGTGGAGAGAAGGAACAGTGGATGGAGGCAGTAGTTAGTAGTAGTGTAGTGGAGAGAAGGAACAGTGGATGGAGGCAGTAGTTAGTAGTGTAGTGGAGTGAAGGAACAGTGGATGGAGGCAGTAGTTAGTAGTAGTGTAGTGGAGAGAAGGAACAGTGGATGGAGGCAGTAGTTAGTAGTAGTGTAGTGGAGAGAAGGAACAGTGGATGGAGGCAGTAGTTAGTAGTAGTGTAGTGGAGAGAAGGAACAGTGGATGGAGGCAGTAGTTAGTAGTAGTGTAGTGGAGAGAAGGAACAGTGGATGGAGGCAGTAGTTAGTAGTAGTGTAGTGGAGAGAAGGAACAGTGGATGGAGGCAGTAGTTAGTAGTAGTGTAGTGGAGAGAAGGAACAGTGGATGGAGGCAGTAGTTAGTAGTGTAGTGGAGAGAAGGAACAGTGGATGGAGGCAGTAGTTAGTAGTAGTGTAGTGGAGAGAAGGAACAGTGGATGGAGGCAGTAGTTAGTAGTAGTGTAGTGGAGAGAAGGAACAGTGGATGGAGGCAGTAGTTAGTAGTAGTGTAGTGGAGAGAAGGAACAGTGGATGGAGGCAGTAGTTAGTAGTAGTGTAGTGGAGAGAAGGAACAGTGGATGGAGGCAGTAGTTAGTAGTAGTGTAGTGGAGAGAAGGAACAGTGGATGGAGGCAGTAGTTAGTAGTGTAGTGGAGAGAAGGAACAGTGGATGGAGGCAGTAGTTAGTAGTGTAGTGGAGAGAAGGAACAGTGGATGGAGGCAGTAGTTAGTAGTAGTGTAGTGGAGAGAAGGAACAGTGGATGGAGGCAGTAGTTAGTAGTAGTGTAGTGGAGAGAAGGAACAGTGGATGGAGGCAGTAGTTAGTAGTAGTGTAGTGGAGAGAAGGAACAGTGGATGGAGGCAGTAGTTAGTATAGTGTAGTGGAGAGAAGGAACAGTGGATGGAGGCAGTAGTTAGTAGTAGTGTAGTGGAGAGAAGGAACAGTGGATGGAGGCAGTAGTTAGTAGTAGTGTAGTGGAGAGAAGGAACAGTGGATGGAGGCAGTAGTTAGTAGTAGTGTAGTGGAGAGAAGGAACAGTGGATGGAGGCAGTAGTTAGTAGTAGTGTAGTGGAGAGAAGGAACAGTGGATGGAGGCAGTAGTTAGTAGTAGTGTAGTGGAGAGAAGGAACAGTGGATGGAGGCAGTAGTTAGTAGTAGTGTAGTGGAGAGAAGGAACAGTGGATGGAGGCAGTAGTTAGTAGTAGTGTAGTGGAGAGAAGGAACAGTGGATGGAGGCAGTAGTTAGTAGTAGTGTAGTGGAGAGAAGGAACAGTGGATGGAGGCAGTAGTTAGTAGTAGTGTAGTGGAGAGAAGGAACAGTGGATGGAGGCAGTAGTTAGTAGTAGTGTAGTGGAGAGAAGGAACAGTGGATGGAGGCAGTAGTTAGTAGTAGTGTAGTGGAGAGAAGGAACAGTGGATGGAGGCAGTAGTTAGTAGTAGTGTAGTGGAGAGAAGGAACAGTGGATGGAGGCAGTAGTTAGTAGTGTAGTGGAGAGAAGGAACAGTGGATGGAGGCAGTAGTTAGTAGTAGTGTAGTGGAGAGAAGGAACAGTGGATGGAGGCAGTAGTTAGTAGTAGTGTAGTGGAGAGAAGGAACAGTGGATGGAGGCAGTAGTTAGTAGTAGTGTAGTGGAGAGAAGGAACAGTGGATGGAGGCAGTAGTTAGTAGTAGTGTAGTGGAGAGAAGGAACAGTGGATGGAGGCAGTAGTTAGTAGTGTAGTGGAGAGAAGGAACAGTGGATGGAGGCAGTAGTTAGTAGTAGTGTAGTGGAGAGAAGGAACAGTGGATGGAGGCAGTAGTTAGTAGTAGTGTAGTGGAGAGAAGGAACAGTGGATGGAGGCAGTAGTTAGTAGTAGTGTAGTGGAGAGAAGGAACAGTGGATGGAGGCAGTAGTTGTAGTAGTGTAGTGGAGAGAAGGAACAGTGGATGGAGGCAGTAGTTAGTAGTAGTGTAGTGGAGAGAAGGAACAGTGGATGGAGGCAGTAGTTAGTAGTAGCGTAGTGGAGAGAAGGAACAGTGGATGGAGGCAGTAGTTAGTAGTAGTGTAGTGGAGAGAAGGAACAGTGGATGGAGGCAGTAGTTAGTAGTAGTGTAGTGGAGAGAAGGAACAGTGGATGGAGGCAGTATTTAGTAGTAGTGTAGTGGAGAGAAGGAACAGTGGATGGAGGCAGTAGTTAGTAGTGTAGTGGAGAGAAGGAACAGTGGATGGAGGCAGTAGTTAGCAGTAGTGTAGTGGAGAGAAGGAACAGTGGATGGAGGCAGTAGTTAGTAGTAGTGTAGTGGAGAGAAGGAACAGTGGATGGAGGCAGTAGTTAGTAGTAGTGTAGTGGAGAGAAGGAACAGTGGATGGAGGCAGTAGTTAGTAGTAGTGTAGTGGAGAGAAGGAACAGTGGATGGAGGCAGTAGTTAGTAGTAGTGTAGTGGAGAGAAGGATCAGTGGATGGAGGCAGTAGTTAGTAGTAGTGTAGTGGAGAGAAGGAACAGTGGATGGAGGCAGTAGTTAGTTAGTGTAGTGGAGAGAAGGAACAGTGGATGGAGGCAGTAGTTAGTAGTAGTGTAGTGGAGAGAAGGAACAGTGGATGGAGGCAGTAGTTAGTAGTAGTGTAGTGGAGAGAAGGAACAGTGGATGGAGGCAGTAGTTAGTAGTAGTGTAGTGGAGAGAAGGAACAGTGGATGGAGGCAGTAGTTAGTAGTAGTGTAGTGGAGAGAAGGAACAGTGGATGGAGGCAGTAGTTAGTAGTAGTGTAGTGGAGAGAAGGAACAGTGGATGGAGGCAGTAGTTAGTAGTAGTGTAGTGGAGAGAAGGAACAGTGGATGGAGGCAGTAGTTAGTAGTAGTGTAGTGGAGAGAAGGAACAGTGGATGGAGGCAGTAGTTAGTAGTAGTGTAGTGGAGAGAAGGAACAGTGGATGGAGGCAGTAGTTAGTAGTAGTGTAGTGGAGAGAAGGAACAGTGGATGGAGGCAGTAGTTAGTAGTAGTGTAGTGGAGAGAAGGAACAGTGGATGGAGGCAGTAGTTAGTAGTAGTGTAGTGGAGAGAAGGAACAGTGGATGGAGGCAGTAGTTAGTAGTAGTGTAGTGGAGAGAAGGAACAGTGGATGGAGGCAGTAGTTAGTAGTAGTGTAGTGGAGAGAAGGAACAGTGGATGGAGGCAGTAGTTAGTAGTAGTGTAGTGGAGAGAAGGAACAGTGGATGGAGGCAGTAGTTAGTAGTAGTGTAGTGGAGAGAAGGAACAGTGGATGGAGGCAGTAGTTAGTAGTAGTGTAGTGGAGAGAAGGAACAGTGGATGGAGGCAGTAGTTAGTAGTAGTGTAGTGGAGAGAAGGAACAGTGGATGGAGGCAGTAGTTAGTAGTAGTGTAGTGGAGAGAAGGAACAGTGGATGGAGGCAGTAGTTAGTAGTAGTATAGTGGAGAGAAGGAACAGTGGATGGAGGCAGTAGTTAGTAGTGTAGTGGAGAGAAGGAACAGTGGATGGAGGCAGTAGTTAGTAGTAGTGTAGTGGAGAGAAGGAACAGTGGATGGAGGCAGTAGTTAGTAGTAGCGTAGTGGAGAGAAGGAACAGTGGATGGAGGCAGTAGTTAGTAGTAGTGTAGTGGAGAGAAGGAACAGTGGATGGAGGCAGTAGTTAGTAGTAGTGTAGTGGAGAGAAGGAACAGTGGATGGAGGCAGTAGTTAGTAGTAGTGTAGTGGAGAGAAGGAACAGTGGATGGAGGCAGTAGTTAGTAGTGTAGTGGAGAGAAGGAACAGTGGATGGAGGCAGTAGTTAGTAGTGTAGTGGAGAGAAGGAACAGTGGATGGAGGCAGTAGTTAGTAGTAGTGTAGTGGAGAGAAGGAACAGTGGATGGAGGCAGTAGTTAGTAGTAGTGTAGTGGAGAGAAGGAACAGTGGATGGAGGCAGTAGTTAGTAGTAGTGTAGTGGAGAGAAGGAACAGTGGATGGAGGCAGTAGTTAGTAGTGTAGTGGAGAGAAGGAACAGTGGATGGAGGCAGTAGTTAGTAGTAGTGTAGTGGAGAGAAGGAACAGTGGATGGAGGCAGTAGTTAGTAGTAGTGTAGTGGAGAGAAGGAACAGTGGATGGAGGCAGTAGTTAGTAGTAGTGTAGTGGAGAGAAGGAACAGTGGATGGAGGCAGTAGTTAGTAGTAGTGTAGTGGAGAGAAGGAACAGTGGATGGAGGCAGTAGTTAGTAGTAGTGTAGTGGAGAGAAGGAACAGTGGATGGAGGCAGTAGTTAGTAGTAGTGTAGTGGAGAGAAGGAACAGTGGATGGAGGCAGTAGTTAGTAGTGTGTAGTGGAGAGAAGGAACAGTGGATGGAGGCAGTAGTTAGTAGTAGTGTAGTGGAGAGAAGGAACAGTGGATGGAGGCAGTAGTTAGTAGTAGTGTAGTGGAGAGAAGGAACAGTGGATGGAGGCAGTAGTTAGTAGTAGTGTAGTGGAGAGAAGGAACAGTGGATGGAGGCAGTAGTTAGTAGTAGTGTAGTGGAGAGAAGGAACAGTGGATGGAGGCAGTAGTTAGTAGTAGTGTAGTGGAGAGAAGGAACAGTGGATGGAGGCAGTAGTTAGTAGTAGTGTAGTGGAGAGAAGGAACAGTGGATGGAGGCAGTAGTTAGTAGTAGTGTAGTGGAGAGAAGGAACAGTGGATGGAGGCAGTAGTTAGTAGTAGTGTAGTGGAGAGAAGGAACAGTGGATGGAGGCAGTAGTTAGTAGTAGTGTAGTGGAGAGAAGGAACAGTGGATGGAGGCAGTAGTTAGTAGTAGTGTAGTGGAGAGAAGGAACAGTGGATGGAGGCAGTAGTTAGTAGTAGTGTAGTGGAGAGAAGGAACAGTGGATGGAGGCAGTAGTTAGTAGTAGTGTAGTGGAGAGAAGGAACAGTGGATGGAGGCAGTAGTTAGTAGTAGTGTAGTGGAGAGAAGGAACAGTGGATGGAGGCAGTAGTTAGTAGTAGTGTAGTGGAGAGAAGGAACAGTGGATGGAGGCAGTAGTTAGTAGTAGTGTAGTGGAGAGAAGGAACAGTGGATGGAGGCAGTAGTTAGTAGTAGTGTAGTGGAGAGAAGGAACAGTGGATGGAGGCAGTAGTTAGTAGTAGTGTAGTGGAGAGAAGGAACAGTGGATGGAGGCAGTAGTTAGTAGTAGTGTAGTGGAGAGAAGGAACAGTGGATGGAGGCAGTAGTTAGTAGTAGTGTAGTGGAGAGAAGGAACAGTGGATGGAGGCAGTAGTTAGTAGTAGTGTAGTGGAGAGAAGGAACAGTGGATGGAGGCAGTAGTTAGTAGTGTAGTGGAGAGAAGGAACAGTGGATGGAGGCAGTAGTTAGTAGTGTAGTGGAGAGAAGGAACAGTGGATGGAGGCAGTAGTTAGTAGTAGTGTAGTGGAGAGAAGGAACAGTGGATGGAGGCAGTAGTTAGTAGTAGTGTAGTGGAGAGAAGGAACAGTGGTTGGAGGCAGTAGTTAGTAGTAGTGTAGTGGAGAGAAGGAACAGTGGATGGAGGCAGTAGTTAGTAGTGTAGTGGAGAGAAGGAACAGTGGATGGAGGCAGTAGTTAGTAGTGTAGTGGAGAGAAGGAACAGTGGATGGAGGCAGTAGTTAGTAGTAGTGTGGTGGAGAGAAGGAACAGTGGATGGAGGCAGTAGTTAGTAGTAGTGTAGTGGAGAGAAGGAACAGTGGATGGAGGCAGTAGTTAGTAGTAGTGTGGTGGAGAGAAGGAACAGTGGATGGAGGCAGTAGTTAGTAGTAGTGTAGTGGAGAGAAGGAACAGTGGATGGAGGCAGTAGTTAGTAGTAGTGTAGTGGAGAGAAGGAACAGTGGATGGAGGCAGTAGTTAGTAGTTGTGTAGTGGAGAGAAGGAACAGTGGATGGAGCCAGTAGTTAGTAGTAGTGTAGTGGAGAGAAGGAACAGTGGATGCAGGCAGCAGTTAGTAATAGTGTAGTGGAGAGAAGGAACAGTGGATGGAGGCAGTAGTTAGTAGTAGTGTAGTGGAGAGAAGGATCAGTGGATGGAGGCAGTAGTTAGTAGTAGTGTAGTGGAGAGAAGGAACAGTGGATGGAGGCAGTAGTTAGTAGTAGTGTAGTGGAGAGAAGGAACAGTGGATGGAGGCAGTAGTTAGTAGTGTAGTGGAGTGAAGGAACAGTGGATGGAGGCAGTAGTTAGTAGTAGTGTAGTGGAGAGAAGGAACAGTGGATGGAGGCAGTAGTTAGTAGTAGTATAGTGGAAAGAAGGAACAGTGGATGGAGGCAGTAGTTAGTAGTAGTGTAGTGGAGAGAAGGAACAGTGGATGGAGGCAGTAGTTAGTAGTAGTGTAGTGGAGAGAAGGAACAGTGGATGGAGGCAGTAGTGTAGTAGTGTAGTGGAGAGAAGGAACAGTGGATGGAGGCAGTAGTTAGTAGTAGTGTAGTGGAGAGAAGGAACAGTGGATGGAGGCAGTAGTTAGTAGTAGTGTAGTGGAGAGAAGGAACAGTGGATGCAGGCAGCAGTTAGTAATAGTGTAGTGGAGAGAAGGAACAGTGGATGGAGGCAGTAGTTAGTAGTAGTGTAGTGGAGAGAAGGAACAGTGGATGGAGGCAGTAGTTAGTAGTAGTGTAGTGGAGAGAAGGAACAGTGGATGGAGGCAGTAGTTAGTAGTAGTGTAGTGGAGAGAAGGAACAGTGGATGGAGGCAGTAGTTAGTAGTAGTGTAGTGGAGAGAAGGAACAGTGGATGGAGGCAGTAGTTAGTAGTATTGTAGTGGAGAGAAGGAACAGTGGATGGAGGCAGTAGTTAGTAGTAGTGTAGTGGAGAGAAGGAACAGTGGATGGAGGCAGTAGTTAGTAGTAGTGTAGTGGAGAGAAGGAACAGTGGATGGAGGCAGTAGTTAGTAGTAATGTAGTGGAGAGAAGGAACAGTGGATGGAGGCAGTAGTTAGTAGTAGTGTAGTGGAGAGAAGGAACAGTGGATGGAGGCAGTAGTTAGTATAGTGTAGTGGAGAGAAGGAACAGTGGATGGAGGCAGTAGTTAGTAGTGTAGTGGAGAGAAGGAACAGTGGATGGAGGCAGTAGTTAGTAGTAGTGTAGTGGAGAGAAGGAACAGTGGATGGAGGCAGTAGTTAGTAGTAGTATAGTGGAGAGAAGGAACAGTGGATGGAGGCAGTAGTTAGTAGTGTAGTGGAGAGGAGGAACAGTGGATTGAGGCAGTAGTTAGCAGTAGCGTAGTGGAGAGAAGGAACAGTGGATGGAGGCAGTAGTTAGTAGTAGTGTAGCGGAGAGAAGGAACAGTGGATGGAGGCAGTAGTTAGTAGTAGTGTAGTGGAGAGAAGGAACAGTGGATGGAGGCAGTAGTTAGTAGTAGTGTAGTGGAGAGAAGGAACAGTGGATGGAGGCAGTAGTTAGTAGTAGTGTAGTGGAGAGAAGGAACAGTGGATGGAGGCAGTAGTTAGTAGTAGTGTAGTGGAGAGAAGGAACAGTGGATGGAGGCAGTAGTTAGTAGTAGTGTAGTGGAGAGAAGGAACAGTGGATGGAGGCAGTAGTTAGTAGTAGTGTAGTGGAGAGAAGGAACAGTGGATGGAGGCAGTAGTTAGTGGTAGTGTAGTGGAGAGAAGGAACAGTGGATGGAGGCAGTAGTTAGTAGTAGTATAGTGGAGAGAAGGAACAGTGGATGGAGGCAGTAGTTAGTAGTAGTGTAGTGGAGAGAAGGAACAGTGGATGGAGGCAGTAGTTAGTAGTAGTGTAGTGGAGAGAAGGAACAGTGGATGGAGGCAGTAGTTAGTAGTAGCGTAGTGGAGAGAAGGAACAGTGGATGGAGGCAGTAGTTAGTAGTAGTGTAGTGGAGAGAAGGAACAGTGGATGGAGGCAGTAGTTAGTAGTAGTGTAGTGGAGAGAAGGAACAGTGGATGGAGGCAGTAGTTAGTAGTAGTGTAGTGGAGAGAAGGAACAGTGGATGGAGGCAGTAGTTAGTAGTGTAGTGGAGAGGAGGAACAGTGGATGGAGGCAGTAGTTAGCAGTAGCGTAGTGGAGAGAAGGAACAGTGGATGGAGGCAGTAGTTAGTAGTAGTGTAGTGGAGAGAAGGAACAGTGGATGGAGGCAGTAGTTAGTAGTAGTGTAGTGGAGAGAAGGAACAGTGGATGGAGGCAGTAGTTAGTAGTAGTGTAGTGGAGAGAAGGAACAGTGGATGGAGGCAGTAGTTAGTAGTAGTGTAGTGGAGAGAAGGAACAGTGGATGGAGGCAGTAGTTAGTAGTAGTGTAGTGGAGAGAAGGAACAGTGGATGGAGGCAGTAGTTAGTTAGTGTAGTGGAGAGAAGGAACAGTGGATGGAGGCAGTAGTTAGTAGTGTAGTGGAGAGAAGGAACAGTGGATGGAGGCAGTAGTTAGTGGTAGTGTAGTGGAGAGAAGGAACAGTGGATGGAGGCAGTAGTTAGTAGTAGTATAGTGGAGAGAAGGAACAGTGGATGGAGGCAGTAGTTAGTAGTGTAGTGGAGAGAAGGAACAGTGGATGGAGGCAGTAGTTAGTAGTAGTGTAGTGGAGAGAAGGAACAGTGGATGGAGGCAGTAGTTAGTAGTAGCGTAGTGGAGAGAAGGAACAGTGGATGGAGGCAGTAGTTAGTAGTAGTGTAGTGGAGAGAAGGAACAGTGGATGGAGGCAGTAGTTAGTAGTAGTGTAGTGGAGAGAAGGAACAGTGGATGGAGGCAGTATTTAGTAGTAGTGTAGTGGAGAGAAGGAACAGTGGATGGAGGCAGTAGTTAGTAGTGTAGTGGAGAGGAGGAACAGTGGATGGAGGCAGTAGTTAGCAGTAGCGTAGTGGAGAGAAGGAACAGTGGATGGAGGCAGTAGTTAGTAGTAGTGTAGTGGAGAGAAGGAACAGTGGATGGAGGCAGTAGTTAGTAGTAGTGTAGTGGAGAGAAGGAACAGTGGATGGAGGCAGTAGTTAGTAGTAGTGTAGTGGAGAGAAGGAACAGTGGATGGAGGCAGTAGTTAGTAGTAGTGTAGTGGAGAGAAGGATCAGTGGATGGAGGCAGTAGTTAGTAGTAGTGTAGTGGAGAGAAGGAACAGTGGATGGAGGCAGTAGTTAGTTGTGTAGTGGAGAGAAGGAACAGTGGATGGAGGCAGTAGTTAGTAGTGTAGTGGAGAGAAGGAACAGTGGATGGAGGCAGTAGTTAGTAGTAGTGTAGTGGAGAGAAGGAACAGTGGATGGAGGCAGTAGTTAGTAGTAGTATAGTGGAGAGAAGGAACAGTGGATGGAGGCAGTAGTTAGTAGTGTAGTGGAGAGGAGGAACAGTGGATGGAGGCAGTAGTTAGCAGTAGCGTAGTGGAGAGAAGGAACAGTGGATGGAGGCAGTAGTTAGTAGTGTAGCGGAGAGAAGGAACAGTGGATGGAGGCAGTAGTTAGTAGTAGTGTAGTAGAGAGATGGAACAGTGGATGGAGGCAGTAGTTAGTAGTAGTGTAGTGGAGAGAAGGAACAGTGGATGGAGGCAGTAGTTAGTAGTAGTGTAGTGGAGAGAAGGAACAGTGGATGGAGGCAGTAGTTAGTAGTAGTGTAGTGGAGAGAAGGAACAGTGGATGGAGGCAGTAGTTAGTAGTGTAGTGGAGAGAAGGAACAGTGGATGGAGGCAGTAGTTAGTAGTAGTGTAGTGGAGAGAAGGAACAGCGGATGGAGGCAGTAGTTAGTAGTAGTGTAGTGGAGAGAAGGAACAGTGGATGGAGGCAGTAGTTAGTAGTAGTATAGTGGAGAGAAGGAACAGTGGATGGAGGCAGTAGTTAGTAGTGTAGTGGAGAGAAGGAACAGTGGATGGAGGCAGTAGTTAGTAGTAGTGTAGTGGAGAGAAGGAACAGTGGATGGAGGCAGTAGTTAGTAGTAGCGTAGTGGAGAGAAGGAACAGTGGATGGAGGCAGTAGTTAGTAGTAGTGTAGTGGAGAGAAGGAACAGTGGATGGAGGCAGTAGTTAGTAGTAGTGTAGTGGAGAGAAGGAACAGTGGATGGAGGCAGTATTTAGTAGTAGTGTAGTGGAGAGAAGGAACAGTGGATGGAGGCAGTAGTTAGTAGTGTAGTGGAGAGAAGGAACAGTGGATGGAGGCAGTAGTTAGTAGTGTAGTGGAGAGAAGGAACAGTGGATGGAGGCAGTAGTTAGTAGTAGTGTAGTGGAGAGAAGGAACAGTGGATGGAGGCAGTAGTTAGTAGTAGTGTAGTGGAGAGAAGGAACAGTGGTTGGATGCAGTAGTTAGTAGTAGTGTAGTGGAGAGAAGGAACAGTGGATGGAGGCAGTAGTTAGTAGTGTAGTGGAGAGAAGGAACAGTGGATGGAGGCAGTAGTTAGTAGTGTAGTGGAGAGAAGGAACAGTGGATGGAGGCAGTAGTTAGTAGTAGTGTGGTGGAGAGAAGGAACAGTGGATGGAGGCAGTAGTTAGTAGTAGTGTAGTGGAGAGAAGGAACAGTGGATGGAGGCAGTAGTTAGTAGTAGTGTGGTGGAGAGAAGGAACAGTGGATGGAGGCAGTAGTTAGTAGTAGTGTAGTGGAGAGAAGGAACAGTGGATGGAGGCAGTAGTTAGTAGTAGTGTAGTGGAGAGAAGGAACAGTGGATGGAGGCAGTAGTTAGTAGTTGTGTAGTGGAGAGAAGGAACAGTGGATGGAGCCAGTAGTTAGTAGTAGTGTAGTGGAGAGAAGGAACAGTGGATGCAGGCAGCAGTTAGTAATAGTGTAGTGGAGAGAAGGAACAGTGGATGGAGGCAGTAGTTAGTAGTAGTGTAGTGGAGAGAAGGATCAGTGGATGGAGGCAGTAGTTAGTAGTAGTGTAGTGGAGAGAAGGAACAGTGGATGGAGGCAGTAGTTAGTAGTAGTGTAGTGGAGAGAAGGAACAGTGGATGGAGGCAGTAGTTAGTAGTGTAGTGGAGAGAAGGAACAGTGGATGGAGGCAGTAGTTAGTAGTAGTGTAGTGGAGAGAAGGAACAGTGGATGGAGGCAGTAGTTAGTAGTAGTGTAGTGGAGAGAAGGAACAGTGGATGGAGGCAGTAGTTAGTAGTAGTGTAGTGGAGAGAAGGAACAGTGGATGGAGGCAGTAGTTAGTAGTAGTGTAGTGGAGAGAAGGAACAGTGGATGGAGGCAGTAGTTAGTAGTAGTGTAGTGGAGAGAAGGAACAGTGGATGGAGGCAGTAGTTAGTAGTAGTGTAGTGGAGAGAAGGAACAGTGGATGGAGGCAGTAGTTAGTAGTAGTGTAGTGGAGAGAAGGAACAGTGGATGGAGGCAGTAGTTAGTAGTAGTTAGTGGAGAGAAGGAACAGTGGATGGAGGCAGTAGTTAGTAGTAGTGTAGTGGAGAGAAGGAACAGTGGATGGAGGCAGTAGTTAGTAGTAGTGTAGTGGAGAGAAGGAACAGTGGATGGAGGCAGTAGTTAGTAGTAGTGTAGTGGAGAGAAGGAACAGTGGATGTAGGCAGTAGTTAGTAGTAGTGTAGTGGAGAGAAGGAACAGTGGATGGAGGCAGTAGTTAGTAGTAGTGTAGTGGAGAGAAGGAACAGTGGATGGAGGCAGTAGTTAGTAGTAGTGTAGTGGAGAGAAGGAACAGTGGATGGAGGCAGTAGTTAGTAGTAGTGTAGTGGAGAGAAGGAACAGTGGATGGAGGCAGTAGTTAGTAGTAGTGTAGTGGAGAGAAGGAACAGTGGATGGAGGCAGTAGTTAGTAGTAGTGTAGTGGAGAGAAGGAACAGTGGATGGAGGCAGTAGTTAGTAGTAGTGTAGTGGAGAGAAGGAACAGTGGATGGAGGCAGTAGTTAGTAGTAGTGTAGTGGAGAGAAGGAACAGTGGATGGAGGCAGTAGTTAGTAGTAGTGTAGTGGAGAGAAGGAACAGTGGATGGAGGCAGTAGTTAGTAGTAGTGTAGTGGAGAGAAGGAACAGTGGATGGAGGCAGTAGTTAGTAGTAGTGTAGTGGAGAGAAGGAACAGTGGATGGAGGCAGTAGTTAGTAGTAGTGTAGTGGAGAGAAGGAACAGTGGATGGAGGCAGTAGTTAGTTGTGTAGTGGAGAGAAGGAACAGTGGATGGAGGCAGTAGTTAGTAGTGTAGTGGAGAGAAGGAACAGTGGATGGAGGCAGTAGTTAGTAGTAGTGTAGTGGAGAGAAGGAACAGTGGATGGAGGCAGTAGTTAGTAGTAGTATAGTGGAGAGAAGGAACAGTGGATGGAGGCAGTAGTTAGTAGTGTAGTGGAGAGGAGGAACAGTGGATTGAGGCAGTAGTTAGCAGTAGCGTAGTGGAGAGAAGGAACAGTGGATGGAGGCAGTAGTTAGTAGTGTAGCGGAGAGAAGGAACAGTGGATGGAGGCAGTAGTTAGTAGTAGTGTAGTAGAGAGATGGAACAGTGGATGGAGGCAGTAGTTAGTAGTAGTGTAGTGGAGAGAAGGAACAGTGGATGGAGGCAGTAGTTAGTAGTAGTGTAGTGGAGAGAAGGAACAGTGGATGGAGGCAGTAGTTAGTAGTAGTGTAGTGGAGAGAAGGAACAGTGGATGGAGGCAGTAGTTAGTAGTGTAGTGGAGAGAAGGAACAGTGGATGGAGGCAGTAGTTAGTAGTAGTGTAGTGGAGAGAAGAAACAGCGGATGGAGGCAGTAGTTAGTGGTAGTGTAGTGGAGAGAAGGAACAGTGGATGGAGGCAGTAGTTAGTAGTAGTATAGTGGAGAGAAGGAACAGTGGATGGAGGCAGTAGTTAGTAGTGTAGTGGAGAGAAGGAACAGTGGATGGAGGCAGTAGTTAGTAGTAGTGTAGTGGAGAGAAGGAACAGTGGATGGAGGCAGTAGTTAGTAGTAGCGTAGTGGAGAGAAGGAACAGTGGATGGAGGCAGTAGTTAGTAGTAGTGTAGTGGAGAGAAGGAACAGTGGATGGAGGCAGTAGTTAGTAGTAGTGTAGTGGAGAGAAGGAACAGTGGATGGAGGCAGTATTTAGTAGTAGTGTAGTGGAGAGAAGGAACAGTGGATGGAGGCAGTAGTTAGTAGTGTAGTGGAGAGGAGGAACAGTGGATGGAGGCAGTAGTTAGCAGTAGCGTAGTGGAGAGAAGGAACAGTGGATGGAGGCAGTAGTTAGTAGTAGTGTAGTGGAGAGAAGGAACAGTGGATGGAGGCAGTAGTTAGTAGTAGTGTAGTGGAGAGAAGGAACAGTGGATGGAGGCAGTAGTTAGTAGTAGTGTAGTGGAGAGAAGGAACAGTGGATGGAGGCAGTAGTTAGTAGTAGTGTAGTGGAGAGAAGGATCAGTGGATGGAGGCAGTAGTTAGTAGTAGTGTAGTGGAGAGAAGGAACAGTGGATGGAGGCAGTAGTTAGTTGTGTAGTGGAGAGAAGGAACAGTGGATGGAGGCAGTAGTTAGTAGTGTAGTGGAGAGAAGGAACAGTGGATGGAGGCAGTAGTTAGTAGTAGTGTAGTGGAGAGAAGGAACAGTGGATGGAGGCAGTAGTTAGTAGTAGTATAGTGGAGAGAAGGAACAGTGGATGGAGGCAGTAGTTAGTAGTGTAGTGGAGAGGAGGAACAGTGGATGGAGGCAGTAGTTAGCAGTAGCGTAGTGGAGAGAAGGAACAGTGGATGGAGGCAGTAGTTAGTAGTGTAGCGGAGAGAAGGAACAGTGGATGGAGGCAGTAGTTAGTAGTAGTGTAGTAGAGAGATGGAACAGTGGATGGAGGCAGTAGTTAGTAGTAGTGTAGTGGAGAGAAGGAACAGTGGTTGGAGGCAGTAGTTAGTAGTAGTGTAGTGGAGAGAAGGAACAGTGGATGGAGGCAGTAGTTAGTAGTAGTGTAGTGGAGAGAAGGAACAGTGGATGGAGGCAGTAGTTAGTAGTGTAGTGGAGAGAAGGAACAGTGGATGGAGGCAGTAGTTAGTAGTAGTGTAGTGGAGAGAAGGAACAGCGGATGGAGGCAGTAGTTAGTAGTAGTGTAGTGGAGAGAAGGAACAGTGGATGGAGGCAGTAGTTAGTAGTAGTATAGTGGAGAGAAGGAACAGTGGATGGAGGCAGTAGTTAGTAGTGTAGTGGAGAGAAGGAACAGTGGATGGAGGCAGTAGTTAGTAGTAGTGTAGTGGAGAGAAGGAACAGTGGATGGAGGCAGTAGTTAGTAGTAGCGTAGTGGAGAGAAGGAACAGTGGATGGAGGCAGTAGTTAGTAGTAGTGTAGTGGAGAGAAGGAACAGTGGATGGAGGCAGTAGTTAGTAGTAGTGTAGTGGAGAGAAGGAACAGTGGATGGAGGCAGTATTTAGTAGTAGTGTAGTGGAGAGAAGGAACAGTGGATGGAGGCAGTAGTTAGTAGTGTAGTGGAGAGAAGGAACAGTGGATGGAGGCAGTAGTTAGTAGTGTAGTGGAGAGGAGGAACAGTGGATGGAGGCAGTAGTTAGCAGTAGCGTAGTGGAGAGAAGGAACAGTGGATGGAGGCAGTAGTTAGTAGTGTAGCGGAGAGAAGGAACAGTGGATGGAGGCAGTAGTTAGTAGTAGTGTAGTAGAGAGAAGGAACAGTGGATGGAGGCAGTAGTTAGTAGTAGTGTAGTGGAGAGAAGGAACAGTGGATGGAGGCAGTAGTTAGTAGTAGTGTAGTGGAGAGAAGGAACAGTGGATGGAGGCAGTAGTTAGTAGTAGTGTAGTGGAGAGAAGGAACAGTGGATGGAGGCAGTAGTTAGTAGTGTAGTGGAGAGAAGGAACAGTGGATGGAGGCAGTAGTTAGTAGTAGTGTAGTGGAGAGAAGGAACAGCGGATGGAGGCAGTAGTTAGTAGTAGTGTAGTGGAGAGAAGGAACAGTGGATGGAGGCAGTAGTTAGTAGTAGTATAGTGGAGAGAAGGAACAGTGGATGGAGGCAGTAGTTAGTAGTGTAGTGGAGAGAAGGAACAGTGGATGGAGGCAGTAGTTAGTAGTAGTGTAGTGGAGAGAAGGAACAGTGGATGGAGGCAGTAGTTAGTAGTAGCGTAGTGGAGAGAAGGAACAGTGGATGGAGGCAGTAGTTAGTAGTAGTGTAGTGGAGAGAAGGAACAGTGGATGGAGGCAGTAGTTAGTAGTAGTGTAGTGGAGAGAAGGAACAGTGGATGGAGGCAGTATTTAGTAGTAGTGTAGTGGAGAGAAGGAACAGTGGATGGAGGCAGTAGTTAGTAGTGTAGTGGAGAGAAGGAACAGTGGATGGAGGCAGTAGTTAGTAGTGTAGTGGAGAGAAGGAACAGTGGATGGAGGCAGTAGTTAGTAGTAGTGTAGTGGAGAGAAGGAACAGTGGATGAAGGCAGTAGTTAGTAGTAGTGTAGTGGAGAGAAGGAACAGTGGTTGGAGGCAGTAGTTAGTAGTAGTGTAGTGGAGAGAAGGAACAGTGGATGGAGGCAGTAGTTAGTAATGTAGTGGAGAGAAGGAACAGTGGATGGAGGCAGTAGTTAGTAGTAGTGTAGTGGAGAGAAGGAACAGTGGATGGAGGCAGTAGTTAGTAGTAGTGTGGTGGAGAGAAGGAACAGTGGATGGAGGCAGTAATTAGTAGTAGTATAGTGGAGAGAAGGAACAGTGGATGGAGGCAGTAGTTAGTAGTAGTGTAGTGGAGAGAAGGAACAGTGGATGGAGGCAGTAGTTAGTAGTTGTGTAGTGGAGAGAAGGAACAGTGGATGGAGGCAGTAGTTAGTAGTAGTGTAGTGGAGAGAAGGATCAGTGGATGGAGGCAGTAGTTAGTAGTAGTGTAGTGGAGAGAAGGAACAGTGGATGGAGGCAGTAGTTAGTAGTAGTGTAGTGGAGAGAAGGAACAGTGGATGGAGGCAGTAGTTACTAGTGTAGTGGAGTGAAGGAACAGTGGATGGAGGCAGTAGTTAGTAGTGTAGTGGAGAGAAGGAACAGTGGATGGAGGCAGTAGTTAGTAGTAGTGTAGTGGAAAGAAGGAACAGTGGATGGAGGCAGTAGTTAGTAGTAGTGTAGTGGAGAGAAGGAACAGTGGATGGAGGCAGTAGTTAGTAGTAGTGTAGTGGAGAGAAGGAACAGTGGATGGAGGCAGTAGTTAGTAGTGTAGTGGAGAGAAGGAACAGTGGATGGAGGCAGTAGTTAGTAGTAGTGTAGTGGAGAGAAGGAACAGTGGATGGAGGCAGTAGTTAGTAGTAGTGTAGTGGAGAGAAGGAACAGTGGATGGAGGCAGTAGTTAGTAGTAGTGTAGTGGAGAGAAGGAACAGTGGATGGAGGCAGTAGTTCGTAGTAGTGTAGTGGTGAGAAGGAACAGTGGATGGAGGCAGTAGTTAGTAGTAGCGTAGTGGAGAGAAGGAACAGTGGATGGAGGCAGTAGTTAGTAGTAGTATAGTGGAGAGAAGGAACAGTGGATGGAGGCAGTAGTTAGTAGTAGTGTAGTGGAGAGAAGGAACAGTGGATGGAGGCAGTAGTTAGTAGTTGTGTAGTGGAGAGAAGGAACAGTGGATGGAGGCAGTAGTTAGTAGTAGTGTAGTGGAGAGAAGGAACAGTGGATGCAGGCAGCAGTTAGTAATAGTGTAGTGGAGAGAAGGAACAGTGGATGGAGGCAGTAGTTAGTAGTAGTGTAGTGGAGAGAAGGATCAGTGGATGGAGGCAGTAGTTAGTAGTTGTGTAGTGGAGAGAAGGAACAGTGGATGGAGGCAGTAGTTAGTAGTAGTGTAGTGGAGAGAAGGAACAGTGGATGGAGGCAGTAGTTAGTAGTAGTGTAGTGGAGAGAAGGAACAGTGGATGGAGGCAGTAGTTAGTAGTAGTGTAGTGGAGAGAAGGAACAGTGGATGGAGGCAGTAGTTAGTAGTAGTGTAGTGGAGAGAAGGAACAGTGGATGGAGGCAGTAGTTAGTAGTAGTGTAGTGGAGAGAAGGAACAGTGGATGGAGGCAGTAGTTAGTAGTGTAGTGGAGAGAAGGAACAGTGGATGGAGGCAGTAGTTAGTAGTAGTGTAGTGGAATGAAGGAACAGTGGATGGAGGCAGTAGTTAGTAGTAGTGTAGTGGAAAGAAGGAACAGTGGATGGAGGCAAAAGTTAGTAGTAGTGTAGTGGAGAGAAGGAACAGTGGATTGAGGCAGTAGTTAGTAGTAGTGTAGTGGAGAGAAGGAACAGTGGATGGAGGCAGTAGTTAGTAGTAGTGTAGTGGAGAGAAGGAACAGTGGATGGAGGCAGTAGTTAGTAGTAGTGTAGTGGAGAGAAGGAACAGTGGATGGAGGCAGTAGTTAGTAGTAGTGTAGTGGAGAGAAGGAACAGTGGATGGAGGCAGTAGTTAGTAGTAGTGTAGTGGAGAGAAGGAACAGTGGATGGAGGCAGTAGCTAGTAGTAGTGTAGTGGAGAGAAGGAACAGTGGATGGAGGCAGTAGTTAGTAGTAATGTAGTGGAGAGAAGGAACAGTGGATGGAGGCAGTAGTTAGTAGTAGTGTAGTGGAGAGAAGGAACAGTGGATGGAGGCAGTAGTTAGTTGTGTAGTGGAGAGAAGGAACAGTGGATGGAGGCAGTAGTTAGTAGTGTAGTGGAGAGAAGGAACAGTGGATGGAGGCAGTAGTTAGTAGTAGTGTAGTGGAGAGAAGGAACAGTGGATGGAGGCAGTAGTTAGTAGTAGTGTAGTGGAGAGAAGGAACAGTGGATGGAGGCAGTAGTTAGAAGTAGTATAGTGGAGAGAAGGAACAGTGGATGGAGGCAGTAGTTAGTAGTGTAGTGGAGAGGAGGAACAGTGGATGGAGGCAGTAGTTAGCAGTAGCGTAGTGGAGAGAAGGAACAGTGGATGGAGGCAGTAGTTAGTAGTGTAGCGGAGAGAAGGAACAGTGGATGGAGGCAGTAGTTACTAGTAGTGTAGTAGAGAGAAGGAACAGTGGATGGAGGCAGTAGTTAGTAGTGTAGCGGAGAGAAGGAACAGTGGATGGAGGCAGTAGTTAGTAGTAGTGTAGTGGAGAGAAGGAACAGTGGATGGAGGCAGTAGTTAGTAGTGTAGCGGTGAGAAGGAACGGTTGATGGAGGCAGTAGTTAGTAGTCTAGTGGAGAGAAGGAACAGTGGATGGAGGCAGTAGTTAGTAGTAGTGTAGTGGAGAGAAGGAACAGTGGATGGAGGCAGTAGTTAGTAGTAGTATAGTGGAGAGAAGGAACAGTGGATGGAGGCAGTAGTTAGTAGTAGTGTAGTGGAGAGAAGGAACAGTGGATGGAGGCAGTAGTTAGTAGTTGTGTAGTGGAGAGAAGGAACAGTGGATGGAGGCAGTAGTTAGTAGTAGTGTAGTGGAGAGAAGGAACAGTGGATGGAGGCAGTAGTTAGTAGTAGTGTAGTGGAGAGAAGGAACAGTGGATGGAGGCAGTAGTTAGTAGTAGTGTAGTGGAGAGAAGGAACAGTGGATGGAGGCAGTAGTTAGAGTAGTGTAGTGGAGAGAAGGAACAGTGGATGGAGGCAGTAGTTAGTAGTGTAGTGGAGAGAAGGAACAGTGGATGGAGGCAGTAGTTAGTAGTAGTGTAGTGGAGAGAAGGAACAGTGGATGGAGGCAGTAGTTAGTAGTAGTGTAGTGGAGAGAAGGAACAGTGGATGGAGGCAGTAGTTAGTAGTAGTGTAGTGGAGAGAAGGAACAGTGGATGGAGGCAGTAGTTAGTAGTGTAGTGGAGAGAAGGAACAGTGGATGGAGGCAGTAGTTAGTAGTAGTGTAGTGGAGAGAAGGAACAGTGGATGGAGGCAGTAGTTAGTAGTAGTGTAGTGGAGAGAAGGAACAGTGGATGGAGGCAGTAGTTAGTAGTAGTGTAGTGGAGAGAAGGAACAGTGGATGGAGGCAGTAGTTAGTAGTAGTGTAGTGGAGAGAAGGAACAGTGGATGGAGGCAGTAGTTAGTAGTAGTGTAGTGGAGAGAAGGAACAGTGGATGGAGGCAGTAGTTAGTAGTAGTGTAGTGGAGAGAAGGAACAGTGGATGGAGGCAGTAGTTAGTAGTAGTGTAGTGGAGAGAAGGAACAGTGGATGGAGGCAGTAGTTAGTAGTTGTGTAGTGGAGAGAAGGAACAGTGGATGGAGGCAGTAGTTAGTAGTAGTGTAGTGGAGAGAAGGAACAGTGGATGGAGGCAGTAGTTAGTAGTAGTGTAGTGGAGAGAAGGAACAGTGGATGGAGGCAGTAGTTAGTAGTAGTGTAGTGGAGAGAAGGAACAGTGGATGGAGGCAGTAGTTAGTAGTAGTGTAGTGGAGAGAAGGAACGTGTAGTGGAGAGAAGGAACAGTGGATGGAGGCAGTAGTTAGTAGTGTAGTGGAGAGAAGGAACAGTGGATGGAGGCAGTAGTTAGTAGTAGTGTAGTGGAGAGAAGGAACAGTGGATGGAGGCAGTAGTTAGTAGTAGTGTAGTGGAGAGAAGGAACAGTGGATGGAGGCAGTAGTTAGAAGTAGTATAGTGGAGAGAAGGAACAGTGGATGGAGGCAGTAGTTAGTAGTGTAGTGGAGAGGAGGAACAGTGGATGGAGGCAGTAGTTAGCAGTAGCGTAGTGGAGAGAAGGAACAGTGGATGGAGGCAGTAGTTAGTAGTGTAGCGGAGAGAAGGAACAGTGGATGGAGGCAGTAGTTACTAGTAGTGTAGTAGAGAGAAGGAACAGTGGATGGAGGCAGTAGTTAGTAGTGTAGCGGAGAGAAGGAACAGTGGATGGAGGCAGTAGTTAGTAGTAGTGTAGTGGAGAGAAGGAACAGTGGATGGAGGCAGTAGTTAGTAGTGTAGCGGTGAGAAGGAACGGTTGATGGAGGCAGTAGTTAGTAGTCTAGTGGAGAGAAGGAACAGTGGATGGAGGCAGTAGTTAGTAGTAGTGTAGTGGAGAGAAGGAACAGTGGATGGAGGCAGTAGTTAGTAGTAGTATAGTGGAGAGAAGGAACAGTGGATGGAGGCAGTAGTTAGTAGTAGTGTAGTGGAGAGAAGGAACAGTGGATGGAGGCAGTAGTTAGTAGTTGTGTAGTGGAGAGAAGGAACAGTGGATGGAGGCAGTAGTTAGTAGTAGTGTAGTGGAGAGAAGGATCAGTGGATGGAGGCAGTAGTTAGTAGTAGTGTAGTGGAGAGAAGGAACAGTGGATGGAGGCAGTAGTTAGTAGTAGTGTAGTGGAGAGAAGGAAAAGTGGATGGAGGCAGTAGTTAGTAGTGTAGTGGAGTGAAGGAACAGTGGATGGAGGCAGTAGTTAGTAGTGTAGTGGAGAGAAGGAACAGTGGATGGAGGCAGTAGTTAGTAGTAGTGTAGTGGAAAGAAGGAACAGTGGATGGAGGCGGTAGTTAGTAGTAGTGTAGTGGAGAGAAGGAACAGTGGATGGAGGCAGTAGTTAGTAGTAGTGTAGTGGAGAGAAGGAACAGTGGATGGAGGCAGTAGTTAGTAGTGTAGTGGAGAGAAGGAACAGTGGATGGAGGCAGTAGTTAGTAGTAGTGTAGTGGAGAGAAGGAACAGTGGATGGAGGCAGTAGTTAGTAGTAGTGTAGTGGAGAGAAGGAACAGTGGATGGAGGCAGTAGTTAGTAGTAGTGTAGTGGAGAGAAGGAACAGTGGATGGAGGCAGTAGTTCGTAGTAGTGTAGTGGAGAGAAGGAACAGTGGATGGAGGCAGTAGTTAGTAGTAGCGTAGTGGAGAGAAGGAACAGTGGATGGAGGCAGTAGTTAGTAGTAGTATAGTGGAGAGAAGGAACAGTGGATGGAGGCAGTAGTTAGTAGTAGTGTAGTGGAGAGAAGGAACAGTGGATGGAGGCAGTAGTTAGTAGTTGTGTAGTGGAGAGAAGGAACAGTGGATGGAGGCAGTAGTTAGTAGTAGTGTAGTGGAGAGAAGGAACAGTGGATGCAGGCAGCAGTTAGTAATAGTGTAGTGGAGAGAAGGAACAGTGGATGGAGGCAGTAGTTAGTAGTAGTGTAGTGGAGAGAAGGATCAGTGGATGGAGGCAGTAGTTAGTAGTTGTGTAGTGGAGAGAAGGAACAGTGGATGGAGGCAGTAGTTAGTAGTAGTGTAGTGGAGAGAAGGAACAGTGGATGGAGGCAGTAGTTAGTAGTAGTGTAGTGGAGAGAAGGAACAGTGGATGGAGGCAGTAGTTAGTAGTAGTGTAGTGGAGAGAAGGAACAGTGGATGGAGGCAGTAGTTAGTAGTAGTGTAGTGGAGAGAAGGAACAGTGGATGGAGGCAGTAGTTAGTAGTAGTGTAGTGGAGAGAAGGAACAGTGGATGGAGGCAGTAGTTAGTAGTGTAGTGGAGAGAAGGAACAGTGGATGGAGGCAGTAGTTAGTAGTAGTGTAGTGGAAAGAAGGAACAGTGGATGGAGGCAGTAGTTAGTAGTAGTGTAGTGGAGAGAAGGAACAGTGGATGGAGGCAGTAGTTAGTAGTAGTGTAGTGGAGAGAAGGAACAGTGGATGGAGGCAGTAGTTAGTAGTAGTGTAGTGGAAAGAAGGAACAGTGGATGGAGGCAAAAGTTAGTAGTAGTGTAGTGGAGAGAAGGAACAGTGGATGGAGGCAGTAGTTAGTAGTAGTGTAGTGGAGAGAAGGAACAGTGGATGGAGGCAGTAGTTAGTAGTAGTGTAGTGGAGAGAAGGAACAGTGGATGGAGGCAGTAGTTAGTAGTAGTGTAGTGGAGAGAAGGAACAGTGGATGGAGGCAGTAGTTAGTAGTAGTGTAGTGGAGAGAAGGAACAGTGGATGGAGGCAGTAGTTAGTAGTAGTGTAGTGGAGAGAAGGAACAGTGGATGGAGGCAGTAGCTAGTAGTAGTGTAGTGGAGAGAAGGAACAGTGGATGGAGGCAGTAGTTAGTAGTAATGTAGTGGAGAGAAGGAACAGTGGATGGAGGCAGTAGTTAGTAGTAGTGTAGTGGAGAGAAGGAACAGTGGATGGAGGCAGTAGTTAGTTGTGTAGTGGAGAGAAGGAACAGTGGATGGAGGCAGTAGTTAGTAGTGTAGTGGAGAGAAGGAACAGTGGATGGAGGCAGTAGTTAGTAGTAGTGTAGTGGAGAGAAGGAACAGTGGATGGAGGCAGTAGTTAGTAGTAGTGTAGTGGAGAGAAGGAACAGTGGATGGAGGCAGTAGTTAGAAGTAGTATAGTGGAGAGAAGGAACAGTGGATGGAGGCAGTAGTTAGTAGTGTAGTGGAGAGGAGGAACAGTGGATGGAGGCAGTAGTTAGCAGTAGCGTAGTGGAGAGAAGGAACAGTGGATGGAGGCAGTAGTTAGTAGTGTAGCGGAGAGAAGGAACAGTGGATGGAGGCAGTAGTTACTAGTAGTGTAGTAGAGAGAAGGAACAGTGGATGGAGGCAGTAGTTAGTAGTGTAGCGGAGAGAAGGAACAGTGGATGGAGGCAGTAGTTAGTAGTAGTGTAGTGGAGAGAAGGAACAGTGGATGGAGGCAGTAGTTAGTAGTGTAGCGGTGAGAAGGAACGGTTGATGGAGGCAGTAGTTAGTAGTGTAGTGGAGAGAAGGAACAGTGGATGGAGGCAGTAGTTAGTAGTAGTGTAGTGGAGAGAAGGAACAGTGGATGGAGGCAGTAGTTAGTAGTAGTGTAGTGGAGAGAAGCAACAGTGGATGGAGGCAGTAGTTAGTAGTAGTGTAGTGGAGAGAAGGAACAGTGGATGGAGGCAGAAGTTAGTAGTAGTGTAGTGGAGAGAAGGAACAGTGGATGGAGGCAGTAGTTAGTAGTGTAGTGGAGAGAAGGAACAGTGGATGGAGGCAGTAGTTAGTAGTAGTGTAGTGAAGAGAAGGAACAGTGGATGGAGGCAGTAGTTAGTAGTAGTGTATTGGAGAGAAGGAACAGTGGATGGAGGCAGTAGTTAGTAGTAGTGTATTGGAGAGAAGGAACAGTGGATGGAGGCAGTAGTTAGTAGTAGTGTATTTGAGAGAACGAACAGTGGATGGAGGCAGTAGTTAGTAGTAGTGTAGTGGAGAGAAGGAACAGTGGATGGAGGCAGGAGTTAGTAGTAGTATAGTGGAGAGAAGGAACAGTGGATGGAGGCAGTAGTTAGTAGTGTAGTGGAGAGAAGGAACAGTGGATGGAGGCAGTAGTTAGTAGTAGCGTAGTGGAGAGAAGGAACAGTGGATGGAGGCAGTAGTTAGTAGTAGCGTAGTGGAGAGAAGGAACAGTGGATGGAGGCAGTAGTTAGTAGTAGTGTAGTGGAGAGAAGGAACAGTGGATGGAGGCAGTAGTTAGTAGTAGTGTAGTGGAGAGAAGGAACAGTGGATGGAGGCAGTAGTTAGTAGTGTAGTGGAGAGAAGGAACAGTGGATGGAGGCAGTAGTTAGTAGTGTAGTGGAGAGAAGGAACAGTGGATGGAGGCAGTAGTTAGTAGTAGTGTAGTGGAGAGAAGGACCAGTGGATGGAGGCAGTAGTTAGTAGTAGTGTAGTGGAGAGAAGGAACAGTGGATGGAGGCAGTAGTTAGTAGTGTAGTGGAGAGAAGGAACAGTGGATGGAGGCAGTAGTTAGTAGTGTAGTGGAGAGAAGGAACAGTGGATGGAGGCAGTATTTAGTAGTAGTGTAGTGGAGAGAAGGAACAGTGGATGTAGGCAGTAGTTAGTAGTAGTGTAGTGGAGAGAAGGAACAGTGGATGGAGGCAGTAGTTAGTAGTAGTGTAGTGGAGAGAAGGAACAGTGGATGGAGGCAGTAGTTAGTAGTAGCGTAGTGGAGAGAAGGAACAGTGGATGGAGGCAGTAGTTAGTAGTAGTGTAGTGAAGAGAAGGAACAGTGGATGAAGGCAGTAGTTAGTAGTGTAGTGGAGAGAAGGAACAGTGGATGGAGGCAGTAGTTCGTAGTAGTTTAGTGGAGAGAAGGAAGAGTGGATGGAGGCAGTAGTTAGTAGTGTAGTGGAGAGAAGGAACAGTGGATGGAGGCAGTAGTTAGTAGTAGTGTAGTGGAGAGAAGGAACAGTGGATGGAGGCAGTAGTTAGTAGTGTAGTGGAGAGAAGGAACAGTGGATGGAGGCAGTAGTTAGTAGTGTAGTGGAGAGAAGGAACAGTGGATGGAGGCAGTAGTTAGTAGTAGTGTAGTGGAGAGAAGGAACAGTGGATGGAGGCAGTAGTTCGTAGTAGTTTAGTGGAGAGAAGGAACAGTGGATGGAGGCAGTAGTTAGTAGTGTAGTGGAGAGAAGGAACAGTGGATGGAGGCAGTAGTTAGTAGTAGTGTAGTGGAGAGAAGGAACAGTGGATGGAGGCAGTAGTTAGTAGTAGTGTAGTGGAGAGAAGGAACAGTGGATGGAGGCAGTAGTTAGTAGTAGTGTAGTGGAGAGAAGGAACAGTGGATGGAGGCAGTAGTTAGTAGTGTAGTGGAGAGAAGGAACAGTGGATGGAGGCAGTAGTTAGTAGTAGTGTAGTGGAGAGAAGGAACAGTGGATGGAGGCAGTAGTTAGTAGTAGCGTAGTGGAGAGAAGGAACAGTGGATGGAGGCAGTAGTTAGTAGTAGTGTAGTGGAGAGAAGGAACAGTGGATGGAGGCAGTAGTTAGTAGTAGTGTAGTGGAGAGAAGGAACAGTGGATGGAGGCAGTAGTTAGTAGTGTAGTGGAGTGAAGGACAGGGGATGGAGGCGGTAGTTAGTAGTGTAGTGGAGAGAAGGAACAGTGGATGGAGGCAGTAGTTAGTAGTAGTGTAGTGGAGAGAAGGAACAGTGGATGGAGGCAGTAGTTAGTAGTAGTGTAGTGGAGAGAAGGAACAGTGGATGGAGGCAGTAGTTAGTAGTAGTGTAGTGGAGAGAAGGAACAGTGGATGGAGGCAGTAGTTAGTAGTGTAGTGGAGAGAAGGAACAGTGGATGGAGGCAGTAGTTAGTAGTAGTGTAGTGGAGAGAAGGAACAGTGGATGGAGGCAGTAGTTAGTAGTAGTGTAGTGGAGAGAAGGAACAGTGGATGGAGGCAGTAGTTAGTAGTAGTGTAGTGGAGAGAAGGAACAGTGGATGGAGGCAGTAGTTCGTAGTAGTGTAGTGGAGAGAAGGAACAGTGGATGGAGGCAGTAGTTAGTAGTAGCGTAGTGGAGAGAAGGAACAGTGGATGGAGGCAGTAGTTAGTAGTAGTGTAGTGGAGAGAAGGAACAGTGGATGGAGGCAGTAGTTAGTAGTAGTGTAGTGGAGAGAAGGAACAGTGGATGGAGGCAGTAGTTAGTAGTTGTGTAGTGGAGAGAAGGAACAGTGGATGGAGGCAGTAGTTAGTAGTAGTGTAGTGGAGAGAAGGAACAGTGGATGCAGGCAGCAGTTAGTAATAGTGTAGTGGAGAGAAGGAACAGTGGATGGAGGCAGTAGTTAGTAGTAGTGTAGTGGAGAGAAGGATCAGTGGATGGAGGCAGTAGTTAGTAGTTGTGTAGTGGAGAGAAGGAACAGTGGATGGAGGCAGTAGTTAGTAGTAGTGTAGTGGAGAGAAGGAACAGTGGATGGAGGCAGTAGTTAGTAGTAGTGTAGTGGAGAGAAGGAACAGTGGATGGAGGCAGTAGTTAGTAGTAGTGTAGTGGAGAGAAGGAACAGTGGATGGAGGCAGTAGTTAGTAGTGTAGTGGAGAGAAGGAACAGTGGATGGAGGCAGTAGTTAGTAGTGTAGTGGAGAGAAGGAACAGTGGATGGAGGCAGTAGTTAGTAGTGTAGTGGAGAGAAGGAACAGTGGATGGAGGCAGTAGTTAGTAGTAGTGTAGTGGAGAGAAGGAACAGTGGATGGAGGCAGTAGTTAGTAGTAGTGTAGTGGAGAGAAGGAACAGTGGATGGAGGCAGTAGTTAGTAGTAGCGTAGTGGAGAGAAGGAACAGTGGATGGAGGCATTAGTTAGTAGTAGTATAGTGGAGAGAAGGAACAGTGGATGGAGGCAGTAGTTAGTAGTGTAGTGGAGAGAAGGAACAGTGGATGGAGGCAGTAGTTAGTAGTAGTGTAGTGGAGAGAAGGAACAGTGGATGGAGGCAGTAGTTAGTAGTAGTGTAGTGGAGAGAAGGAACAGTGGATGGAGGCAGTAGTTAGTAGTAGTGTAGTGGAGAGAAGGAACAGTGGATGGAGGCAGTAGTTAGTAGTGTAGTGGAGTGAAGGAACAGTGGATGGAGGCAGTAGTTAGTAGTGTAGTGGAGAGAAGGAACAGTGGATGGAGGCAGTAGTTAGTAGTAGTGTAGTGGAAAGAAGGAACAGTGGATGGAGGCAGTAGTTAGTAGTAGTGTAGTGGAGAGAAGGAACAGTGGATGGAGGCAGTAGTTAGTAGTAGTGTAGTGGAGAGAAGGAACAGTGGATGGAGGCAGTAGTTAGTAGTAGTGTAGTGGAGAGAAGGAACAGTGGATGGAGGCAGTAGTTAGTAGTAGTGTAGTGGAGAGAAGGAACAGTGGATGGAGGCAGTAGTTAGTAGTAGTGTAGTGGAGAGAAGGAACAGTGGATGGAGGCAGTAGTTAGTAGTAGTGTAGTGGAGAGAAGGAACAGTGGATGGAGGCAGTAGTTCGTAGTAGTGTAGTGGAGAGAAGGAACAGTGGATGGAGGCAGTAGTTAGTAGTAGCGTAGTGGAGAGAAGGAACAGTGGATGGAGGCAGTAGTTAGTAGTAGTGTAGTGGAGAGAAGGAACAGTGGATGGAGGCAGTAGTTAGTAGTAGTGTAGTGGAGAGAAGGAACAGTGGATGGAGGCAGTAGTTAGTAGTTGTGTAGTGGAGAGAAGGAACAGTGGATGGAGGCAGTAGTTAGTAGTAGTGTAGTGGAGAGAAGGAACAGTGGATGGAGGCAGTAGTTAGTAGTAGTGTAGTGGAGAGAAGGAACAGTGGATGGAGGCAGTAGTTAGTAGTAGTGTAGTGGAGAGAAGGAACAGTGGATGGAGGCAGTAGTTAGTAGTAGTGTAGTGGAGAGAAGGAACAGTGGATGGAGGCAGTAGTTAGTAGTATAGTGGAGAGAAGGAACAGTGGATGGAGGCAGTAGTTAGTAGTAGTATAGTGGAGAGAAGGAACAGTGGATGGAGGCAGTAGTTAGTAGTAGTGTAGTGGAGAGAAGGAACAGTGGATGGAGGCAGTAGTTAGTAGTAGTGTAGTGGAGAGAAGGAACAGTGGATGGAGGAAGTAGTTAGTAGAGTAGTGGAGAGAAGGAACAGTGGATGGAGGCAGTAGTTAGTAGTAGTGTAGTGGAGAGAAGGAACAGTGGATGGAGGCAGTAGTTAGTAGTAGTGTAGTGGAGAGAAGGAACAGTGGATGGAGGCAGTAGTTAGTAGTGTAGTGGAGAGAAGGAACAGTGGATGGAGGCAGTAGTTAGTAGTAGTGTAGTGGAGAGAAGGAACAGTGGATGGAGGCAGTAGTTCGTAGTAGTTTAGTGGAGAGAAGGAAGAGTGGATGGAGGCAGTAGTTAGTAGTGTAGTGTAGAGAAGGAACAGTGGATGGAGGCAGTAGTTAGTAGTAGTGTAGTGGAGAGAAGGAACAGTGGATGGAGGCAGTAGTTAGTAGTAGTGTAGTGGAGAGAAGGAACAGTGGATGGAGGCAGTAGTTAGTAGTAGTGTAGTGGAGAGAAGGAACAGTGGATGGAGGCAGTAGTTAGTAGTGTAGTGGAGAGAAGGAACAGTGGATGGAGGCAGTAGTTAGTATTAGTGTAGTGGAGAGAAGGAACAGTGGATGGAGGCAGTAGTTAGTAGTAGCGTAGTGGAGAGAAGGAACAGTGGATGGAGGCAGTAGTTAGTAGTAGTGTAGTGGAGAGAAGGAACAGTGGATGGAGGCAGTAGTTAGTAGTAGTGTAGTGGAGAGAAGGAACAGTGGATGGAGGCAGTAGTTAGTAGTGTAGTGGAGTGAAGGACAGGGGATGGAGGCGGTAGTTAGTAGTGTAGTGGAGAGAAGGAACAGTGGATGGAGGCAGTAGTTAGTAGTAGTGTAGTGGAAAGAAGGAACAGTGGATGGAGGCAGTAGTTAGTAGTAGTGTAGTGGAGAGAAGGAACAGTGGATGGAGGCAGTAGTTAGTAGTAGTGTAGTGGAGAGAAGGAACAGTGGATGGAGGCAGTAGTTAGTAGTGTAGTGGAGAGAAGGAACAGTGGATGGAGGCAGTAGTTAGTAGTAGTGTAGTGGAGAGAAGGAACAGTGGATGGAGGCAGTAGTTAGTAGTAGTGTAGTGGAGAGAAGGAACAGTGGATGGAGGCAGTAGTTAGTAGTAGTGTAGTGGAGAGAAGGAACAGTGGATGGAGGCAGTAGTTCGTAGTAGTGTAGTGGAGAGAAGGAACAGTGGATGGAGGCAGTAGTTAGTAGTAGCGTAGTGGAGAGAAGGAACAGTGGATGGAGGCAGTAGTTAGTAGTAGTGTAGTGGAGAGAAGGAACAGTGGATGGAGGCAGTAGTTAGTAGTAGTGTAGTGGAGAGAAGGAACAGTGGATGGAGGCAGTAGTTAGTAGTTGTGTAGTGGAGAGAAGGAACAGTGGATGGAGGCAGTAGTTAGTAGTAGTGTAGTGGAGAGAAGGAACAGTGGATGCAGGCAGCAGTTAGTAATAGTGTAGTGGAGAGAAGGAACAGTGGATGGAGGCAGTAGTTAGTAGTAGTGTAGTGGAGAGAAGGATCAGTGGATGGAGGCAGTAGTTAGTAGTTGTGTAGTGGAGAGAAGGAACAGTGGATGGAGGCAGTAGTTAGTAGTAGTGTAGTGGAGAGAAGGAACAGTGGATGGAGGCAGTAGTTAGTAGTAGTGTAGTGGAGAGAAGGAACAGTGGATGGAGGCAGTAGTTAGTAGTAGTGTAGTGGAGAGAAGGAACAGTGGATGGAGGCAGTAGTTAGTAGTGTAGTGGAGAGAAGGAACAGTGGATGGAGGCAGTAGTTAGTAGTGTAGTGGAGAGAAGGAACAGTGGATGGAGGCAGTAGTTAGTAGTGTAGTGGAGAGAAGGAACAGTGGATGGAGGCAGTAGTTAGTAGTAGTGTAGTGGAGAGAAGGAACAGTGGATGGAGGCAGTAGTTAGTAGTAGTGTAGTGGAGAGAAGGAACAGTGGATGGAGGCAGTAGTTAGTAGTAGCGTAGTGGAGAGAAGGAACAGTGGATGGAGGCAGTAGTTAGTAGTAGTATAGTGGAGAGAAGGAACAGTGGATGGAGGCAGTAGTTAGTAGTAGTGTAGTGGAGAGAAGGAACAGTGGATGGAGGCAGTAGTTAGTAGTAGTGTAGTGGAGAGAAGGAACAGTGGATGGAGGCAGTAGTTAGTAGTAGTGTAGTGGAGAGAAGGAACAGTGGATGGAGGCAGTAGTTAGTAGTGTAGTGGAGTGAAGGAACAGTGGATGGAGGCAGTAGTTAGTAGTGTAGTGGAGAGAAGGAACAGTGGATGGAGGCAGTAGTTAGTAGTAGTGTAGTGGAAAGAAGGAACAGTGGATGGAGGCAGTAGTTAGTAGTAGTGTAGTGGAGAGAAGGAACAGTGGATGGAGGCAGTAGTTAGTAGTAGTGTAGTGGAGAGAAGGAACAGTGGATGGAGGCAGTAGTTAGTAGTGTAGTGGAGAGAAGGAACAGTGGATGGAGGCAGTAGTTAGTAGTAGTGTAGTGGAGAGAAGGAACAGTGGATGGAGGCAGTAGTTAGTAGTAGTGTAGTGGAGAGAAGGAACAGTGGATGGAGGCAGTAGTTAGTAGTAGTGTAGTGGAGAGAAGGAACAGTGGATGGAGGCAGTAGTTAGTAGTAGTGTAGTGGAGAGAAGGAACAGTGGATGGAGGCAGTAGTTAGTAGTAGTGTAGTGGAGAGAAGGAACAGTGGATGGAGGCAGTAGTTAGTAGGTAGTGTAGTGGAGAGAAGGAACAGTGGATGGAGGCAGTAGTTAGTAGTAGTGTAGTGGAGAGAAGGAACAGTGGATGGAGGCAGTAGTTAGTAGTAGTGTAGTGGAGAGAAGGAACAGTGGATGGAGGCAGTAGTTAGTAGTAGTGTAGTGGAGAGAAGGAACAGTGGATGGAGGCAGTAGTTAGTAGTAGTGTAGTGGAGAGAAGGAACAGTGGATGGAGGCAGTAGTTAGTAGTAGTGTAGTGGAGAGAAGGAACAGTGGATGGAGGCAGTAGTTAGTAGTAGTGTAGTGGAGAGAAGGAACAGTGGATGGAGGCAGTAGTTAGTAGTTGTGTAGTGGAGAGAAGGAACAGTGGATGGAGGCAGTAGTTAGTAGTAGTGTAGTGGAGAGAAGGAACAGTGGATGGAGGCAGTAGTTAGTAGTAGTGTAGTGGAGAGAAGGAACAGTGGATGGAGGCAGTAGTTAGTAGTAGTGTAGTGGAGAGAAGGAACAGTGGATGGAGGCAGTAGTTAGTAGTATAGTGGAGAGAAGGAACAGTGGATGGAGGCAGTAGTTAGTAGTAGTATAGTGGAGAGAAGGAACAGTGGATGGAGGCAGTAGTTAGTAGTAGTGTAGTGGAGAGAAGGAACAGTGGATGGAGGCAGTAGTTAGTAGCGTAGTGGAGAGAAGGAACAGTGGATGGAGGCAGTAGTTAGTAGTAGTGTAGTGGAGAGAAGGAACAGTGGATGGAGGCAGTAGTTAGTAGTAGTGTAGTGGAGAGAAGGAACAGTGGATGGAGGCAGTAGTTAGTAGTAGTGTAGTGGATAGAAGGAACAGTGGATGGAGGCAGTAGTTACTGGTAGTGTAGTGGAGAGAAGGAACAGTGGATGGAGGCAGTAGTGTAGTGGAGAGAAGGAACAGTGGATGGAGGCAGTAGTTAGTAGTGTAGTGGAGAGAAGGAACAGTGGATGGAGGCAGTAGTTAGTAGTAGTGTAGTGGAGAGAAGGAACAGTGGATGGAGGCAGTAGTTAGTAGTATAGTGGAGAGAAGGAACAGTGGATGGAGGCAGTAGTTAGTAGTAGTATAGTGGAGAGAAGGAACAGTGGATGGAGGCAGTAGTTAGTAGTAGTGTAGTGGAGAGAAGGAACAGTGGATGGAGGCAGTAGTTAGTAGTAGTGTAGTGGAGAGAAGGAACAGTGGATGGAGGAAGTAGTTAGTAGAGTAGTGGAGAGAAGGAACAGTGGATGGAGGCAGTAGTTAGTAGTAGTGTAGTGGAGAGAAGGAACAGTGGATGGAGGCAGTAGTTAGTAGTAGTGTAGTGGAGAGAAGGAACAGTGGATGGAGGCAGTAGTTAGTAGTAGTATAGTGGAGAGAAGGAACAGTGGATGGAGGCAGTAGTTAGTAGTGTAGTGGAGAGGAGAGAAGGAACAGTGGATGGAGGCAGTAGTTAGTAGTAGTGTAGTGGAGAGAAGGAACAGTGGATGGAGGCAGTAGTTAGTAGTAGTGTAGTGGAGAGAAGGAACAGTGGATGGAGGCAGTAGTTAGTAGTGTAGTGGAGAGAAGGAACAGTGGATGGAGGCAGTAGTTAGTAGTAGTGTAGTGGAGAGAAGGAACAGTGGATGGAGGCAGTAGTTAGTAGTAGTGTAGTGGAGAGAAGGAACAGTAGATGGAGGCAGTAGTTAGTAGTAGTGTAGTGGAGAGAAGGAACAGTGGATGGAGGCAGTAGTTAGTAGTTGTGTAGTGGAGAGAAGGAACAGTGGATGGAGGCAGTAGTTAGTAGTAGTGTAGTGGAGAGAAGGAACAGTGGATGGAGGCAGTAGTTAGTAGTAGTGTAGTGGAGAGAAGGAACAGTGGATGGAGGCAGTAGTTAGTAGTAGTGTAGTGGAGAGAAGGAACAGTGGATGGAGGCAGTAGTTAGTAGTATAGTGGAGAGAAGGAACAGTGGATGGAGGCAGTAGTTAGTAGTAGTATAGTGGAGAGAAGGAACAGTGGATGGAGGCAGTAGTTAGTAGTAGTGTAGTGGAGAGAAGGAACAGTGGATGGAGGCAGTAGTTAGTAGCGTAGTGGAGAGAAGGAACAGTGGATGGAGGCAGTAGTTAGTAGTAGTGTAGTGGAGAGAAGGAACAGTGGATGGAGGCAGTAGTTAGTAGTAGTGTAGTGGAGAGAAGGAACAGTGGATGGAGGCAGTAGTTAGTAGTAGTGTAGTGGATAGAAGGAACAGTGGATGGAGGCAGTAGTTACTGGTAGTGTAGTGGAGAGAAGGAACAGTGGATGGAGGCAGTAGTGTAGTGGAGAGAAGGAACAGTGGATGGAGGCAGTAGTTAGTAGTGTAGTGGAGAGAAGGAACAGTGGATGGAGGCAGTAGTTAGTAGTAGTGTAGTGGAGAGAAGGAACAGTGGATGGAGGCAGTAGTTAGTAGTAGTGTAGTGGAGAGAAGGAACAGTGGATGGAGGCAGTAGTTAGTAGTAGCGTAGTGGAGAGAAGGAACAGTGGATGGAGGCATTAGTTAGTAGTAGTATAGTGGAGAGAAGGAACAGTGGATGGAGGCAGTAGTTAGTAGTGTAGTGGAGAGAAGGAACAGTGGATGGAGGCAGTAGTTAGTAGTAGTGTAGTGGAGAGAAGGAACAGTGGATGGAGGCAGTAGTTAGTAGTTGTGTAGTGGAGAGAAGGAACAGTGGATGGAGGCAGTAGTTAGTAGTAGTGTAGTGGAGAGAAGGAACAGTGGATGGAGGAAGTAGTTAGTAGAGTAGTGGAGAGAAGGAACAGTGGATGGAGGCAGTAGTTAGTAGTAGTGTAGTGGAGAGAAGGAACAGTGGATGGAGGCAGTAGTTAGTAGTAGTGTAGTGGAGAGAAGGAACAGTGGATGGAGGCAGTAGTTAGTAGTAGTATAGTGGAGAGAAGGAACAGTGGATGGAGGCAGTAGTTAGTAGTAGTGTAGTGGAGAGAAGGAACAGTGGATGGAGGCAGTAGTTAGTAGTAGTGTAGTGGAGAGAAGGAACAGTGGATGGAGGCAGTAGTTAGTAGTGTAGTGGAGAGAAGGAACAGTGGATGGAGGCAGTAGTTAGTAGTAGTGTAGTGGAGAGAAGGAACAGTGGATGGAGGCAGTAGTTAGTAGTAGTGTAGTGGAGAGAAGGAACAGTGGATGGAGGCAGTAGTTAGTAGTAGTGTAGTGGAGAGAAGGAACAGTGGATGGAGGCAGTAGTTAGTAGTTGTGTAGTGGAGAGAAGGAACAGTGGATGGAGGCAGTAGTTAGTAGTAGTGTAGTGGAGAGAAGGAACAGTGGATGGAGGCAGTAGTTAGTAGTAGTGTAGTGGAGAGAAGGAACAGTGGATGGAGGCAGTAGTTAGTAGTAGTGTAGTGGAGAGAAGGAACAGTGGATGGAGGCAGTAGTTAGTAGTATAGTGGAGAGAAGGAACAGTGGATGGAGGCAGTAGTTAGTAGTAGTGTAGTGGAGAGAAGGAACAGTGGATGGAGGCAGTAGTTAGTAGTAGTGTAGTGGAGAGAAGGAACAGTGGATGGAGGCAGTAGTTAGTAGCGTAGTGGAGAGAAGGAACAGTGGATGGAGGCAGTAGTTAGTAGTAGTGTAGTGGAGAGAAGGAACAGTGGATGGAGGCAGTAGTTAGTAGTAGTGTAGTGGAGAGAAGGAACAGTGGATGGAGGCAGTAGTTAGTAGTAGTGTAGTGGATAGAAGGAACAGTGGATGGAGGCAGTAGTTACTGGTAGTGTAGTGGAGAGAAGGAACAGTGGATGGAGGCAGTAGTGTAGTGGAGAGAAGGAACAGTGGATGGAGGCAGTAGTTAGTAGTGTAGTGGAGAGAAGGAACAGTGGATGGAGGCAGTAGTTAGTAGTAGTGTAGTGGAGAGAAGGAACAGTGGATGGAGGCAGTAGTTAGTAGTAGTGTAGTGGAGAGAAGGAACAGTGGATGGAGGCAGTAGTTAGTAGCGTAGTGGAGAGAAGGAACAGTGGATGGAGGCAGTAGTTAGTAGTAGTGTAGTGGAGAGAAGGAACAGTGGATGGAGGCAGTAGTTAGTAGTAGTGTAGTGGAGAGAAGGAACAGTGGATGGAGGCAGTAGTTAGTAGTAGTGTAGTGGATAGAAGGAACAGTGGATGGAGGCAGTAGTTACTGGTAGTGTAGTGGAGAGAAGGAACAGTGGATGGAGGCAGTAGTGTAGTGGAGAGAAGGAACAGTGGATGGAGGCAGTAGTTAGTAGTAGTGTAGTGGAGAGAAGGAACAGTGGATGGAGGCAGTAGTTAGTAGTAGTGTAGTGGAGAGAAGGAACAGTGGATGGAGGCAGTAGTTAGTAGTGTAGTGGAGAGAAGGAACAGTGGATGGAGGCAGTAGTTAGTAGTAGTGTAGTGGAGAGAAGGAACAGTGGATGGAGGCAGTAGTTAGTAGTAGTGTAGTGGAGAGAAGGAACAGTAGATGGAGGCAGTAGTTAGTAGTAGTGTAGTGGAGAGAAGGAACAGTGGATGGAGGCAGTAGTTAGTAGTTGTGTAGTGGAGAGAAGGAACAGTGGATGGAGGCAGTAGTTAGTAGTAGTGTAGTGGAGAGAAGGAACAGTGGATGGAGGCAGTAGTTAGTAGTAGTGTAGTGGAGAGAAGGAACAGTGGATGGAGGCAGTAGTTAGTAGTAGTGTAGTGGAGAGAAGGAACAGTGGATGGAGGCAGTAGTTAGTAGTATAGTGGAGAGAAGGAACAGTGGATGGAGGCAGTAGTTAGTAGTAGTATAGTGGAGAGAAGGAACAGTGGATGGAGGCAGTAGTTAGTAGTAGTGTAGTGGAGAGAAGGAACAGTGGATGGAGGCAGTAGTTAGTAGCGTAGTGGAGAGAAGGAACAGTGGATGGAGGCAGTAGTTAGTAGTAGTGTAGTGGAGAGAAGGAACAGTGGATGGAGGCAGTAGTTAGTAGTAGTGTAGTGGAGAGAAGGAACAGTGGATGGAGGCAGTAGTTAGTAGTAGTGTAGTGGATAGAAGGAACAGTGGATGGAGGCAGTAGTTACTGGTAGTGTAGTGGAGAGAAGGAACAGTGGATGGAGGCAGTAGTGTAGTGGAGAGAAGGAACAGTGGATGGAGGCAGTAGTTAGTAGTGTAGTGGAGAGAAGGAACAGTGGATGGAGGCAGTAGTTAGTAGTAGTGTAGTGGAGAGAAGGAACAGTGGATGGAGGCAGTAGTTAGTAGTAGTGTAGTGGAGAGAAGGAACAGTGGATGGAGGCAGTAGTTAGTAGCGTAGTGGAGAGAAGGAACAGTGGATGGAGGCAGTAGTTAGTAGTAGTGTAGTGGAGAGAAGGAACAGTGGATGGAGGCAGTAGTTAGTAGTAGTGTAGTGGAGAGAAGGAACAGTGGATGGAGGCAGTAGTTAGTAGTAGTGTAGTGGATAGAAGGAACAGTGGATGGAGGCAGTAGTTACTGGTAGTGTAGTGGAGAGAAGGAACAGTGGATGGAGGCAGTAGTGTAGTGGAGAGAAGGAACAGTGGATGGAGGCAGTAGTTAGTAGTGTAGTGGAGAGAAGGAACAGTGGATGGAGGCAGTAGTTAGTAGTAGTGTAGTGGAGAGAAGGAACAGTGGATGGAGGCAGTAGTTAGTAGTAGTGTAGTGGAGAGAAGGAACAGTGGATGGAGGCAGTAGTTAGTAGCGTAGTGGAGAGAAGGAACAGTGGATGGAGGCAGTAGTTAGTAGTAGTGTAGTGGAGAGAAGGAACAGTGGATGGAGGCAGTAGTTAGTAGTAGTGTAGTGGAGAGAAGGAACAGTGGATGGAGGCAGTAGTTAGTAGTAGTGTAGTGGATAGAAGGAACAGTGGATGGAGGCAGTAGTTACTGGTAGTGTAGTGGAGAGAAGGAACAGTGGATGGAGGCAGTAGTGTAGTGGAGAGAAGGAACAGTGGATGGAGGCAGTAGTTAGTAGTGTAGTGGAGAGAAGGAACAGTGGATGGAGGCAGTAGTTAGTAGTAGTGTAGTGGAGAGAAGGAACAGTGGATGGAGGCAGTAGTTAGTAGTAGTGTAGTGGAGAGAAGGAACAGTGGATGGAGGCAGTAGTTAGTAGTAGCGTAGTGGAGAGAAGGAACAGTGGATGGAGGCATTAGTTAGTAGTAGTATAGTGGAGAGAAGGAACAGTGGATGGAGGCAGTAGTTAGTAGTGTAGTGGAGAGAAGGAACAGTGGATGGAGGCAGTAGTTAGTAGTAGTGTAGTGGAGAGAAGGAACAGTGGATGGAGGCAGTAGTTAGTAGTTGTGTAGTGGAGAGAAGGAACAGTGGATGGAGGCAGTAGTTAGTAGTAGTGTAGTGGAGAGAAGGAACAGTGGATGGAGGAAGTAGTTAGTAGAGTAGTGGAGAGAAGGAACAGTGGATGGAGGCAGTAGTTAGTAGTAGTGTAGTGGAGAGAAGGAACAGTGGATGGAGGCAGTAGTTAGTAGTAGTGTAGTGGAGAGAAGGAACAGTGGATGGAGGCAGTAGTTAGTAGTAGTATAGTGGAGAGAAGGAACAGTGGATGGAGGCAGTAGTTAGTAGTGTAGTGGAGAGGAGAGAAGGAACAGTGGATGGAGGCAGTAGTTAGTAGTAGTGTAGTGGAGAGAAGGAACAGTGGATGGAGGCAGTAGTTAGTAGTAGTGTAGTGGAGAGAAGGAACAGTGGATGGAGGCAGTAGTTAGTAGTGTAGTGGAGAGAAGGAACAGTGGATGGAGGCAGTAGTTAGTAGTAGTGTAGTGGAGAGAAGGAACAGTGGATGGAGGCAGTAGTTAGTAGTAGTGTAGTGGAGAGAAGGAACAGTAGATGGAGGCAGTAGTTAGTAGTAGTGTAGTGGAGAGAAGGAACAGTGGATGGAGGCAGTAGTTAGTAGTTGTGTAGTGGAGAGAAGGAACAGTGGATGGAGGCAGTAGTTAGTAGTAGTGTAGTGGAGAGAAGGAACAGTGGATGGAGGCAGTAGTTAGTAGTAGTGTAGTGGAGAGAAGGAACAGTGGATGGAGGCAGTAGTTAGTAGTAGTGTAGTGGAGAGAAGGAACAGTGGATGGAGGCAGTAGTTAGTAGTATAGTGGAGAGAAGGAACAGTGGATGGAGGCAGTAGTTAGTAGTAGTATAGTGGAGAGAAGGAACAGTGGATGGAGGCAGTAGTTAGTAGTAGTGTAGTGGAGAGAAGGAACAGTGGATGGAGGCAGTAGTTAGTAGCGTAGTGGAGAGAAGGAACAGTGGATGGAGGCAGTAGTTAGTAGTAGTGTAGTGGAGAGAAGGAACAGTGGATGGAGGCAGTAGTTAGTAGTAGTGTAGTGGAGAGAAGGAACAGTGGATGGAGGCAGTAGTTAGTAGTAGTGTAGTGGATAGAAGGAACAGTGGATGGAGGCAGTAGTTACTGGTAGTGTAGTGGAGAGAAGGAACAGTGGATGGAGGCAGTAGTGTAGTGGAGAGAAGGAACAGTGGATGGAGGCAGTAGTTAGTAGTGTAGTGGAGAGAAGGAACAGTGGATGGAGGCAGTAGTTAGTAGTAGTGTAGTGGAGAGAAGGAACAGTGGATGGAGGCAGTAGTTAGTAGTAGTGTAGTGGAGAGAAGGAACAGTGGATGGAGGCAGTAGTTAGTAGTAGCGTAGTGGAGAGAAGGAACAGTGGATGGAGGCATTAGTTAGTAGTAGTATAGTGGAGAGAAGGAACAGTGGATGGAGGCAGTAGTTAGTAGTGTAGTGGAGAGAAGGAACAGTGGATGGAGGCAGTAGTTAGTAGTAGTGTAGTGGAGTGAAGGAACAGTGGATGGAGGCAGTAGTTAGTAGTTGTGTAGTGGAGAGAAGGAACAGTGGATGGAGGCAGTAGTTAGTAGTAGTGTAGTGGAGAGAAGGAACAGTGGATGGAGGCAGTAGTTAGTAGTAGTGTAGTGGAGAGAAGGAACAGTGGATGGAGGCAGTAGTTAGTAGTAGTGTAGTGGAGAGAAGGAACAGTGGATGGAGGCAGTAGTTAGTAGTATAGTGGAGAGAAGGAACAGTGGATGGAGGCAGTAGTTAGTAGTAGTATAGTGGAGAGAAGGAACAGTGGATGGAGGCAGTAGTTAGTAGTAGTGTAGTGGAGAGAAGGAACAGTGGATGGAGGCAGTAGTTAGTAGTAGTGTAGTGGAGAGAAGGAACAGTGGATGGAGGAAGTAGTTAGTAGCGTAGTGGAGAGAAGGAACAGTGGATGGAGGCAGTAGTTAGTAGTAGTGTAGTGGAGAGAAGGAACAGTGGATGGAGGCAGTAGTTAGTAGTAGTGTAGTGGAGAGAAGGAACAGTGGATGGAGGCAGTAGTTAGTAGTAGTGTAGTGGAGAGAAGGAACAGTGGATGAAGGCAGCAGTTAGTAATAGTGTAGTGGAGAGAAGGAACAGTGGATGGAGGCAGTAGTTAGTAGTAGTATAGTGGAGAGAAGGAACAGTGGATGGAGGCAGTAGTTAGTAGTAGTATAGTGGAGAGAAGGAACAGTGGATGGAGGCAATAGTTAGTAGTGTTGTGGAGAGAAGGAACAGTGGATGGAGGCAGTAGTTAGTAGTAGTGTAGTGGAGAGAAGGAACAGCGGATGGAGGCAGTAGTTAGTAGTAGTGTAGTGGAGAGAAGGAACAGTGGATGGAGGCAGTAGTTAGTAGTGTAGTGGAGAGAAGGAACAGTGGATGGAGGCAGTAGTTAGTAGTAGTGTAGTGGAGAGAAGGAACAGTGGATGGAGGCAGTAGTTAGTAGTAGTGTAGTGGAGAGAAGGAACAGTGGATGGAGGCAGTAGTTAGTAGTAGTGTAGTGGAGAGAAGGAACAGTGGATGGAGGCAGTAGTTAGTAGTAGTGTAGTGGAGAGAAGGAACAGTGGATGGAGGCAGTAGTTAGTAGTATAGTGGAGAGAAGGAACAGTGGATGGAGGCAGTAGTTAGTAGTAGTATAGTGGAGAGAAGGAACAGTGGATGGAGGCAGTAGTTAGTAGTAGTGTAGTGGAGAGAAGGAACAGTGGATGGAGGCAGTAGTTAGTAGCGTAGTGGAGAGAAGGAACAGTGGATGGAGGCAGTAGTTAGTAGTAGTGTAGTGGAGAGAAGGAACAGTGGATGGAGGCAGTAGTTAGTAGTAGTGTAGTGGAGAGAAGGAACAGTGGATGGAGGCAGTAGTTAGTAGTAGTGTAGTGGATAGAAGGAACAGTGGATGGAGGCAGTAGTTACTGGTAGTGTAGTGGAGAGAAGGAACAGTGGATGGAGGCAGTAGTGTAGTGGAGAGAAGGAACAGTGGATGGAGGCAGTAGTTAGTAGTGTAGTGGAGAGAAGGAACAGTGGATGGAGGCAGTAGTTAGTAGTAGTGTAGTGGAGAGAAGGAACAGTGGATGGAGGCAGTAGTTAGTAGTAGTGTAGTGGAGAGAAGGAACAGTGGATGGAGGCAGTAGTTAGTAGTAGCGTAGTGGAGAGAAGGAACAGTGGATGGAGGCATTAGTTAGTAGTAGTATAGTGGAGAGAAGGAACAGTGGATGGAGGCAGTAGTTAGTAGTGTAGTGGAGAGAAGGAACAGTGGATGGAGGCAGTAGTTAGTAGTAGTGTAGTGGAGTGAAGGAACAGTGGATGGAGGCAGTAGTTAGTAGTTGTGTAGTGGAGAGAAGGAACAGTGGATGGAGGCAGTAGTTAGTAGTAGTGTAGTGGAGAGAAGGAACAGTGGATGGAGGCAGTAGTTAGTAGTAGTGTAGTGGAGAGAAGGAACAGTGGATGGAGGCAGTAGTTAGTAGTAGTGTAGTGGAGAGAAGGAACAGTGGATGGAGGCAGTAGTTAGTAGTATAGTGGAGAGAAGGAACAGTGGATGGAGGCAGTAGTTAGTAGTAGTATAGTGGAGAGAAGGAACAGTGGATGGAGGCAGTAGTTAGTAGTAGTGTAGTGGAGAGAAGGAACAGTGGATGGAGGCAGTAGTTAGTAGTAGTGTAGTGGAGAGAAGGAACAGTGGATGGAGGAAGTAGTTAGTAGCGTAGTGGAGAGAAGGAACAGTGGATGGAGGCAGTAGTTAGTAGTAGTGTAGTGGAGAGAAGGAACAGTGGATGGAGGCAGTAGTTAGTAGTAGTGTAGTGGAGAGAAGGAACAGTGGATGAAGGCAGCAGTTAGTAATAGTGTAGTGGAGAGAAGGAACAGTGGATGGAGGCAGTAGTTAGTAGTAGTATAGTGGAGAGAAGGAACAGTGGATGGAGGCAGTAGTTAGTAGTAGTATAGTGGAGAGAAGGAACAGTGGATGGAGGCAATAGTTAGTAGTGTTGTGGAGAGAAGGAACAGTGGATGGAGGCAGTAGTTAGTAGTAGTGTAGTGGAGAGAAGGAACAGCGGATGGAGGCAGTAGTTAGTAGTAGTGTAGTGGAGAGAAGGAACAGTGGATGGAGGCAGTAGTTAGTAGTGTAGTGGAGAGAAGGAACAGTGGATGGAGGCAGTAGTTAGTAGTAGTGTAGTGGAGAGAAGGAACAGTGGATGGAGGCAGTAGTTAGTAGTAGTGTAGTGGAGAGAAGGAACAGTGGATGGAGGCAGTAGTTAGTAGTAGTGTAGTGGAGAGAAGGAACAGTGGATGGAGGCAGTAGTTAGTAATTGTGTAGTGGAGAGAAGGAACAGTGGATGGAGGCAGTAGTTAGTAGTAGTGTAGTGGAGAGAAGGAACAGTGGATGGAGGCAGTAGTTAGTAGTAGTGTAGTGGAGAGAAGGAACAGTGGATGGAGGCAGTAGTTAGTAGTATAGTGGAGAGAAGGAACAGTGGATGGAGGCAGTAGTTAGTAGTAGTATAGTGGAGAGAAGGAACAGTGGATGGAGGCAGTAGTTAGTAGTAGTGTAGTGGAGAGAAGGAACAGTGGATGGAGGCAGTAGTTAGTAGCGTAGTGGAGAGAAGGAACAGTGGATGGAGGCAGTAGTTAGTAGTAGTGTAGTGGAGAGAAGGAACAGTGGATGGAGGCAGTAGTTAGTAGTAGTGTAGTGGAGAGAAGGAACAGTGGATGGAGGCAGTAGTTAGTAGTAGTGTAGTGGATAGAAGGAACAGTGGATGGAGGCAGTAGTTACTGGTAGTGTAGTGGAGAGAAGGAACAGTGGATGGAGGCAGTAGTTAGTAGTGTAGTGGAGAGAAGGAACAGTGGATGGAGGCAGTAGTTAGTAGTGTAGTGGAGAGAAGGAACAGTGGATGGAGGCAGTAGTTAGTAGTAGTGTAGTGGAGAGAAGGAACAGTGGATGGAGGCAGTAGTTAGTAGTAGTGTAGTGGAGAGAAGGAACAGTGGATGGAGGCAGTAGTTAGTAGTAGCGTAGTGGAGAGAAGGAACAGTGGATGGAGGCATTAGTTAGTAGTAGTATAGTGGAGAGAAGGAACAGTGGATGGAGGCAGTAGTTAGTAGTGTAGTGGAGAGAAGGAACAGTGGATGGAGGCAGTAGTTAGTAGTAGTGTAGTGGAGAGAAGGAACAGTGGATGGAGGCAGTAGTTAGTAGTTGTGTAGTGGAGAGAAGGAACAGTGGATGGAGGCAGTAGTTAGTAGTAGTGTAGTGGAGAGAAGGAACAGTGGATGGAGGCAGTAGTTAGTAGTAGTGTAGTGGAGAGAAGGAACAGTGGATGGAGGCAGTAGTTAGTAGTAGTGTAGTGGAGAGAAGGAACAGTGGATGGAGGCAGTAGTTAGTAGTAGTGTAGTGGAGAGAAGGAACAGTAGATGGAGGCAGTAGTTAGTAGTAGTGTAGTGGATAGAAGGAACAGTGGATGGAGGCAGTAGTTACTGGTAGTGTAGTGGAGAGAAGGAACAGTGGATGGAGGCAGTAGTTAGTAGTAGTATAGTGGAGAGAAGGAACAGTGGATGGAGGCAGTAGTTAGTAGTAGTGTAGTGGAGAGAAGGAACAGTGGATGGAGGCAGTAGTTAGTAGTATAGTGGAGAGAAGGAACAGTGGATGGAGGCAGTAGTTAGTAGTAGTATAGTGGAGAGAAGGAACAGTGGATGGAGGCAGTAGTTAGTAGTAGTGTAGTGGAGAGAAGGAACAGTGGATGGAGGCAGTAGTTAGTAGTAGTGTAGTGGAGAGAAGGAACAGTGGATGGAGGAAGTAGTTAGTAGCGTAGTGGAGAGAAGGAACAGTGGATGGAGGCAGTAGTTAGTAGTAGTGTAGTGGAGAGAAGGAACAGTGGATGGAGGCAGTAGTTAGTAGTAGTGTAGTGGAGAGAAGGAACAGTGGATGGAGGCAGTAGTTAGTAGTAGTGTAGTGGAGTGAAGGAACAGTGGATGGAGGCAGTAGTTAGTAGTGTAGTGGAGAGAAGGAACAGTGGATGGAGGCAGTAGTTAGTAGTAGTGTAGTGGAGAGAAGGAACAGTGGATGGAGGCAGTAGTTAGTAGTAGTATAGTGGAGAGAAGGAACAGTGGATGGAGGCAGTAGTTAGTAGTAGTGTAGTGGAGAGAAGGAACAGTGGATGGAGGCAGTAGTTAGTAGTAGTGTAGTGGAGAGAAGGAACAGTGGATGGAGGCAGTAGTTAGTAGTAGTGTAGTGGAGAGAAGGAACAGTGGATGGAGGCAGTAGTTAGTAGTAGTGTAGTGGAGAGAAGGAACAGTGGATGGAGGCAGTAGTTAGTAGTAGTGTAGTGGAGAGAAGGAACAGTGGATGGAGGCAGTAGTTAGTAGTAGTGTAGTGGAGAGAAGGAACAGTGGATGGAGGCAGTAGTTAGTAGTATAGTGGAGAGAAGGAACAGTGGATGGAGGCAGTAGTTAGTAGTAGTATAGTGGAGAGAAGGAACAGTGGATGGAGGCAGTAGTTAGTAGTAGTGTAGTGGAGAGAAGGAACAGTGGATGGAGGCAGTAGTTAGTAGCGTAGTGGAGAGAAGGAACAGTGGATGGAGGCAGTAGTTAGTAGTAGTGTAGTGGAGAGAAGGAACAGTGGATGGAGGCAGTAGTTAGTAGTAGTGTAGTGGAGAGAAGGAACAGTGGATGGAGGCAGTAGTTAGTAGTAGTGTAGTGGATAGAAGGAACAGTGGATGGAGGCAGTAGTTACTGGTAGTGTAGTGGAGAGAAGGAACAGTGGATGGAGGCAGTAGTTAGTAGTGTAGTGGAGAGAAGGAACAGTGGATGAAGGCAGTAGTTAGTAGTGTAGTGGAGAGAAGGAACAGTGGATGGAGGCAGTAGTTAGTAGTAGTGTAGTGGAGAGAAGGAACAGTGGATGGAGGCAGTAGTTAGTAGTAGTGTAGTGGAGAGAAGGAACAGTGGATGGAGGCAGTAGTTAGTAGTAGCGTAGTGGAGAGAAGGAACAGTGGATGGAGGCATTAGTTAGTAGTAGTATAGTGGAGAGAAGGAACAGTGGATGGAGGCAGTAGTTAGTAGTGTAGTGGAGAGAAGGAACAGTGGATGGAGGCAGTAGTTAGTAGTAGTGTAGTGGAGAGAAGGAACAGTGGATGGAGGCAGTAGTTAGTAGTTGTGTAGTGGAGAGAAGGAACAGTGGATGGAGGCAGTAGTTAGTAGTAGTGTAGTGGAGAGAAGGAACAGTGGATGGAGGCAGTAGTTAGTAGTAGTGTAGTGGAGAGAAGGAACAGTGGATGGAGGCAGTAGTTAGTAGTAGTGTAGTGGAGAGAAGGAACAGTGGATGGAGGCAGTAGTTAGTAGTAGTGTAGTGGAGAGAAGGAACAGTGGATGGAGGCAGTAGTTAGTAGTAGTGTAGTGGATAGAAGGAACAGTGGATGGAGGCAGTAGTTACTGGTAGTGTAGTGGAGAGAAGGAACAGTGGATGGAGGCAGTAGTTAGTAGTGTAGTGGAGAGAAGGAACAGTGGATGGAGGCAGTAGTTAGTAGTGTAGTGGAGAGAAGGAACAGTGGATGGAGGCAGTAGTTAGTAGTAGTGTAGTGGAGAGAAGGAACAGTGGATGGAGGCAGTAGTTAGTAGTAGTGTAGTGGAGAGAAGGAACAGTGGATGGAGGCAGTAGTTAGTAGTAGCGTAGTGGAGAGAAGGAACAGTGGATGGAGGCATTAGTTAGTAGTAGTATAGTGGAGAGAAGGAACAGTGGATGGAGGCAGTAGTTAGTAGTGTAGTGGAGAGAAGGAACAGTGGATGGAGGCAGTAGTTAGTAGTAGTGTAGTGGAGAGAAGGAACAGTGGATGGAGGCAGTAGTTAGTAGTTGTGTAGTGGAGAGAAGGAACAGTGGATGGAGGCAGTAGTTAGTAGTAGTGTAGTGGAGAGAAGGAACAGTGGATGGAGGCAGTAGTTAGTAGTAGTGTAGTGGAGAGAAGGAACAGTGGATGGAGGCAGTAGTTAGTAGTAGTGTAGTGGAGAGAAGGAACAGTGGATGGAGGCAGTAGTTAGTAGTATAGTGGAGAGAAGGAACAGTGGATGGAGGCAGTAGTTAGTAGTAGTATAGTGGAGAGAAGGAACAGTGGATGGAGGCAGTAGTTAGTAGTAGTGTAGTGGAGAGAAGGAACAGTGGATGGAGGCAGTAGTTAGTAGTAGTGTAGTGGAGAGAAGGAACAGTGGATGGAGGAAGTAGTTAGTAGCGTAGTGGAGAGAAGGAACAGTGGATGGAGGCAGTAGTTAGTAGTAGTGTAGTGGAGAGAAGGAACAGTGGATGGAGGCAGTAGTTAGTAGTAGTGTAGTGGAGAGAAGGAACAGTGGATGGAGGCAGTAGTTAGTAGTAGTGTAGTGAAGGAACAGTGGATGAAGGCAGCAGTTAGTAATAGTGTAGTGGAGAGAAGGAACAGTGGATGGAGGCAGTAGTTAGTAGTAGTATAGTGGAGAGAAGGAACAGTGGATGGAGGCAGTAGTTAGTAGTAGTATAGTGGAGAGAAGGAACAGTGGATGGAGGCAGTAGTTAGTAGTGTTGTGGAGAGAAGGAACAGTGGATGGAGGCAGTAGTTAGTAGTAGTGTAGTGGAGAGAAGGAACAGCGGATGGAGGCAGTAGTTAGTAGTAGTGTAGTGGAGAGAAGGAACAGTGGATGGAGGCAGTAGTTATTAGTGTAGTGGAGAGAAGGAACAGTGGATGGAGGCAGTAGTTAGTAGTAGTGTAGTGGAGAGAAGGAACAGTGGATGGAGGCAGTAGTTAGTAGTAGTGTAGTGGAGAGAAGGAACAGTGGATGGAGGCAGTAGTTAGTAGTAGTGTAGTGGAGAGAAGGAACAGTGGATGGAGGCAGTAGTTAGTAGTTGTGTAGTGGAGAGAAGGAACAGTGGATGGAGGCAGTAGTTAGTAGTAGTGTAGTGGAGAGAAGGAACAGTGGATGGAGGCAGTAGTTAGTAGTAGTGTAGTGGAGAGAAGGAACAGTGGATGGAGGCAGTAGTTAGTAGTAGTGTAGTGGAGAGAAGGAACAGTGGATGGAGGCAGTAGTTAGTAGTATAGTGGAGAGAAGGAACAGTGGATGGAGGCAGTAGTTAGTAGTAGTGTAGTGGAGAGAAGGAACAGTGGATGGAGGCAGTAGTTAGTAGTAGTGTAGTGGAGAGAAGGAACAGTGGATGGAGGCAGTAGTTAGTAGCGTAGTGGAGAGAAGGAACAGTGGATGGAGGCAGTAGTTAGTAGTAGTGTAGTGGAGAGAAGGAACAGTGGATGGAGGCAGTAGTTAGTAGTAGTGTAGTGGAGAGAAGGAACAGTGGATGGAGGCAGTAGTTAGTAGTAGTGTAGTGGATAGAAGGAACAGTGGATGGAGGCAGTAGTTACTGGTAGTGTAGTGGAGAGAAGGAACAGTGGATGGAGGCAGTAGTTAGTAGTGTAGTGGAGAGAAGGAACAGTGGATGGAGGCAGTAGTTAGTAGTGTAGTGGAGAGAAGGAACAGTGGATGGAGGCAGTAGTTAGTAGTAGTGTAGTGGAGAGAAGGAACAGTGGATGGAGGCAGTAGTTAGTAGTAGTGTAGTGGAGAGAAGGAACAGTGGATGGAGGCAGTAGTTAGTAGTAGCGTAGTGGAGAGAAGGAACAGTGGATGGAGGCATTAGTTAGTAGTAGTATAGTGGAGAGAAGGAACAGTGGATGGAGGCAGTAGTTAGTAGTGTAGTGGAGAGAAGGAACAGTGGATGGAGGCAGTAGTTAGTAGTAGTGTAGTGGAGAGAAGGAACAGTGGATGGAGGCAGTAGTTAGTAGTTGTGTAGTGGAGAGAAGGAACAGTGGATGGAGGCAGTAGTTAGTAGTAGTGTAGTGGAGAGAAGGAACAGTGGATGGAGGCAGTAGTTAGTAGTAGTGTAGTGGAGAGACGGAACAGTGGATGGAGGCAGTAGTTAGTAGTAGTGTAGTGGAGAGAAGGAACAGTGGATGGAGGCAGTAGTTAGTAGTAGTGTAGTGGAGAGAAGGAACAGTGGATGGAGGCAGTAGTTAGTAGTATAGTAGAGAGAAGGAACAGTGGATGGAGGCAGTAGTTAGTAGTAGTATAGTGGAGAGAAGGAACAGTGGATGGAGGCAGTAGTAAGTAGTAGTGTAGTGGAGAGAAGGAACAGTGGATGGAGGCAGTAGTTAGTAGTAGTGTAGTGGAGAGAAGGAACAGTGGATGGAGGAAGTAGTTAGTAGCGTAGTGGAGAGAAGGAACAGTGGATGGAGGCAGTAGTTAGTAGTAGTGTAGTGGAGAGAAGGAACAGTAGATGGAGGCAGTAGTTAGTAGTAGTGTAGTGTTATTGAAGGAACAGTGGATGGAGGCAGTAGTTAGTAGTAGTGTAGTGGAGAGAAGGAACAGTGGATGAAGGCAGCAGTTAGTAATAGTGTAGTGGAGAGAAGGAACAGTGGATGGAGGCAGTAGTTAGTAGTAGTATAGTGGAGAGAAGGAACAGTGGATGGAGGCAGTAGTTAGTAGTAGTATAGTGGAGAGAAGGAACAGTGGATGGAGGCAGTAGTTAGTAGTGTTGTGGAGAGAAGGAACAGTGGATGGAGGCAGTAGTTAGTAGTAGTGTAGTGGAGAGAAGGAACAGCGGATGGAGGCAGTAGTTAGTAGTAGTTGAGTGGAGAGAAGGAACAGTGGATGGAGGCAGTTGTTAGTAGTAGTATAGTGGAGAGAAGGAACAGTGGATGGAGGCAGTAGTTAGTAGTGTAGTGGAGAGAAGGAACAGTGGATGGAGGCAGTAGTTAGTAGTAGTGTAGTGGAGAGAAGGAACAGTGGATGGAGGCAGTAGTTAGTAGTAGTGTAGTGGAGAGAAGGAACAGTGGATGGAGGCAGTAGTTAGTAGCGTAGTGGAGAGAAGGAACAGTGGATGGAGGCAGTAGTTAGTTGTAGTGTAGTGGAGAGAAGGAACAGTGGATGGAGGCAGTAGTTAGTAGTAGCGTAGTGGAGAGAAGGAACAGTGGATGGAGGCAGTAGTTAGTAGTAGCGTAGTGGAGAGAAGGAACAGTGGATGGAGGCAGTAGTTAGTAGTAGTGTAGTGGAGAGAAGGAACAGTGGATGGAGGCAGTAGTTAGTAGTAGTGTAGTGGAGAGAAGGAACAGTGGATGGAGGCAGTAGTTAGTAGTAGTGTAGTGGAGAGAAGGAACAGTTGATGGAGGCAGTAGTTAGTAGTGTAGTGGAGAGAAGGAACAGTGGATGGAGGCAGTAGTTAGTAGTGTAGTGGAGAGAAGGAACAGTGGATGGAGGCAGTAGTTAGTAGTAGTGTAGTGGAGAGAAGGAACAGTGGATGGAGGCAGTAGTTAGTAGTAGCGTAGTGGAGAGAAGGAACAGTGGATGGAGGCATTAGTTAGTAGTAGTATAGTGGAGAGAAGGAACAGTGGATGGAGGCAGTAGTTAGTAGTGTAGTGGAGAGAAGGAACAGTGGATGGAGGAAGTAGTTAGTAGTAGTGTAGTGGAGAGAAGGAACAGTGGATGGAGGCAGTAGTTAGTAGTTGGTAGTGGAGAGAAGGAACAGTGGATGGAGGCAGTAGTTAGTAGTAGTGTAGTGGAGAGAAGGAACAGTGGATGGAGGCAGTAGTTAGTAGTAGTGTAGTGGAGAGAAGGAACAGTGGATGGAGGCAGTAGTTAGTAGTAGTGTAGTGGAGAGAAGGAACAGTGGATGGAGGCAGTAGTTAGTAGTAGTGTAGTGGAGAGAAGGAACAGTGGATGGAGGCAGTAGTTAGTAGTATAGTGGAGAGAAGGCACAGTGGATGGAGGCAGTAGTTAGTAGTAGTATAGTGGAGAGAAGGAACAGTGGATGGAGGCAGTAGTTAGTAGTAGTGTAGTGGAGAGAAGGAACAGTGGATGGAGGCAGTAGTTAGTAGTAGTGTAGTGGAGAGAAGGAACAGTGGATGGAGGAAGTAGTTAGTAGCGTAGTGGAGAGAAGGAACAGTGGATGGAGGCAGTAGTTAGTAGTAGTGTAGTGGAGAGAAGGAACAGTGGATGGAGGCAGTAGTTAGTAGTAGTGTAGTGGAGAGAAGGAACAGTGGATGGAGGCAGTAGTTAGTAGTAGTGTAGTGGAGAGAAGGAACAGTGGATGCAGGCAGCAGTTAGTAATAGTGTAGTGGAGAGAAGGAACAGTGGATGGAGGCAGTAGTTAGTAGTAGTATAGTGGAGAGAAGGAACAGTGGATGGAGGCAGTAGTTAGTAGTAGTATAGTGGAGAGAAGGAACAGTGGATGGAGGCAGTAGTTAGTAGTGTTGTGGAGAGAAGGAACAGTGGATGGAGGCAGTAGTTAGTAGTAGTGTAGTGGAGAGAAGGAACAGCGGATGGAGGCAGTAGTTAGTAGTAGTTGAGTGGAGAGAAGGAACAGTGGATGGAGGCAGTTGTTAGTAGTAGTATAGTGGAGAGAAGGAACAGTGGATTGAGGCAGTAGTTAGTAGTGTAGTGGAGAGAAGGAACAGTGGATGGAGGCAGTAGTTAGTAGTAGTGTAGTGGAGAGAAGGAACAGTGGATGGAGGCAGTAGTTAGTAGTAGTGTAGTGGAGAGAAGGAACAGTGGATGGAGGCAGTAGTTAGTAGTAGTGTAGTGGAGAGAAGGAACAGTGGATGGAGGAAGTAGTTAGTAGCGTAGTGGAGAGAAGGAACAGTGGATGGAGGCAGTAGTTAGTAGTAGTGTAGTGGAGAGAAGGAACAGTGGATGGAGGCAGTAGTTAGTAGTAGTGTAGTGGAGAGAAGGAACAGTGGATGGAGGCAGTAGTTAGTAGTAGTGTAGTGAAGGAACAGTGGATGAAGGCAGCAGTTAGTAATAGTGTAGTGGAGAGAAGGAACAGTGGATGGAGGCAGTAGTTAGTAGTAGTATAGTGGAGAGAAGGAACAGTGGATGGAGGCAGTAGTTAGTAGTAGTATAGTGGAGAGAAGGAACAGTGGATGGAGGCAGTAGTTAGTAGTGTTGTGGAGAGAAGGAACAGTGGATGGAGGCAGTAGTTAGTAGTAGTGTAGTGGAGAGAAGGAACAGCGGATGGAGGCAGTAGTTAGTAGTAGTGTAGTGGAGAGAAGGAACAGTGGATGGAGGCAGTAGTTATTAGTGTAGTGGAGAGAAGGAACAGTGGATGGAGGCAGTAGTTAGTAGTAGTGTAGTGGAGAGAAGGAACAGTGGATGGAGGCAGTAGTTAGTAGTAGTGTAGTGGAGAGAAGGAACAGTGGATGGAGGCAGTAGTTAGTAGTAGTGTAGTGGAGAGAAGGAACAGTGGATGGAGGCAGTAGTTAGTAGTTGTGTAGTGGAGAGAAGGAACAGTGGATGGAGGCAGTAGTTAGTAGTAGTGTAGTGGAGAGAAGGAACAGTGGATGGAGGCAGTAGTTAGTAGTAGTGTAGTGGAGAGAAGGAACAGTGGATGGAGGCAGTAGTTAGTAGTAGTGTAGTGGAGAGAAGGAACAGTGGATGGAGGCAGTAGTTAGTAGTATAGTGGAGAGAAGGAACAGTGGATGGAGGCAGTAGTTAGTAGTAGTGTAGTGGAGAGAAGGAACAGTGGATGGAGGCAGTAGTTAGTAGTAGTGTAGTGGAGAGAAGGAACAGTGGATGGAGGCAGTAGTTAGTAGCGTAGTGGAGAGAAGGAACAGTGGATGGAGGCAGTAGTTAGTAGTAGTGTAGTGGAGAGAAGGAACAGTGGATGGAGGCAGTAGTTAGTAGTAGTGTAGTGGAGAGAAGGAACAGTGGATGGAGGCAGTAGTTAGTAGTAGTGTAGTGGATAGAAGGAACAGTGGATGGAGGCAGTAGTTACTGGTAGTGTAGTGGAGAGAAGGAACAGTGGATGGAGGCAGTAGTTAGTAGTGTAGTGGAGAGAAGGAACAGTGGATGGAGGCAGTAGTTAGTAGTGTAGTGGAGAGAAGGAACAGTGGATGGAGGCAGTAGTTAGTAGTAGTGTCGTGGAGAGAAGGAACAGTGGATGGAGGCAGTAGTTAGTAGTAGTGTAGTGGAGAGAAGGAACAGTGGATGGAGGCAGTAGTTAGTAGTAGCGTAGTGGAGAGAAGGAACAGTGGATGGAGGCATTAGTTAGTAGTAGTATAGTGGAGAGAAGGAACAGTGGATGGAGGCAGTAGTTAGTAGTGTAGTGGAGAGAAGGAACAGTGGATGGAGGCAGTAGTTAGTAGTAGTGTAGTGGAGAGAAGGAACAGTGGATGGAGGCAGTAGTTAGTAGTTGTGTAGTGGAGAGAAGGAACAGTGGATGGAGGCAGTAGTTAGTAGTAGTGTAGTGGAGAGAAGGAACAGTGGATGGAGGCAGTAGTTAGTAGTAGTGTAGTGGAGAGACGGAACAGTGGATGGAGGCAGTAGTTAGTAGTAGTGTAGTGGAGAGAAGGAACAGTGGATGGAGGCAGTAGTTAGTAGTAGTGTAGTGGAGAGAAGGAACAGTGGATGGAGGCAGTAGTTAGTAGTATAGTAGAGAGAAGGAACAGTGGATGGAGGCAGTAGTTAGTAGTAGTATAGTGGAGAGAAGGAACAGTGGATGGAGGCAGTAGTTAGTAGTAGTGTAGTGGAGAGAAGGAACAGTGGATGGAGGCAGTAGTTAGTAGTAGTGTAGTGGAGAGAAGGAACAGTGGATGGAGGAAGTAGTTAGTAGCGTAGTGGAGAGAAGGAACAGTGGATGGAGGCAGTAGTTAGTAGTAGTGTAGTGGAGAGAAGGAACAGTAGATGGAGGCAGTAGTTAGTAGTAGTGTAGTGTTATTGAAGGAACAGTGGATGGAGGCAGTAGTTAGTAGTAGTGTAGTGGAGAGAAGGAACAGTGGATGAAGGCAGCAGTTAGTAATAGTGTAGTGGAGAGAAGGAACAGTGGATGGAGGCAGTAGTTAGTAGTAGTATAGTGGAGAGAAGGAACAGTGGATGGAGGCAGTAGTTAGTAGTAGTATAGTGGAGAGAAGGAACAGTGGATGGAGGCAGTAGTTAGTAGTGTTGTGGAGAGAAGGAACAGTGGATGGAGGCAGTAGTTAGTAGTAGTGTAGTGGAGAGAAGGAACAGCGGATGGAGGCAGTAGTTAGTAGTAGTTGAGTGGAGAGAAGGAACAGTGGATGGAGGCAGTTGTTAGTAGTAGTATAGTGGAGAGAAGGAACAGTGGATGGAGGCAGTAGTTAGTAGTGTAGTGGAGAGAAGGAACAGTGGATGGAGGCAGTAGTTAGTAGTAGTGTAGTGGAGAGAAGGAACAGTGGATGGAGGCAGTAGTTAGTAGTAGTGTAGTGGAGAGAAGGAACAGTGGATGGAGGCAGTAGTTAGTAGCGTAGTGGAGAGAAGGAACAGTGGATGGAGGCAGTAGTTAGTTGTAGTGTAGTGGAGAGAAGGAACAGTGGATGGAGGCAGTAGTTAGTAGTAGCGTAGTGGAGAGAAGGAACAGTGGATGGAGGCAGTAGTTAGTAGTAGCGTAGTGGAGAGAAGGAACAGTGGATGGAGGCAGTAGTTAGTAGTAGTGTAGTGGAGAGAAGGAACAGTGGATGGAGGCAGTAGTTAGTAGTAGTGTAGTGGAGAGAAGGAACAGTGGATGGAGGCAGTAGTTAGTAGTAGTGTAGTGGAGAGAAGGAACAGTTGATGGAGGCAGTAGTTAGTAGTGTAGTGGAGAGAAGGAACAGTGGATGGAGGCAGTAGTTAGTAGTGTAGTGGAGAGAAGGAACAGTGGATGGAGGCAGTAGTTAGTAGTAGTGTAGTGGAGAGAAGGAACAGTGGATGGAGGCAGTAGTTAGTAGTAGCGTAGTGGAGAGAAGGAACAGTGGATGGAGGCATTAGTTAGTAGTAGTATAGTGGAGAGAAGGAACAGTGGATGGAGGCAGTAGTTAGTAGTGTAGTGGAGAGAAGGAACAGTGGATGGAGGAAGTAGTTAGTAGTAGTGTAGTGGAGAGAAGGAACAGTGGATGGAGGCAGTAGTTAGTAGTTGGTAGTGGAGAGAAGGAACAGTGGATGGAGGCAGTAGTTAGTAGTAGTGTAGTGGAGAGAAGGAACAGTGGATGGAGGCAGTAGTTAGTAGTAGTGTAGTGGAGAGAAGGAACAGTGGATGGAGGCAGTAGTTAGTAGTAGTGTAGTGGAGAGAAGGAACAGTGGATGGAGGCAGTAGTTAGTAGTAGTGTAGTGGAGAGAAGGAACAGTGGATGGAGGCAGTAGTTAGTAGTATAGTGGAGAGAAGGCACAGTGGATGGAGGCAGTAGTTAGTAGTAGTATAGTGGAGAGAAGGAACAGTGGATGGAGGCAGTAGTTAGTAGTAGTGTAGTGGAGAGAAGGAACAGTGGATGGAGGCAGTAGTTAGTAGTAGTGTAGTGGAGAGAAGGAACAGTGGATGGAGGAAGTAGTTAGTAGCGTAGTGGAGAGAAGGAACAGTGGATGGAGGCAGTAGTTAGTAGTAGTGTAGTGGAGAGAAGGAACAGTGGATGGAGGCAGTAGTTAGTAGTAGTGTAGTGGAGAGAAGGAACAGTGGATGGAGGCAGTAGTTAGTAGTAGTGTAGTGGAGAGAAGGAACAGTGGATGCAGGCAGCAGTTAGTAATAGTGTAGTGGAGAGAAGGAACAGTGGATGGAGGCAGTAGTTAGTAGTAGTATAGTGGAGAGAAGGAACAGTGGATGGAGGCAGTAGTTAGTAGTAGTATAGTGGAGAGAAGGAACAGTGGATGGAGGCAGTAGTTAGTAGTGTTGTGGAGAGAAGGAACAGTGGATGGAGGCAGTAGTTAGTAGTAGTGTAGTGGAGAGAAGGAACAGCGGATGGAGGCAGTAGTTAGTAGTAGTTGAGTGGAGAGAAGGAACAGTGGATGGAGGCAGTTGTTAGTAGTAGTATAGTGGAGAGAAGGAACAGTGGATTGAGGCAGTAGTTAGTAGTGTAGTGGAGAGAAGGAACAGTGGATGGAGGCAGTAGTTAGTAGTAGTGTAGTGGAGAGAAGGAACAGTGGATGGAGGCAGTAGTTAGTAGTAGTGTAGTGGAGAGAAGGAACAGTGGATGGAGGCAGTAGTTAGTAGCGTAGTGGAGAGAAGGAACAGTGGATGGAGGCAGTAGGTAGTTGTAGTGTAGTGGAGAGAAGGAACAGTGGATGGAGGCAGTAGTTAGTAGTAGCGTAGTGGAGAGAAGGAACAGTGGATGGAGGCAGTAGTTAGTAGTAGCGTAGTGGAGAGAAGGAACAGTGGATGGAGGCAGTAGTTAGTAGTAGTGTAGTGGAGAGAAGGAACAGTGGATGGAGGCAGTAGTTAGTAGTAGTGTAGTGGAGAGAAGGAACAGTGGATGGAGGCAGTAGTTAGTAGTAGTGTAGTGGAGAGAAGGAACAGTGGATGGAGGCAGTAGTTAGTAGTGTAGTGGAGAGAAGGAACAGTGGATGGAGGCAGTAGTTAGTAGTGTAGTGGAGAGAAGGAACAGTGGATGGAGGCAGTAGTTAGTAGTAGCGTAGTGGAGAGAAGGAACAGTGGATGGAGACAGTAGTTAGTAGTAGTGTAGTGGAGAGAAGGAACAGTGGATGGAGGCAGCAGTTAGTAATAGTGTAGTGGAGAGAAGGAACAGTGGATGGAGGCAGTAGTTAGTAGTAGTGTAGTGGAGAGAAGGATCAGTGGATGGAGGTAGTAGTTAGTAGTAGTGTAGTGGAGAGAAGGAACAGTGGATGGAGGCAGTAGTTAGTAGTGTAGTGGAGAGAAGGAACAGTGGATGGAGGCAGTAGTTAGTAGTGTAGTGGAGAGAAGGAACAGTGGATGGAGGCAGTAGTTAGTAGTGTAGTGGAGAGAAGGAACAGTGGATGGAGGCAGTAGTTAGTAGTAGTGTAGTGGAGAGAAGGAACAGTGGATGGAGGCAGTAGTTAGTAGTAGTGTAGTGGAGAGAAGGAACAGTGGATGGAGGCAGTAGTTAGTAGTAGTGTAGTGGAGAGAAGGAACAGTGGATGGACGCAGTAGTTAGTAGTGTAGTGGAGAGAAGGAACAGTGGATGGAGGCAGTAGTTAGTAGTAGTGTAGTGGAGAGAAGGAACAGTGGATGGAGGCAGTAGTTAGTAGTAGTGTAGTGGAGAGAAGGAACAGTGGATGGAGGCAGTAGTTAGTAGTAGTGTAGTGGAGAGAAGGAACAGTGGATGGAGGCAGTAGTTAGTAGTAGCGTAGTGGAGAGAAGGAACAGTGGATGGAGGCAGTAGTTAGTAGTAGCGTAGTGGAGAGAAGGAACAGTGGATGGAGGCAGTAGTTAGTAGTAGTGTAGTGGAGAGAAGGAACAGTGGATGGAGGCAGTAGTTAGTAGTAGTGTAGTGGAGAGAAGGAACAGTGGATGGAGGCAGTAGTTAGTAGTTGTGTAGTGGAGAGAAGGAACAGTGGATGGAGGCAGTAGTTAGTAGTAGTGTAGTGGAGAGAAGGAACAGTGGATGCAGGCAGCAGTTAGTAGTAGTATAGTGGAGAGAAGGAACAGTGGATGGAGGCAGTAGTTAGTAGTGTAGTGGAGAGAAGGAACAGTGGATGGAGGCAGTAGTTAGTAGTAGTGTAGTGGAGAGAAGGATCAGTGGATGGAGGCAGTAGTTAGTAGTTGTGTAGTGGAGAGAAGGAACAGTGGATGGAGGCAGTAGTTAGTAGTAGTGTAGTGGAGAGAAGGAACAGTGGATGGAGGCAGTAGTTAGTAGTGTAGTGGAGAGAAGGAACAGTGGATGGAGGCAGTAGTTAGTAGTGGTGTAGTGGAGAGAAGGAACAGTGGATGGAGGCAGTAGTTAGTAGTGTAGTGGAGAGAAGGAACAGTGGATGGAGGCAGTAGTTAGTAGTAGTGTAGTGGAGAGAAGGAACAGTGGATGGAGGCAGTAGTTAGTTGTGTAGTGGAGAGAAGGAACAGTGGATGGAGGCAGTAGTTAGTAGTACTGTAGTGGAGAGAAGGAACAGTGGATGGAGGCAGTAGTTAGTAGTGTAGTGGAGAGAAGGAACAGTGGATGGATGCAGTAGTTAGTAGTAGTGTAGTGGAGAGAAGGAACAGTGGATGGAGGCAGTAGTTAGTAGTAGTGTAGTGGAGAGAAGGAACAGTGGATGGAGGCAGTAGTTAGTAGTAGTGTAGTGGAGAGAAGGAACAGTGGATGGAGGCACTAGTTAGTAGTAGTGTAGTGGAGAGAAGGAACAGTGGATGGAGGCAGTAGTTAGTAGTAGTGTAGTGGAGAGAAGGAACAGTGGATGGAGGCAGTAGTTAGTAGTAGTGTAGTGGAGAGAAGGAACAGTGGATGGAGGCAGTAGTTAGTAGTAGTGTAGTGGAGAGAAGGAACAGTGGATGGAGGCAGTAGTTAGTAGTAGTGTAGTGGAGAGAAGGAACAGTGGATGGAGGCAGTAGTTAGTAGTAGCGTAGTGGAGAGAAGGAACAGTGGATGGAGGCAGTAGTTAGTAGTAGTGTAGTGGAGAGAAGGAACAGTGGATGGAGGCAGCAGTTAGTAATAGTGTAGTGGAGAGAAGGAACAGTGGATGCAGGCAGCAGTTAGTAATAGTGTAGTGGAGAGAAGGAACAGTGGATGGAGGCAGTAGTTAGTAGTAGTGTAGTGGAGAGAAGGATCAGTGGATGGAGGCAGTAGTTAGTAGTTGTGTAGTGGAGAGAAGGAACAGTGGATGGAGGCAGTAGTTAGTAGTAGTGTAGTGGAGAGAAGGAACAGTGGATGGAGGCAGTAGTTAGTAGTGTAGTGGAGAGAAGGAACAGTGGATGGAGGCAGTAGTTAGTAGTAGTGTAGTGGAGAGAAGGAACAGTGGATGGAGGCAGTAGTTAGTAGTGTAGTGGAGAGAAGGAACAGTCGATGGAGGCAGTAGTTAGTAGTAGTGTAGTGGAGAGAAGGAACAGTGGATGGAGGCAGTAGTTAGTTGTGTAGTGGAGAGAAGGAACAGTGGATGGAGGCAGTAGTTAGTAGTAGTGTAGTGGAGAGAAGGAACAGTGGATGGAGGCAGTAGTTAGTAGTGTAGTGGAGAGAAGGAACAGTGGATGGAGGCAGTAGTTAGTAGTAGTGTAGTGGAGAGAAGGAACAGTGGATGGAGGCAGTAGTTAGTAGTAGTGTAGTGGAGAGAAGGAACAGTGGATGGAGGCAGTAGTTAGTAGTAGTGTAGTGGAGAGAAGGAACAGTGGATGGAGGCAGTAGTTAGCAGTAGTGTAGTGGAAAGAAGGAACAGTGGATGGAGGCAGTAGTTAGTATTAGTGTAGTGGAGAGAAGGAATATTGGATGGAGGCAGTAGTTAGTAGTAGTGTAGTGGAGAGAAGGAACAGTGGATGGAGGCAGTAGTTAGTTGTGTAGTGGAGAGAAGGAACAGTGGATGGAGGCAGTAGTTAGTAGTGTAGTGGAGAGAAGGAACAGTGGATGGAGGCAGTAGTTAGTAGTAGTGTAGTGGAGAGAAGGAACAGTGGATGGAGGCAGTAGTTAGTAGTAGTGTAGTGGAGAGAAGGAACAGTGGATGGAGGCAGTAGTTAGTATAAGTATAGTGGAGAGAAGGAACAGTGGATGGAGGCAGTAGTTAGTAGTGTAGTGGAGAGAAGGAACAGTGGATGGAGGCAGTAGTTAGCAGTAGCGTAGTGGAGAGAAGGAACAGTGGATGGAGGCAGTAGTTAGTAGTGTAGCGGAGAGAAGGAACAGTGGATGGAGGCAGTAGTTAGTAGTAGTGTAGTGGATAGAAGGAACAGTGGATGGAGGCAGTAGTTACTGGTAGTGTAGTGGAGAGAAGGAACAGTGGATGGAGGCAGTAGTTAGTAGTAGTGTAGTGGAGAGAAGGAACAGTGGATGGAGGCAGTAGTTAGTAGTAGTGTAGTGGAGAGAAGGAACAGTGGATGGAGGCAGTAGTTAGTAGTAGCGTAGTGGAGAGAAGGAACAGTGGATGGAGGCATTAGTTAGTAGTAGTATAGTGGAGAGAAGGAACAGTGGATGGAGGCAGTAGTTAGTAGTAGTGTAGTGGAGAGAAGGAACAGTGGATGGAGGCAGTAGTTAGTAGTAGTGTAGTGGAGAGAAGGAACAGTGGATGGAGGCAGTAGTTAGTAGTTGTGTAGTGGAGAGAAGGAACAGTGGATGGAGGCAGTAGTTAGTAGTAGTGTAGTGGAGAGAAGGAACAGTGGATGGAGGCAGTAGTTAGTAGTGTAGTGGAGAGAAGGAACAGTGGATGGAGGCAGTAGTTAGTAGTAGTGTAGTGGAGAGAAGGAACAGTGGATGGAGGCAGTAGTTAGTAGTGTAGTGGAGAGAAGGAACAGTCGATGGAGGCAGTAGTTAGTAGTAGTGTAGTGGAGAGAAGGAACAGTGGATGGAGGCAGTAGTTAGTTGTGTAGTGGAGAGAAGGAACAGTGGATGGAGGCAGTAGTTAGTAGTAGTGTAGTGGAGAGAAGGAACAGTGGATGGAGGCAGTAGTTAGTAGTGTAGTGGAGAGAAGGAACAGTCGATGGAGGCAGTAGTTAGTAGTAGTGTAGTGGAGAGAAGGAACAGTGGATGGAGGCAGTAGTTAGTTGTGTAGTGGAGAGAAGGAACAGTGGATGGAGGCAGTAGTTAGTAGTAGTGTAGTGGAGAGAAGGAACAGTGGATGGAGGCAGTAGTTAGTAGTGTAGTGGAGAGAAGGAACAGTGGATGGAGGCAGTAGTTAGTAGTAGTGTAGTGGAGAGAAGGAACAGTGGATGGAGGCAGTAGTTAGTAGTAGTGTAGTGGAGAGAAGGAACAGTGGATGGAGGCAGTAGTTAGTAGTAGTGTAGTGGAGAGAAGGAACAGTGGATGGAGGCAGTAGTTAGCAGTAGTGTAGTGGAAAGAAGGAACAGTGGATGGAGGCAGTAGTTAGTATTAGTGTAGTGGAGAGAAGGAATATTGGATGGAGGCAGTAGTTAGTAGTAGTGTAGTGGAGAGAAGGAACAGTGGATGGAGGCAGTAGTTAGTTGTGTAGTGGAGAGAAGGAACAGTGGATGGAGGCAGTAGTTAGTAGTGTAGTGGAGAGAAGGAACAGTGGATGGAGGCAGTAGTTAGTAGTAGTGTAGTGGAGAGAAGGAACAGTGGATGGAGGCAGTAGTTAGTAGTAGTGTAGTGGAGAGAAGGAACAGTGGATGGAGGCAGTAGTTAGTATAAGTATAGTGGAGAGAAGGAACAGTGGATGGAGGCAGTAGTTAGTAGTGTAGTGGAGAGAAGGAACAGTGGATGGAGGCAGTAGTTAGCAGTAGCGTAGTGGAGAGAAGGAACAGTGGATGGAGGCAGTAGTTAGTAGTGTAGCGGAGAGAAGGAACAGTGGATGGAGGCAGTAGTTAGTAGTAGTGTAGTGGATAGAAGGAACAGTGGATGGAGGCAGTAGTTACTGGTAGTGTAGTGGAGAGAAGGAACAGTGGATGGAGGCAGTAGTTAGTAGTGTAGTGGAGAGAAGGAACAGTGGATGGAGGCAGTAGTTAGTAGTGTAGTGGAGAGAAGGAACAGTCGATGGAGGCAGTAGTTAGTAGTAGTGTAGTGGAGAGAAGGAACAGTGGATGGAGGCAGTAGTTAGTTGTGTAGTGGAGAGAAGGAACAGTGGATGGAGGCAGTAGTTAGTAGTCGTGTAGTGGAGAGAAGGAACAGTGGATGGAGGCAGTAGTTAGTAGTGTAGTGGAGAGAAGGAACAGTCGATGGAGGCAGTAGTTAGTAGTAGTGTAGTGGAGAGAAGGAACAGTGGATGGAGGCAGTAGTTAGTTGTGTAGTGGAGAGAAGGAACAGTGGATGGAGGCAGTAGTTAGTAGTAGTGTAGTGGAGAGAAGGAACAGTGGATGGAGGCAGTAGTTAGTAGTGTAGTGGAGAGAAGGAACAGTGGATGGAGGCAGTAGTTAGTAGTAGTGTAGTGGAGAGAAGGAACAGTGGATGGAGGCAGTAGTTAGTAGTAGTGTAGTGGAGAGAAGGAACAGTGGATGGAGGCAGTAGTTAGTAGTAGTGTAGTGGAGAGAAGGAACAGTGGATGGAGGCAGTAGTTAGCAGTAGTGTAGTGGAAAGAAGGAACAGTGGATGGAGGCAGTAGTTAGTATTAGTGTAGTGGAGAGAAGGAATATTGGATGGAGGCAGTAGTTAGTAGTAGTGTAGTGGAGAGAAGGAACAGTGGATGGAGGCAGTAGTTAGTTGTGTAGTGGAGAGAAGGAACAGTGGATGGAGGCAGTAGTTAGTAGTGTAGTGGAGAGAAGGAACAGTGGATGGAGGCAGTAGTTAGTAGTAGTGTAGTGGAGAGAAGGAACAGTGGATGGAGGCAGTAGTTAGTAGTAGTGTAGTGGAGAGAAGGAACAGTGGATGGAGGCAGTAGTTAGTATAAGTATAGTGGAGAGAAGGAACAGTGGATGGAGGCAGTAGTTAGTAGTGTAGTGGAGAGAAGGAACAGTGGATGGAGGCAGTAGTTAGCAGTAGCGTAGTGGAGAGAAGGAACAGTGGATGGAGGCAGTAGTTAGTAGTGTAGCGGAGAGAAGGAACAGTGGATGGAGGCAGTAGTTAGTAGTAGTGTAGTGGATAGAAGGAACAGTGGATGGAGGCAGTAGTTACTGGTAGTGTAGTGGAGAGAAGGAACAGTGGATGGAGGCAGTAGTTAGTAGTGTAGTGGAGAGAAGGAACAGTGGATGGAGGCAGTAGTTAGTAGTGTAGTGGAGAGAAGGAACAGTGGATGGAGGCAGTAGTTAGTAGTAGTGTAGTGGAGAGAAGGAACAGTGGATGGAGGCAGTAGTTAGTAGTAGTGTAGTGGAGAGAAGGAACAGTGGATGGAGGCAGTAGTTAGTAGTAGCGTAGTGGAGAGAAGGAACAGTGGATGGAGGCATTAGTTAGTAGTAGTATAGTGGAGAGAAGGAACAGTGGATGGAGGCAGTAGTTAGTAGTAGTGTAGTGGAGAGAAGGAACAGTGGATGGAGGCAGTAGTTAGTAGTAGTGTAGTGGAGAGAAGGAACAGTGGATGGAGGCAGTAGTTAGTAGTTGTGTAGTGGAGAGAAGGAACAGTGGATGGAGGCAGTAGTTAGTAGTAGTGTAGTGGAGAGAAGGAACAGTGGATGGAGGCAGTAGTTAGTAGTGTAGTGGAGAGAAGGAACAGTGGATGGAGGCAGTAGTTAGTAGTAGTGTAGTGGAGAGAAGGAACAGTGGATGGAGGCAGTAGTTAGTAGTGTAGTGGAGAGAAGGAACAGTCGATGGAGGCAGTAGTTAGTAGTAGTGTAGTGGAGAGAAGGAACAGTGGATGGAGGCAGTAGTTAGTTGTGTAGTGGAGAGAAGGAACAGTGGATGGAGGCAGTAGTTAGTAGTAGTGTAGTGGAGAGAAGGAACAGTGGATGGAGGCAGTAGTTAGTAGTGTAGTGAAGAGAAGGAACAGTGGATGGAGGCAGTAGTTAGTAGTAGTGTAGTGGAGAGAAGGAACAGTGGATGGAGGCAGTAGTTAGTAGTAGTGGAGTGGAGAGAAGGAACAGTGGATGGAGGCAGTAGTTAGTAGTAGTGTAGTGGAGAGAAGGAACAGTGGATGGAGGCAGTAGTTAGTAGTAGTGTAGTGGAGAGAAGGAACAGTGGATGGAGGCAGTAGTTAGTAGTAGTGTAGTGGAGAGAAGGAATAGTGGATGGAGGCAGTAGTTAGTAGTAGTGTAGTGGAGAGAAGGAACAGTGGATGGAGGCAGTAGTTAGTTGTGTAGTGGAGAGAAGGAACAGTGGATGGAGGCAGTAGTTAGTAGTGTAGTGGAGAGAAGGAACAGTGGATGGAGGCAGTAGTTAGTAGTAGTGTAGTGGAGAGAAGGAACAGTGGATGGAGGCAGTAGTTAGTAGCGTAGTGGAGAGAAGGAACAGTGGATGGAGGCAGTAGGTAGTTGTAGTGTAGTGGAGAGAAGGAACAGTGGATGGAGGCAGTAGTTAGTAGTAGCGTAGTGGAGAGAAGGAACAGTGGATGGAGGCAGTAGTTAGTAGTAGCGTAGTGGAGAGAAGGAACAGTGGATGGAGGCAGTAGTTAGTAGTAGTGTAGTGGAGAGAAGGAACAGTGGATGGAGGCAGTAGTTAGTAGTAGTGTAGTGGAGAGAAGGAACAGTGGATGGAGGCAGTAGTTAGTAGTAGTGTAGTGGAGAGAAGGAACAGTTGATGGAGGCAGTAGTTAGTAGTGTAGTGGAGAGAAGGAACAGTGGATGGAGGCAGTAGTTAGTAGTGTAGTGGAGAGAAGGAACAGTGGATGGAGGCAGTAGTTAGTAGTAGCGTAGTGGAGAGAAGGAACAGTGGATGGAGACAGTAGTTAGTAGTAGTGTAGTGGAGAGAAGGAACAGTGGATGGAGGCAGCAGTTAGTAATAGTGTAGTGGAGAGAAGGAACAGTGGATGGAGGCAGTAGTTAGTAGTAGTGTAGTGGAGAGAAGGATCAGTGGATGGAGGTAGTAGTTAGTAGTAGTGTAGTGGAGAGAAGGAACAGTGGATGGAGGCAGTAGTTAGTAGTGTAGTGGAGAGAAGGAACAGTGGATGGAGGCAGTAGTTAGTAGTGTAGTGGAGAGAAGGAACAGTGGATGGAGGCAGTAGTTAGTAGTGTAGTGGAGAGAAGGAACAGTGGATGGAGGCAGTAGTTAGTAGTAGTGTAGTGGAGAGAAGGAACAGTGGATGGAGGCAGTAGTTAGTAGTAGTGTAGTGGAGAGAAGGAACAGTGGATGGAGGCAGTAGTTAGTAGTAGTGTAGTGGAGAGAAGGAACAGTGGATGGACGCAGTAGTTAGTAGTGTAGTGGAGAGAAGGAACAGTGGATGGAGGCAGTAGTTAGTAGTAGTGTAGTGGAGAGAAGGAACAGTGGATGGAGGCAGTAGTTAGTAGTAGTGTAGTGGAGAGAAGGAACAGTGGATGGAGGCAGTAGTTAGTAGTAGTGTAGTGGAAAGAAGGAACAGTGGATGGAGGCAGTAGTTAGTAGTAGCGTAGTGGAGAGAAGGAACAGTGGATGGAGGCAGTAGTTAGTAGTAGCGTAGTGGAGAGAAGGAACAGTGGATGGAGGCAGTAGTTAGTAGTAGTGTAGTGGAGAGAAGGAACAGTGGATGGAGGCAGTAGTTAGTAGTAGTGTAGTGGAGAGAAGGAACAGTGGATGGAGGCAGTAGTTAGTAGTTGTGTAGTGGAGAGAAGGAACAGTGGATGGAGGCAGTAGTTAGTAGTAGTGTAGTGGAGAGAAGGAACAGTGGATGGAGGCAGTAGTTAGTAGTAGTGTAGTGGAGAGAAGGAATATTGGATGGAGGCAGTAGTTAGTAGTAGTGTAGTGGAGAGAAGGAACAGTGGATGGAGGCAGTAGTTAGTTGTGTAGTGGAGAGAAGGAACAGTGGATGGAGGCAGTAGTTAGTAGTGTAGTGGAGAGAAGGAACAGTGGATGGAGGCAGTAGTTAGTAGTAGTGTAGTGGAGAGAAGGAACAGTGGATGGAGGCAGTAGTTAGTAGCGTAGTGGAGAGAAGGAACAGTGGATGGAGGCAGTAGGTAGTTGTAGTGTAGTGGAGAGAAGGAACAGTGGATGGAGGCAGTAGTTAGTAGTAGCGTAGTGGAGAGAAGGAACAGTGGATGGAGGCAGTAGTTAGTAGTAGCGTAGTGGAGAGAAGGAACCGTGGATGGAGGCAGTAGTTAGTAGTAGTGTAGTGGAGAGAAGGAACAGTGGATGGAGGCAGTAGTTAGTAGTAGTGTAGTGGAGAGAAGGAACAGTTGATGGAGGCAGTAGTTAGTAGTGTAGTGGAGAGAAGGAACAGTGGATGGAGGCAGTAGTTAGTAGTGTAGTGGAGAGAAGGAACAGTGGATGGAGGCAGTAGTTAGTAGTAGCGTAGTGGAGAGAAGGAACAGTGGATGGAGACAGTAGTTAGTAGTAGTGTAGTGGAGAGAAGGAACAGTGGATGGAGGCAGCAGTTAGTAATAGTGTAGTGGAGAGAAGGAACAGTGGATGGAGGCAGTAGTTAGTAGTAGTGTAGTGGAGAGAAGGATCAGTGGATGGAGGTAGTAGTTAGTAGTAGTGTAGTGGAGAGAAGGAACAGTGGATGGAGGCAGTAGTTAGTAGTGTGGTGGAGAGAAGGAACAGTGGATGGAGGCAGTAGTTAGTAGTGTAGTGGAGAGAAGGAACAGTGGATGGAGGCAGTAGTTAGTAGTGTAGTGGAGAGAAGGACCAGTGGATGGAGGCAGTAGTTAGTAGTAGTGTAGTGGAGAGAAGGAACAGTGGATGGAGGCAGTAGTTAGTAGTAGTGTAGTGGAGAGAAGGAACAGTGGATGGAGGCAGTAGTTAGTAGTAGTGTAGTGGAGAGAAGGAACAGTGGATGGACGCAGTAGTTAGTAGTGTAGTGGAGAGAAGGAACAGTGGATGGAGGCAGTAGTTAGTAGTAGTGTAGTGGAGAGAAGGAACAGTGGATGGAGGCAGTAGTTAGTAGTAGTGTAGTGGAGAGAAGGAACAGTGGATGGAGGCAGTAGTTAGTAGTAGTGTAGTGGAAAGAAGGAACAGTGGATGGAGGCAGTAGTTAGTAGTAGCGTAGTGGAGAGAAGGAACAGTGGATGGAGGCAGTAGTTAGTAGTAGCGTAGTGGAGAGAAGGAACAGTGGATGGAGGCAGTAGTTAGTAGTAGTGTAGTGGAGAGAAGGAACAGTGGATGGAGGCAGTAGTTAGTAGTAGTGTAGTGGAGAGAAGGAACAGTGGATGGAGGCAGTAGTTAGTAGTTGTGTAGTGGAGAGAAGGAACAGTGGATGGAGGCAGTAGTTAGTAGTAGTGTAGTGGAGAGAAGGAACAGTGGATGCAGGCAGCAGTTAGTAGTAGTGTAGTGGAGAGAAGGAACAGTGGATGGAGGCAGTAGTTAGTAGTGTAGTGGAGAGAAGGAACAGTGGATGGAGGCAGTAGTTAGTAGTAGTGTAGTGGAGAGAAGGAACAGTGGATGGAGGCAGTAGTTAGTAGTTGTGTAGTGGAGAGAAGGAACAGTGGATGGAGGCAGTAGTTAGTAGTAGTGTAGTGGAGAGAAGGAACAGTGGATGGAGGCAGTAGTTAGTAGTGTAGTGGAGAGAAGGAACAGTGGATGGAGGCAGTAGTTAGTAGTGGTGTAGTGGAGAGAAGGAACAGTGGATGGAGGCAGTAGTTAGTAGTGTAGTGGAGAGAAGGAACAGTGGATGGAGGCAGTAGTTAGTAGTAGTGTAGTGGAGAGAAGGAACAGTGGATGGAGGCAGTAGTTAGTTGTGTAGTGGAGAGAAGGAACAGTGGATGGAGGCAGTAGTTAGTAGTAGTGTAGTGGAGAGAAGGAACAGTGGATGGAGGCAGTAGTTAGTAGTGTAGTGGAGAGAAGGAACAGTGGATGGATGCAGTAGTTAGTAGTAGTGTAGTGGAGAGAAGGAACAGTGGATGGAGGCAGTAGTTAGTAGTAGTGTAGTGGAGAGAAGGAACAGTGGATGGAGGCAGTAGTTAGTAGTAGTGTAGTGGAGAGAAGGAACAGTGGATGGAGGCACTAGTTAGTAGTAGTGTAGTGGAGAGAAGGAACAGTGGATGGAGGCAGTAGTTAGTAGTAGTGTAGTGGAGAGAAGGAACAGTGGATGGAGGCAGTAGTTAGTAGTAGTGTAGTGGAGAGAAGGAACAGTGGATGGAGGCAGTAGTTAGTAGTAGTGTAGTGGAGAGAAGGAACAGTGGATGGAGGCAGTAGTTAGTAGTAGTGTAGTGGAGAGAAGGAACAGTGGATGGAGGCAGTAGTTAGTAGTAGCGTAGTGGAGAGAAGGAACAGTGGATGGAGGCAGTAGTTAGTAGTAGTGTAGTGGAGAGAAGGAACAGTGGATGGAGGCAGCAGTTAGTAATAGTGTAGTGGAGAGAAGGAACAGTGGATGCAGGCAGCAGTTAGTAATAGTGTAGTGGAGAGAAGGAACAGTGGATGGAGGCAGTAGTTAGTAGTAGTGTAGTGGAGAGAAGGATCAGTGGATGGAGGCAGTAGTTAGTAGTTGTGTAGTGGAGAGAAGGAACAGTGGATGGAGGCAGTAGTTAGTAGTAGTGTAGTGGAGAGAAGGAACAGTGGATGGAGGCAGTAGTTAGTAGTGTAGTGGAGAGAAGGAACAGTGGATGGAGGCAGTAGTTAGTAGTAGTGTAGTGGAGAGAAGGAACAGTGGATGGAGGCAGTAGTTAGTAGTGTAGTGGAGAGAAGGAACAGTCGATGGAGGCAGTAGTTAGTAGTAGTGTAGTGGAGAGAAGGAACAGTGGATGGAGGCAGTAGTTAGTTGTGTAGTGGAGAGAAGGAACAGTGGATGGAGGCAGTAGTTAGTAGTAGTGTAGTGGAGAGAAGGAACAGTGGATGGAGGCAGTAGTTAGTAGTGTAGTGGAGAGAAGGAACAGTGGATGGAGGCAGTAGTTAGTAGTAGTGTAGTGGAGAGAAGGAACAGTGGATGGAGGCAGTAGTTAGTAGTAGTGTAGTGGAGAGAAGGAACAGTGGATGGAGGCAGTAGTTAGTAGTAGTGTAGTGGAGAGAAGGAACAGTGGATGGAGGCAGTAGTTAGCAGTAGTGTAGTGGAAAGAAGGAACAGTGGATGGAGGCAGTAGTTAGTATTAGTGTAGTGGAGAGAAGGAATATTGGATGGAGGCAGTAGTTAGTAGTAGTGTAGTGGAGAGAAGGAACAGTGGATGGAGGCAGTAGTTAGTTGTGTAGTGGAGAGAAGGAACAGTGGATGGAGGCAGTAGTTAGTAGTGTAGTGGAGAGAAGGAACAGTGGGTGGAGGCAGTAGTTAGTAGTAGTGTAGTGGAGAGAAGGAACAGTGGATGGAGGCAGTAGTTAGTAGTAGTGTAGTGGAGAGAAGGAACAGTGGATGGAGGCAGTAGTTAGTATAAGTATAGTGGAGAGAAGGAACAGTGGATGGAGGCAGTAGTTAGTAGTGTAGTGGAGAGAAGGAACAGTGGATGGAGGCAGTAGTTAGCAGTAGCGTAGTGGAGAGAAGGAACAGTGGATGGAGGCAGTAGTTAGTAGTGTAGCGGAGAGAAGGAACAGTGGATGGAGGCAGTAGTTAGTAGTAGTGTAGTGGATAGAAGGAACAGTGGATGGAGGCAGTAGTTACTGGTAGTGTAGTGGAGAGAAGGAACAGTGGATGGAGGCAGTAGTTAGTAGTGTAGTGGAGAGAAGGAACAGTGGATGGAGGCAGTAGTTAGTAGTGTAGTGGAGAGAAGGAACAGTGGATGGAGGCAGTAGTTAGTAGTGTAGTGGAGAGAAGGAACAGTGGATGGATGCAGTAGTTAGTAGTAGTGTAGTGGAGAGAAGGAACAGTGGATGGAGGCAGTAGTTAGTAGTAGTGTAGTGGAGAGAAGGAACAGTGGATGGAGGCAGTAGTTAGTAGTAGTGTAGTGGAGAGAAGGAACAGTGGATGGAGGCACTAGTTAGTAGTAGTGTAGTGGAGAGAAGGAACAGTGGATGGAGGCAGTAGTTAGTAGTAGTGTAGTGGAGAGAAGGAACAGTGGATGGAGGCAGTAGTTAGTAGTAGTGTAGTGGAGAGAAGGAACAGTGGATGGAGGCAGTAGTTAGTAGTAGTGTAGTGGAGAGAAGGAACAGTGGATGGAGGCAGTAGTTAGTAGTAGTGTAGTGGAGAGAAGGAACAGTGGATGGAGGCAGTAGTTAGTAGTAGCGTAGTGGAGAGAAGGAACAGTGGATGGAGGCAGTAGTTAGTAGTAGTGTAGTGGAGAGAAGGAACAGTGGATGGAGGCAGCAGTTAGTAATAGTGTAGTGGAGAGAAGGAACAGTGGATGCAGGCAGCAGTTAGTAATAGTGTAGTGGAGAGAAGGAACAGTGGATGGAGGCAGTAGTTAGTAGTAGTGTAGTGGAGAGAAGGATCAGTGGATGGAGGCAGTAGTTAGTAGTTGTGTAGTGGAGAGAAGGAACAGTGGATGGAGGCAGTAGTTAGTAGTAGTGTAGTGGAGAGAAGGAACAGTGGATGGAGGCAGTAGTTAGTAGTGTAGTGGAGAGAAGGAACAGTGGATGGAGGCAGTAGTTAGTAGTAGTGTAGTGGAGAGAAGGAACAGTGGATGGAGGCAGTAGTTAGTAGTGTAGTGGAGAGAAGGAACAGTCGATGGAGGCAGTAGTTAGTAGTAGTGTAGTGGAGAGAAGGAACAGTGGATGGAGGCAGTAGTTAGTTGTGTAGTGGAGAGAAGGAACAGTGGATGGAGGCAGTAGTTAGTAGTAGTGTAGTGGAGAGAAGGAACAGTGGATGGAGGCAGTAGTTAGTAGTGTAGTGGAGAGAAGGAACAGTGGATGGAGGCAGTAGTTAGTAGTAGTGTAGTGGAGAGAAGGAACAGTGGATGGAGGCAGTAGTTAGTAGTAGTGTAGTGGAGAGAAGGAACAGTGGATGGAGGCAGTAGTTAGTAGTAGTGTAGTGGAGAGAAGGAACAGTGGATGGAGGCAGTAGTTAGCAGTAGTGTAGTGGAAAGAAGGAACAGTGGATGGAGGCAGTAGTTAGTATTAGTGTAGTGGAGAGAAGGAATATTGGATGGAGGCAGTAGTTAGTAGTAGTGTAGTGGAGAGAAGGAACAGTGGATGGAGGCAGTAGTTAGTTGTGTAGTGGAGAGAAGGAACAGTGGATGGAGGCAGTAGTTAGTAGTGTAGTGGAGAGAAGGAACAGTGGGTGGAGGCAGTAGTTAGTAGTAGTGTAGTGGAGAGAAGGAACAGTGGATGGAGGCAGTAGTTAGTAGTAGTGTAGTGGAGAGAAGGAACAGTGGATGGAGGCAGTAGTTAGTATAAGTATAGTGGAGAGAAGGAACAGTGGATGGAGGCAGTAGTTAGTAGTGTAGTGGAGAGAAGGAACAGTGGATGGAGGCAGTAGTTAGCAGTAGCGTAGTGGAGAGAAGGAACAGTGGATGGAGGCAGTAGTTAGTAGTGTAGCGGAGAGAAGGAACAGTGGATGGAGGCAGTAGTTAGTAGTAGTGTAGTGGATAGAAGGAACAGTGGATGGAGGCAGTAGTTACTGGTAGTGTAGTGGAGAGAAGGAACAGTGGATGGAGGCAGTAGTTAGTAGTGTAGTGGAGAGAAGGAACAGTGGATGGAGGCAGTAGTTAGTAGTGTAGTGGAGAGAAGGAACAGTGGATGGAGGCAGTAGTTAGTAGTAGTGTAGTGGAGAGAAGGAACAGTGGATGGAGGCAGTAGTTAGTAGTAGTGTAGTGGAGAGAAGGAACAGTGGATGGAGGCAGTAGTTAGTAGTAGCGTAGTGGAGAGAAGGAACAGTGGATGGAGGCATTAGTTAGTAGTAGTATAGTGGAGAGAAGGAACAGTGGATGGAGGCAGTAGTTAGTAGTAGTGTAGTGGAGAGAAGGAACAGTGGATGGAGGCAGTAGTTAGTAGTAGTGTAGTGGAGAGAAGGAACAGTGGATGGAGGCAGTAGTTAGTAGTTGTGTAGTGGAGAGAAGGAACAGTGGATGGAGGCAGTAGTTAGCAGTAGTGTAGTGGAAAGAAGGAACAGTGGATGGAGGCAGTAGTTAGTAGTAGTGTAGTGGAGAGAAGGAACAGTGGATGGAGGCAGTAGTTAGCAGTAGTGTAGTGGAAAGAAGGAACAGTGGATGGAGGCAGTAGTTAGTATTAGTGTAGTGGAGAGAAGGAATATTGGATGGAGGCAGTAGTTAGTAGTAGTGTAGTGGAGAGAAGGAACAGTGGATGGAGGCAGTAGTTAGTTGTGTAGTGGAGAGAAGGAACAGTGGATGGAGGCAGTAGTTAGTAGTGTAGTGGAGAGAAGGAACAGTGGGTGGAGGCAGTAGTTAGTAGTAGTGTAGTGGAGAGAAGGAACAGTGGATGGAGGCAGTAGTTAGTAGTAGTGTAGTGGAGAGAAGGAACAGTGGATGGAGGCAGTAGTTAGTATAAGTATAGTGGAGAGAAGGAACAGTGGATGGAGGCAGTAGTTAGTAGTGTAGTGGAGAGAAGGAACAGTGGATGGAGGCAGTAGTTAGCAGTAGCGTAGTGGAGAGAAGGAACAGTGGATGGAGGCAGTAGTTAGTAGTGTAGCGGAGAGAAGGAACAGTGGATGGAGGCAGTAGTTAGTAGTAGTGTAGTGGATAGAAGGAACAGTGGATGGAGGCAGTAGTTACTGGTAGTGTAGTGGAGAGAAGGAACAGTGGATGGAGGCAGTAGTTAGTAGTGTAGTGGAGAGAAGGAACAGTGGATGGAGGCAGTAGTTAGTAGTGTAGTGGAGAGAAGGAACAGTGGATGGAGGCAGTAGTTAGTAGTAGTGTAGTGGAGAGAAGGAACAGTGGATGGAGGCAGTAGTTAGTAGTAGTGTAGTGGAGAGAAGGAACAGTGGATGGAGGCAGTAGTTAGTAGTAGCGTAGTGGAGAGAAGGAACAGTGGATGGAGGCATTAGTTAGTAGTAGTATAGTGGAGAGAAGGAACAGTGGATGGAGGCAGTAGTTAGTAGTAGTGTAGTGGAGAGAAGGAACAGTGGATGGAGGCAGTAGTTAGTAGTAGTGTAGTGGAGAGAAGGAACAGTGGATGGAGGCAGTAGTTAGTAGTTGTGTAGTGGAGAGAAGGAACAGTGGATGGAGGCAGTAGTTAGTAGTAGTGTAGTGGAGAGAAGGAACAGTGGATGGAGGCAGTAGTTAGTAGTGTAGTGGAGAGAAGGAACAGTGGATGGAGGCAGTAGTTAGTAGTAGTGTAGTGGAGAGAAGGAACAGTGGATGGAGGCAGTAGTTAGTAGTGTAGTGGAGAGAAGGAACAGTGGATGGAGGCAGTAGTTAGTAGTAGTGTAGTGGAGAGAAGGAACAGTGGATGGAGGCAGTAGTTAGTAGTAGTGTAGTGGAGAGAAGGAACAGTGGATGGAGGCAGTAGTTAGTAGTAGTGTAGTGGAGAGAAGGAACAGTGGATGGAGGCAGTAGTTAGTATAAGTATAGTGGAGAGAAGGAACAGTGGATGGAGGCAGTAGTTAGTAGTGTAGTGGAGAGAAGGAACAGTGGATGGAGGCAGTAGTTAGCAGTAGCGTAGTGGAGAGAAGGAACAGTGGATGGAGGCAGTAGTTAGTAGTGTAGCGGAGAGAAGGAACAGTGGATGGAGGCAGTAGTTAGTAGTAGTGTAGTGGATAGAAGGAACAGTGGATGGAGGCAGTAGTTACTGGTAGTGTAGTGGAGAGAAGGAACAGTGGATGGAGGCAGTAGTTAGTAGTGTAGTGGAGAGAAGGAACAGTGGATGGAGGCAGTAGTTAGTAGTGTAGTGGAGAGAAGGAACAGTGGATGGAGGCAGTAGTTAGTAGTAGTGTAGTGGAGAGAAGGAACAGTGGATGGAGGCAGTAGTTAGTAGTAGTGTAGTGGAGAGAAGGAACAGTGGATGGAGGCAGTAGTTAGTAGTAGCGTAGTGGAGAGAAGGAACAGTGGATGGAGGCATTAGTTAGTAGTAGTATAGTGGAGAGAAGGAACAGTGGATGGAGGCAGTAGTTAGTAGTGTAGTGGAGAGAAGGAACAGTGGATGGAGGCAGTAGTTAGTAGTAGTGTAGTGGAGAGAAGGAACAGTGGATGGAGGCAGTAGTTAGTAGTTGTGTAGTGGAGAGAAGGAACAGTGGATGGAGGCAGTAGTTAGTAGTAGTGTAGTGGAGAGAAGGAACAGTGGATGGAGGCAGTAGTTAGTAGTAGTGTAGTGGAGAGAAGGAACAGTGGATGGAGGCAGTAGTTAGTAGTAGTGTAGTGGAGAGAAGGAACAGTGGATGGAGGCAGTAGTTAGTAGTAGTGTAGTGGAGAGAAGGAACAGTGGATGGAGGCAGTAGTTAGTAGTAGTATAGTGGAGAGAAGGAACAGTGGATGGAGGCAGTAGTTAGTAGTGTAGTGGAGAGAAGGAACAGTGGATGGAGGCAGTAGTTAGTAGTAGTGTAGTGGAGAGAAGGAACAGTGGATGGAGGCAGTAGTTAGTAGTTGTGTAGTGGAGAGAAGGAACAGTGGATGGAGGCAGTAGTTAGTAGTAGTGTAGTGGAGAGAAGGAACAGTGGATGGAGGCAGTAGTTAGTAGTAGTGTAGTGGAGAGAAGGAACAGTGGATGGAGGCAGTAGTTAGTAGTAGTGTAGTGGAGAGAAGGAACAGTGGATGGAGGCAGTAGTTAGTAGTAGTGTAGTGGAGAGAAGGAACAGTGGATGGAGGCAGTAGTTAGTAGTATAGTGGAGAGAAGGAACAGTGGATGGAGGCAGTAGTTAGTAGTAGTATAGTGGAGAGAAGGAACAGTGGATGGAGGCAGTAGTTAGTAGTAGTGTAGTGGAGAGAAGGAACAGTGGATGGAGGCAGCAGTTAGTAATAGTGTAGTGGAGAGAAGGAACAGTGGATGCAGGCAGCAGTTAGTAATAGTGTAGTGGAGAGAAGGAACAGTGGATGGAGGCAGTAGTTAGTAGTAGTGTAGTGGAGAGAAGGATCAGTGGATGGAGGCAGTAGTTAGTAGTTGTGTAGTGGAGAGAAGGAACAGTGGATGGAGGCAGTAGTTAGTAGTAGTGTAGTGGAGAGAAGGAACAGTGGATGGAGGCAGTAGTTAGTAGTGTAGTGGAGAGAAGGAACAGTGGATGGAGGCAGTAGTTAGTAGTAGTGTAGTGGAGAGAAGGAACAGTGGATGGAGGCAGTAGTTAGTAGTGTAGTGGAGAGAAGGAACAGTCGATGGAGGCAGTAATTAGTAGTAGTGTAGTGGAGAGAAGGAACAGTGGATGGAGGCAGTAGTTAGTTGTGTAGTGGAGAGAAGGAACAGTGGATGGAGGCAGTAGTTAGTAGTGTAGTGGAGAGAAGGAACAGTGGATGGAGGCAGTAGTTAGTAGTAGTGTAGTGGAGAGAAGGAACAGTGGATGGAGGCAGTAGTTAGTAGTTGTGTAGTGGAGAGAAGGAACAGTGGATGGAGGCAGTAGTTAGTAGTAGTGTAGTGGAGAGAAGGAACAGTGGATGGAGGCAGTAGTTAGTAGTAGTGTAGTGGAGAGAAGGAACAGTGGATGGAGGCAGTAGTTAGTAGTAGTGTAGTGGAGAGAAGGAACAGTGGATGGAGGCAGTAGTTAGTAGTAGTGTAGTGGAGAGAAGGAACAGTGGATGGAGGCAGTAGTTAGTAGTATAGTGGAGAGAAGGAACAGTGGATGGAGGCAGTAGTTAGTAGTAGTATAGTGGAGAGAAGGAACAGTGGATGGAGGCAGTAGTTAGTAGTAGTGTAGTGGAGAGAAGGAACAGTGGATGGAGGCAGCAGTTAGTAATAGTGTAGTGGAGAGAAGGAACAGTGGATGCAGGCAGCAGTTAGTAATAGTGTAGTGGAGAGAAGGAACAGTGGATGGAGGCAGTAGTTAGTAGTAGTATAGTGGAGAGAAGGAACAGTGGATGGAGGCAGTAGTTAGTAGTGTAGTGGAGAGAAGGAACAGTGGATGGAGGCAGTAGTTAGTAGTAGTGTAGTGGAGAGAAGGAACAGTGGATGGAGGCAGTAGTTAGTAGTTGTGTAGTGGAGAGAAGGAACAGTGGATGGAGGCAGTAGTTAGTAGTAGTGTAGTGGAGAGAAGGAACAGTGGATGGAGGCAGTAGTTAGTAGTAGTGTAGTGGAGAGAAGGAACAGTGGATGGAGGCAGTAGTTAGTAGTAGTGTAGTGGAGAGAAGGAACAGTGGATGGAGGCAGTAGTTAGTAGTAGTGTAGTGGAGAGAAGGAACAGTGGATGGAGGCAGTAGTTAGTAGTATAGTGGAGAGAAGGAACAGTGGATGGAGGCAGTAGTTAGTAGTAGTATAGTGGAGAGAAGGAACAGTGGATGGAGGCAGTAGTTAGTAGTAGTGTAGTGGAGAGAAGGAACAGTGGATGGAGGCAGCAGTTAGTAATAGTGTAGTGGAGAGAAGGAACAGTGGATGCAGGCAGCAGTTAGTAATAGTGTAGTGGAGAGAAGGAACAGTGGATGGAGGCAGTAGTTAGTAGTAGTGTAGTGGAGAGAAGGATCAGTGGATGGAGGCAGTAGTTAGTAGTTGTGTAGTGGAGAGAAGGAACAGTGGATGGAGGCAGTAGTTAGTAGTAGTGTAGTGGAGAGAAGGAACAGTGGATGGAGGCAGTAGTTAGTAGTGTAGTGGAGAGAAGGAACAGTGGATGGAGGCAGTAGTTAGTAGTAGTGTAGTGGAGAGAAGGAACAGTGGATGGAGGCAGTAGTTAGTAGTGTAGTGGAGAGAAGGAACAGTCGATGGAGGCAGTAATTAGTAGTAGTGTAGTGGAGAGAAGGAACAGTGGATGGAGGCAGTAGTTAGTTGTGTAGTGGAGAGAAGGAACAGTGGATGGAGGCAGTAGTTAGTAGTAGTGTAGTGGAGAGAAGGAACAGTGGATGGAGGCAGTAGTTAGTAGTTGTGTAGTGGAGAGAAGGAACAGTGGATGGAGGCAGTAGTTAGTAGTAGTGTAGTGGAGAGAAGGAACAGTGGATGGAGGCAGTAGTTAGTAGTAGTGTAGTGGAGAGAAGGAACAGTGGATGGAGGCAGTAGTTAGTAGTAGTGTAGTGGAGAGAAGGAATATTGGATGGAGGCAGTAGTTAGTAGTAGTGTAGTGGAGAGAAGGAACAGTGGATGGAGGCAGTAGTTAGTTGTGTAGTGGAGAGAAGGAACAGTGGATGGAGGCAGTAGTTAGTAGTAGTGTAGTGGAGAGAAGGAACAGTGGATGGAGGCAGTAGTTAGTAGTAGTGTAGTGGAGAGAAGGAACAGTGGATGGAGGCAGTAGTTAGTATAAGTATAGTGGTGAGAAGGAACAGTGGATGGAGGCAGTAGTTAGTAGTGTAGTGGAGAGAAGGAACAGTGGATGGAGGCAGTAGTTAGCAGTAGCGTAGTGGAGAGAAGGAACAGTGGATGGAGGCAGTAGTTAGTAGTGTAGCGGAGAGAAGGAACAGTGGATGGAGGCAGTAGTTAGTAGTAGTGTAGTGGATAGAAGGAACAGTGGATGGACGCAGTAGTTAGTAGTGTAGTGGAGAGAAGGAACAGTGGATGGAGGCAGTAGTTAGTAGTAGTGTAGTGGAGAGAAGGAACAGTGGATGGAGGCAGTAGTTAGTAGTAGTGTAGTGGAGAGAAGGAACAGTGGATGGAGGCAGTAGTTAGTAGTAGTGTAGTGGAAAGAAGGAACAGTGGATGGAGGCAGTAGTTAGTAGTAGCGTAGTGGAGAGAAGGAACAGTGGATGGAGGCAGTAGTTAGTAGTAGCGTAGTGGAGAGAAGGAACAGTGGATGGAGGCAGTAGTTAGTAGTAGTGTAGTGGAGAGAAGGAACAGTGGATGGAGGCAGTAGTTAGTAGTAGTGTAGTGGAGAGAAGGAACAGTGGATGGAGGCAGTAGTTAGTAGTTGTGTAGTGGAGAGAAGGAACAGTGGATGGAGGCAGTAGTTAGTAGTAGTGTAGTGGAGAGAAGGAACAGTGGATGCAGGCAGCAGTTAGTAGTAGTGTAGTGGAGAGAAGGAACAGTGGATGGAGGCAGTAGTTAGTAGTGTAGTGGAGAGAAGGAACAGTGGATGGAGGCAGTAGTTAGTAGTAGTGTAGTGGAGAGAAGGATCAGTGGATGGAGGCAGTAGTTAGTAGTTGTGTAGTGGAGAGAAGGAACAGTGGATGGAGGCAGTAGTTAGTAGTAGTGTAGTGGAGAGAAGGAACAGTGGATGGAGGCAGTAGTTAGTAGTGTAGTGGAGAGAAGGAACAGTGGATGGAGGCAGTAGTTAGTAGTGGTGTAGTGGAGAGAAGGAACAGTGGATGGAGGCAGTAGTTAGTAGTGTAGTGGAGAGAAGGAACAGTGGATGGAGGCAGTAGTTAGTAGTAGTGTAGTGGAGAGAAGGAACAGTGGATGGAGGCAGTAGTTAGTTGTGTAGTGGAGAGAAGGAACAGTGGATGGAGGCAGTAGTTAGTAGTACTGTAGTGGAGAGAAGGAACAGTGGATGGAGGCAGTAGTTAGTAGTGTAGTGGAGAGAAGGAACAGTGGATGGATGCAGTAGTTAGTAGTAGTGTAGTGGAGAGAAGGAACAGTGGATGGAGGCAGTAGTTAGTAGTAGTGTAGTGGAGAGAAGGAACAGTGGATGGAGGCAGTAGTTAGTAGTAGTGTAGTGGAGAGAAGGAACAGTGGATGGAGGCAGTAGTTAGTAGTAGTGTAGTGGAGAGAAGGAACAGTGGATGGAGGCAGTAGTTAGTAGTAGTGTAGTGGAGAGAAGGAACAGTGGATGGAGGCAGTAGTTAGTATAAGTATAGTGGAGAGAAGGAACAGTGGATGGAGGCAGTAGTTAGTAGTGTAGTGGAGAGAAGGAACAGTGGATGGAGGCAGTAGTTAGCAGTAGCGTAGTGGAGAGAAGGAACAGTGGATGGAGGCAGTAGTTAGTAGTGTAGCGGAGAGAAGGAACAGTGGATGGAGGCAGTAGTTAGTAGTAGTGTAGTGGAGAGAAGGAACAGTGGATGGAGGCAGTAGTTAGTAGTAGCGTAGTGGAGAGAAGGAACAGTGGATGGAGGCATTAGTTAGTAGTAGTATAGTGGAGAGAAGGAACAGTGGATGGAGGCAGTAGTTAGTAGTAGTGTAGTGGAGAGAAGGAACAGTGGATGGAGGCAGTAGTTAGTAGTAGTGTAGTGGAGAGAAGGAACAGTGGATGGAGGCAGTAGTTAGTAGTTGTGTAGTGGAGAGAAGGAACAGTGGATGGAGGCAGTAGTTAGTAGTAGTGTAGTGGAGAGAAGGAACAGTGGATGGAGGCAGTAGTTAGTAGTGTAGTGGAGAGAAGGAACAGTGGATGGAGGCAGTAGTTAGTAGTAGTGTAGTGGAGAGAAGGAACAGTGGATGGAGGCAGTAGTTAGTAGTGTAGTGGAGAGAAGGAACAGTCGATGGAGGCAGTAGTTAGTAGTAGTGTAGTGGAGAGAAGGAACAGTGGATGGAGGCAGTAGTTAGTTGTGTAGTGGAGAGAAGGAACAGTGGATGGAGGCAGTAGTTAGTAGTAGTGTAGTGGAGAGAAGGAACAGTGGATGGAGGCAGTAGTTAGTAGTGTAATGGAGAGAAGGAACAGTGGATGGAGGCAGTAGTTAGTAGTAGTGTAGTGGAGAGAAGGAACAGTGGATGGAGGCAGTAGTTAGTAGTAGTGTAGTGGAGAGAAGGAACAGTGGATGGAGGCAGTAGTTAGTAGTAGTGTAGTGGAGAGAAGGAACAGTGGATGGAGGCAGTAGTTAGTAGTAGTGTAGTGGAAAGAAGGAACAGTGGATGGAGGCAGTAGTTAGTAGTAGTGTAGTGGAAAGAAGGAACAGTGGATGGAGGCAGTAGTTAGTAGTAGTGTAGTGGAGAGAAGGAATATTGGATGGAGGCAGTAGTTAGTAGTAGTGTAGTGGAGAGAAGGAACAGTGGATGGAGGCAGTAGTTAGTTGTGTAGTGGAGAGAAGGAACAGTGGATGGAGGCAGTAGTTAGTAGTGTAGTGGAGAGAAGGAACAGTGGATGGAGGCAGTAGTTAGTAGTAGTGTAGTGGAGAGAAGGAACAGTGGATGGAGGCAGTAGTTAGTAGTAGTGTAGTGGAGAGAAGGAACAGTGGATGGAGGCAGTAGTTAGTATAAGTATAGTGGAGAGAAGGAACAGTGGATGGAGGCAGTAGTTAGTAGTGTAGTGGAGAGAAGGAACAGTGGATGGAGGCAGTAGTTAGCAGTAGCGTAGTGGAGAGAAGGAACAGTGGATGGAGGCAGTAGTTAGTAGTGTAGCGGAGAGAAGGAACAGTGGATGGAGGCAGTAGTTAGTAGTAGTGTAGTGGATAGAAGGAACAGTGGATGGAGGCAGTAGTTACTGGTAGTGTAGTGGAGAGAAGGAACAGTGGATGGAGGCAGTAGTTAGTAGTGTAGTGGAGAGAAGGAACAGTGGATGGAGGCAGTAGTTAGTAGTGTAGTGGAGAGAAGGAACAGTGGATGGAGGCAGTAGTTAGTAGTAGTGTAGTGGAGAGAAGGAACAGTGGATGGAGGCAGTAGTTAGTAGTAGTGTAGTGGAGAGAAGGAACAGTGGATGGAGGCAGTAGTTAGTAGTAGCGTAGTGGAGAGAAGGAACAGTGGATGGAGGCATTAGTTAGTAGTAGTATAGTGGAGAGAAGGAACAGTGGATGGAGGCAGTAGTTAGTAGTGTAGTGGAGAGAAGGAACAGTGGATGGAGGCAGTAGTTAGTAGTAGTGTAGTGGAGAGAAGGAACAGTGGATGGAGGCAGTAGTTAGTAGTGTAGTGGAGAGAAGGAATATTGGATGGAGGCAGTAGTTAGTAGTAGTGTAGTGGAGAGAAGGAACAGTGGATGGAGGCAGTAGTTAGTTGTGTAGTGGAGAGAAGGAACAGTGGATGGAGGCAGTAGTTAGTAGTGTAGTGGAGAGAAGGAACAGTGGATGGAGGCAGTAGTTAGTAGTAGTGTAGTGGAGAGAAGGAACAGTGGATGGAGGCAGTAGTTAGTAGTAGTGTAGTGGAGAGAAGGAACAGTGGATGGAGGCAGTAGTTAGTATAAGTATAGTGGAGAGAAGGAACAGTGGATGGAGGCAGTAGTTAGTAGTGTAGTGGAGAGAAGGAACAGTGGATGGAGGCAGTAGTTAGCAGTAGCGTAGTGGAGAGAAGGAACAGTGGATGGAGGCAGTAGTTAGTAGTGTAGCGGAGAGAAGGAACAGTGGATGGAGGCAGTAGTTAGTAGTAGTGTAGTGGATAGAAGGAACAGTGGATGGAGGCAGTAGTTACTGGTAGTGTAGTGGAGAGAAGGAACAGTGGATGGAGGCAGTAGTTAGTAGTGTAGTGGAGAGAAGGAACAGTGGATGGAGGCAGTAGTTAGTAGTGTAGTGGAGAGAAGGAACAGTGGATGGAGGCAGTAGTTAGTAGTAGTGTAGTGGAGAGAAGGAACAGTGGATGGAGGCAGTAGTTAGTAGTAGTGTAGTGGAGAGAAGGAACAGTGGATGGAGGCAGTAGTTAGTAGTAGCGTAGTGGAGAGAAGGAACAGTGGATGGAGGCATTAGTTAGTAGTAGTATAGTGGAGAGAAGGAACAGTGGATGGAGGCAGTAGTTAGTAGTGTAGTGGAGAGAAGGAACAGTGGATGGAGGCAGTAGTTAGTAGTAGTGTAGTGGAGAGAAGGAACAGTGGATGGAGGCAGTAGTTAGTAGTTGTGTAGTGGAGAGAAGGAACAGTGGATGGAGGCAGTAGTTAGTAGTAGTGTAGTGGAGAGAAGGAACAGTGGATGGAGGCAGTAGTTAGTAGTAGTGTAGTGGAGAGAAGGAACAGTGGATGGAGGCAGTAGTTAGTAGTAGTGTAGTGGAGAGAAGGAACAGTGGATGGAGGCAGTAGTTAGTAGTAGTGTAGTGGAGAGAAGGAACAGTGGATGGAGGCAGTAGTTAGTAGTATAGTGGAGAGAAGGAACAGTGGATGGAGGCAGTAGTTAGTAGTAGTATAGTGGAGAGAAGGAACAGTGGATGGAGGCAGTAGTTAGTAGTAGTGTAGTGGAGAGAAGGAACAGTGGATGGAGGCAGTAGTTAGTAATAGTGTAGTGGAGAGAAGGAACAGTGGATGGAGGCAGTAGTTAGTAGTAGTGTAGTGGAGAGAAGGATCAGTGGATGGAGGCAGTAGTTAGTAGTTGTGTAGTGGAGAGAAGGAACAGTGGATGGAGGCAGTAGTTAGTAGTAGTGTAGTGGAGAGAAGGAACAGTGGATGGAGGCAGTAGTTAGTAGTGTAGTGGAGAGAAGGAACAGTGGATGGAGGCAGTAGTTAGTAGTAGTGTAGTGGATAGAAGGAACAGTGGATGGAGGCAGTAGTTACTGGTAGTGTAGTGGAGAGAAGGAACAGTGGATGGAGGCAGTAGTTAGTAGTGTAGTGGAGAGAAGGAACAGTGGATGGAGGCAGTAGTTAGTAGTGTAGTGGAGAGAAGGAACAGTGGATGGAGGTAGTAGTTAGTAGTAGTGTAGTGGAGAGAAGGAACAGTGGATGGAGGCAGTAGTTAGTAGTAGTGTAGTGGAGAGAAGGAACAGTGGATGGAGGCAGTAGTTAGTAGTAGCGTAGTGGAGAGAAGGAACAGTGGATGGAGGCATTAGTTAGTAGTAGTATAGTGGAGAGAAGGAACAGTGGATGGAGGCAGTAGTTAGTAGTGTAGTGGAGAGAAGGAACAGTGGATGGAGGCAGTAGTTAGTAGTAGTGTAGTGGAGAGAAGGAACAGTGGATGGAGGCAGTAGTTAGTAGTTGTGTAGTGGAGAGAAGGAACAGTGGATGGAGGCAGTAGTTAGTAGTAGTGTAGTGGAGAGAAGGAACAGTGGATGGAGGCAGTAGTTAGTAGTAGTGTAGTGGAGAGAAGGAACAGTGGATGGAGGCAGTAGTTAGTAGTAGTGTAGTGGAGAGAAGGAACAGTGGATGGAGGCAGTAGTTAGTAGTAGTGTAGTGGAGAGAAGGAACAGTGGATGGAGGCAGTAGTTAGTAGTATAGTGGAGAGAAGGAACAGTGGATGGAGGCAGTAGTTAGTAGTAGTATAGTGGAGAGAAGGAACAGTGGATGGAGGCAGTAGTTAGTAGTAGTGTAGTGGAGAGAAGGAACAGTGGATGGAGGCAGCAGTTAGTAATAGTGTAGTGGAGAGAAGGAACAGTGGATGCAGGCAGCAGTTAGTAATAGTGTAGTGGAGAGAAGGAACAGTGGATGGAGGCAGTAGTTAGTAGTAGTGTAGTGGAGAGAAGGATCAGTGGATGGAGGCAGTAGTTAGTAGTTGTGTAGTGGAGAGAAGGAACAGTGGATGGAGGCAGTAGTTAGTAGTAGTGTAGTGGAGAGAAGGAACAGTGGATGGAGGCAGTAGTTAGTAGTGTAGTGGAGAGAAGGAACAGTGGATGGAGGCAGTAGTTAGTAGTAGTGTAGTGGAGAAAAGGAACAGTGGATGGAGGCAGTAGTTAGTAGTAGTGTAGTGGAGAGAAGGAACAGTGGATGGAGGCAGTAGTTAGTAGTAGTGTAGTGGAGAGAAGGAACAGTGGATGGAGGCAGTAGTTAGTTGTGTAGTGGAGAGAAGGAACAGTGGATGGAGGCAGTAGTTAGTAGTAGTGTAGTGGAGAGAAGGAACAGTGGATGGAGGCAGTAGTTAGTAGTGTAGTGGAGAGAAGGAACAGTGGATGGAGGCAGTAGTTAGTAGTAGTGTAGTGGAGAGAAGGAACAGTGGATGGAGGCAGAAGTTAGTAGTAGTGTAGTGGAGAGAAGGAACAGTGGATGGAGGCAGTAGTTAGTAGTAGTGTAGTGGAGAGAAGGAACAGTGGATGGAGGCAGTAGTTAGTAGTAGTGTAGTGGAAAGAAGGAACAGTGGATGGAGGCAGTAGTTAGTAGTAGTGTAGTGGAGAGAAGGAATATTGGATGGAGGCAGTAGTTAGTAGTAGTGTAGTGGAGAGAAGGAACAGTGGATGGAGGCAGTAGTTAGTTGTGTAGTGGAGAGAAGGAACAGTGGATGGAGGCAGTAGTTAGTAGTGTAGTGGAGAGAAGGAACAGTGGATGGAGGCAGTAGTTAGTAGTAGTGTAGTGGAGAGAAGGAACAGTGGATGGAGGCAGTAGTTAGTAGTAGTGTAGTGGAGAGAAGGAACAGTGGATGGAGGCAGTAGTTAGTATAAGTATAGTGGAGAGAAGGAACAGTGGATGGAGGCAGTAGTTAGTAGTGTAGTGGAGAGAAGGAACAGTGGATGGAGGCAGTAGTTAGCAGTAGCGTAGTGGAGAGAAGGAACAGTGGATGGAGGCAGTAGTTAGTAGTGTAGCGGAGAGAAGGAACAGTGGATGGAGGCAGTAGTTAGTAGTAGTGTAGTGGATAGAAGGAACAGTGGATGGACGCAGTAGTTAGTAGTGTAGTGGAGAGAAGGAACAGTGGATGGAGGCAGTAGTTAGTAGTAGTGTAGTGGAGAGAAGGAACAGTGGATGGAGGCAGTAGTTAGTAGTAGTGTAGTGGAGAGAAGGAACAGTGGATGGAGGCAGTAGTTAGTAGTAGTGTAGTGGAAAGAAGGAACAGTGGATGGAGGCAGTAGTTAGTAGTAGCGTAGTGGAGAGAAGGAACAGTGGATGGAGGCAGTAGTTAGTAGTAGCGTAGTGGAGAGAAGGAACAGTGGATGGAGGCAGTAGTTAGTAGTAGTGTAGTGGAGAGAAGGAACAGTGGATGGAGGCAGTAGTTAGTAGTAGTGTAGTGGAGAGAAGGAACAGTGGATGGAGGCAGTAGTTAGTAGTTGTGTAGTGGAGAGAAGGAACAGTGGATGGAGGCAGTAGTTAGTAGTAGTGTAGTGGAGAGAAGGAACAGTGGATGCAGGCAGCAGTTAGTAGTAGTGTAGTGGAGAGAAGGAACAGTGGATGGAGGCAGTAGTTAGTAGTGTAGTGGAGAGAAGGAACAGTGGATGGAGGCAGTAGTTAGTAGTAGTGTAGTGGAGAGAAGGATCAGTGGATGGAGGCAGTAGTTAGTAGTTGTGTAGTGGAGAGAAGGAACAGTGGATGGAGGCAGTAGTTAGTAGTAGTGTAGTGGAGAGAAGGAACAGTGGATGGAGGCAGTAGTTAGTAGTGTAGTGGAGAGAAGGAACAGTGGATGGAGGCAGTAGTTAGTAGTGGTGTAGTGGAGAGAAGGAACAGTGGATGGAGGCAGTAGTTGGTAGTGTAGTGGAGAGAAGGAACAGTGGATGGAGGCAGTAGTTAGTAGTAGTGTAGTGGAGAGAAGGAACAGTGGATGGAGGCAGTAGTTAGTTGTGTAGTGGAGAGAAGGAACAGTGGATGGAGGCAGTAGTTAGTAGTACTGTAGTGGAGAGAAGGAACAGTGGATGGAGGCAGTAGTTAGTAGTGTAGTGGAGAGAAGGAACAGTGGATGGATGCAGTAGTTAGTAGTAGTGTAGTGGAGAGAAGGAACAGTGGATGGAGGCAGTAGTTAGTAGTAGTGTAGTGGAGAGAAGGAACAGTGGATGGAGGCAGTAGTTAGTAGTAGTGTAGTGGAGAGAAGGAACAGTGGATGGAGGCAGTAGTTAGTAGTAGTGTAGTGGAGAGAAGGAACAGTGGATGGAGGCAGTAGTTAGTAGTAGTGTAGTGGAGAGAAGGAACAGTGGATGGAGGCAGTAGTTAGTATAAGTATAGTGGAGAGAAGGAACAGTGGATGGAGGCAGTAGTTAGTAGTGTAGTGGAGAGAAGGAACAGTGGATGGAGGCAGTAGTTAGCAGTAGCGTAGTGGAGAGAAGGAACAGTGGATGGAGGCAGTAGTTAGTAGTGTAGCGGAGAGAAGGAACAGTGGATGGAGGCAGTAGTTAGTAGTAGTGTAGTGGATAGAAGGAACAGTGGATGGACGCAGTAGTTAGTAGTGTAGTGGAGAGAAGGAACAGTGGATGGAGGCAGTAGTTAGTAGTAGTGTAGTGGAGAGAAGGAACAGTGGATGGAGGCAGTAGTTAGTAGTAGTGTAGTGGAGAGAAGGAACAGTGGATGGAGGCAGTAGTTAGTAGTAGTGTAGTGGAAAGAAGGAACAGTGGATGGAGGCAGTAGTTAGTAGTAGCGTAGTGGAGAGAAGGAACAGTGGATGGAGGCAGTAGTTAGTAGTAGCGTAGTGGAGAGAAGGAACAGTGGATGGAGGCAGTAGTTAGTAGTAGTGTAGTGGAGAGAAGGAACAGTGGATGGAGGCAGTAGTTAGTAGTAGTGTAGTGGAGAGAAGGAACAGTGGATGGAGGCAGTAGTTAGTAGTTGTGTAGTGGAGAGAAGGAACAGTGGATGGAGGCAGTAGTTAGTAGTAGTGTAGTGGAGAGAAGGAACAGTGGATGCAGGCAGCAGTTAGTAGTAGTGTAGTGGAGAGAAGGAACAGTGGATGGAGGCAGTAGTTAGTAGTGTAGTGGAGAGAAGGAACAGTGGATGGAGGCAGTAGTTAGTAGTAGTGTAGTGGAGAGAAGGATCAGTGGATGGAGGCAGTAGTTAGTAGTTGTGTAGTGGAGAGAAGGAACAGTGGATGGAGGCAGTAGTTAGTAGTAGTGTAGTGGAGAGAAGGAACAGTGGATGGAGGCAGTAGTTAGTAGTGTAGTGGAGAGAAGGAACAGTGGATGGAGGCAGTAGTTAGTAGTGGTGTAGTGGAGAGAAGGAACAGTGGATGGAGGCAGTAGTTAGTAGTGTAGTGGAGAGAAGGAACAGTGGATGGAGGCAGTAGTTAGTAGTAGTGTAGTGGAGAGAAGGAACAGTGGATGGAGGCAGTAGTTAGTTGTGTAGTGGAGAGAAGGAACAGTGGATGGAGGCAGTAGTTAGTAGTACTGTAGTGGAGAGAAGGAACAGTGGATGGAGGCAGTAGTTAGTAGTGTAGTGGAGAGAAGGAACAGTGGATGGATGCAGTAGTTAGTAGTAGTGTAGTGGAGAGAAGGAACAGTGGATGGAGGCAGTAGTTAGTAGTAGTGTAGTGGAGAGAAGGAACAGTGGATGGAGGCAGTAGTTAGTAGTAGTGTAGTGGAGAGAAGGAACAGTGGATGGAGGCAGTAGTTAGTAGTAGTGTAGTGGAGAGAAGGAACAGTGGATGGAGGCAGTAGTTAGTAGTAGTGTAGTGGAGAGAAGGAACAGTGGATGGAGGCAGTAGTTAGTAGTAGTGTAGTGGAGAGAAGGAACAGTGGATGGAGGCAGTAGTTAGTAGTAGTGTAGTGGAGAGAAGGAACAGTGGATGGAGGCAGTAGTTAGTAGTAGTGTAGTGGAGAGAAGGAACAGTGGATGGAGGCAGTAGTTAGTAGTAGCGTAGTGGAGAGAAGGAACAGTGGATGGAGGCAGTAGTTAGTAGTAGTGTAGTGGAGAGAAGGAACAGTAGATGGAGGCAGCAGTTAGTAATAGTGTAGTGGAGAGAAGGAACAGTGGATGCAGGCAGCAGTTAGTAATAGTGTAGTGGAGAGAAGGAACAGTGGATGGAGGCAGTAGTTAGTAGTAGTGTAGTGGAGAGAAGGATCAGTGGATGGAGGCAGTAGTTAGTAGTTGTGTAGTGGAGAGAAGGAACAGTGGATGGAGGCAGTAGTTAGTAGTAGTGTAGTGGAGAGAAGGAACAGTGGATGGAGGCAGTAGTTAGTAGTGTAGTGGAGAGAAGGAACAGTGGATGGAGGCAGTAGTTAGTAGTAGTGTAGTGGAGAGAAGGAACAGTGGATGGAGGCAGTAGTTAGTAGTGTAGTGGAGAGAAGGAACAGTCGATGGAGGCAGTAGTTAGTAGTAGTGTAGTGGAGAGAAGGAACAGTGGATGGAGGCAGTAGTTAGTTGTGTAGTGGAGAGAAGGAACAGTGGATGGAGGCAGTAGTTAGTAGTAGTGTAGTGGAGAGAAGGAACAGTGGATGGAGGCAGTAGTTAGTAGTAGTGTAGTGGAGAGAAGGAACAGTGGATGGAGGCAGTAGTTAGTAGTAGTGTAGTGGAGAGAAGGAACAGTGGATGGAGGCAGTAGTTAGTAGTAGTGTAGTGGAGAGAAGGAACAGTGGATGGAGGCAGTAGTTAGTAGTAGTGTAGTGGAGAGAAGGAACAGTGGATGGAGGCAGTAGTTAGTAGTAGTGTAGTGGAAAGAAGGAACAGTGGATGGAGGCAGTAGTTAGTAGTAGTGTAGTGGAGAGAAGGAATATTGGATGGAGGCAGTAGTTAGTAGTAGTGTAGTGGAGAGAAGGAACAGTGGATGGAGGCAGTAGTTAGTTGTGTAGTGGAGAGAAGGAACAGTGGATGGAGGCAGTAGTTAGTAGTGTAGTGGAGAGAAGGAACAGTGGATGGAGGCAGTAGTTAGTAGTAGTGTAGTGGAGAGAAGGAACAGTGGATGGAGGCAGTAGTTAGTAGTAGTGTAGTGGAGAGAAGGAACAGTGGATGGAGGCAGTAGTTAGTATAAGTATAGTGGAGAGAAGGAACAGTGGATGGAGGCAGTAGTTAGTAGTGTAGTGGAGAGAAGGAACAGTGGATGGAGGCAGTAGTTAGCAGTAGCGTAGTGGAGAGAAGGAACAGTGGATGGAGGCAGTAGTTAGTAGTGTAGCGGAGAGAAGGAACAGTGGATGGAGGCAGTAGTTAGTAGTAGTGTAGTGGATAGAAGGAACAGTGGATGGAGGCAGTAGTTACTGGTAGTGTAGTGGAGAGAAGGAACAGTGGATGGAGGCAGTAGTTAGTAGTGTAGTGGAGAGAAGGAACAGTGGATGGAGGCAGTAGTTAGTAGTGTAGTGGAGAGAAGGAACAGTGGATGGAGGCAGTAGTTAGTAGTAGTGTAGTGGAGAGAAGGAACAGTGGATGGAGGCAGTAGTTAGTAGTAGTGTAGTGGAGAGAAGGAACAGTGGATGGAGGCAGTAGTTAGTAGTAGCGTAGTGGAGAGAAGGAACAGTGGATGGAGGCATTAGTTAGTAGTAGTATAGTGGAGAGAAGGAACAGTGGATGGAGGCAGTAGTTAGTAGTAGTGTAGTGGAGAGAAGGAACAGTGGATGGAGGCAGTAGTTAGTAGTAGTGTAGTGGAGAGAAGGAACAGTGGATGGAGGCAGTAGTTAGTAGTTGTGTAGTGGAGAGAAGGAACAGTGGATGGAGGCAGTAGTTAGTAGTAGTGTAGTGGAGAGAAGGAACAGTGGATGGAGGCAGTAGTTAGTAGTGTAGTGGAGAGAAGGAACAGTGGATGGAGGCAGTAGTTAGTAGTAGTGTAGTGGAGAGAAGGAACAGTGGATGGAGGCAGTAGTTAGTAGTGTAGTGGAGAGAAGGAACAGTCGATGGAGGCAGTAGTTAGTAGTAGTGTAGTGGAGAGAAGGAACAGTGGATGGAGGCAGTAGTTAGTTGTGTAGTGGAGAGAAGGAACAGTGGATGGAGGCAGTAGTTAGTAGTAGTGTAGTGGAGAGAAGGAACAGTGGATGGAGGCAGTAGTTAGTAGTGTAGTGGAGAGAAGGAACAGTGGATGGAGGCAGTAGTTAGTAGTAGTGTAGTGGAGAGAAGGAACAGTGGATGGAGGCAGTAGTTAGTAGTAGTGTAGTGGAGAGAAGGAACAGTGGATGGAGGCAGTAGTTAGTAGTAGTGTAGTGGAGAGAAGGAACAGTGGATGGAGGCAGTAGTTAGTAGTAGTGTAGTGGAAAGAAGGAACAGTGGATGGAGGCAGTAGTTAGTAGTAGTGTAGTGGAGAGAAGGAATATTGGATGGAGGCAGTAGTTAGTAGTAGTGTAGTGGAGAGAAGGAACAGTGGATGGAGGCAGTAGTTAGTTGTGTAGTGGAGAGAAGGAACAGTGGATGGAGGCAGTAGTTAGTAGTAGTGTAGTGGAGAGAAGGAACAGTGGATGGAGGCAGTAGTTAGTAGTAGTGTAGTGGAGAGAAGGAACAGTGGATGGAGGCAGTAGTTAGTAGTAGCGTAGTGGAGAGAAGGAACAGTGGATGGAGGCAGTAGTTAGTAGTAGTGTAGTGGAGAGAAGGAACAGTGGATGGAGGCAGCAGTTAGTAATAGTGTAGTGGAGAGAAGGAACAGTGGATGCAGGCAGCAGTTAGTAATAGTGTAGTGGAGAGAAGGAACAGTGGATGGAGGCAGTAGTTAGTAGTAGTGTAGTGGAGAGAAGGATCAGTGGATGGAGGCAGTAGTTAGTAGTTGTGTAGTGGAGAGAAGGAACAGTGGATGGAGGCAGTAGTTAGTAGTAGTGTAGTGGAGAGAAGGAACAGTGGATGGAGGCAGTAGTTAGTAGTGTAGTGGAGAGAAGGAACAGTGGATGGAGGCAGTAGTTAGTAGTAGTGTAGTGGAGAGAAGGAACAGTGGATGGAGGCAGTAGTTAGTAGTGTAGTGGAGAGAAGGAACAGTCGATGGAGGCAGTAGTTAGTAGTAGTGTAGTGGAGAGAAGGAACAGTGGATGGAGGCAGTAGTTAGTTGTGTAGTGGAGAGAAGGAACAGTGGATGGAGGCAGTAGTTAGTAGTAGTGTAGTGGAGAGAAGGAACAGTGGATGGAGGCAGTAGTTAGTAGTAGTGTAGTGGAGAGAAGGAACAGTGGATGGAGGCAGTAGTTAGTAGTAGTGTAGTGGAGAGAAGGAACAGTGGATGGAGGCAGTAGTTAGTAGTAGTGTAGTGGAGAGAAGGAACAGTGGATGGAGGCAGTAGTTAGTAGTAGTGTAGTGGAGAGAAGGAACAGTGGATGGAGGCAGTAGTTAGTAGTAGTGTAGTGGAAAGAAGGAACAGTGGATGGAGGCAGTAGTTAGTAGTAGTGTAGTGGAGAGAAGGAATATTGGATGGAGGCAGTAGTTAGTAGTAGTGTAGTGGAGAGAAGGAACAGTGGATGGAGGCAGTAGTTAGTTGTGTAGTGGAGAGAAGGAACAGTGGATGGAGGCAGTAGTTAGTAGTGTAGTGGAGAGAAGGAACAGTGGATGGAGGCAGTAGTTAGTAGTAGTGTAGTGGAGAGAAGGAACAGTGGATGGAGGCAGTAGTTAGTAGTAGTGTAGTGGAGAGAAGGAACAGTGGATGGAGGCAGTAGTTAGTATAAGTATAGTGGAGAGAAGGAACAGTGGATGGAGGCAGTAGTTAGTAGTGTAGTGGAGAGAAGGAACAGTGGATGGAGGCAGTAGTTAGCAGTAGCGTAGTGGAGAGAAGGAACAGTGGATGGAGGCAGTAGTTAGTAGTGTAGCGGAGAGAAGGAACAGTGGATGGAGGCAGTAGTTAGTAGTAGTGTAGTGGATAGAAGGAACAGTGGATGGAGGCAGTAGTTACTGGTAGTGTAGTGGAGAGAAGGAACAGTGGATGGAGGCAGTAGTTAGTAGTGTAGTGGAGAGAAGGAACAGTGGATGGAGGCAGTAGTTAGTAGTGTAGTGGAGAGAAGGAACAGTGGATGGAGGCAGTAGTTAGTAGTAGTGTAGTGGAGAGAAGGAACAGTGGATGGAGGCAGTAGTTAGTAGTAGTGTAGTGGAGAGAAGGAACAGTGGATGGAGGCAGTAGTTAGTAGTAGCGTAGTGGAGAGAAGGAACAGTGGATGGAGGCATTAGTTAGTAGTAGTATAGTGGAGAGAAGGAACAGTGGATGGAGGCAGTAGTTAGTAGTAGTGTAGTGGAGAGAAGGAACAGTGGATGGAGGCAGTAGTTAGTAGTAGTGTAGTGGAGAGAAGGAACAGTGGATGGAGGCAGTAGTTAGTAGTTGTGTAGTGGAGAGAAGGAACAGTGGATGGAGGCAGTAGTTAGTAGTAGTGTAGTGGAGAGAAGGAACAGTGGATGGAGGCAGTAGTTAGTAGTGTAGTGGAGAGAAGGAACAGTGGATGGAGGCAGTAGTTAGTAGTAGTGTAGTGGAGAGAAGGAACAGTGGATGGAGGCAGTAGTTAGTAGTGTAGTGGAGAGAAGGAACAGTCGATGGAGGCAGTAGTTAGTAGTAGTGTAGTGGAGAGAAGGAACAGTGGATGGAGGCAGTAGTTAGTTGTGTAGTGGAGAGAAGGAACAGTGGATGGAGGCAGTAGTTAGTAGTAGTGTAGTGGAGAGAAGGAACAGTGGATGGAGGCAGTAGTTAGTAGTGTAGTGGAGAGAAGGAACAGTGGATGGAGGCAGTAGTTAGTAGTAGTGTAGTGGAGAGAAGGAACAGTGGATGGAGGCAGTAGTTAGTAGTAGTGTAGTGGAGAGAAGGAACAGTGGATGGAGGCAGTAGTTAGTAGTAGTGTAGTGGAGAGAAGGAACAGTGGATGGAGGCAGTAGTTAGTAGTAGTGTAGTGGAAAGAAGGAACAGTGGATGGAGGCAGTAGTTAGTAGTAGTGTAGTGGAGAGAAGGAATATTGGATGGAGGCAGTAGTTAGTAGTAGTGTAGTGGAGAGAAGGAACAGTGGATGGAGGCAGTAGTTAGTTGTGTAGTGGAGAGAAGGAACAGTGGATGGAGGCAGTAGTTAGTAGTGTAGTGGAGAGAAGGAACAGTGGATGGAGGCAGTAGTTAGTAGTAGTGTAGTGGAGAGAAGGAACAGTGGATGGAGGCAGTAGTTAGTAGTAGTGTAGTGGAGAGAAGGAACAGTGGATGGAGGCAGTAGTTAGTATAAGTATAGTGGAGAGAAGGAACAGTGGATGGAGGCAGTAGTTAGTAGTGTAGTGGAGAGAAGGAACAGTGGATGGAGGCAGTAGTTAGCAGTAGCGTAGTGGAGAGAAGGAACAGTGGATGGAGGCAGTAGTTAGTAGTGTAGCGGAGAGAAGGAACAGTGGATGGAGGCAGTAGTTAGTAGTAGTGTAGTGGATAGAAGGAACAGTGGATGGAGGCAGTAGTTACTGGTAGTGTAGTGGAGAGAAGGAACAGTGGATGGAGGCAGTAGTTAGTAGTGTAGTGGAGAGAAGGAACAGTGGATGGAGGCAGTAGTTAGTAGTGTAGTGGAGAGAAGGAACAGTGGATGGAGGCAGTAGTTAGTAGTAGTGTAGTGGAGAGAAGGAACAGTGGATGGAGGCAGTAGTTAGTAGTAGTGGAGTGGAGAGAAGGAACAGTGGATGGAGGCAGTAGTTAGTAGTAGCGTAGTGGAGAGAAGGAACAGTGGATGGAGGCATTAGTTAGTAGTAGTATAGTGGAGAGAAGGAACAGTGGATGGAGGCAGTAGTTAGTAGTGTAGTGGAGAGAAGGAACAGTGGATGGAGGCAGTAGTTAGTAGTAGTGTAGTGGAGAGAAGGAACAGTGGATGGAGGCAGTAGTTAGTAGTTGTGTAGTGGAGAGAAGGAACAGTGGATGGAGGCAGTAGTTAGTAGTAGTGTAGTGGAGAGAAGGAACAGTGGATGGAGGCAGTAGTTAGTAGTAGTGTAGTGGAGAGAAGGAACAGTGGATGGAGGCAGTAGTTAGTAGTAGTGTAGTGGAGAGAAGGAACAGTGGATGGAGGCAGTAGTTAGTAGTAGTGTAGCGGAGAGAAGGAACAGTGGATGGAGGCAGTAGTTAGTAGTATAGTGGAGAGAAGGAACAGTGGATGGAGGCAGTAGTTAGTAGTAGTATAGTGGAGAGAAGGAACAGTGGATGGAGGCAGTAGATAGTAGAAGTGTAGTGGAGAGAAGGAACAGTGGATGGAGGCAGCAGTTAGTAATAGTGTAGTGGAGAGAAGGAACAGTGGATGCAGGCAGCAGTTAGTAATAGTGTAGTGGAGAGAAGGAACAGTGGATGGAGGCAGTAGTTAGTAGTAGTGTAGTGGAGAGAAGGATCAGTGGATGGAGGCAGTAGTTAGTAGTTGTGTAGTGGAGAGAAGGAACAGTGGATGGAGGCAGTAGTTAGTAGTAGTGTAGTGGAGAGAAGGAACAGTGGATGGAGGCAGTAGTTAGTAGTGTAGTGGAGAGAAGGAACAGTGGATGGAGGCAGTAGTTAGTAGTAGTGTAGTGGAGAGAAGGAACAGTGGATGGAGGCAGTAGTTAGTAGTGTAGTGGAGAGAAGGAACAGTCGATGGAGGCAGTAGTTAGTAGTAGTGTAGTGGAGAGAAGGAACAGTGGATGGAGGCAGTAGTTAGATGTGTAGTGGAGAGAAGGAACAGTGGATGGAGGCAGTAGTTAGTAGTAGTGTAGTGGAGAGAAGGAACAGTGGATGGAGGCAGTAGTTAGTAGTGTAGTGGAGAGAAGGAACAGTGGATGGAGGCAGTAGTTAGTAGTAGTGTAGTGGAGAGAAGGAACAGTGGATGGAGGCAGTAGTTAGTAGTAGTGTAGTGGAGAGAAGGAACAGTGGATGGAGGCAGTAGTTAGTAGTAGTGTAGTGGAGAGAAGGAACAGTGGATGGAGGCAGTAGTTAGTAGTAGTGTAGTGGAAAGAAGGAACAGTGGATGGAGGCAGTAGTTAGTAGTAGTGTAGTGGAGAGAAGGAATATTGGATGGAGGCAGTAGTTAGTAGTAGTGTAGTGGAGAGAAGGAACAGTGGATGGAGGCAGTAGTTAGTTGTGTAGTGGAGAGAAGGAACAGTGGATGGAGGCAGTAGTTAGTAGTGAAGTGGAGAGAAGGAACAGTGGATGGAGGCAGTAGTTAGTAGTAGTGTAGTGGAGAGAAGGAACAGTGGATGGAGGCAGTAGTTAGTAGTAGTGTAGTGGAGAGAAGGAACAGTGGATGGAGGCAGTAGTTAGTATAAGTATAGTGGAGAGAAGGAACAGTGGATGGAGGCAGTAGTTAGTAGTGTAGTGGAGAGAAGGAACAGTGGATGGAGGCAGTAGTTAGCAGTAGCGTAGTGGAGAGAAGGAACAGTGGATGGAGGCAGTAGTTAGTAGTGTATCGGAGGGAAGGAACAGTGGATGGAGGCAGTAGTTAGTAGTAGTGTAGTGGATAGAAGGAACAGTGGATGGAGGCAGTAGTTACTGGTAGTGTAGTGGAGAGAAGGAACAGTGGATGGAGGCAGTAGTTAGTAGTGTAGTGGAGAGAAGGAACAGTGGATGGAGGCAGTAGTTAGTAGTGTAGTGGAGAGAAGGAACAGTGGATGGAGGCAGTAGTTAGTAGTAGTGTAGTGGAGAGAAGGAACAGTGGATGGAGGCAGTAGTTAGTAGTAGTGTAGTGGAGAGAAGGAACAGTGGATGGAGGCAGTAGTTAGTAGTAGCGTAGTGGAGAGAAGGAACAGTGGATGGAGGCATTAGTTAGTAGTAGTATAGTGGAGAGAAGGAACAGTGGATGGAGGCAGTAGTTAGTAGTAGTGTAGTGGAGAGAAGGAACAGTGGATGGAGGCAGTAGTTAGTAGTAGTGTAGTGGAGAGAAGGAACAGTGGATGGAGGCAGTAGTTAGTAGTTGTGTAGTGGAGAGAAGGAACAGTGGATGGAGGCAGTAGTTAGTAGTAGTGTAGTGGAGAGAAGGAACAGTGGATGGAGGCAGTAGTTAGTAGTGTAGTGGAGAGAAGGAACAGTGGATGGAGGCAGTAGTTAGTAGTAGTGTAGTGGAGAGAAGGAACAGTGGATGGAGGCAGTAGTTAGTAGTGTAGTGGAGAGAAGGAACAGTGGATGGAGGCAGTAGTTAGTAGTAGTGTAGTGGAGAGAAGGAACAGTGGATGGAGGCAGTAGTTAGTAGTTGTGTAGTGGAGAGAAGGAACAGTGGATGGAGGCAGTAGTTAGTAGTAGTGTAGTGGAGAGAAGGAACAGTGGATGGAGGCAGTAGTTAGTAGTAGTGTAGTGGAGAGAAGGAACAGTGGATGGAGGCAGTAGTTAGTAGTAGTGTAGTGGAGAGAAGGAACAGTGGATGGAGGCAGTAGTTAGTAGTAGTGTAGTGGAGAGAAGGAACAGTGGATGGAGGCAGTAGTTAGTAGTATAGTGGAGAGAAGGAACAGTGGATGGAGGCAGTAGTTAGTAGTAGTATAGTGGAGAGAAGGAACAGTGGATGGAGGCAGTAGATAGTAGAAGTGTAGTGGAGAGAAGGAACAGTGGATGGAGGCAGCAGTTAGTAATAGTGTAGTGGAGAGAAGGAACAGTGGATGCAGGCAGCAGTTAGTAATAGTGTAGTGGAGAGAAGGAACAGTGGATGGAGGCAGTAGTTAGTAGTAGTGTAGTGGAGAGAAGGAACAGTGGATGGAGGCAGTAGTTAGTAGTGTAGTGGAGAGAAGGAACAGTCGATGGAGGCAGTAGTTAGTAGTAGTGTAGTGGAGAGAAGGAACAGTGGATGGAGGCAGTAGTTAGTTGTGTAGTGGAGAGAAGGAACAGTGGATGGAGGCAGTAGTTAGTAGTAGTGTAGTGGAGAGAAGGAACAGTGGATGGAGGCAGTAGTTAGTAGTGTAGTGGAGAGAAGGAACAGTGGATGGAGGCAGTAGTTAGTAGTAGTGTAGTGGAGAGAAGGAACAGTGGATGGAGGCAGTAGTTAGTAGTAGTGTAGTGGAGAGAAGGAACAGTGGATGGAGGCAGTAGTTAGTAGTAGTGTAGTGGAGAGAAGGAACAGTGGATGGAGGCAGTAGTTAGTAGTAGTGTAGTGGAAAGAAGGAACAGTGGATGGAGGCAGTAGTTAGTAGTAGTGTAGTGGAGAGAAGGAATATTGGATGGAGGCAGTAGTTAGTAGTAGTGTAGTGGAGAGAAGGAACAGTGGATGGAGGCAGTAGTTAGTAGTAGTGTAGTGGAGAGAAGGAACAGTGGATGGAGGCAGTAGTTAGTATAAGTATAGTGGAGAGAAGGAACAGTGGATGGAGGCAGTAGTTAGTAGTGTAGTGGAGAGAAGGAACAGTGGATGGAGGCAGTAGTTAGTAGTGAAGTGGAGAGAAGGAACAGTGGATGGAGGCAGTAGTTAGTAGTAGTGTAGTGGAGAGAAGGAACAGTGGATGGAGGCAGTAGTTAGTAGTAGTGTAGTGGAGAGAAGGAACAGTGGATGGAGGCAGTAGTTAGTATAAGTATAGTGGAGAGAAGGAACAGTGGATGGAGGCAGTAGTTAGTAGTGTAGTGGAGAGAAGGAACAGTGGATGGAGGCAGTAGTTAGCAGTAGCGTAGTGGAGAGAAGGAACAGTGGATGGAGGCAGTAGTTAGTAGTGTATCGGAGGGAAGGAACAGTGGATGGAGGCAGTAGTTAGTAGTAGTGTAGTGGATAGAAGGAACAGTGGATGGAGGCAGTAGTTACTGGTAGTGTAGTGGAGAGAAGGAACAGTGGATGGAGGCAGTAGTTAGTAGTGTAGTGGAGAGAAGGAACAGTGGATGGAGGCAGTAGTTAGTAGGGTAGTGGAGAGAAGGAACAGTGGATGGAGGCAGTAGTTAGTAGTAGTGTAGTGGAGAGAAGGAACAGTGGATGGAGGCAGTAGTTAGTAGTAGTGTAGTGGAGAGAAGGAACAGTGGATGGAGGCAGTAGTTAGTAGTAGCGTAGTGGAGAGAAGGAACAGTGGATGGAGGCATTAGTTAGTAGTAGTATAGTGGAGAGAAGGAACAGTGGATGGAGGCAGTAGTTAGTAGTAGTGTAGTGGAGAGAAGGAACAGTGGATGGAGGCAGTAGTTAGTAGTAGTGTAGTGGAGAGAAGGAACAGTGGATGGAGGCAGTAGTTAGTAGTAGTGTAGTGGAGAGAAGGAACAGTGGATGGAGGCAGTAGTTAGTAGTAGTGTAGTGGAGAGAAGGAACAGTGGATGGAGGCAGTAGTTAGTAGTGTAGTGGAGAGAAGGAACAGTGGATGGAGGCAGTAGTTAGTAGTAGTGTAGTGGAGAGAAGGAACAGTGGATGGAGGCAGTAGTTAGTAGTGTAGTGGAGAGAAGGAACAGTCGATGGAGGCAGTAGTTAGTAGTAGTGTAGTGGAGAGAAGGAACAGTGGATGGAGGCAGTAGTTAGTTGTGTAGTGGAGAGAAGGAACAGTGGATGGAGGCAGTAGTTAGTAGTAGTGTAGTGGAGAGAAGGAACAGTGGATGGAGGCAGTAGTTAGTAGTGTAGTGGAGAGAAGGAACAGTGGATGGAGGCAGTAGTTAGTAGTAGTGTAGTGGAGAGAAGGAACAGTGGATGGAGGCAGTAGTTAGTAGTAGTGTAGTGGAGAGAAGGAACAGTGGATGGAGGCAGTAGTTAGTAGTAGTGTAGTGGAGAGAAGGAACAGTGGATGGAGGCAGTAGTTAGTAGTAGTGTAGTGGAAAGAAGGAACAGTGGATGGAGGCAGTAGTTAGTAGTAGTGTAGTGGAGAGAAGGAATATTGGATGGAGGCAGTAGTTAGTAGTAGTGTAGTGGAGAGAAGGAACAGTGGATGGAGGCAGTAGTTAGTTGTGTAGTGGAGAGAAGGAACAGTGGATGGAGGCAGTAGTTAGTAGTGTAGTGGAGAGAAGGAACAGTGGATGGAGGCAGTAGTTAGTAGTAGTGTAGTGGAGAGAAGGAACAGTGGATGGAGGCAGTAGTTAGTAGTAGTGTAGTGGAGAGAAGGAACAGTGGATGGAGGCAGTAGTTAGTATAAGTATAGTGGAGAGAAGGAACAGTGGATGGAGGCAGTAGTTAGTAGTGTAGTGGAGAGAAGGAACAGTGGATGGAGGCAGTAGTTAGCAGTAGCGTAGTGGAGAGAAGGAACAGTGGATGGAGGCAGTAGTTAGTAGTGTAGCGGAGAGAAGGAACAGTGGATGGAGGCAGTAGTTAGTAGTAGTGTAGTGGATAGAAGGAACAGTGGATGGAGGCAGTAGTTACTGGTAGTGTAGTGGAGAGAAGGAACAGTGGATGGAGGCAGTAGTTAGTAGTGTAGTGGAGAGAAGGAACAGTGGATGGAGGCAGTAGTTAGTAGTGTAGTGGAGAGAAGGAACAGTGGATGGAGGCAGTAGTTAGTAGTAGTGTAGTGGAGAGAAGGAACAGTGGATGGAGGCAGTAGTTAGTAGTAGTGTAGTGGAGAGAAGGAACAGTGGATGGAGGCAGTAGTTAGTAGTAGCGTAGTGGAGAGAAGGAACAGTGGATGGAGGCATTAGTTAGTAGTAGTATAGTGGAGAGAAGGAACAGTGGATGGAGGCAGTAGTTAGTAGTGTAGTGGAGAGAAGGAACAGTGGATGGAGGCAGTAGTTAGTAGTAGTGTAGTGGAGAGAAGGAACAGTGGATGGAGGCAGTAGTTAGTAGTTGTGTAGTGGAGAGAAGGAACAGTGGATGGAGGCAGTAGTTAGTAGTAGTGTAGTGGAGAGAAGGAACAGTGGATGGAGGCAGTAGTTAGTAGTAGTGTAGTGGAGAGAAGGAACAGTGGATGGAGGCAGTAGTTAGTAGTAGTGTAGTGGAGAGAAGGAACAGTGGATGGAGGCAGTAGTTAGTAGTAGTGTAGTGGAGAGAAGGAACAGTGGATGGAGGCAGTAGTTAGTAGTATAGTGGAGAGAAGGAACAGTGGATGGAGGCAGTAGTTAGTAGTAGTATAGTGGAGAGAAGGAACAGTGGATGGAGGCAGTAGTTAGTAGTAGTGTAGTGGAGAGAAGGAACAGTGGATGGAGGCAGTAGTTAGTAGTAGTGTAGTGGAGAGAAGGAACAGTGGATGGAGGAAGTAGTTAGTAGCGTAGTGGAGAGAAGGAACAGTGGATGGAGACAGTAGTTAGTAGTAGTGTAGTGGAGAGAAGGAACAGTGGATGGAGGCAGTAGTTAGTAGTAGTGTAGTGGAGAGAAGGAACAGTGGATGGAGGCAGTAGTTAGTAGTAGTGTAGTGGAGAGAAGGAACAGTGGATGCAGGCAGCAGTTAGTAATAGTGTAGTGGAGAGAAGGAACAGTGGATGGAGGCAGTAGTTAGTAGTAGTGTAGTGGAGAGAAGGAACAGTGGATGGAGGCAGTAGTTAGTTGTGTAGTGGAGAGAAGGAACAGTGGATGGAGGCAGTAGTTAGTAGTAGTGTAGTGGAGAGAAGGAACAGTGGATGGAGGCAGTAGTTAGTAGTGTAGTGGAGAGAAGGAACAGTGGATGGAGGCAGTAGTTAGTAGTAGTGTAGTGGAGAGAAGGAACAGTGGATGGAGGCAGTAGTTAGTAGTAGTGTAGTGGAGAGAAGGAATATTGGATGGAGGCAGTAGTTAGTAGTAGTGTAGTGGAGAGAAGGAACAGTGGATGGAGGCAGTAGTTAGTTGTGTAGTGGAGAGAAGGAACAGTGGATGGAGGCAGTAGTTAGTAGTGTAGTGGAGAGAAGGAACAGTGGATGGAGGCAGTAGTTAGTAGTAGTGTAGTGGAGAGAAGGAACAGTGGATGGAGGCAGTAGTTAGTAGTAGTGTAGTGGAGAGAAGGAACAGTGGATGGAGGCAGTAGTTAGTATAAGTATAGTGGAGAGAAGGAACAGTGGATGGAGGCAGTAGTTAGTAGTGTAGTGGAGAGAAGGAACAGTGGATGGAGGCAGAATTTAGCAGTAGCGTAGTGGAGAGAAGGAACAGTGGATGGAGGCAGTAGTTAGTAGTGTAGCGGAGAGAAGGAACAGTGGATGGAGGCAGTAGTTAGTAGTAGTGTAGTGGATAGAAGGAACAGTGGATGGAGGCAGTAGTTACTGGTAGTGTAGTGGAGAGAAGGAACAGTGGATGGAGGCAGTAGTTAGTAGTGTAGTGGAGAGAAGGAACAGTGGATGGAGGCAGTAGTTAGTAGTGTAGTGGAGAGAAGGAACAGTGGATGGAGGCAGTAGTTAGTAGTAGTGTAGTGGAGAGAAGGAACAGTGGATGGAGGCAGTAGTTAGTAGTAGTGTAGTGGAGAGAAGGAACAGTGGATGGAGGCAGTAGTTAGTAGTAGTGTAGTGGAGAGAAGGAACAGTGGATGGAGGCAGTAGTTAGTAGTAGTGTAGTGGAAAGAAGGAACAGTGGATGGAGGCAGTAGTTAGTAGTAGTGTAGTGGAGAGAAGGAATATTGGATGGAGGCAGTAGTTAGTAGTAGTGTAGTGGAGAGTAGGAACAGTGGATGGAGGCAGTAGTTAGTTGTGTAGTGGAGAGAAGGAACAGTGGATGGAGGCAGTAGTTAGTAGTGAAGTGGAGAGAAGGAACAGTGGATGGAGGCAGTAGTTAGTAGTAGTGTAGTGGAGAGAAGGAACAGTGGATGGAGGCAGTAGTTAGTAGTAGTGTAGTGGAGAGAAGGAACAGTGGATGGAGGCAGTAGTTAGTATAAGTATAGTGGAGAGAAGGAACAGTGGATGGAGGCAGTAGTTAGTAGTGTAGTGGAGAGAAGGAACAGTGGATGGAGGCAGTAGTTAGCAGTAGCGTAGTGGAGAGAAGGAACAGTGGATGGAGGCAGTAGTTAGTAGTGTATCGGAGGGAAGGAACAGTGGATGGAGGCAGTAGTTAGTAGTAGTGTAGTGGATAGAAGGAACAGTGGATGGAGGCAGTAGTTACTGGTAGTGTAGTGGAGAGAAGGAACAGTGGATGGAGGCAGTAGTTAGTAGTGTAGTGGAGAGAAGGAACAGTGGATGGAGGCAGTAGTTAGTAGTGTAGTGGAGAGAAGGAACAGTGGATGGAGGCAGTAGTTAGTAGTAGTGTAGTGGAGAGAAGGAACAGTGGATGGAGGCAGTAGTTAGTAGTAGTGTAGTGGAGAGAAGGAACAGTGGATGGAGGCAGTAGTTAGTAGTAGCGTAGTGGAGAGAAGGAACAGTGGATGGAGGCATTAGTTAGTAGTAGTATAGTGGAGAGAAGGAACAGTGGATGGAGGCAGTAGTTAGTAGTAGTGTAGTGGAGAGAAGGAACAGTGGATGGAGGCAGTAGTTAGTAGTAGTGTAGTGGAGAGAAGGAACAGTGGATGGAGGCAGTAGTTAGTAGTTGTGTAGTGGAGAGAAGGAACAGTGGATGGAGGCAGTAGTTAGTAGTAGTGTAGTGCAGAGAAGGAACAGTGGATGGAGGCAGTAGTTAGTAGTGTAGTGGAGAGAAGGAACAGTGGATGGAGGCAGTAGTTAGTAGTAGTGTAGTGGAGAGAAGGAACAGTGGATGGAGGCAGTAGTTAGTAGTGTAGTGGAGAGAAGGAACAGTGGATGGAGGCAGTAGTTAGTAGTAGTGTAGTGGAGAGAAGGAACAGTGGATGGAGGCAGTAGTTAGTAGTTGTGTAGTGGAGAGAAGGAACAGTGGATGGAGGCAGTAGTTAGTAGTAGTGTAGTGGAGAGAAGGAACAGTGGATGGAGGCAGTAGTTAGTAGTAGTGTAGTGGAGAGAAGGAACAGTGGATGGAGGCAGTAGTTAGTAGTAGTGTAGTGGAGAGAAGGAACAGTGGATGGAGGCAGTAGTTAGTAGTAGTGTAGTGGAGAGAAGGAACAGTGGATGGAGGCAGTAGTTAGTAGTATAGTGGAGAGAAGGAACAGTGGATGGAGGCAGTAGTTAGTAGTAGTATAGTGGAGAGAAGGAACAGTGGATGGAGGCAGTAGATAGTAGAAGTGTAGTGGAGAGAAGGAACAGTGGATGGAGGCAGCAGTTAGTAATAGTGTAGTGGAGAGAAGGAACAGTGGATGCAGGCAGCAGTTAGTAATAGTGTAGTGGAGAGAAGGAACAGTGGATGGAGGCAGTAGTTAGTAGTAGTGTAGTGGAGAGAAGGAACAGTGGATGGAGGCAGTAGTTAGTAGTGTAGTGGAGAGAAGGAACAGTCGATGGAGGCAGTAGTTAGTAGTAGTGTAGTGGAGAGAAGGAACAGTGGATGGAGGCAGTAGTTAGTTGTGTAGTGGAGAGAAGGAACAGTGGATGGAGGCAGTAGTTAGTAGTAGTGTAGTGGAGAGAAGGAACAGTGGATGGAGGCAGTAGTTAGTAGTGTAGTGGAGAGAAGGAACAGTGGATGGAGGCAGTAGTTAGTAGTAGTGTAGTGGAGAGAAGGAACAGTGGATGGAGGCAGTAGTTAGTAGTAGTGTAGTGGAGAGAAGGAACAGTGGATGGAGGCAGTAGTTAGTAGTAGTGTAGTGGAGAGAAGGAACAGTGGATGGAGGCAGTAGTTAGTAGTAGTGTAGTGGAAAGAAGGAACAGTGGATGGAGGCAGTAGTTAGTAGTAGTGTAGTGGAGAGAAGGAATATTGGATGGAGGCAGTAGTTAGTAGTAGTGTAGTGGAGAGAAGGAACAGTGGATGGAGGCAGTAGTTAGTAGTAGTGTAGTGGAGAGAAGGAACAGTGGATGGAGGCAGTAGTTAGTATAAGTATAGTGGAGAGAAGGAACAGTGGATGGAGGCAGTAGTTAGTAGTGTAGTGGAGAGAAGGAACAGTGGATGGAGGCAGTAGTTAGTAGTGAAGTGGAGAGAAGGAACAGTGGATGGAGGCAGTAGTTAGTATAAGTATAGTGGAGAGAAGGAACAGTGGATGGAGGCAGTAGTTAGTAGTGTAGTGGAGAGAAGGAACAGTGGATGGAGGCAGTAGTTAGCAGTAGCGTAGTGGAGAGAAGGAACAGTGGATGGAGGCAGTAGTTAGTAGTGTATCGGAGGGAAGGAACAGTGGATGGAGGCAGTAGTTAGTAGTAGTGTAGTGGATAGAAGGAACAGTGGATGGAGGCAGTAGTTACTGGTAGTGTAGTGGAGAGAAGGAACAGTGGATGGAGGCAGTAGTTAGTAGTGTAGTGGAGAGAAGGAACAGTGGATGGAGGCAGTAGTTAGTAGTGTAGTGGAGAGAAGGAACAGTGGATGGAGGCAGTAGTTAGTAGTAGTGTAGTGGAGAGAAGGAACAGTGGATGGAGGCAGTAGTTAGTAGTAGTGTAGTGGAGAGAAGGAACAGTGGATGGAGGCAGTAGTTAGTAGTAGCGTAGTGGAGAGAAGGAACAGTGGATGGAGGCATTAGTTAGTAGTAGTATAGTGGAGAGAAGGAACAGTGGATGGAGGCAGTAGTTAGTAGTAGTGTAGTGGAGAGAAGGAACAGTGGATGGAGGCAGTAGTTAGTAGTAGTGTAGTGGAGAGAAGGAACAGTGGATGGAGGCAGTAGTTAGTAGTTGTGTAGTGGAGAGAAGGAACAGTGGATGGAGGCAGTAGTTAGTAGTAGTGTAGTGGAGAGAAGGAACAGTGGATGGAGGCAGTAGTTAGTAGTGTAGTGGAGAGAAGGAACAGTGGATGGAGGCAGTAGTTAGTAGTAGTGTAGTGGAGAGAAGGAACAGTGGATGGAGGCAGTAGTTAGTAGTGTAGTGGAGAGAAGGAACAGTCGATGGAGGCAGTAGTTAGTAGTAGTGTAGTGGAGAGAAGGAACAGTGGATGGAGGCAGTAGTTAGTTGTGTAGTGGAGAGAAGGAACAGTGGATGGAGGCAGTAGTTAGTAGTAGTGTAGTGGAGAGAAGGAACAGTGGATGGAGGCAGTAGTTAGTAGTGTAGTGGAGAGAAGGAACAGTGGATGGAGGCAGTAGTTAGTAGTAGTGTAGTGGAGAGAAGGAACAGTGGATGGAGGCAGTAGTTAGTAGTAGTGTAGTGGAGAGAAGGAACAGTGGATGGAGGCAGTAGTTAGTAGTAGTGTAGTGGAGAGAAGGAACAGTGGATGGAGGCAGTAGTTAGTAGTAGTGTAGTGGAAAGAAGGAACAGTGGATGGAGGCAGTAGTTAGTAGTAGTGTAGTGGAGAGAAGGAATATTGGATGGAGGCAGTAGTTAGTAGTAGTGTAGTGGAGAGAAGGAACAGTGGATGGAGGCAGTAGTTAGTTGTGTAGTGGAGAGAAGGAACAGTGGATGGAGGCAGTAGTTAGTAGTGTAGTGGAGAGAAGGAACAGTGGATGGAGGCAGTAGTTAGTAGTAGTGTAGTGGAGAGAAGGAACAGTGGATGGAGGCAGTAGTTAGTAGTAGTGTAGTGGAGAGAAGGAACAGTGGATGGAGGCAGTAGTTAGTATAAGTATAGTGGAGAGAAGGAACAGTGGATGGAGGCAGTAGTTAGTAGTGTAGTGGAGAGAAGGAACAGTGGATGGAGGCAGTAGTTAGCAGTAGCGTAGTGGAGAGAAGGAACAGTGGATGGAGGCAGTAGTTAGTAGTGTAGCGGAGAGAAGGAACAGTGGATGGAGGCAGTAGTTAGTAGTAGTGTAGTGGATAGAAGGAACAGTGGATGGAGGCAGTAGTTACTGGTAGTGTAGTGGAGAGAAGGAACAGTGGATGGAGGCAGTAGTTAGTAGTGTAGTGGAGAGAAGGAACAGTGGATGGAGGCAGTAGTTAGTAGTGTAGTGGAGAGAAGGAACAGTGGATGGAGGCAGTAGTTAGTAGTAGTGTAGTGGAGAGAAGGAACAGTGGATGGAGGCAGTAGTTAGTAGTAGTGTAGTGGAGAGAAGGAACAGTGGATGGAGGCAGTAGTTAGTAGTAGCGTAGTGGAGAGAAGGAACAGTGGATGGAGGCATTAGTTAGTAGTAGTATAGTGGAGAGAAGGAACAGTGGATGGAGGCAGTAGTTAGTAGTGTAGTGGAGAGAAGGAACAGTGGATGGAGGCAGTAGTTAGTAGTAGTGTAGTGGAGAGAAGGAACAGTGGATGGAGGCAGTAGTTAGTAGTTGTGTAGTGGAGAGAAGGAACAGTGGATGGAGGCAGTAGTTAGTAGTAGTGTAGTGGAGAGAAGGAACAGTGGATGGAGGCAGTAGTTAGTAGTAGTGTAGTGGAGAGAAGGAACAGTGGATGGAGGCAGTAGTTAGTAGTAGTGTAGTGGAGAGAAGGAACAGTGGATGGAGGCAGTAGTTAGTAGTAGTGTAGTGGAGAGAAGGAACAGTGGATGGAGGCAGTAGTTAGTAGTATAGTGGAGAGAAGGAACAGTGGATGGAGGCAGTAGTTAGTAGTAGTATAGTGGAGAGAAGGAACAGTGGATGGAGGCAGTAGTTAGTAGTAGTGTAGTGGAGAGAAGGAACAGTGGATGGAGGCAGTAGTTAGTAGTAGTGTAGTGGAGAGAAGGAACAGTGGATGGAGGAAGTAGTTAGTAGCGTAGTGGAGAGAAGGAACAGTGGATGGAGGCAGTAGTTAGTAGTAGTGTAGTGGAGAGAAGGAACAGTGGATGGAGGCAGTAGTTAGTAGTAGTGTAGTGGAGAGAAGGAACAGTGGATGGAGGCAGTAGTTAGTAGTAGTGTAGTGGAGAGAAGGAACAGTGGATGCAGGCAGCAGTTAGTAATAGTGTAGTGGAGAGAAGGAACAGTGGATGGAGGCAGTAGTTAGTAGTAGTGTAGTGGAGAGAAGGAACAGTGGATGGAGGCAGTAGTTAGTTGTGTAGTGGAGAGAAGGAACAGTGGATGGAGGCAGTAGTTAGTAGTAGTGTAGTGGAGAGAAGGAACAGTGGATGGAGGCAGTAGTTAGTAGTGTAGTGGAGAGAAGGAACAGTGGATGGAGGCAGTAGTTAGTAGTAGTGTAGTGGAGAGAAGGAACAGTGGATGGAGGCAGTAGTTAGTAGTAGTGTAGTGGAGAGAAGGAACAGTGGATGGAGGCAGTAGTTAGTAGTAGTGTAGTGGAGAGAAGGAACAGTGGATGGAGGCAGTAGTTAGTAGTAGTGTAGTGGAAAGAAGGAACAGTGGATGGAGGCAGTAGTTAGTAGTAGTGTAGTGGAGAGAAGGAATATTGGATGGAGGCAGTAGTTAGTAGTAGTGTAGTGGAGAGAAGGAACAGTGGATGGAGGCAGTAGTTAGTTGTGTAGTGGAGAGAAGGAACAGTGGATGGAGGCAGTAGTTAGTAGTGTAGTGGAGAGAAGGAACAGTGGATGGAGGCAGTAGTTAGTAGTAGTGTAGTGGAGAGAAGGAACAGTGGATGGAGGCAGTAGTTAGTAGTAGTGTAGTGGAGAGAAGGAACAGTGGATGGAGGCAGTAGTTAGTATAAGTATAGTGGAGAGAAGGAACAGTGGATGGAGGCAGTAGTTAGTAGTGTAGTGGAGAGAAGGAACAGTGGATGGAGGCAGAATTTAGCAGTAGCGTAGTGGAGAGAAGGAACAGTGGATGGAGGCAGTAGTTAGTAGTGTAGCGGAGAGAAGGAACAGTGGATGGAGGCAGTAGTTAGTAGTAGTGTAGTGGATAGAAGGAACAGTGGATGGAGGCAGTAGTTACTGGTAGTGTAGTGGAGAGAAGGAACAGTGGATGGAGGCAGTAGTTAGTAGTGTAGTGGAGAGAAGGAACAGTGGATGGAGGCAGTAGTTAGTAGTGTAGTGGAGAGAAGGAACAGTGGATGGAGGCAGTAGTTAGTAGTAGTGTAGTGGAGAGAAGGAACAGTGGATGGAGGCAGTAGTTAGTAGTAGTGTAGTGGAGAGAAGGAACAGTGGATGGAGGCAGTAGTTAGTAGTAGCGTAGTGGAGAGAAGGAACAGTGGATGGAGGCATTAGTTAGTAGTAGTATAGTGGAGAGAAGGAACAGTGGATGGAGGCAGTAGTTAGTAGTGTAGTGGAGAGAAGGAACAGTGGATGGAGGCAGTAGTTAGTAGTAGTGTAGTGGAGAGAAGGAACAGTGGATGGAGGCAGTAGTTAGTAGTTGTGTAGTGGAGAGAAGGAACAGTGGATGGAGGCAGTAGTTAGTAGTAGTGTAGTGGAGAGAAGGAACAGTGGATGGAGGCAGTAGTTAGTAGTAGTGTAGTGGAGAGAAGGAACAGTGGATGGAGGCAGTAGTTAGTAGTAGTGTAGTGGAGAGAAGGAACAGTGGATGGAGGCAGTAGTTAGTAGTAGTGTAGTGGAGAGAAGGAACAGTGGATGGAGGCAGTAGTTAGTAGTATAGTGGAGAGAAGGAACAGTGGATGGAGGCAGTAGTTAGTAGTAGTATAGTGGAGAGAAGGAACAGTGGATGGAGGCAGTAGTTAGTAGTAGTGTAGTGGAGAGAAGGAACAGTGGATGGAGGCAGTAGTTAGTAGTAGTGTAGTGGAGAGAAGGAACAGTGGATGGAGGAAGGAGTTAGTAGCGTAGTGGAGAGAAGGAACAGTGGATGGAGGCAGTAGTTAGTAGTAGTGTAGTGGAGAGAAGGAACAGTGGATGGAGGCAGTAGTTAGTAGTAGTGTAGTGGAGAGAAGGAACAGTGGATGGAGGCAGTAGTTAGTAGTAGTGTAGTGGAGAGAAGGAACAGTGGATGCAGGCAGCAGTTAGTAAAAGTGTAGTTGAGAGAAGGAACAGTGGATGGAGGCAGTAGTTAGTAGTAGTATAGTGGAGAGAAGGAACAGTGGATGGAGGCAGTAGTTAGTAGTAGTATAGTGGAGAGAAGGAACAGTGGATGGAGGCAGTAGTTAGTAGTGTTGTGGAGAGAAGGAACAGTGGATGGAGGCAGTAGTTAGTAGTAGTGTAGTGGAGAGAAGGAACAGCGGATGGAGGCAGTAGTTAGTAGTAGTTGAGTGGAGAGAAGGAACAGTGGATGGAGGCAGTTGTTAGTAGTAGTATAGTGGAGAGAAGGAACAGTGGATGGAGGCATTAGTTAGTAGTAGTATAGTGGAGAGAAGGAACAGTGGATGGAGGCAGTAGTTAGTAGTGTAGTGGAGAGAAGGAACAGTGGATGGAGGCAGTAGTTAGTAGTAGTGTAGTGGAGAGAAGGAACAGTGGATGGAGGCAGTAGTTAGTAGTAGTGTAGTGGAGAGAAGGAACAGTGGATGGAGGCAGTAGTTAGTATAAGTATAGTGGAGAGAAGGAACAGTGGATGGAGGCAGTAGTTAGTAGTGTAGTGGAGAGAAGGAACAGTGGATGGAGGCAGTAGTTAGCAGTAGCGTAGTGGAGAGAAGGAACAGTGGATGGAGGCAGTAGTTAGTAGTGTAGCGGAGAGAAGGAACAGTGGATGGAGGCAGTAGTTAGTAGTAGTGTAGTGGATAGAAGGAACAGTGGATGGAGGCAGTAGTTACTGGTAGTGTAGTGGAGAGAAGGAACAGTGGATGGAGGCAGTAGTTAGTAGTGTAGTGGAGAGAAGGAACAGTGGATGGAGGCAGTAGTTAGTAGTGTAGTGGAGAGAAGGAACAGTGGATGGAGGCAGTAGTTAGTAGTAGTGTAGTGGAGAGAAGGAACAGTGGATGGAGGCAGTAGTTAGTAGTAGTGTAGTGGAGAGAAGGAACAGTGGATGGAGGCAGTAGTTAGTAGTAGCGTAGTGGAGAGAAGGAACAGTGGATGGAGGCATTAGTTAGTAGTAGTATAGTGGAGAGAAGGAACAGTGGATGGAGGCAGTAGTGTAGTAGTGTAGTGGAGAGAAGGAACAGTGGATGGAGGCAGTAGTTAGTAGTAGTGTAGTGGAGAGAAGGAACAGTGGATGGAGGCAGTAGTTAGTAGTAGTGTAGTGGAGAGAAGGAACAGTGGATGGAGGCAGTAGTTAGTAGTAGTGTAGTGGAGAGAAGGAACAGTGGATGGAGGCAGTAGTTAGTAGTAGTGTAGTGGAGAGAAGGAACAGTGGATGGAGGCAGTAGTTAGTAGTAGTGTAGTGGAGAGAAGGAACAGTGGATGGAGGCAGTAGTTAGTAGTAGTGTAGTGGAGAGAAGGAACAGTGGATGGAGGCAGTAGTTAGTAGTATAGTGGAGAGAAGGAACAGTGGATGGAGGCAGTAGTTAGTAGTAGTGTAGTGGAGAGAAGGAACAGTGGATGGAGGCAGTAGTTAGTAGTAGTGTAGTGGAGAGAAGGAACAGTGGATGGAGGCAGTAGTTAGTAGTAGTGTAGTGGAGAGAAGGAACAGTGGATGGAGGCAGTAGTTAGTATAGCGTAGTGGAGAGAAGGAACAGTGGATGGAGGCAGTAGTTAGTAGTAGTGTAGTGGAGAGAAGGAACAGTGGATGGAGGCAGTAGTTAGTAGTAGTGTAGTGGAGAGAAGGAACAGTGGATGGAGGCAGTAGTTAGTAGTAGTGTAGTGGAGAGAAGGAACAGTGGATGGAGGCAGTAGTTAGTAGTAGTGTAGTGGAGAGAAGGAACAGTGGATGGAGGCAGTAGTTAGTAGTAGTGTAGTGGAGAGAAGGAACAGTGGATGGAGGCAGTAGTTAGTAGCGTAGTGGAGAGAAGGAACAGTGGATGGAGGCAGTAGTTAGTTGTAGTGTAGTGGAGAGAAGGAACAGTGGATGGAGGCAGTAGTTAGTAGTAGCGTAGTGGAGAGAAGGAACAGTGGATGGAGGCAGTAGTTAGTAGTAGTGTAGTGGAGAGAAGGAACAGTGGATGGAGGCAGTAGTTAGTAGTAGTGTAGTGAAGAGAAGGAACAGTGGATGGAGGCAGTAGTTAGTAGTAGTGTAGTGGAGAGAAGGAACAGTTGATGGAGGCAGTAGTTAGTAGTGTAGTGGAGAGAAGGAACAGTGGATGGAGGCAGTAGTTAGTAGTGTAGTGGAGAGAAGGAACAGTGGATGGAGGCAGTAGTTAGTAGTAGTGTAGTGGAGAGAAGGAACAGTGGATGGAGGCAGTAGTTAGTAGTAGTGTAGTGGAGAGAAGGAACAGTGGATGGAGGCAGTAGTTAGTAGTAGTGTAGTGGAGAGAAGGAACAGTTGATGGAGGCAGTAGTGTAGTAGTGTAGTGGAGAGAAGGAACAGTGGATGGAGGCAGTAGTTAGTAGTGTAGTGGAGAGAAGGAACAGTGGATGGAGGCAGTAGTTAGTAGTAGTGTAGTGGAGAGAAGGAACAGTGGATGGAGGCAGTAGTTAGTAGTAGCGTAGTGGAGAGAAGGAACAGTGGATGGAGGCATTAGTTAGTAGTAGTATAGTGGAGAGAAGGAACAGTGGATGGAGGCAGTAGTTAATAGTGTAGTGGAGAGAAGGAACAGTGGATGGAGGCAGTAGTTAGTAGTAGTGTAGTGGAGAGAAGGAACAGTGGATGGAGGCAGTAGTTAGTAGTAGTGTAGTGGAGAGAAGGAACATTGGATGGAGGCAGTCGTTAGTAGTAGTGTAGTGGAGAGAAGGAACAGTGGATGGAGGCAGTAGTTAGTAGTAGTGTAGTGGAGAGAAGGAACAGTGGATGCAGGCAGCAGTTAGTAATAGTGTAGTGGAGAGAAGGAACAGTGGATGGAGGCAGTAGTTAGTAGTAGTATAGTGGAGAGAAGGAACAGTGGATGGAGGCAGTAGTTAGTAGTAGTATAGTGGAGAGAAGGAACAGTGGATGGAGGCAGTAGTTAGTAGTGTTGTGGAGAGAAGGAACAGTGGATGGAGGCAGTAGTTAGTAGTAGTGTAGTGGAGAGAAGGAACAGCGGATGGAGGCAGTAGTTAGTAGTAGTTGAGTGGAGAGAAGGAACAGTGGATGGAGGCAGTTGTTAGTAGTAGTATAGTGGAGAGAAGGAACAGTGGAGGGAGGCAGTAGTTAGTAGTGTAGTGGAGAGAAGGAACAGTGGATGGAGGCAGTAGTTAGTAGTAGTGTAGTGGAGAGAAGGAACAGTGGATGGAGGCAGTAGTTAGTAGTAGTGTAGTGGAGAGAAGGAACAGTGGATGGAGGCAGTAGTTAGTAGCGTAGTGGAGAGAAGGAACAGTGGATGGAGGCAGTAGTTAGTTGTAGTGTAGTGGAGAGAAGGAACAGTGGATGGAGGCAGTAGTTAGTAGTAGCGTAGCGGAGAGAAGGAACAGTGGATGGAGGCAGTAGTTAGTAGTAGCGTAGTGGAGAGAAGGAACAGTGGATGCAGGCAGTAGTTAGTAGTAGCGTAGTGGAGAGAAGGAACAGTGGATGGAGGCAGTAGTTAGTAGTAGCGTAGTGGAGAGAAGGAACAGTGGATGGAGGCAGTAGTTAGTAGTAGTGTAGTGGAGAGAAGGAACAGTTGATGGAGGCAGTAGTTAGTAGTGTAGTGGAGAGAAGGAACAGTGGATGGAGGCAGTAGTTAGTAGTGTAGTGGAGAGAAGGAACAGTGGATGGAGGCAGTAGTTAGTAGTAGTGTAGTGGAGAGAAGGAACAGTGGATGCAGGCAGCAGTTAGTAATAGTGTAGTGGAGAGAAGGAACAGTGGATGGAGGCAGTAGTTAGTAGTAGTGTAGTGGAGAGAAGGATCAGTGGATGGAGGTAGTAGTTAGTAGTAGTGTAGTGGAGAGAAGGAACAGTGGATGGAGGCAGTAGTTAGTAGTGTAGTGGAGAGAAGGAACAGTGGATGGAGGCAGTAGTTAGTAGTGTAGTGGAGAGAAGGAACAGTGGATGGAGGCAGTAGTTAGTAGTGTAGTGGAGAGAAGGAACAGTGGATGGAGGCAGTAGTTAGTAGTAGTGTAGTGGAGAGAAGGAACAGTGGATGGAGGCAGTAGTTAGTAGTAGCGTAGTGGAGAGAAGGAACAGTGGATGGAGGCATTAGTTAGTAGTAGTATAGTGGAGAGAAGGAACAGTGGATGGAGGCAGTAGTTAGTAGTGTAGTGGAGAGAAGGAACAGTGGATGGAGGCAGTAGTTAGTAGTAGTGTAGTGGAGAGAAGGAACAGTGGATGGAGGCAGTAGTTAGTAGTTGTGTAGTGGAGAGAAGGAACAGTGGATGGAGGCAGTAGTTAGTAGTAGTGTAGTGGAGAGAAGGAACAGTGGATGGAGGCAGTAGTTAGTAGTAGTGTAGTGGAGAGAAGGAACAGTGGATGGAGGCAGTAGTTAGTAGTAGTGTAGTGGAGAGAAGGAACAGTGGATGGAGGCAGTAGTTAGTAGTAGTGTAGTGGAGAGAAGGAACAGTGGATGGAGGCAGTAGTTAGTAGTATAGTGGAGAGAAGGAACAGTGGATGGAGGCAGTAGTTAGTAGTAGTATAGTGGAGAGAAGGAACAGTGGATGGAGGCAGTAGTTAGTAGTAGTGTAGTGGAGAGAAGGAACAGTGGATGGAGGCAGTAGTTAGTAGTAGTGTAGTGGAGAGAAGGAACAGTGGATGGAGGAAGTAGTTAGTAGCGTAGTGGAGAGAAGGAACAGTGGATGGAGGCAGTAGTTAGTAGTAGTGTAGTGGAGAGAAGGAACAGTGGATGGAGGCAGTAGTTAGTAGTAGTGTAGTGGAGAGAAGGAACAGTGGATGGAGGCAGTAGTTAGTAGTAGTGTAGTGGAGAGAAGGAACAGTGGATGCAGGCAGCAGTTAGTAAAAGTGTAGTGGAGAGAAGGAACAGTGGATGGAGGCAGTAGTTAGTAGTAGTATAGTGGAGAGAAGGAACAGTGGATGGAGGCAGTAGTTAGTAGTAGTATAGTGGAGAGAAGGAACAGTGGATGGAGGCAGTAGTTAGTAGTGTTGTGGAGAGAAGGAACAGTGGATGGAGGCAGTAGTTAGTAGTAGTGTAGTGGAGAGAAGGAACAGCGGATGGAGGCAGTAGTTAGTAGTAGTTGAGTGGAGAGAAGGAACAGTGGATGGAGGCAGTTGTTAGTAGTAGTATAGTGGAGAGAAGGAACAGTGGATGGAGGCATTAGTTAGTAGTAGTATAGTGGAGAGAAGGAACAGTGGATGGAGGCAGTAGTTAGTAGTGTAGTGGAGAGAAGGAACAGTGGATGGAGGCAGTAGTTAGTAGTAGTGTAGTGGAGAGAAGGAACAGTGGATGGAGGCAGTAGTTAGTAGTAGTGTAGTGGAGAGAAGGAACAGTGGATGGAGGCAGTAGTTAGTAGTGTAGTGGAGAGAAGGAACAGTGGATGGAGGCAGTAGTTAGTAGTAGTGTAGTGGAGAGAAGGAACAGTGGATGGAGGCAGTAGTTAGTATAAGTATAGTGGAGAGAAGGAACAGTGGATGGAGGCAGTAGTTAGTAGTGTAGTGGAGAGAAGGAACAGTGGATGGAGGCAGTAGTTAGCAGTAGCGTAGTGGAGAGAAGGAACAGTGGATGGAGGCAGTAGTTAGTAGTGTAGCGGAGAGAAGGAACAGTGGATGGAGGCAGTAGTTAGTAGTAGTGTAGTGGATAGAAGGAACAGTGGATGGAGGCAGTAGTTACTGGTAGTGTAGTGGAGAGAAGGAACAGTGGATGGAGGCAGTAGTTAGTAGTGTAGTGGAGAGAAGGAACAGTGGATGGAGGCAGTAGTTAGTAGTGTAGTGGAGAGAAGGAACAGTGGATGGAGGCAGTAGTTAGTAGTAGTGTAGTGGAGAGAAGGAACAGTGGATGGAGGCAGTAGTTAGTAGTAGTGTAGTGGAGAGAAGGAACAGTGGATGGAGGCAGTAGTTAGTAGTACCGTAGTGGAGAGAAGGAACAGTGGATGGAGGCATTAGTTAGTAGTAGTATAGTGGAGAGAAGGAACAGTGGATGGAGGCAGTAGTTAGTAGTGTAGTGGAGAGAAGGAACAGTGGATGGAGGCAGTAGTTAGTAGTAGTGTAGTGGAGAGAAGGAACAGTGGATGGAGGCAGTAGTTAGTAGTTGTGTAGTGGAGAGAAGGAACAGTGGATGGAGGCAGTAGTTAGTAGTAGTGTAGTGGAGAGAAGGAACAGTGGATGGAGGCAGTAGTTAGTAGTAGTGTAGTGGAGAGAAGGAACAGTGGATGGAGGCAGTAGTTAGTAGTAGTGTAGTGGAGAGAAGGAACAGTGGATGGAGGCAGTAGTTAGTAGTAGTGTAGTGGAGAGAAGGAACAGTGGATGGAGGCAGTAGTTAGTAGTATAGTGGAGAGAAGGAACAGTGGATGGAGGCAGTAGTTAGTAGTAGTATAGTGGAGAGAAGGAACAGTGGATGGAGGCAGTAGTTAGTAGTAGTGTAGTGGAGAGAAGGAACAGTGGATGGAGGCAGTAGTTAGTAGTAGTGTAGTGGAGAGAAGGAACAGTGGATGGAGGAAGTAGTTAGTAGCGTAGTGGAGAGAAGGAACAGTGGATGGAGGCAGTAGTTAGTAGTAGTGTAGTGGAGAGAAGGAACAGTGGATGGAGGCAGTAGTGAGTAGTAGTGTAGTGGAGAGAAGGAACAGTGGATGGAGGCAGTAGTTAGTAGTAGTGTAGTGGAGAGAAGGAACAGTGGATGCAGGCAGCAGTTAGTAATAGTGTAGTGGAGAGAAGGAACAGCGGATGGAGGCAGTAGTTAGTAGTAGTTGAGTGGAGAGAAGGAACAGTGGATGGAGGCAGTTGTTAGTAGTAGTATAGTGGAGAGAAGGAACAGTGGATGGAGGCAGTAGTTAGTAGTGTAGTGGAGAGAAGGAACAGTGGATGGAGGCAGTAGTTAGTAGTAGTGTAGTGGAGAGAAGGAACAGTGGATGGAGGCAGTAGTTAGTAGTAGTGTAGTGGAGAGAAGGAACAGTGGATGGAGGCAGTAGTTAGTAGTAGTGTAGTGGAGAGAAGGAACAGTTGATGGAGGCAGTAGTTAGTAGTGTAGTGGAGAGAAGGAACAGTGGATGGAGGCAGTAGTTAGTAGTGTAGTGGAGAGAAGGAACAGTGGATGGAGGCAGTAGTTAGTAGTAGTGTAGTGGAGAGAAGGAACAGTGGATGGAGGCAGTAGTTAGTAGTAGCGTAGTGGAGAGAAGGAACAGTGGATGGAGGCATTAGTTAGTAGTAGTATAGTGGAGAGAAGGAACAGTGGATGGAGGCAGTAGTTAGTAGTGTAGTGGAGAGAAGGAACAGTGGATGGAGGCAGTAGTTAGTAGTAGTGTAGTGGAGAGAAGGAACAGTGGATGGAGGCAGTAGTTAGTAGTAGTGTAGTGGAGAGAAGGAACAGTGGATGGAGGCAGTAGTTAGTAGTAGTGTAGTGGAGAGAAGGAACAGTGGATGGAGGCAGTAGTTAGTAGTAGTGTAGTGGAGAGAAGGAACAGTGGATGCAGGCAGCAGTTAGTAATAGTGTAGTGGAGAGAAGGAACAGTGGATGGAGGCAGTAGTTAGTAGTAGTATAGTGGAGAGAAGGAACAGTGGATGGAGGCAGTAGTTAGTAGTAGTATAGTGGAGAGAAGGAACAGTGGATGGAGGCAGTAGTTAGTAGTGTTGTGGAGAGAAGGAACAGTGGATGGAGGCAGTAGTTAGTAGTAGTGTAGTGGAGAGAAGGAACAGCGGATGGAGGCAGTAGTTAGTAGTAGTTGAGTGGAGAGAAGGAACAGTGGATGGAGGCAGTTGTTAGTAGTAGTATAGTGGAGAGAAGGAACAGTGGAGGGAGGCAGTAGTTAGTAGTGTAGTGGAGAGAAGGAACAGTGGATGGAGGCAGTAGTTAGTAGTAGTGTAGTGGAGAGAAGGAACAGTGGATGGAGGCAGTAGTTAGTAGTAGTGTAGTGGAGAGAAGGAACAGTGGATGGAGGCAGTAGTTAGTAGCGTAGTGGAGAGAAGGAACAGTGGATGGAGGCAGTAGTTAGTTGTAGTGTAGTGGAGAGAAGGAACAGTGGATGGAGGCAGTAGTTAGTAGTAGCGTAGTGGAGAGAAGGAACAGTGGATGGAGGCAGTAGTTAGTAGTAGCGTAGTGGAGAGAAGGAACAGTGGATGGAGGCAGTAGTTAGTAGTAGTGTAGTGGAGAGAAGGAACAGTGGATGGAGGCAGTAGTTAGTAGTAGTGTAGTGGAGAGAAGGAACAGTGGATGGAGGCAGTAGTTAGTAGTAGTGTAGTGGAGAGAAGGAACAGTTGATGGAGGCAGTAGTTAGTAGTGTAGTGGAGAGAAGGAACAGTGGATGGAGGCAGTAGTTAGTAGTGTAGTGGAGAGAAGGAACAGTGGATGGAGGCAGTAGTTAGTAGTAGTGTAGTGGAGAGAAGGAACAGTGGATGCAGGCAGCAGTTAGTAATAGTGTAGTGGAGAGAAGGAACAGTGGATGGAGGCAGTAGTTAGTAGTAGTGTAGTGGAGAGAAGGATCAGTGGATGGAGGTAGTAGTTAGTAGTAGTGTAGTGGAGAGAAGGAACAGTGGATGGAGGCAGTAGTTAGTAGTGTAGTGGAGAGAAGGAACAGTGGATGGAGGCAGTAGTTAGTAGTGTAGTGGAGAGAAGGAACAGTGGATGGAGGCAGTAGTTAGTAGTGTAGTGGAGAGAAGGAACAGTGGATGGAGGCAGTAGTTAGTAGTAGTGTAGTGGAGAGAAGGAACAGTGGATGGAGGCAGTAGTTAGTAGTAGTGTAGTGGAGAGAAGGAACAGTGGATGGAGGCAGTAGTTAGTAGTAGTGTAGTGGAGAGAAGGAACAGTGGATGGAGGCAGTAGTTAGTAGTGTAGTGGAGAGAAGGAACAGTGGATGGAGGCAGTAGCTAGTAGTAGTGTAGTGGAGAGAAGGAACAGTGGATGGAGGCAGTAGTTAGTAGTAGTGTAGTGGAGAGAAGGAACAGTGGATGGAGGCAGTAGTTAGTAGTAGTGTAGTGGAAAGAAGGAACAGTGGATGGAGGCAGTAGTTAGTAGTAGCGTAGTGGAGAGAAGGAACAGTGGATGGAGGCAGTAGTTAGTAGTAGCGTAGTGGAGAGAAGGAACAGTGGATGGAGGCAGTAGTTAGTTGTAGTGTAGTGGAGAGAAGGAACAGTGGATGGAGGCAGTAGTTAGTAGTAGCGTAGTGGAGAGAAGGAACAGTGGATGGAGGCAGTAGTTAGTAGTAGCGTAGTGGAGAGAAGGAACAGTGGATGGAGGCAGTAGTTAGTAGTAGTGTAGTGGAGAGAAGGAACAGTGGATGGAGGCAGTAGTTAGTAGTAGTGTAGTGGAGAGAAGGAACAGTGGATGGAGGCAGTAGTTAGTAGTAGCGTAGTGGAGAGAAGGAACAGTTGATGGAGGCAGTAGATAGTAGTGTAGTGGAGAGAAGGAACAGTGGATGGAGGCAGTAGTTAGTAGTGTAGTGGAGAGAAGGAACAGTGGATGGAGGCAGTAGTTAGTAGTAGTGTAGTGGAGAGAAGGAACAGTGGATGCAGGCAGCAGTTAGTAATAGTGTAGTGGAGAGAAGGAACAGTGGATGGAGGCAGTAGTTAGTAGTAGTGTAGTGGAGAGAAGGATCAGTGGATGGAGGCAGTAGTTAGTAGTAGTGTAGTGGAGAGAAGGAACAGTGGATGGAGGCAGTAGTTAGTAGTGTAGTGGAGAGAAGGAACAGTGGATGGAGGCAGTAGTTAGTAGTGTAGTGGAGAGAAGGAACAGTGGATGGAGGCAGTAGTTAGTAGTGTAGTGGAGAGAAGGAACAGTGGATGGAGGCAGTAGCTAGTAGTAGTGTAGTGGAGAGAAGGAACAGTGGATTGAGGCAGTAGTTAGTAGTAGTGTAGTGGAGAGAAGGAACAGTGGATGGAGGCAGTAGTTAGTAGTAGTGTAGTGGAAAGAAGGAACAGTGGATGGAGGCAGTAGTTAGTAGTAGCGTAGTGGAGAGAAGGAACAGTGGATTGAGGCAGTAGTTAGTAGTAGCGTAGTGGAGAGAAGGAACAGTGGATGGAGGCAGTAGTTAGTTGTAGTGTAGTGGAGAGAAGGAACAGTGGATGGAGGCAGTAGTTAGTAGTAGCGTAGTGGAGAGAAGGAACAGTGGATGGAGGCAGTAGTTAGTAGTAGCGTAGTGGAGAGAAGGAACAGTGGATGGAGGCAGTAGTTAGTAGTAGTGTAGTGGAGAGAAGGAACAGTGGATGGAGGCAGTAGTTAGTAGTAGTGTAGTGGAGAGAAGGAACAGTGGATGGAGGCAGTAGTTAGTAGTAGCGTAGTGGAGAGAAGGAACAGTTGATGGAGGCAGTAGATAGTAGTGTAGTGGAGAGAAGGAACAGTGGATGGAGGCAGTAGTTAGTAGTGTAGTGGAGAGAAGGAACAGTGGATGGAGGCAGTAGTTAGTAGTAGTGTAGTGGAGAGAAGGAACAGTGGATGCAGGCAGCAGTTAGTAATAGTGTAGTGGAGAGAAGGAACAGTGGATGGAGGCAGTAGTTAGTAGTAGTGTAGTGGAGAGAAGGATCAGTGGATGGAGGCAGTAGTTAGTAGTAGTGTAGTGGAGAGAAGGAACAGTGGATGGAGGCAGTAGTTAGTAGTGTAGTGGAGAGAAGGAACAGTGGATGGAGGCAGTAGTTAGTAGTGTAGTGGAGAGAAGGAACAGTGGATGGAGGCAGTAGTTAGTAGTGTAGTGGAGAGAAGGAACAGTGGATGGAGGCAGTAGTTAGTAGTAGTGTAGTGGAGAGAAGGAACAGTGGATGGAGGCAGTAGTTAGTAGTAGTGTAGTGGAGAGAAGGAACAGTGGATGGAGGCAGTAGTTAGTAGTGTAGTGGAGAGAAGGAACAGTGGATGGAGACAGTAGTTAGTAGTAGTGTAGTGGAGAGAAGGAACAGTGGATGGAGGCAGTAGTTAGTAGTAGTGTAGTGGAGAGAAGGAACAGTGGATGGAGGCAGTAGTTAGTAGTAGTGTAGTGGAAAGAAGGAACAGTGGATGGAGGCAGTAGTTAGCAGTAGCGTAGTGGAGAGAAGGAACAGTGGATGGAGGCAGTAGTTAGTAGTTGTGTAGTGGAGAGAAGGAACAGTGGATGGAGGCAGTAGTTAGTAGTAGTGTAGTGGAGAGAAGGAACAGTGGATGGAGGCAGTAGTTAGTAGAAGTGTAGTGGAGAGAAGGAACAGTGGATGGAGGCAGTAGTTAGTAGTTGTGTAGTGGAGAGAAGGAACAGTGGATGGAGGCAGTAGTTAGTAGTAGTGTAGTGGAGAGAAGGAACAGTGGATGCAGGCAGCAGTTAGTAGTAGTGTAGTGGAGAGAAGGAACAGTGGATGGAGGCAGTAGTTAGTAGTGTAGTGGAGAGAAGGAACAGTGGATGGAGGCAGTAGTTAGTAGTAGTGTAGTGGAGAGAAGGATCAGTGGATGGAGGCAGTAGTTAGTAGTTGTGTAGTGGAGAGAAGGAACAGTGGATGGAGGCAGTAGTTAGTAGTAGTGTAGTGGAGAGAAGGAACAGTGGATGGAGGCAGTAGTTAGTAGTGTAGTGGAGAGAAGGAACAGTGGATGGAGGCAGTAGTTAGTAGTGGTGTAGTGGAGAGAAGGAACAGTGGATGGAGGCAGTAGTTAGTAGTGTAGTGGAGAGAAGGAACAGTGGATGGAGGCAGTAGTTAGTAGTAGTGTAGTGGAGAGAAGGAACAGTGGATGGAGGCAGTAGTTAGTTGTGTAGTGGAGAGAAGGAACAGTGGATGGAGGCAGTAGTTAGTAGTAGTGTAGTGGAGAGAAGGAACAGTGGATGGAGGCAGTAGTTAGTAGTGTAGTGGAGAGAAGGAACAGTGGATGGATGCAGTAGTTAGTAGTACTGTAGTGGAGAGAAGGAACAGTGGATGGAGGCAGTAGTTAGTAGTAGTGTAGTGGAGAGAAGGAACAGTGGATGGAGGCAGTAGTTAGTAGTAGTGTAGTGGAGAGAAGGAACAGTGGATGGAGGCAGTAGTTAGTAGTAGTGTAGTGGAGAGAAGGAACAGTGGATGGAGGCAGTAGTTAGTAGTAGTGTAGTGGAGAGAAGGAACAGTGGATGGAGGCAGTAGTTAGTAGTAGTGTAGTGGAGAGAAGGAACAGTGGATGGAGGCAGTAGTTAGTAGTAGTGTAGTGGAGAGAAGGAACAGTGGATGGAGGCAGTAGTTAGTAGTAGTGTAGTGGAGAGAAGGAACAGTGGATGGAGGCAGTAGTTAGTAGTAGCGTAGTGGAGAGAAGGAACAGTGGATGGAGGCAGTAGTCAGTAGTAGTGTAGTGGAGAGAAGGAACAGTGGATGGAGGCAGCAGTTAGTAATAGTGTAGTGGAGAGAAGGAACAGTGGATGCAGGCAGCAGTTAGTAATAGTGTAGTGGAGAGAAGGAACAGTGGATGGAGGCAGTAGTTAGTAGTAGTGTAGTGGAGAGAAGGATCAGTGGATGGAGGCAGTAGTTAGTAGTTGTGTAGTGGAGAGAAGGAACAGTGGATGGAGGCAGTAGTTAGTAGTAGTGTAGTGGAGAGAAGGAACAGTGGATGGAGGCAGTAGTTAGTAGTGTAGTGGAGAGAAGGAACAGTGGATGGAGGCAGTAGTTAGTAGTAGTGTAGTGGAGAGAAGGAACAGTGGATGGAGGCAGTAGTTAGTAGTGTAGTGGAGAGAAGGAACAGTGGATGGAGGCAGTAGTTAGTAGTAGTGTAGTGGAGAGAAGGAACAGTGGATGGAGGCAGTAGTTAGTTGTGTAGTGGAGAGAAGGAAAAGTGGATGGAGGCAGTAGTTAGTAGTAGTGTAGTGGAGAGAAGGAACAGTGGATGGAGGCAGTAGTTAGTAGTGTAGTGGAGAGAAGAAACAGTGGATGGAGGCAGTAGTTAGTAGTGTAGTGGAGAGAAGGAACAGTGGATGGAGGCAGTAGTTAGTAGTAGTGTAGTGGAGAGAAGGAACAGTGGATGGAGGCAGTAGTTAGTAGTAGTGTAGTGGAGAGAAGGAACAGTGGATGGAGGCAGTAGTTAGTAGTGTAGTGGAGAGAAGGAACAGTGGATGGAGGCAGTAGTTAGTAGTATAGTGGAGAGAAGGAACAGTGGATGGAGGCAGTAGTTAGTAGTAGTATAGTGGAGAGAAGGAACAGTGGATGGAGGCAGTAGTTAGTAGTAGTGTAGTGGAGAGAAGGAACAGTGGATGGAGGCAGTAGTTAGTAGTAGTGTAGTGGAGAGAAGGAACAGTGGATGGAGGCAGTAGTTAGTAGTAGTATAGTGGAGAGAAGGAACAGTGGATGGAGGCAGTAGTTAGTATTAGTATAGTGGAGAGAAGGAACAGTGGATGGAGGCAGTAGTTAGTAGTGTTGTGGAGAGAAGGAACAGTGGATGGAGGCAGTAGTTAGTAGTAGTGTAGTGGAGAGAAGGAACAGCGGATGGAGGCAGTAGTTAGTAGTAGTTGAGTGGAGAGAAGGAACAGTGGATGGAGGCAGTAGTTAGTAGTAGTGTAGTGGAGAGAAGGAACAGTGGATGGAGGCAGTAGTTAGTAGTAGTGTAGTGGAGAGAAGGAACAGTGGATGGAGGCAGTAGTTAGTAGTAGTGTAGTGGAGAGAAGGAACAGTGGATGGAGGCAGTAGTTAGTAGTAGTGTAGTGGAGAGAAGGAACAGTGGATGGAGGCAGTAGTTAGTAGTAGTGTAGTGGAGAGAAGGAACAGTGGATGGAGGCAGTAGTTAGTAGTAGTGTAGTGGAGAGAAGGAACAGTGGATGGAGGCAGTAGTTAGTAGTAGCGTAGTGGAGAGAAGGAACAGTGGATGGAGGCAGTAGTTAGTAGTAGTGTAGTGGAGAGAAGGAACAGTGGATGGAGGCAGCAGTTAGTAATAGTGTAGTGGAGAGAAGGAAGAGTGGATGCAGGCAGCAGTTAGTAATAGTGTAGTGGAGAGAAGGAACAGTGGATGGAGGCAGTAGTTAGTAGTAGTGTAGTGGAGAGAAGGATCAGTGGATGGAGGCAGTAGTTAGTAGTTGTGTAGTGGAGAGAAGGAACAGTGGATGGAGGCAGTAGTTAGTAGTAGTGTAGTGGAGAGAAGGAACAGTGGATGGAGGCAGTAGTTAGTAGTAGTGTAGTGGAGAGAAGGAACAGTGGATGGAGGCAGTAGTTAGTAGTAGTGTAGTGGAGAGAAGGAACAGTGGATGGAGGCAGTAGTTAGTAGTGTAGTGGAGAGAAGGAACAGTGGATGGAGGCAGTAGTTAGTAGTAGTGTAGTGGAGAGAAGGAACAGTGGATGGAGGCAGTAGTTAGTTGTGTAGTGGAGAGAAGGAAAAGTGGATGGAGGCAGTAGTTAGTAGTAGTGTAGTGGAGAGAAGGAACAGTGGATGGAGGCAGTAGTTAGTAGTGTAGTGGAGAGAAGGAACAGTGGATGGAGGCAGTAGTTAGTAGTATAGTGGAGAGAAGGAACAGTGGATGGAGGCAGTAGTTAGTAGTAGTATAGTGGAGAGAAGGAACAGTGGATGGAGGCAGTAGTTAGTAGTAGTGTAGTGGAGAGAAGGAACAGTGGATGGAGGCAGTAGTTAGTAGTAGTGTAGTGGAGAGAAGGAACAGTGGATGGAGGAAGTAGTTAGTAGCGTAGTGGAGAGAAGGAACAGTGGATGGAGGCAGTAGTTAGTAGTAGTGTAGTGGAGAGAAGGAACAGTGGATGGAGGCAGTAGTTAGTAGTAGTGTAGTGGAGAGAAGGAACAGTGGATGGAGGCAGTAGTTAGTAGTAGTGTAGTGGAGAGAAGGAACAGTGGATGCAGGCAGCAGTTAGTAGCGTAGTGGAGAGAAGGAACAGTGGATGGAGGCAGTAGTTAGTAGTAGTGTAGTGGAGAGAAGGAACAGTGGATGGAGGCAGTAGTTAGTAGTAGTGTAGTGGAGAGAAGGAACAGTGGATGGAGGCAGTAGTTAGTAGTAGTGTAGTGGAGAGAAGGAACAGTGGATGCAGGCAGCAGTTAGTAATAGTGTAGTGGAGAGAAGGAACAGTGGATGGAGACAGTAGTTAGTAGTAGTATAGTGGAGAGAAGGAACAGTGGATGGAGGCAGTAGTTAGTATTAGTATAGTGGAGAGAAGGAACAGTGGATGGAGGCAGTAGTTAGTAGTGTTGTGGAGAGAAGGAACAGTGGATGGAGGCAGTAGTTAGTAGTAGTGTAGTGGAGAGAAGGAACAGCGGATGGAGGCAGTAGTTAGTAGTAGTTGAGTGGAGAGAAGGAACAGTGGATGGAGGCAGTTGTTAGTAGTAGTATAGTGGAGAGAAGGAACAGTGGATGGAGGCAGTAATTAGTAGTGTAGTGGAGAGAAGGAACAGTGGATGGAGGCAGTAGTTAGTAGTAGTGTAGTGAAGAGAAGGAACAGTGGATGGAGGCAGTAGTTAGTAGTAGTGTAGTGGAGAGAAGGAACAGTGGATGGAGGCAGTAGTTAGTAGTAGTGTAGTGGAGAGAAGGAACAGTGGATGGAGGCAGTAGTTAGTAGTAGTGTAGTGGAGAGAAGGAACAGTGGATGGAGGCAGTAGTTAGTAGTAGTGTAGTGGAGAGAAGGAACAGTGGATGGAGGCAGTAGTTAGTAGTAGTGTAGTGGAGAGAAGGAACAGTGGATGGAGGCAGTAGTTAGTAGTAGCGTAGTGGAGAGAAGGAACAGTGGATGGAGGCAGTAGTTAGTAGTAGTGTAGTGGAGAGAAGGAACAGTGGATGGAGGCAGTAGTTAGTAGTAGTGTAGTGGAGAGAAGGAACAGTGGATGGAGGCAGTAGTTAGTAGTAGTGTAGTGGAGAGAAGGAACAGTGGATGGAGGCAGTAGTTAGTAGTAGTGTAGTGGAGAGAAGGATCAGTGGATGGAGGCAGTAGTTAGTAGTAGTGTAGTGGAGAGAAGGAACAGTGGATGGAGGCAGTAGTTAGTAGTAGTGTAGTGGAGAGAAGGAACAGTGGATGGAGGCAGTAGTTAGTAGTGTAGTGGAGAGAAGGAACAGTGGATGGAGGCAGTAGTTAGTAGTAGTGTAGTGGAGAGAAGGAACAGTGGATGGAGGCAGTAGTTAGTAGTAGTGTAGTGGAGAGAAGGAACAGTGGATGGAGGCAGTAGTTAGTAGTTGTGTAGTGGAGAGAAGGAACAGTGGATGGAGGCAGTAGTTAGTAGTAGTGTAGTGGAGAGAAGGAACAGTGGATGCAGGCAGCAGTTAGTAGTAGTGTAGTGGAGAGAAGGAACAGTGGATGGAGGCAGTAGTTAGTAGTGTAGTGGAGAGAAGGAACAGTGGATGGAGGCAGTAGTTAGTAGTAGTGTAGTGGAGAGAAGGATCAGTGGATGGAGGCAGTAGTTAGTAGTTGTGTAGTGGAGAGAAGGAACAGTGGATGGAGGCAGTAGTTAGTAGTAGTGTAGTGGAGAGAAGGAACAGTGGATGGAGGCAGTAGTTAGTAGTAGCGTAGTGGAGAGAAGGAACAGTGGATGGAGGCAGTAGTTAGTAGTAGTGTAGTGGAGAGAAGGAACAGTGGATGGAGGCAGCAGTTAGTAATAGTGTAGTGGAGAGAAGGAACAGTGGATGCAGGCAGCAGTTAGTAATAGTGTAGTGGAGAGAAGGAACAGTGGATGGAGGCAGTAGTTAGTAGTAGTGTAGTGGAGAGAAGGATCAGTGGATGGAGGCAGTAGTTAGTAGTGTAGTGGAGAGAAGGAACAGTGGATGGATGCAGTAATTAGTAGTAGTGTAGTGGAGAGAAGGAACAGTGGATGGAGGCAGTAGTTAGTAGTAGTGTAGTGGAGAGAAGGAACAGTGGATGGAGGCAGTAGTTAGTAGTAGTGTAGTGGAGAGAAGGAACAGTGGATGGAGGCAGTAGTTAGTAGTAGTGTAGTGGAGAGAAGGAACAGTGGATGGAGGCAGTAGTTAGTAGTAGTGTAGTGGAGAGAAGGAACAGTGGATGGAGGCAGTAGTTAGTAGTGTAGTGGAGAGAAGGAACAGTGGATGGAGGCAGTAGTTAGTAGTAGTGTAGTGGAGAGAAGGAACAGTGGATGGAGGCAGTAGTTAGTAGTGTAGTGGAGAGAAGGAACAGTGGATGGAGGCAGTAGTTAGTAGTAGTGTAGTGGAGAGAAGGAACAGTGGATGGAGGCAGTAGTTAGTAGTAGTGTAGTGGAGAGAAGGAACAGTGGATGGAGGCAGTAGTTAGTAGTAGTGTAGTGGAGAGAAGGAACAGTGGATGGAGGCAGTAGTTAGTAGTAGCGTAGTGGAGAGAAGGAACAGTGGATGGAGGCAGTAGTTAGTAGTAGCGTAGTGGAGAGAAGGAACAGTGGATGGAGGCAGTAGTTAGTAGTAGTGTAGTGGAGAGAAGGAACAGTGGATGGAGGCAGCAGTTAGTAATAGTGTAGTGGAGAGAAGGAACAGTGGATGGAGGCAGTAGTTAGTAGTAGTGTAGTGGAGAGAAGGATCAGTGGATGGAGGCAGTAGTTAGTAGTTGTGTAGTGGAGAGAAGGAACAGTGGATGGAGGCAGTAGTTAGTAGTAGTGTAGTGGAGAGAAGGAACAGTGGATGGAGGCAGTAGTTAGTAGTGTAGTGGAGAGAAGGAACAGTGGATGGAGGCAGTAGTTAGTAGTAGTGTAGTGGAGAGAAGGAACAGTGGATGGAGGCAGTAGTTAGTAGTGTAGTGGAGAGAAGGAACAGTGGATGGAGGCAGTAGTTAGTAGTAGTGTAGTGGAGAGAAGGAACAGTGGATGGAGGCAGTAGTTAGTTGTGTAGTGGAGAGAAGGAACAGTGGATGGAGGCAGTAGTTAGTAGTAGTGTAGTGGAGAGAAGGAACAGTGGATGGAGGCAGTAGTTAGTAGTAGTGTAGTGGAGAGAAGGAACAGTGGATGCAGGCAGTAGTTAGTAGTAGTGTAGTGGAGAGAAGGAATATTGGATGGAGGCAGTAGTTAGTAGTAGTGTAGTGGAGAGAAGGAACAGTGGATGGAGGCAGTAGTTAGTTGTGTAGTGGAGAGAAGGAACAGTGGATGGAGGCAGTAGTTAGTAGTGTAGTGGAGAGAAGGAACAGTGGATGGAGGCAGTAGTTAGTAGTAGTGTAGTGGAGAGAAGGAACAGTGGATGGAGGCAGTAGTTAGTAGTAGTGTAGTGGAGAGAAGGAACAGTGGATGGAGGCAGTAGTTAGTATAAGTATAGTGGAGAGAAGGAACAGTGGATGGAGGCAGTAGTTAGTAGTGTAGTGGAGAGAAGGAACAGTGGATGGAGGCAGTAGTTAGCAGTAGCGTAGTGGAGAGAAGGAACAGTGGATGGAGGCAGTAGTTAGTAGTGTAGCGGAGAGAAGGAACAGTGGATGGAGGCAGTAGTTAGTAGTAGTGTAGTAGAGAGAAGGAACAGTGGATGGAGGCAGTAGTTAGTAGTGTAGCGGAGAGAAGGAACAGTGGATGGAGGCAGTAGTTAGTAGTAGTGTAGTGGAGAGAAGGAACAGTGGATGGAGGCAGTAGTTAGTAGTGTAGCGGTGAGAAGGAACGGTTGATGGAGGAAGTAGTTAGTAGTGTAGTGGAGAGAAGGAACAGTGGATGGAGGCAGTAGTTAGTAGTAGTGTAGTGGAGAGAAGGAACAGTGGATGGAGGCAGTAGTTAGTAGTAGTGTAGTGGAGAGAAGCAACAGTGGATGGAGGCAGTAGTTAGTAGTGTAGTGGAGAGAAGGAACAGTGGATGGAGGAGCTAGTTGGTAGTGTAGCGGAGAGAAGGAACAGTGGATGGAGGCAGTAGTTAGTAGTAGTGTAGTGGAGAGAAGGAACAGTGGATGGAGGCAGTAGTTAGTAGTAGTGTAGTGGAGAGAAGGAACAGTGGATGGAGGCAGTAGTTAGTAGTAGCGTAGTGGAGAGAAGGAACAGTGGATGCAGGCAGCAGTTAGTAATAGTGTAGTGGAGAGAAGGAACAGTGGATGGAGGCAGTAGTTAGTAGTAGTGTAGTGGAGAGAAGGATCAGTGGATGGAGGCAGTAGTTAGTAGTTGTGTAGTGGAGAGAAGGAACAGTGGATGGAGGCAGTAGTTAGTAGTAGTGTAGTGGAGAGAAGGAACAGTGGATGGAGGCAGTAGTTAGTAGTGTAGTGGAGAGAAGGAACAGTGGATGGAGGCAGTAGTTAGTAGTAGTGTAGTGGAGAGAAGGAACAGTGGATGGAGGCAGTAGTTAGTAGTAGTGTAGTGGAGAGAAGGAACAGTGGATGGAGGCAGTAGTTAGTAGTTGTGTAGTGGAGAGAAGGAACAGTGGATGGAGGCAGTAGTTAGTAGTAGTGTAGTGGAGAGAAGGAACAGTGGATGCAGGCAGCAGTTAGTAGTAGTGTAGTGGAGAGAAGGAACAGTGGATGGAGGCAGTAGTTAGTAGTGTAGTGGAGAGAAGGAACAGTGGATGGAGGCAGTAGTTAGTAGTAGTGTAGTGGAGAGAAGGATCAGTGGATGGAGGCAGTAGTTAGTAGTTGTGTAGTGGAGAGAAGGAACAGTGGATGGAGGCAGTAGTTAGTAGTAGTGTAGTGGAGAGAAGGAACAGTGGATGGAGGCAGTAGTTAGTAGTAGCGTAGTGGAGAGAAGGAACAGTGGATGGAGGCAGTAGTTAGTAGTAGTGTAGTGGAGAGAAGGAACAGTGGATGGAGGCAGCAGTTAGTAATAGTGTAGTGGAGAGAAGGAACAGTGGATGCAGGCAGCAGTTAGTAATAGTGTAGTGGAGAGAAGGAACAGTGGATGGAGGCAGTAGTTAGTAGTAGTGTAGTGGAGAGAAGGATCAGTGGATGGAGGCAGTAGTTAGTAGTGTAGTGGAGAGAAGGAACAGTGGATGGATGCAGTAATTAGTAGTAGTGTAGTGGAGAGAAGGAACAGTGGATGGAGGCAGTAGTTAGTAGTAGTGTAGTGGAGAGAAGGAACAGTGGATGGAGGCAGTAGTTAGTAGTAGTGTAGTGGAGAGAAGGAACAGTGGATGGAGGCAGTAGTTAGTAGTAGTGTAGTGGAGAGAAGGAACAGTGGATGGAGGCAGTAGTTAGTAGTAGTGTAGTGGAGAGAAGGAACAGTGGATGGAGGCAGTAGTTAGTAGTGTAGTGGAGAGAAGGAACAGTGGATGGAGGCAGTAGTTAGTAGTAGTGTAGTGGAGAGAAGGAACAGTGGATGGAGGCAGTAGTGTAGTAGTGTAGTGGAGAGAAGGAACAGTGGATGGAGGCAGTAGTTAGTAGTAGTGTAGTGGAGAGAAGGAACAGTGGATGGAGGCAGTAGTTAGTAGTAGTGTAGTGGAGAGAAGGAACAGTGGATGGAGGCAGTAGTTAGTAGTAGTGTAGTGGAGAGAAGGAACAGTGGATGGAGGCAGTAGTTAGTAGTAGCGTAGTGGAGAGAAGGAACAGTGGATGGAGGCAGTAGTTAGTAGTAGCGTAGTGGAGAGAAGGAACAGTGGATGGAGGCAGTAGTTAGTAGTAGTGTAGTGGAGAGAAGGAACAGTGGATGGAGGCAGCAGTTAGTAATAGTGTAGTGGAGAGAAGGAACAGTGGATGGAGGCAGTAGTTAGTAGTAGTGTAGTGGAGAGAAGGATCAGTGGATGGAGGCAGTAGTTAGTAGTTGTGTAGTGGAGAGAAGGAACAGTGGATGGAGGCAGTAGTTAGTAGTAGTGTAGTGGAGAGAAGGAACAGTGGATGGAGGCAGTAGTTAGTAGTGTAGTGGAGAGAAGGAACAGTGGATGGAGGCAGTAGTTAGTAGTAGTGTAGTGGAGAGAAGGAACAGTGGATGGAGGCAGTAGTTAGTAGTGTAGTGGAGAGAAGGAACAGTGGATGGAGGCAGTAGTTAGTAGTAGTGTAGTGGAGAGAAGGAACAGTGGATGGAGGCAGTAGTTAGTTGTGTAGTGGAGAGAAGGAACAGTGGATGGAGGCAGTAGTTAGTAGTAGTGTAGTGGAGAGAAGGAACAGTGGATGGAGGCAGTAGTTAGTAGTAGTGTAGTGGAGAGAAGGAACAGTGGATGCAGGCAGTAGTTAGTAGTAGTGTAGTGGAGAGAAGGAATATTGGATGGAGGCAGTAGTTAGTAGTAGTGTAGTGGAGAGAAGGAACAGTGGATGGAGGCAGTAGTTAGTTGTGTAGTGGAGAGAAGGAACAGTGGATGGAGGCAGTAGTTAGTAGTGTAGTGGAGAGAAGGAACAGTGGATGGAGGCAGTAGTTAGTAGTAGTGTAGTGGAGAGAAGGAACAGTGGATGGAGGCAGTAGTTAGTAGTAGTGTAGTGGAGAGAAGGAACAGTGGATGGAGGCAGTAGTTAGTATAAGTATAGTGGAGAGAAGGAACAGTGGATGGAGGCAGTAGTTAGTAGTGTAGTGGAGAGAAGGAACAGTGGATGGAGGCAGTAGTTAGCAGTAGCGTAGTGGAGAGAAGGAACAGTGGATGGAGGCAGTAGTTAGTAGTGTAGCGGAGAGAAGGAACAGTGGATGGAGGCAGTAGTTAGTAGTAGTGTAGTAGAGAGAAGGAACAGTGGATGGAGGCAGTAGTTAGTAGTGTAGCGGAGAGAAGGAACAGTGGATGGAGGCAGTAGTTAGTAGTAGTGTAGTGGAGAGAAGGAACAGTGGATGGAGGCAGTAGTTAGTAGTGTAGCGGTGAGAAGGAACGGTTGATGGAGGAAGTAGTTAGTAGTGTAGTGGAGAGAAGGAACAGTGGATGGAGGCAGTAGTTAGTAGTAGTGTAGTGGAGAGAAGGAACAGTGGATGGAGGCAGTAGTTAGTAGTAGTGTAGTGGAGAGAAGCAACAGTGGATGGAGGCAGTAGTTAGTAGTGTAGTGGAGAGAAGGAACAGTGGATGGAGGAGCTAGTTGGTAGTGTAGCGGAGAGAAGGAACAGTGGATGGAGGCAGTAGTTAGTAGTAGTGTAGTGGAGAGAAGGAACAGTGGATGGAGGCAGTAGTTAGTAGTAGTGTAGTGGAGAGAAGGAACAGTGGATGGAGGCAGTATTTAGTAGCGTAGTGGAGAGAAGGAACAGTGGATGGAGGCAGTAGTTAGTAGTAGTGTAGTGGAGAGAAGGAACAGTGGATGGAGGCAGTAGTTAGTAGTAGTGTAGTGGAGAGAAGGAACAGTGGATGGAGGCAGTAGTTAGTAGTAGTGTAGTGGAGAGAAGGAACAGTGGATGGAGGCAGTAGTTAGTAGTAGTGTAGTGGAGAGAAGGAACAGTGGATGGAGGCAGTAGTTAGTAGTGTAGTGGAGAGAAGGAACAGTGGATGGAGGCAGTAGTTAGTAGTAGTGTAGTGGAGAGAAGGAACAGTGGATGGAGGCAGTAGTTAGTAGTAGTGTAGTGGAGAGAAGGAACAGTGGATGGAGGCAGTAGTTAGTAGTAGTGTAGTGGAGAGAAGGAACAGTGGATGGAGGCAGTAGTTAGTAGTAGCGTAGTGGAGAGAAGGAACAGTGGATGGAGGCAGTAGTTAGTAGTAGCGTAGTGGAGAGAAGGAACAGTGGATGGAGGCAGTAGTTAGTAGTAGTGTAGTGGAGAGAAGGAACAGTGGATGGAGGCAGTAGTTAGTAGTAGTGTAGTGGAGAGAAGGAACAGTGGATGGAGGCAGTAGTTAGTAGTAGTGTAGTGGAGAGAAGGAACAGTGGATGGAGGCAGTAGTTAGTAGTAGTGTAGTGGAGAGAAGGAACAGTGGATGCAGGCAGCAGTTAGTAGTAGTGTAGTGGAGAGAAGGAACAGTGGATGGAGGCAGTAGTTAGTAGTGTAGTGGAGAGAAGGAACAGTGGATGGAGGCAGTAGTTAGTAGTAGTGTAGTGGAGAGAAGGATCAGTGGATGGAGGCAGTAGTTAGTAGTTGTGTAGTGGAGAGAAGGAACAGTGGATGGAGGCAGTAGTTAGTAGTAGTGTAGTGGAGAGAAGGAACAGTGGATGGAGGCAGTAGTTAGTAGTAGCGTAGTGGAGAGAAGGAACAGTGGATGGAAGCAGTAGTTAGTAGTAGTGTAGTGGAGAGAAGGAACAGTGGATGGAGGCAGCAGTTAGTAATAGTGTAGTGGAGAGAAGGAACAGTGGATGCAGGCAGCAGTTAGTAATAGTGTAGTGGAGAGAAGGAACAGTGGATGGAGGCAGTAGTTAGTAGTAGTGTAGTGGAGAGAAGGATCAGTGGATGGAGGCAGTAGTTAGTAGTGTAGTGGAGAGAAGGAACAGTGGATGGATGCAGTAGTTAGTAGTAGTGTAGTGGAGAGAAGGAACAGTGGATGGAGGCAGTAGTTAGTAGTAGTGTAGTGGAGAGAAGGAACAGTGGATGGAGGCAGTAGTTAGTAGTAGTGTAGTGGAGAGAAGGAACAGTGGATGGAGGCAGTAGTTAGTAGTAGTGTAGTGGAGAGAAGGAACAGTGGATGGAGGCAGTAGTTAGTAGTAGTGTAGTGGAGAGAAGGAACAGTGGATGGAGGCAGTAGTTAGTAGTAGTGTAGTGGAGAGAAGGAACAGTGGATGGAGGCAGTAGTTAGTAGTAGTGTAGTGGAGAGAAGGAACAGTGGATGGAGGCAGTAGTTAGTAGTAGCGTAGTGGAGAGAAGGAACAGTGGATGGAGGCAGTAGTTAGTAGTAGTGTAGTGGAGAGAAGGAACAGTGGATGGAGGCAGCAGTTAGTAATAGTGTAGTGGAGAGAAGGAACAGTGGATGCAGGCAGCAGTTAGTAATAGTGTAGTGGAGAGAAGGAACAGTGGATGGAGGCAGTAGTTAGTAGTAGTGTAGTGGAGAGAAGGAACAGTGGATGGAGGCAGTAGTTAGTAGTAGTGTAGTGGAGAGAAGGAACAGTGGATGGAGGCAGTAGTTAGTAGTAGTGTAGTGGAGAGAAGGATCAGTGGATGGAGGCAGTAGTTAGTAGTTGTGTAGTGGAGAGAAGGAACAGTGGATGGAGGCAGTAGTTAGTAGTAGTGTAGTGGAGAGAAGGAACAGTGGATGGAGGCAGTAGTTAGTAGTGTAGTGGAGAGAAGGAACAGTGGATGGAGGCAGTAGTTAGTAGTAGTGTAGTGGAGAGAAGGAACAGTGGATGGAGGCAGTAGTTAGTAGTAGTGTAGTGGAGAGAAGGAACAGTGGATGGAGGCAGTAGTTAGTAGTTGTGTAGTGGAGAGAAGGAACAGTGGATGGAGGCAGTAGTTAGTAGTAGTGTAGTGGAGAGAAGGAACAGTGGATGCAGGCAGCAGTTAGTAGTAGTGTAGTGGAGAGAAGGAACAGTGGATGGAGGCAGTAGTTAGTAGTGTAGTGGAGAGAAGGAACAGTGGATGGAGGCAGTAGTTAGTAGTAGTGTAGTGGAGAGAAGGATCAGTGGATGGAGGCAGTAGTTAGTAGTTGTGTAGTGGAGAGAAGGAACAGTGGATGGAGGCAGTAGTTAGTAGTAGTGTAGTGGAGAGAAGGAACAGTGGATGGAGGCAGTAGTTAGTAGTAGCGTAGTGGAGAGAAGGAACAGTGGATGGAGGCAGTAGTTAGTAGTAGTGTAGTGGAGAGAAGGAACAGTGGATGGAGGCAGCAGTTAGTAATAGTGTAGTGGAGAGAAGGAACAGTGGATGCAGGCAGCAGTTAGTAATAGTGTAGTGGAGAGAAGGAACAGTGGATGGAGGCAGTAGTTAGTAGTAGTGTAGTGGAGAGAAGGATCAGTGGATGGAGGCAGTAGTTAGTAGTGTAGTGGAGAGAAGGAACAGTGGATGGATGCAGTAATTAGTAGTAGTGTAGTGGAGAGAAGGAACAGTGGATGGAGGCAGTAGTTAGTAGTAGTGTAGTGGAGAGAAGGAACAGTGGATGGAGGCAGTAGTTAGTAGTAGTGTAGTGGAGAGAAGGAACAGTGGATGGAGGCAGTAGTTAGTAGTAGTGTAGTGGAGAGAAGGAACAGTGGATGGAGGCAGTAGTTAGTAGTAGTGTAGTGGAGAGAAGGAACAGTGGATGGAGGCAGTAGTTAGTAGTGTAGTGGAGAGAAGGAACAGTGGATGGAGGCAGTAGTTAGTAGTAGTGTAGTGGAGAGAAGGAACAGTGGATGGAGGCAGTAGTTAGTAGTGTAGTGGAGAGAAGGAACAGTGGATGGAGGCAGTAGTTAGTAGTAGTGTAGTGGAGAGAAGGAACAGTGGATGGAGGCAGTAGTTAGTAGTAGTGTAGTGGAGAGAAGGAACAGTGGATGGAGGCAGTAGTTAGTAGTAGTGTAGTGGAGAGAAGGAACAGTGGATGGAGGCAGTAGTTAGTAGTAGTGTAGTGGAGAGAAGGAACAGTGGATGGAGGCAGTAGTTAGTAGTAGCGTAGTGGAGAGAAGGAACAGTGGATGGAGGCAGTAGTTAGTAGTAGTGTAGTGGAGAGAAGGAACAGTGGATGGAGGCAGCAGTTAGTAATAGTGTAGTGGAGAGAAGGAACAGTGGATGGAGGCAGTAGTTAGTAGTAGTGTAGTGGAGAGAAGGATCAGTGGATGGAGGCAGTAGTTAGTAGTTGTGTAGTGGAGAGAAGGAACAGTGGATGGAGGCAGTAGTTAGTAGTAGTGTAGTGGAGAGAAGGAACAGTGGATGGAGGCAGTAGTTAGTAGTGTAGTGGAGAGAAGGAACAGTGGATGGAGGCAGTAGTTAGTAGTAGTGTAGTGGAGAGAAGGAACAGTGGATGGAGGCAGTAGTTAGTAGTGTAGTGGAGAGAAGGAACAGTGGATGGAGGCAGTAGTTAGTAGTAGTGTAGTGGAGAGAAGGAACAGTGGATGGAGGCAGTAGTTAGTTGTGTAGTGGAGAGAAGGAACAGTGGATGGAGGCAGTAGTTAGTAGTAGTGTAGTGGAGAGAAGGAACAGTGGATGGAGGCAGTAGTTAGTAGTAGTGTAGTGGAGAGAAGGAACAGTGGATGCAGGCAGTAGTTAGTAGTAGTGTAGTGGAGAGAAGGAATATTGGATGGAGGCAGTAGTTAGTAGTAGTGTAGTGGAGAGAAGGAACAGTGGATGGAGGCAGTAGTTAGTTGTGTAGTGGAGAGAAGGAACAGTGGATGGAGGCAGTAGTTAGTAGTGTAGTGGAGAGAAGGAACAGTGGATGGAGGCAGTAGTTAGTAGTAGTGTAGTGGAGAGAAGGAACAGTGGATGGAGGCAGTAGTTAGTAGTAGTGTAGTGGAGAGAAGGAACAGTGGATGGAGGCAGTAGTTAGTATAAGTATAGTGGAGAGAAGGAACAGTGGATGGAGGCAGTAGTTAGTAGTGTAGTGGAGAGAAGGAACAGTGGATGGAGGCAGTAGTTAGCAGTAGCGTAGTGGAGAGAAGGAACAGTGGATGGAGGCAGTAGTTAGTAGTGTAGCGGAGAGAAGGAACAGTGGATGGAGGCAGTAGTTAGTAGTAGTGTAGTAGAGAGAAGGAACAGTGGATGGAGGCAGTAGTTAGTAGTGTAGCGGAGAGAAGGAACAGTGGATGGAGGCAGTAGTTAGTAGTAGTGTAGTGGAGAGAAGGAACAGTGGATGGAGGCAGTAGTTAGTAGTGTAGCGGTGAGAAGGAACGGTTGATGGAGGAAGTAGTTAGTAGTGTAGTGGAGAGAAGGAACAGTGGATGGAGGCAGTAGTTAGTAGTAGTGTAGTGGAGAGAAGGAACAGTGGATGGAGGCAGTAGTTAGTAGTAGTGTAGTGGAGAGAAGCAACAGTGGATGGAGGCAGTAGTTAGTAGTGTAGTGGAGAGAAGGAACAGTGGATGGAGGAGCTAGTTGGTAGTGTAGCGGAGAGAAGGAACAGTGGATGGAGGCAGTAGTTAGTAGTAGTGTAGTGGAGAGAAGGAACAGTGGATGGAGGCAGTAGTTAGTAGTAGTGTAGTGGAGAGAAGGAACAGTGGATGGAGGCAGTAGTTAGTAGTGTAGTGGAGAGAAGGAACAGTGGATGGAGGCAGTAGTTAGTAGTAGTGTAGTGAAGAGAAGGAACAGTGGATGGAGGCAGTAGTTAGTAGTGTAGTGGAGAGAAGGAACAGTGGATGGAGGCAGTAGTTAGTAGTACTGTAGTGGAGAGAAGGAACAGTGGATGGAGGCAGTAGTTAGTTGTAGTATAGTGGAGAGAAGGAACAGTGGATGGAGGCAGTAGTTAGTAGTAGTGTAGTGGAGAGAAGGAACAGTGGATGGAGGCAGTAGTTAGTAGTGTAGTGGAGAGAAGGAACAGTGGATGGAGGCAGTAGTTAGTAGTAGTGTAGTGGAGAGAAGGAACAGTGGATGGAGGCAGTAGTTAGTAGTAGTGTAGTGGAGAGAAGGAACAGTGGATGGAGGCAGTAGTTAGTAGTAGTGTAGTGGAGAGAAGGAACAGTGGATGGAGGCAGTAGTTAGTAGTAGTGTAGTGGAGAGAAGGAACAGTGGATGGAGGCAGTAGTTAGTTGTAGTATAGTGGAGAGAAGGAACAGTGGATGGAGGCAGTAGTTAGTAGTAGTGTAGTGGAGAGAAGGAACAGTGGATGGAGGCAGTAGTTAGTAGTAGTGTAGTGGAGAGAAGGAACAGTGGATGGAGGCAGTAGTTAGTAGTAGTGTAAGGAGAGAAGGAACAGTGGATGGAGGCAGTAGTTAGTAGTAGTGTAGTGGAGAGAAGGAACAGTGGATGGAGGCAGTAGTTAGTAGTAGTGTAGTGGAGAGAAGGAACAGTGGATGGAGGCAGTAGTTAGTAGTAGTGTAGTGGAGAGAAGGAACAGTGGATGGAGGCAGTAGTTAGTAGTAGTGTAGTGGAGAGAAGGAACAGTGGATGGAGGCAGTAGTTAGTAGTAGTGTAGTGGAGAGAAGGAACAGTGGATGGAGGCAGTAGTTAGTAGTAGTGTAGTGGAGAGAAGGAACAGTGGATGGAGGCAGTAGTTAGTAGTAGTGTAGTGGAGAGAAGGAACAGTGGATGGAGGCAGTAGTTAGTAGTAGTGTAGTGGAGAGAAGGAACAGTGGATGGAGGCAGTAGTTAGTAGTAGTGTAGTGGAGAGAAGGAACAGTGGATGGAGGCAGTAGTTAGTTGTAGTATAGTGGAGAGAAGGAACAGTGGATGGAGGCAGTAGTTAGTAGTAGTGTAGTGGAGAGAAGGAACAGTGGATGGAGGCAGTAGTTAGTAGTAGTGTAGTGGAGAGAAGGAACAGTGGATGGAGGCAGTAGTTAGTAGTGTAGTGGAGAGAAGGAACAGTGGATGGAGGCAGTAGTTAGTAGTAGTGTAGTGGAGAGAAGGAACAGTGGATGGAGGCAGTAGTTAGTAGTAGTGTAGTGGAGAGAAGGAACAGTGGATGGAGGCAGTAGTTAGTAGTAGTGTAGTGGAGAGAAGGAACAGTGGATGGAGGCAGTAGTTAGTAGTAGTATAGTGGAGAGAAGGAACAGTGGATGGAGGCAGTAGTTAGTAGTGTAGTGGAGAGAAGGAACAGTGGATGGAGGCAGTAGTTAGTAGTACTGTAGTGGAGAGAAGGAACAGTGGATGGAGGCAGTAGTTAGTTGTAGTATAGTGGAGAGAAGGAACAGTGGATGGAGGCAGTAGTTAGTAGTAGTGTAGTGGAGAGAAGGAACAGTGGATGGAGGCAGTAGTTAGTAGTGTAGTGGAGAGAAGGAACAGTGGATGGAGGCAGTAGTTAGTAGTGTAGTGGAGAGAAGGAACAGTGGATGGAGGCAGTAGTTAGTAGTAGTGTAGTGGAGAGAAGGAACAGTGGATGGAGGCAGTAGTTAGTAGTAGTGTAGTGGAGAGAAGGAACAGTGGATGGAGGCAGTAGTTAGTAGTAGTGTAGTGGAGAGAAGGAACAGTGGATGGAGGCAGTAGTTAGTAGTAGTGTAGTGGAGAGAAGGAACAGTGGATGGAGGCAGTAGTTAGTTGTAGTATAGTGGAGAGAAGGAACAGTGGATGGAGGCAGTAGTTAGTAGTAGTGTAGTGGAGAGAAGGAACAGTGGATGGAGGCAGTAGTTAGTAGTAGTGTAGTGGAGAGAAGGAACAGTGGATGGAGGCAGTAGTTAGTAGTAGTGTAGTGGAGAGAAGGAACAGTGGATGGAGGCAGTAGTTAGTAGTAGTGTAGTGGAGAGAAGGAACAGTGGATGGAGGCAGTAGTTAGTAGTAGTGTAGTGGAGAGAAGGAACAGTGGATGGAGGCAGTAGTTAGTAGTAGTGTAGTGGAGAGAAGGAACAGTGGATGGAGGCAGTAGTTAGTAGTAGTGTAGTGGAGAGAAGGAACAGTGGATGGAGGCAGTAGTTAGTAGTAGTGTAGTGGAGAGAAGGAACAGTGGATGGAGGCAGTAGTTAGTAGTAGTGTAGTGGAGAGAAGGAACAGTGGATGGAGGCAGTAGTTAGTAGTAGTGTAGTGGAGAGAAGGAACAGTGGATGGAGGCAGTAGTTAGTAGTAGTGTAGTGGAGAGAAGGAACAGTGGATGGAGGCAGTAGTTAGTAGTAGTGTAGTGGAGAGAAGGAACAGTGGATGGAGGCAGTAGTTAGTTGTAGTATAGTGGAGAGAAGGAACAGTGGATGGAGGCAGTAGTTAGTAGTAGTGTAGTGGAGAGAAGGAACAGTGGATGGAGTTAGTAGTTAGTAGTAGTGTAGTGGAGAGAAGGAACAGTGGATGGAGGCAGTAGTTAGTAGTAGTGTAGTGGAGAGAAGGAACAGTGGATGGAGGCAGTAGTTAGTAGTAGTGTAGTGGAGAGAAGGAACAGTGGATGGAGGCAGTAGTTAGTAGTAGTGTAGTGGAGAGAAGGAACAGTGGATGGAGGTTGTAGTTAGTAGTAGTGTAGTGGAGAGAAGGAACAGTGGATGGAGGCAGTAGTTAGTAGTAGTGTAGTGGAGAGAAGGAACAGTGGATGGAGGCAGTAGTTAGTAGTAGTGTAGTGGAGAGAAGGAACAGTGGATGGAGGCAGTAGTTAGTAGTAGTGTAGTGGAGAGAAGGAACAGTGGATGGAGGCAGTAGTTAGTAGTAGTGTAGTGGAGAGAAGGAACAGTGGATGTAGGCAGTAATTAGTAGTAGTGTAGTGGTAGGAGCTTTTGAGTTTTTTTCTATTTCCACCATAGTGTAAGTTATGTGATCCCTTCCCTCCATCAGCTCCCACTTTAGGCTACTATTGCTATGTTATTACACACTATTACGTACAATAACAAAAATACTACTACATTAAGTTACTATATTACAAACAATAACTAAAATACTATTACATAAAAGTGCTATATTACAAACAATAACTAAAATATATGACATTAAAGTGCTATATTACAAACAATAACTAAAATACTTTTATATGAAGTTACTATATTACAAACAATAACTGAAATACTATTATATAAAGTTACTATACTATTTCAAACAATAACTACAATATGAAGTTACTATATTACAAACAATAACTAAAATACTATTACATAAAGTTACTATACTATTTCAAACAATAACTAAAATACTATTACATAAAGTTGCTATACTACAAACAATAACTAAAATACTATTACATAAAGTTACTATATTATAACAATAACATACTTTATAGGATACATCAGTTTTGAGATACTACATTTGAAGAATGCAGTCTACAGAAGGGATCAAGTCTTAGAAACACTGTGTCTTTGTTTGTTAGTAATTGACTATAAAATGTCTGTTTTTATGAATGAACAGAATTAAAGACTTAGCTTTCTTCAGTGTCTTGTGTGTCTTTAGTGTAACTAATTGGACATTGATCAGTGATCCATCATTCTGACAGGGTTTGGCTGAGCCAGCTGAAGTGTCAGTGGTGAATCTGCTGCGGGTCCCCTTCTGTCATGTGATGTGCTCTTTTATACTGCCCCCTTCAGCAGAGGGCTCATTCAACACTGCCAAACCTCCAGACAAGCTCATTTGTCATAATTTCCTAGGTTTGCATGTGGGAAGGTATTAACATGCTTATGTAACAGAGGAGGACCTAAAGACGTGTGTTAGCTTCCCAAACTAGTGCCTAAAACTTAGCTCAGACGGCTAACATATTCCGCCCCCCCCCCCCAGTTTGTATGTGGGGAAACATTTAATTAACATGCTTATGTTACGGAGATGGTTCAGGTGATCTACGCTGGCGTGATGATGAGTAACCTTGTCTGAAACTTGAAGACGTGTGCTTGCTCCCAGAGCTAGTGCCAAGAGACATTAGTCGACAAGCTAACATGCCTGAAGGGGGAAGGAGGATACCTGCGTTTGAAGCCCAGTTGGTCTCACTTGTATGAAATCATTCTTGAACCATGTTAGAGCTATTCACATAGGCCTACGGTGCTTCCTCAAGAGCAGGTGCTGCAGATCCAATGAACTGCACAGATATACAGTAGGGGTTTGTCTCAATCCAAGGATGCTTTCCTGGCTACCCAAACTCCTTGCTCCGGCCAAACGCTACGCCACTGTCACGTCCTGACCAGTAAAGGGGTTATTTGTTAGTGTAGTTTGGTCAGGACGTGGCATGGGGTATTTGTTTAGAGTGTTTCGGGGTTTGTTGGGCTATGTGTTTTGTAGAGGGGTGTTTGATTAAAGTGTTCCGGGGTTTTGGTTTATGTTCTATGTTAGTATATTTCTATGTTCTAGTCTAGTCTTTCTAGTTCTATGTTTAGTTTATTGATTTGGCCTTCAATTGGAGGCAGCTGTTCCTCGTTGCCTCTGATTGAAGGTCCTATGTATAGGGGTGTTTGGTAATGGGAATTGTGGGTAGTTATTTCCTGTTTAGTGAATGTAGCACCTGACGGGACTGTTTAGTGTCGTTCGTTCGTTCGTTCGTTCGTTCGTTCGTTCGTTCGTTCGTTTTTGTATACGTGTTTCTTTTGGTTTTTCGTTCTTTTATAAGAAATAAGAAGATGAGTATACATTTTCCTGCTGCACCTTGGTCTACTTCATACGACGGCCATTACAGCCACGCCAACGGACGTGAGTTTCTTCTTCGCAATGTGTCTGGATCTGAGTACCTTCCCGACGATTTTTAGAACGCAAACACATTCTAACCATTCTGAATGGTCCCAGAAACTGATGGGTTGGCCCAGAGCCAGAACACACGTGGGTAAAGCAGCGTTTTGAAAATTCATCATTGGCTTTGATACTCTGATTGGTTATAGATAATCCAGTCACTGATGACTTTGTTTTGTACCAACACCCATCATTTTGACGTCACCACACAAACGACTTCAATGATGTCAGTCTCAGACTGACGTATGTAGCGAACATAGAGCAGTGGAAGAATTCTGTTTAGGCAGCCAGCCAGCCAGCCAGCACCTCGTATTGAGGACAATCTTCATCTAATAAGCCTCTCATACATCGTTCAAGAATGACTGTATAAAGCAGACCAACATCATTAAAAAATTATGAAAAAGCATGAAAAAAGGCTTTGACCAAAACAGTCTGCTCTGTTTGACATGGCTGCCTGTGAGAGAGAGAGAGAAAAAGAGAGCAAGAGAGAAAGGATAGTTCAGTGTCTGCTCTGTTTGACATACTGGTAATCTGTCAGCTATCTTTGGCTGCCGGGAATTCCCTGGCTAAATCGGGAACAATATCTGCTTTGCTTAAGCAAGGAGGTCTCGCCCTCTTGTTCCTTCCATGGCAATCCACAGTTTTAGAATAAAAAGGATAAAAACGTTTCAGACATTTTCCAGAAAGCCAGGGTTAAACAAAGACTAGGCTGTGTTTCTCCAATTTTCAAACAGAACCTAGTTTTACACTGTTTAGGTCCCAGTAAAACTAGATGGCGAGCTGTTATTCACAGCTTTGTTCCACTTGACACAAGCAAGGAAACGTGCATCTGAAAAGCTGTAGTATAGGTAGTCTGGGCACACAGTAAATAAGTCTACACTCTGTGACTACATCATTTAGCATCAGAACTAGGAGGAGGCCAGCTACATCAAATGCAAATGATTGGCAACTCTTGAAATGTGTGTGGGTGTGTACTGTGTAACCAGATGACATGGAAGTAGCAGAGAAATGCCAGACTTTGAAGTATCACAGCTTTGGAAGGCTGGTGGTGTGGTGATAGCCAATAAAAAGACAGACTTGGAATTCGGGAATAAGATACTGTCAATTCTAGATTCCATATTCCATTGATATCTGTGCCATTGCATTTCATACCGTTTTCATGGTCTCCACTTCATAGTTTTCAGCATACACCGCACATACCATCATCTCCCCCACCAACTGTCTGGGTTTCTCTGTGAAGATTGAACAGCCCTTGGAGGAGGTTTGTAGCAGCTGCCTCTCCAACTGGACGTGTCTTGGTTGGCTGCTGCCTGGTATTCTTGGCACATGTTGTTCCTCCTGTGCTGTGGAGGATGAGTAGATTCCCCGGCAGGGAGAGGGAGATGGAGACAGTGGTCCTTGGTTTCAACTGTCTGATCAGGAGAAGAACATGGAGATGTATTTCATACACACTCAGAAAAGACAGGCATTAGACTACAACCCACAAAAAAAGAAAAATCATGGAAGGCCTGTGTGTCCTAGGCCAGGCTTCTCCTGTCTGGTGTACTTGGCACGTCTTTCCTCCTGTGAAGGCTGGAAGGTGGAGTGGAGGGGCACTGGGCAGGGGGTGGATTCCCCTGCAGGGAAGGGCAGATGGAGATGGTGGTCCTTGGTTACCGAGGCAGCTGAGCTGTGTGTGTGTGTGTGTGTCCTTGTCTACCGGGCAACTGAAAGAGAGAGGGTGGGGGGAGGGGCAATTTCCTTTTGCCAAATATTTCACTGTCTCCATCCTCCCAGTCTGTCAGTCCCCACCTAATCTTAAGAGCCAGACTTTACATAGACACATTCATCCGGTTTCACAAGTCCAGTCCCCACCCAGTCTAGGAATTTTATAATGGTCTATGCCATGGTCAATTCAATATAAATATCAGTGACATATGCAAGTTGGTTAATACCTATGTATCTTTTCTTGAAACTGATGAAAGGGTTTCTGAAGGATAGTTGTTCCACCTAAAAAGCACAAGAAATAGGATTTCAATTATTTTGTTGAAATATTATTTGATTGGGCTATTTGATTGCACCTAAATTGGCCTCTTCAATTTATAGGATTCATATAATATTCAATAAATACAGTACCAATCAAAAGTTTGGACACACCTACTCTTTCAAGGGTTTTTCTTCATTTTTAATATTTTCTACACTGTAGAATAATAGGGAAGATGTCAAAACTATTAAATAACACATACGGAATCATGCAGTAACCAAAAACTGGTTGTTGCTCAATACTTGATAATGTGACTAGAAAACGTTGTATACAACAGCCAACTTTCTGGGACATAGACATGTCTTATATGGGCAGAAAGCTCAAGTTCTTGTTAATCTAACTGCAGTGTCCAATTTACATTAGCTATTACAGAAAAAAATACCATGTTATTGTTTGAGGATACTGCACAACAACAAAACACTTTTATCACGGCAACTGGTTTGATACAGTTGAAGTCGAAAGTTTACATATACTTAGATTGGAGTCATTAAAACTCGTTTTTCAACCACTCCACAAATTTCTTGTTAACAAACTATTGTTTTGGTAAGTCGGATATGACATCTACTTTGTGCATGACACAAGTAATTTTTCCAACAATTGTTTACAGACAGATTATTTCACTTATAATTCACAATATCACAATTCCAGTGGGTCAGAAGTTTCCATACATTAAGTTGACTGTGCCTTTAAACAGCTTGGAAAATTTCAGAAAATTATGTCATGGCTTTAGAAGCTTCTGATAGGCTAATTGACATCATTTGAGTCAATTGGAGGTGTACCTGTGAATGTATTTCAAGGCCTACCTTCAAACTCAGTGCCTCAACATTGGAGAATCAAAAGAAATCAGCCAAGACCTCAGAAAAAAAACAATAGACATCCACAAGTCTGGTTCATCCTTGGGAGCAATTTCCAAATGCCTGAAGGTACCACGCTTATCTGTACAAACAATAGTATGCAAGTATAAACACCATGGGACCACACAGCCATCATACCGCTCAGGAAGGAGACGCGTTCTGTCTCCTAGAGATGAACGTACTTTGGTGCGAAAAGTGCAAATCAATCCCAGAACAACAGCAAAGGACCTTGTGAAGATGCTGGAGGAAACAGGTACAAAAGTATCTATATCCACAGTAAAACGAGTTCTATATCGACATAACCCGAAAGGCCGCTCAGCAAGGAAGAAGCCACTGCTCCAAAACCGCCATAAAAAAAGCCTGACTATGGTTTGCAACTGCACATGGGGACAAAGATTGTACTTTTTGGAGAAATGTCCTCTGGTCTGATGAAACAAAAATAGAACTGTTTGGCCATAATGACCATCGTTATGTTTGGAGGAAAAAGGGGGAAGCTTGCAAGCCGAAGAACAACATCCCAACCGTGAAGCACGGGGGTGGCAGCATCATGTTGTGGGGGTGCTTTGCTGCAGGAGGGACTGATGCATTTCACAAAATAGATCGCATCATGAGGGAGGAAAATTATGTGGATATATTGAAGCAACATCTCAAGACATCAGTCGGGAAGTTAAAGCTTGGTAGCAAATGGGTCTTCCAAATGGACAATGACCCCAAGCATACTTCCAAAGTTGTGGCAAAATGGCTTCAGGACAACAAAGTCAAGGTATTGGAGTGGCCATCACAAAGCCCTGACCTCAATCCTATAGAAAATGTGTGGGCAGAACTGAAAAAGCATGTGCGAGCAAGGAGGTCTAGAAACCTGACTCAGTTACACCAGCTCTGTCAGGAGGAATGGGCCAAAATTCACCCAACTTATTGTGGGAAGCTTGTGGAAGGCTACCCGAAAAGTTTGACCCAAGTTGAACAATTTAAAGGCAATGCTACCAAATACTAATTGAGTGTATGTGAACTTCTGACCCACTGGGAATGTGATGAAAGAAATAAAAGCTGAAATAAATAATTCTCTCTACTATTATACTGACATTTCACATTCTTAAAATAAAGTGGTGATCCTAACTGACCTAAGACAGGGAATTTTTACGAGGATTAAATGTCAGGAATTGTGAAAAACTGAGTTTAAATGTATTTGGCTAAGGTGTATGTAAACTTACGACTTTAACTGTACATTCACCTCTGAAGGTAAATAATGTACTTACATTCAGTAATCTTGCTCTGATTTGTCATCCTAAGGGTCACAGAGATAAAATATAGTGTAGTTTTGTTTGAAAAAATAAAGGTTTATATTCAAATGTAGGAACTGGGTTCTACAGTTTGACCCCACTGCTATCTCATTACCATAATGACCAATTCTCATTACCATGCCATATGGTTGTCTGTTACGATAATTAGAAGTTCAGTTATGGTAATGATAAACAGTTTCTGATGCATGTACAGTACAATATAACTCCATCACACTATGTATGCAACAGATAACCAAACAGCAGTGCTAGGTGCATGCACACTTAAATGAAAGGGTAACTACACTCAACATTTAAAAGTTTAATTTTTTTCAGAACAATTTTTTTTTCTCCTCATCTGGTTTAAGTATTGTTAACACATCCAATTTAGTTTTTCTATTAGAAAAGTGAAAACCTGAAGAAAAAAAAAATATCATAACAACCACCACCCTTAACACCTTCAATGACCCTTTCACATCCCACCACTACTAAAAAAAACACTGAGTTAGATGGGGAGAGGTTTGTCTGTGATAAAGAGTTCCTCTGCTATTTTAACATCAAATGCAACCAAACTAGTCCTGCAAGCTCTGGCTTTGTCGCATTTGTATGGTCAGGTGAGGAAAAACATTTCGTAAAAAAGCTGTAGCTGGCTCAGAACAGAACGTCTGGCCCTGAAATGTACACAGAGGGCCAATGTCAATAACGTGCATGTCAGACTCTCCTTGTTCAGAGTGGAGGAGAGATTGACTGCATCACTGCTGGTCTTTGAAACAAGTATTGACGTGCTGAAAGTACAGAATTGTCTGTTCAGCCAGTTAACACACAGCTCAAAACCTATACATACCCCACAAGACACACAATCAAGGGTCTCTTAACAGTCCCCAAGAGAGGCTGGGAGGCACACAGTACTCTATAGGGCAATGACTACATGGAATTCTCTTCCACCTCAGGTTTATTTTATTTAATTAACTAGGCAAGTTAGTTAAGAACAAATTCTTATTTACAATGATGCCCTACTGGGGAGCAGTGGGTTAAGGGCCTTGTTCAGGGGCAGACAACACATTTTTACCTTGTCACCTTAGGGACTCGATCCAGCAACCATTCGGTTACTGGCCCAACGCTCTAACCAGTAGGCTACCTGCCACCTCTAAGGCAAGCAATAAAAAAACAATGCGGAGACACACACATACACCACTCTTAGTAGTATTAATTTCTTCATTTTTCTTTTCTCTTTCTTCTTCTTATTACTTCTAAAATAGTCATATTGTTTTTTAGTCGTAGTGTTCTTAGTTAAAATGTGTTTTGCTGTTCCTGTCCATTAGTGTTCTGCATTTTGTCATGTTCTATGTTTTGTGTGGACCCCAGGAAGCTGATTCTTCAACAGCTAATGGGGATCAGAATAAAAATACAAATTAAAATCATTTGGGGTCATCAAATCATCTTAAAGTAACTTTATTGAGCTATACAATCCATTTTTTACACTGCTTCAGATGGTTAATATGGTAAAAAAAAATATCTTGACGAAGTACCGTTTGCTCATTTGCTCATTACGGTAATGCGGTCTCTCATCTAGCATTACATTGATCTCATTACCGACATGCATCATCAATGATAAAATATTCCTTGAATAATATTACAGAAATCAAAATATTTGAGCTGTGCATAAAATATGTAATTTGCTCTTTATTTTAAATATTAATTTAAAACAGAAATAATAATAAAAAATCCAGGTTATGAACATGAGACACATTACGGTAATGAGATAACCTGATAAAATTGAAAATATACTTAAAATCAAAATGTCATTAGTATTAGCAAAACATTTGCTACATTTTCACCTTGCTATGTTTTTTTTGTAACTTTACAAGTGTAACGGTAATGAGTTTTTTTGTGCATGGTTTTGGAAAATGTGTATAAATCATTCAATCTGAAGATTTAAGATGATTAATTTAACATAGACAATCATTTAAGATGGTATTTTATCCATTACATTTACTAAGAGTAATACCAAGTTTGTGAGAATCCCCCAGATGTTGGTTCTGGTGGTGAGTGAGATCTCCACTAGCCATACCCTAATATAACCACCCTCCTTCATGGCATTGCCCTTATCTTGCCATGGCCTCTCTCGTCACACCCAAACAAACAATCTTCACCATTCACACACACTCTCTCTCACGCAGGCACTTGCACGCGGGCACGCACGTACACACACACACACAACTCTTTCTTCCTCCTAATCTAACAGACCAACAGGAAAATGAACAGGAAGGTAAGGGCAAAAATGGTGGAATTAAAAACTCAGTGCCTCAGTAAATAAGAATAAGATGATGTCAGAGTTAATGGAGGTCAGCTGAGGCTCCAGCTCTGTTAGCTGGACTGGCCTGGACTGGCCTTCCCTGGGCCTCAGGATAAACACCGTGTGTGACTCAAACAGCCTAAAAAAAACATAATAAATAAATGACAGAAGTGTCATATCCGTATCATCAGGGATTGTAGCACAGCCTGAACAGGCTGAACAGCCTTGCCTGTCTGCTGTCCACTCAACACTGCTGTAAACGGAGCATATGAGGACAATTGAGAAAAATGGGTTTGCTGTGACCTCTATTGGCAAAGAGAGGAACCTGCATCTTAGTGCATAATGGTAGTCATGATACTCACACGTCTCAGGTCTCATGTGGATGGCGCACTTGACCCAATGCAGTTTGCATGCAGGAAGAACAGATCAGTAAAGGATGCAGTCTTGACGGTGATCCACAGTGCCGTGACACACCTGGGGAGGCCTCACTCTTATGTGAGCATCTTTTTGCTGGAGTTCTTCTTTGCTTTTAACTGCATGCAGCCTCACCACAAACTCTCCCACCTACAGGTGGACCCCAGCATTACCTTGTGGGTGCTGGACTTCCTGTTTACAGGGGGGAAGTATGTCAAGTTCAACAACACAACATCCCTTCCTCTGTGTACATCTGCCAGTTCCCCCAAAGGAACTGTCATCTCTCCAGTGCTATTCTCCATATACACCAAAGACCTGAGGTTCTTGGCAGTGAAATATTCAGATGACACTGCCTATGTCGACCTCTCAGACGACACACTACATTTCCAAACAGAAGTTAACAGGGTTCATGACTGTTGCCATAACAACTATCTCACACTCAAAAAAAAAAAAAAACTGCTTATTGATTTCCAGAAGAAGGCAGACCCAGTGAGCTACCTAGTCCTGGGTGGTGAAGAGATAGAGAGTGGAGAGTTTTAAGTACCTGGGAACCATCATGGACAGCACACTCTCTTTTAATGCCAACTCTCAGAACATCAATAAAAAGTGACAACGACTGTACCTCCTGCACAGGATACTGTCCAACTACTGCACCAGACTGAGACAACTGACTGTCAACACTAGGATACTGTCCAACTACTGCACCAGACTGAGACAACTGACAGTCAACACCAGGATACTGTCCAACTACTGCACCAGACTGAGACAACTGACTGTCAACACCAGGATACTGTCCAACTACTGCACCAGACTGAGACAACTGACTGTCAACACCAGGATACTGTCCAACTACTGTACCAGACTGAGACAACTGACTGTCAACACCAGGATACTGTCCAACTACTACACCAGACTGAGACAACTGACTGTCAACACCAGGATACTGTCCAACTACTGCACCAGACTGAGACAACTGACTGTCAACACCAGGATACTGTCCAACTACTGCACCTGACTGAGACAACCAGACATATAGAGAGTGTGCTGACTTTCTGTTTACTGGCCTGGTACGGTGGGCTGTCAGTGGCCTGGTACAGTGGGCAGTCAGTGGCCTGGTACGGTGGGCTGTCAGTGGCCTGGTACGGTGGGCAGTCAGTGGCCTGGTACGGTGGGCAGTCAGTGGCCTGGTACGGTGGGCAGTCAGTGGCCTGGTACGGTGGGCTGTCAGTGGCCTGGTAAGGTGGGCTGTCAGTGGCCTGGTACGGTGGGCAGTCAGTAGCCTGGTACAGTGGGCTGTCAGTGGCCTGTTACGGTGGGCAGTCAGTAGCCTGGTAAGGTGGGCTGTCAGTGGCCTGGTACGGTGGGCAGTCAGTAGCCTGGTACGGTGGGCTGTCAGTGGCCTGGTACGGTGGGCAGTCAGTAGCCTGGTACGGTGGGCTGTCAGTAGCCTGGTACGGTGGGCTGTCAGTGGCCTGGTACGGTGGGCTGTCAGTGGCCTGGTATGGTGGCTAATAAGGGTACCCTCAGTCGGACTGTGAACTTGGGGTCCAAGCCCTGCAGTGCAGGGGGCTTCAGGACCTCTATGATAAACGGGCAAGGGACAAGGCCAAACGCATCATAGACGACCCCACACGTAATCTTGCCCAATGTTTCGAGCTGCTGCACTCCGAAAGGAGTTTAAGGGTCCCACTGTTCAGTAAGAATAGGAGCAAGGCTAGCTTCATTCCATCAGCCATCGGGCTGCTGAACAGTGGGACATAACACAGAGATTCAGGCCCAACACACGGTCAGGAGGCCGCACACACTTTGAATATGTGTAAATGTAAGTGTGACTTGTGTACTAATTTTCCAGTTTCCGTACTGCGTGTATTATAGTGTGTTGTGTTTGTGTATTTGTATGCTGACGTCACAGAATTAATTTCCATGTAACTGGACAATAAAGTACAGTATATCGTATCGTATGGAAGTAATGAAGAATGGGACAATAGTGCCCACTGCTGTCTGATACATGTAATTGCATACAATGCACTTCATTGCAACAATATGGTAGTACCATTGAGCTTCTTCTGTACTTTAGGTTGCTTACTCAATAACTGCTGTGTATACTTAGTAATAGCACACACCATGGACTGTATCATGTGTCCTTGGTATAGGATTGTATCCACAGAATAATAACTGATTGGGAATTTGGGGCCCTAAGAGGTTTCTCTGGATGTTTAGCATGCTCAAAATAATGTTGGGAAATACAGCTGTATTATTGCTACATTTCCTGTCGCCCACAGAGATATTCCACAGATCTGTCACCCACTGAGATATTCCACAGATATGTCGCCCACTGAGATATTCCACAGATTTGGCATGAGTAATTTAATGATACATTTCCTCTACGTGAGTCAGAGCACACACACACACACACACACACACACACACACACACACACACACATGCATATGCACACACGCGCGCACACACACACACACACACACACACACACACACACACACACGCACACGCATGCACACCCACACACCCGTACAGGAATGGAGTGAGGCATGGTGGAGGAACAATAATCTGGATGGAGGGATTCCGGTATACAGGCGCGGGAGGGAACAGGCAGTGGCTCGGGAAGTTAAAGAGAAAACCTCATCTTCAGACAACTGGAATGTTTCTTCTGTTTCTGCTACGTCTCTCGCAGTTGTCTGACTGTGAGCGTGTCACAGACAAGGCTATGAGGAGAGAGAGGGGAGAGGTCATCAAGGCTGAGTTCCAGGCTGACTATCTTATCGTTTGATTGCCTGATCTCAAAACATATAAACTGTGAAGCCGATGATGTGGCATGTAATCATTGGTTGATGAGCAACCTAGAATGGGGGCAGTATCTTTCTGGCCAATCAAAGGTCACTTCCTGACTCAGTGTGGTTCATTAGGGAAAACAGCTGGATTGTACAGAGCTCTGACATCACAAAGATTTGGATGAGAAGCGAGCCAATCAAAGACAACATCTGTACAGCAGCCAGAGAGCAGCCAAGCAAACAAACAGCATGATGCAGGAACTCGTATTCACAGTTCCCAGTTCCCCACAAAACATGCACGCAAACTTTCTTCTTGTTCAAATTGCCTACAGGACTGTTTCACTAGCACAGACTGGAATATGTTCTGGGATTCATCCGGTGGCATTGAGGCGTTTACCACATCAGTACATCGACAAAGTCGCCCCCACAGACTGAACATATCCCAACCAGAAGCAATAGATTACAGGCAACATCCGCACTGAGTTAAAGGCTAGAGCTGCCGCTTTCAAAGAGCAGGACACTAATCCAGACGCTTATAAGAATTCCCGCTACGACCTCAGACAAGCCATCAAACAGGCAAAGCGTCAAAACAGGTCTAAGATCGAAGCCTACTACGCCGGATCGGACGCTCGTCGGATGTGGCAGGGCTTGCAAACTATCACGGATTATAAAAGGAAACCCAGCCGCAAACTGCCCAGTGACGTGAGCCTACCAGATGAGCTAAATGCCTTCTATGCTCACTTCGAGGCAAGCAACGCTGAACCATGCATGAGAGCACCAGCTGTTCAGGGCGACTGTGTGATCATGCTCTCCATAGCCGATGTGAGTAAGATCTTTAAACAGGTTAACATTCACAAGGCCGCAGGGTCAGACGGATTACCAGAGCATGCGCTGACCAGCTGGCAAGTGTCTTCCTTGACATATTCAACCTCTCTCTGAACCAGTCTGTAATACCTACACTACCGTTCAAAAGTTTGGGGTCACTTAGAAATGTCCTTGTTTTTGAAAGAAAAGCAAATGTTTTGTCAATTAAAATAACAGCAAATTGATCAGAAATACAGTGTAGACATTGTTCATGTTGTAAATGACTATTGTAGCTGAAACCAGCTGATTTTTAATGGAATATCTACATAGGCGTACATAGGTTCATTATCAGCAACCATCACCCCTATGTTCCAATGGCACGTTGTGTTAGCTAATCCAAGTGGAACATAGGGGTGATGGTTGCTGATAATGAGCCTCTGTACGCCTATGTAGATATCCCATTAAAAATCAGCTGGTTTCAGCTACAATAGTCATTTACAACATGAACAATGTCTACACTGTATTTCTGATCAATTTGATGTTATTTTAATGAACCAAAAATTTGCTTTTCTGTCAAAAACAAGGACATTCCTAAGTGACCCAAACTTTGAACGGTAGTGTACATGTTTCAAGTGGACCACCACAGTCCCTGTGCCCAAGAACACCAAGGTAACCTGTATAAATTACTATCGCCCCATAGCACACATCTGTAGACATTAAAGGCTTTGAAATGCTGGTCATGGCTGACATCAACACCATCATCCCAGACACCCTGGACCCACTCCAATTCACATACTGCCCCAACAGATCCACAGATGATGCATTCTCTATTGCACTCCACACTGCCCTATCCTAACTGGATAAGAGGAACACCTATGTGAGAATGCTGTTCATTGACTACAGCTCATTGTTCAACACCGTAGTGTCCTTCAAGCTCATCACTAAGCTAAGGACCCTGGGACTGAACACCTCTCTCTGCAACTGAGTTCTGGACTTCCTGACGGGCCACCCCCAGGTGGTAAGGGGAGGCAACAACACATCCGCCACGTTGATACTCAACACAGGGGCCCCTCAGGGGTATAGTGAGGGAAAAAAGTATTTGATCCCCTGCTGATTTTGTAAGTTTGCCCACTGACAAAGAAATGATCAGTCTATAATTTTAATGGTAGGTTTATTTGAACAGTGCAAGACAGAATAACAACAAAACAATCCTGAAAAACCCATGTCAAAAATGTTATAAATTGATTTGCATTTTAATGAGGGAAATTAGTATTTGACCCCCTCTCAATCAGAAAGATTTCTGGCTCCCAGGTGTCTTTTATACAGGTAACGAGCTGAGATTAGGAGCACACTCTAAAAGGGAGTGCTCCTAATCTCAGTTTGTTACCTGTATAAAAGACACCTGTCCACAGAAGCGATCAATCAATCAGATTGCAAACTTTCCACCATGGCCAAGACCAAAGAGCTCTCCAAGGATGTCAGGGACAAGATTGTAGACCTACACAAGGCTGGAATGGGCTACATGACCATCGCCAAGCAGCTTGGTGAGAAGGTGACAACAATTGGTGGATTATTCGCAAATGGAAGAAACACAAAAGAACTGTCAATATCCCTCGGCCTGGGGCTCCATGCAAGATCTCACCTCGTGGGGTTGCAATGATCATGAGAACGGTGAGGAATCAGCCCAGAACTACACGGGAGGATCTTGTCAATGATCTCAAGGCAGCTGGGACCATAGTCACCAAGAAAACAATTGGTAACACACCACACCGTGAAGGACTGAAATCCTGCAGCGCCCGCAAGGTCCCCCTGTTCAAGAAAGCACATATACATGCCCGTCTGAAGTTTGCCAATGAACATCTGAATGATTCAGAGGACAACTGGTGAAAGTGTTGTGGTCAGATGAGACCAAAATGGACCTCTTTGGCATCAACTCAACTCGCCGTGTTTGGAGGAGGAGGAATGCTGCCTATTACCCCAAGAACACCATCTCCACCGTCAAACATGGAGGTGGAAACATTATGCTTTGGGGGTGTTTTTCTGCTAAGGGGATAGGACAACTTCACCGCATCAAAGGGACGATGTACCGTCAAATTTTGGGTGAGAACCTCCTTCCCTCAGCCAGGGCATTGAAAATGGGTCGTGGATGGGTATTCCAGCATGACAATGACCCAAAACACACGGCCAAGGCAACAAAGGAGTGGCTCAAGAAGAAGCACATTAAGGTCCTGGAGTGGCCTAGCCAGTCTCCAGATCTTAATCCCATAGAAAATCTGTGGAGGGAGCTGAAGGTTCGAGTTGCCAGATGTCAGCCTCGAAACCTTAATGACTTGGAGAAGATCTGCAAAGAGGAGTGGGACAAAATCCCTCCTGAGATGTGTGCAAACCTGGTGACCAACTACAAGAAACGTCTGACCTCTGTGATTGCCAACAAGGGTTTTGCCACCAAGTACTAAGTCATGTTTTGCAGAGGGGTCAAATACTTATTTTCCTCATTAAAATTCAATTTATAACATTTTTGACATGCGTTTTTCTGGATTTTTTTGTTGTTATTCTGTCTCTCACTGTTCAAATAAACCTACCATTAAAATTATAGACTGATCATTTCTTTGTCATTGGGCAAACGTACAAAATCAGCAGGGGATCAAATACTTTTTTCCCTCACTGTATGTGCTTAGTCCCCTCCCTGTACACCCACGACTGCGTGACAGCACATGACTCCAACACCATCATTAAGTTTGCTGACGACACGACGATGTTAGGCCTGATTACCGACGATGATGAGACAGCCTATAGGGAGGAGGTCAGAGACCTGGTAGTGTGGTGCCAGGACAACAACCTCTCCCTAAATGTCAGCAAGACAAAGGAGCTGATCGTAGACTACAGGAAACAGAGGGCCAAGCACGCCCCCATTCACTTCGACAGGGCTGTGTTGGAGCGGGTGGAGAGTTTCAAGTTCCTCTGTGTCCACATCCCTAAGGATCTATTACAGTCCACACACACCGACAGAGTCGTGAATAGGGCATGACAACGGCTCTTCCCTCTCAGGAGGCTCAATAGTTTTGGCATGGGCCCTCAGATCCTCAAAGTTCTACAGCTGCACCATTGAGAGCATCTTGACTGGCTGCATCACCACTTGGGATAGTAACTGTGTAAAGCCCAGTACATCACTGGGGCTGAGCTCCCTGACATCCAGGACCTCTATACCAGGCAGTGTCAGAGGAAGGCCCTTAAAATGGCCAAAGACTCCAGCCTCCGCACGGCAAGAAGTACCAATGCACCAAGTCTGGAACCAACAAGCCATAAGACTACTAAATAGTTAGTTAAATAGTTAACCAATTTTACTCATCACATACACTGCTGCTACTGTTTAGTATCTATCCTGTTGCCGAGTCACTTTAAACCTACCTATATGTACATATACTGTATACTTCAATTACCTCGTTCCCCTGCACATCGACTCGGTACTGGTACACCGTGTATATAGCCAAGTTATCATTACTCATTGTGTTATTATTATTACGTGTTATTACTTTTCTATTATTTCTCTATCTCTGCATTGTTGGGAAGGACCTTTGAGTAAGCATTTCACTGTTTGTCTACACCTGTTGTTAACGAAGAATGTGACGAATAAAATGTGATTTGATTTGAGAGCAGATTGTCTTGGATTAGATCCTGTTGATGAATGCAGGCTAGGGTAATGTAGTCACAAGAGGATCCTGTCTGGTTGTAAATCCAATAAACTGGACAACAATGTCGGGAAATGTATAGAAGTGCCACCCTACAGCACAGACATACACAAGCACACACACAAGCGTGCGCACACTAACACACTAACACACACACAATGTTACTTAATATTGAATGTGCAAGTAGACAGTGGGGGAAAAAGTATTTGATCCCCTGCAGATTTTGTACGTTTGCCCACTGACAAAGAAATGATCAGTCTATAATTTTAATGGTAGGTTTATTTGAACAGTGAGAGACAGAATAACAACAAAAATATCCAGAAAAACGCATGTCAAAAATGTTATAAAATGATTTGCATTTTAATGAGGGAAATAAGTATTTGACCCCTCTGCAAAACATGACTTAGTACTTGGTGGCAAAACCCTTGTTGGCAATCACAGAGGTCAGACTTTTCTTGTAGTTGGTCACCAGGTTTGCACACATCTCAGGAGGGATTTTGTACCACTCCTCTTTGCAGATCTTCTCCAAGTCATTAAGGTTTCGAGGCTGACGTTTTGCAACTCGAACCTTCAGCTCCCTCCACAGATTCTCTATGGGATTAAGGTCTGGAGACTGGCTAGGCCACTCCAGGACCTTAATGTGCTTCTTGTTGAGCCACTCCTTTGTTGCCTTGGCCGTGTGTTTTGGGTCATTGTCATGCTGGAATACCCATCCACGACCCATTTTCAATGCCCTGGCTGAGGAAAGGATGTTCTCACCCAAGATTTGACGGTACATGGCCCCGTCCATCGTCCCTTTGATGCGGTGAAGTTGTCCTGTCCCCTTAGCAGAAAAACACTCCCAAAGCATAATGTTTCCACCTCCATGTTTGACGGTGGAGATGGTGTTCTTGGGGTCATAGGCAGCATTCCTCCTCCTCCAAACACGGCGAGTTGAGTTGATGCCAAAGAGGTCCATTTTGGTCTCATCTGACCACAACACTTTCACCAGTTGTCCTCTGAATCATTCAGATGTTCATTGGCAAACTTCAGACGGGCATGTATATGTATTATTGAGCAGGGGGACCTTGCGGGCGCTGCAGGATTTCAGTCCTTCACGGCGTAGTGTGTTACCAATTGTTTTCTTGGTGACTATGGTCCCAGCTGCCTTGAGATCATTGACAAGATCCTCCTGTGTAGTTCTGGGCTGATTCCTCACCGTTCTCATGATCATTGCAACCCCACGAGGTGAGATCTTGCATGGAGCCCCAGGACGAGGGATATTGACAGTTATTTTGTGTTTCTTCCATTTGGAAATGATCGCACCAAATGTTGTCACCTTCTCACCAAGCTGCTTGGCGATGGTCTTGTAGCCCATTCCAGCCTTGTGTAGGTCTACAATCTTGTCCCTGACATCCTTGGAGAGCTCTTTGGTCTTGGCCATGGTGGAGAGTTTGGAATCTGATTGATTGATTGCTTCTGTGGACAGGTGTCTTTTTTACAGGTAACAAGCTGTGCGGTTAGGAGCACTCCCTTTAAGAGTGTGCTCCGAATCTCAGCTCGTTACCTGTATAAAAGACACCTGGGAGCCAGAAATCTTCCTGATTGAGAGGGGGTCAAGTACTTATTTCCCTCATTTAAATGCAAATCAATTTATAAAAATTTGTACATGCGTTTTTCTGGATATTTTTGTTGTTATTCTGTCTCTCACTGTTCAAATAAACCTACCATAAAAATTATAGACTGATCCTTTCTTTATCAGTGGGCAAACGTACAAAATCAGCAGGGGATCAAATACTTTCCCCCCCACTGTATACCTGCCTACTGTTGCATAGAACTACTTCACTGCGAGTGCATTTGAGGTAAAAAATATATAGAGACCTGTGATTGGCTTACCATGGTCACATGACTGCAGATTTTGGTCCCTATACACTTGGCTTAGTAACTGAGGTTTCCATATGATATAGATCAGATGTTAACCACAGACTTCCTCCAAGCCTTCATTTACATTGAAAACCACCTCACCAAACACAGTACAGATTCAGTACACCATCAGAGGAAGAACCAGAGACCTAGGAGACAATCTCTGCTCTGATAAAATGCCCTATCTATCTATCTATCTATCTATCTATCTATCTATCTATCTATCTATCTATCTATCTATCTATCTATCTATCTATCTATCTATCTATCTATCTATCTATCTATCTATCTATCTATCTATCTATCTATCTATCTATCTATCTGTGTCTCTGTTGGTCTGTCTCTCTGTGTCCATCTGTCTTTTTGTCTGTCTGGCTCTCTCTGTCTCTCTGCTGGTGTTTTGGTCTGTCAGTCTGTCTGTCTGTCTGCCTGTCTGTTTGTCTGTCTGCCTCTCTCTCTCTGTCTGTCTGTCTGTCTGTCTGTCTGTCTGTCTGTCTGTCTGTCTGTCTGTCTGTCTGTCTGTCTGTCTGTCTGTCTGTCTGTCTGTCTGTCTGTCTGTCTGTCTGTCTGTCTGTCTGTCTGTCTGTCTGTCTGTCTGTCTGTCTGTCTGTCTGTCTGTCTGTCTCTGTCTGCCTGCCCTCCTGCCTGTCTATCTCCCTGGCCTCTGACATGTTTTCATAGTAATAATCTCCTTGCTTGGACCCAGACATATCACACACCACAGCTCTCTAGATGAGGCATCATTGAAGCTGTCCAAACCAGAAAGACTACTGTGTGGATAGTGGGTACCTAACTATTTTATCAAACTGTCCTAAACAGCACGTCTCCTAATGAAGTTTTACCCAATTCTGTTCAGAATGAGCTGTTGTGTGATGTCAATGTTGGCCTAGCAGTTCAGGACAGTTCAGGATGTGTTTCCTAATCCTGTTTTACTCTTATCCTTTAGAAAACAAATGAGTGATGAAGAGAATTAATGTGATTTGAAACTCTCCTTTGATAGTAATAAAAAACACATATTGAAAACAGAGGTTGTTACATATAGTTAATGTAGCCTAGTAAGACTACAACATTATCTGTCTCTGTCTTCCATTTGAACATGATGGGACAATGAGGCCAAGGGATATTAACAGACATTTTTAAAAGGAATTGACCACAAAAATGTATTGAAAGTTTAATTCAATCAAACAGCTAAACAGTTGAATACTTTATACATTTTCCATCTAGTAGTGAGTCTGAGGTAAGTAACCAGCAAGGTCACACCAGCAACAGCATTGTTGTGTTGTGTGAGGGAGGCGGGTAGTGAGAGGGCAGTGACGCTGAATAGTGCCCTCCTCCCCTCCCCAATTCCGCCGATTTAACGGCTGCCCACTCCTCGCTCCTGCACCGACCTCCAGGGGAAAGCGCTTTGTTACCAACCGTATACAAATTCTACGCGGGTTACCCAAGTCCGACTCAATTAAAATACAGTAGCCCCAGAGAAGTAGGTTTTGGAGAAATAACGTGTACTGTCTCTTTAAGATCCCTTGGCTAGTTTGCTTCGTATTGATCAATCCACCATTTTCCAACACACAGCGGCGGCAGTGGTAACACAGCGACAGCTAACCCTACCTGGAGACGCCAGGACCCGGGGCAGTCATGGCAGCGAACATGTACCGGGTTGGAGGTAAGGGGCAACACATTTTGGGACAATTTTGTATCCTTTATGTTGCGCTCGCCCGGTTCGTCGCAGGTTTTGCAGCATGTTTTTACCCTTCCTCTTATTTCCTAAAGCGCCTTGTGTTTCAGTCAGAGTGATGAAGACGATGGTGACTATGTGAGGAGGAGGATGGTGATGAAGGGGAGTCTCGTAGAGCTAGGGATCGACCCCGGGTTTTTATTGTTTCCATCCCGTATCGCTATTGTTGTTACACAAACCAATATGATCGTCTTTGGTAGGCCTAACAGCATTTGTTTTCACTAAAATAGTTAAACCTCGATTCGCTTTTAAAAGTAAAGTTTGGCTTGCCAGTCAGCTACCAAACGTTAGCTAGCTAGGTTGCTAACATGTTATTTGGCTCTGTGGATAGAGTGAGTCAGAATTAAAGGAATTAGTATTAAATTCGTATTCTAGCTATCTCTGGTGCGAGTGTTAGGAGGCAGGGCAGGATGACTACTGCTGCTCTCTGAAGTTAGCTAACTTAAATACGGTACCTTTCAGAATAATTATAATAAATTACAATTTAGTCTACTCAGGTTCAGGTTGAGTTAATTTACCTGAGAGTCTAACTATCCAACTCACCTGGATCTTTTAGTGTTGGGGGATTGATTATAGTTAGAAGACTGAGGTCAGGTGTTCCACTCTCCTGCAATACATTTGAACAGGAGTTTGACAACAAATGGGTGACTGTATCCAGTAGGCTAACGTTAGTCAAGCCACAGTTTTTAAACCAAGCTTGTTAGCTAGTGTGAAAATGTTTTGTTGGACTACAACTGTGTGTGTATGTAAAGTGTTGGTTTCATAAACGGAAATAAAAGATCCCAGAAATGTTCCATATGCACAAAAAGCATATTTCTCTCAAATTTTGTCAACAAATTTGTTTACATTTCTTCTTTGCCAAGATAATCCATCCACCTGACAGGTGTGGCATATCAAGAAGATGATTAAACAGCATGATCATTACTCAGGTGCATCTTGTGATGGGGACAATAAAAGGCCACTCTAAAATCTGCAGTTTTGTCACACAACACAATGCCACAGATGTCTCAAGTTTTGAGGGAGTGTGCAATTGGCATGCTGACTGCAGGAATGTCCATCAGAGCTGGTGCCAGATAATTGAATGTTAATTTCTCTACCATAAGCCACCTCCAACTTCGTTTTAGAGAATTTGGCAGTACGTCCAACTGGCATCACAACCGTAGACCACGTACGTGTATGGTGTCATGGGTGAGCGTTTTTCTGATGTCAACGTTATGAACAGAGTGCCCCACGGTGGGGTTATGGTACGGGCAGGCATAAGCTATGGACAACGAACATAATTTCATTTTATCGATGGCAATTAGAATGCTCTAAAATACCGGAATGAGATCCTAAGGCCTTTTATTTTTTTACTTTTTTTTAGGTATCTGTGACCAACAGATGCATATCTGTATTCCCAGTGGGGAAATCAATAGATTAAGGCCTCGTGAATTTATTTCAATTGACTGATCTCATATGAACTGTAACTAAGTGAAATTGTTGCATATATATATACTGAACAAAAATATATTGCACTGAACAAAAATAAAAACGCAAAAATGCCTGATTTTACTGAGTTACAGTTCATATAAGGAAATCAGTCAATTTAAATAAATTCATTAGGGCCTAATCTATGAATTTCACATGACTGAGCAGGGGCGCAGTCATGGGTGGGGCCTGGGAGGACATGGGCCAATCCACTTAGGATCCATGCCCAGCCAATCAGAATGAGTTTTTCCCCACAAAAGTGCTTTATTGCAGACAGAAATACTCCTCAGTTTCATCAGGTGTCCGGGTGGCTGGTCTCAGACGATCCCGCAGGTGAAGAAGCTGGATGTGGAGGTCCTGGGCGTGGTTACATGTGGTCTGCGGTTGTGAGGCCGGTTGGACATACTTCCAAATCCTCTAAAATTACATCGGAGGTGGCTTACAGTAGAGAAAGTAACATTACATTCTCTGGCAACAGCTCTAGTAGACATTCCTGCAGTCAGCAGGCCAATTGCACACTCCCTCAACTTGAGACATCTGTGGCTTTGTGTTGTGACAAAACTGCACATTTTAGTGACCTTTTATTGTCCCCAGCACAAGGTGCACGTGTGTAATGATCATGCTGTTTAATCATCTTCTTGATATGCCACACCTGTCAGGTGGATGGATTATCTTGGCAAAGGAGAAATGCTCACTAACAGGAATGCAAGCACATTTGTGCACACATTTTGAGAGAAATAAGCTTTTTGCATCTAACATTTCTGGGATCTTTTATTTCGGCTCATAAAATATTGGACCAACACATTACATGTTGCGTTTTTATATTTTTGTTCTGTGTTTTTTGGCTGACCAATAACCATCATCCAAAATTCCATGACTGTCACAGCCCTAACCTCAACAACACAGTGTCCGTGTCAGCAGCACCAGTTGTAGATTGGGAATGTGACAGATGGGGTCAATGGGACCAGTCATGGAGGAGACAATACTATATAACAACACAGCCTAGTCTTCCCACTCTTATTATTCATACATGTCAACTGGCTGTCAGCTGTTATGAACAAGTTGTTTTTCAGACAAGTGAGACAACTCACTGTTAAGATAGCTAGCTTTCATAAAATATAGCCTACGGGTTTGATTCAGGCACTGTAGAAATGGTGAGGTGTGTGTGTGTGTGTGTGTGTTGTTTTGCCTGTCTGCATGCGATCAGGCCCATGCTGCTGTATAGAAGAGACCCATGAATTGTTGTGGAAACAGGTGAATTGAAGCCACTCCTCTTCTGTGTTAAACAGTCACTTGGTGCACACTGAGACGAGCTACATTTTTTCACCGTTTCCAGCAGATCATTTTAATTGATAGCTGGAAATGCAACTTTTGACAGCAGATTCACTACTGCTTTACACTAATTTTAGAAATTATGGAACTGTTTGACAGTTTCTCAAGAAGCTCTGATGAATGGCCAATCAATCAGTACCAAGATAGTAAAAGTAGGCCTAGATTTTAAGGAGGGAAATGATTTTGATTTTCCATGTCAATAACATTTATTTTATAAAGCTCTTTTTACATCAGCAGTTGTCACAAACTGCCTTACAGATACCCAGCCTAGAACCCAAAAGAGCAAGCAATGCAGAAGCACAGTGGCCAGGAATAACTCCCTAGAAGGCTGGAAACTAGGGAGGAACCAGGCACCAAGTGGTGGACGGTTCTCTTCTGGCCCTCTACATTCCCCGTAGGTCTCCTGTTTGGACCTACCACCCCAGTCATTGCCTTAGCTCTTCGGTACAGTGGCAGTACACTAATGTTCAGAAATGGCTTTGGTCACAAATAGGGTTCCGAAGAGAGTCCCACATGTCAGTGAACCGTTGTCAGAAGAAGCACCCATGGCACGTTTTGAAGCTCTGTGCAAGGATCCAGGATAAAACAGATGCCTCTGTGGCTGCCTTGTCCCCTCCTCCAGTCTAAGGCCTTGGCTTGGCTGGCATCAAAACAAAGCCTGCCTCCTCTCTAAGATGGCCAACACTTAGCAAGACAATTCTGGAGACAATGCTAGATCATCAGAGGCACTGAGGACTTTCCTTGTGGCTGAAGTATGAACACAGTACGCTTGCCAGGCCCTAATGTCTTTGTTTCCCCCATTAGATCTGGATAGAGCGAGAGAGAGCCTCGTATGGCATTGATGGCCCCAAAAACCATTGTACTCTTTCTTTATCCAAGAGATTATTATTTAGATTTTTTTACCCCCTTTTTTCTCCCCAATTTTGTGGTATCCAATTGGTAGTAGTTACTGTCTTGTCTCATCACTACAACTCCTGTACGGACTCGGGAGAGGCGACAGTTGAGAGCCGTGCGTCCTCCGAAACACAACCCAACCAAGCCTCACTGCTTCTTGACACAATGCACATCCAACCCAGAAGCCAGCCGCACCAATGTGTCGGAGGAAACACCTGGCGACCAGGTCAGCGTGCACTGCGCCCGGCCCGCCACAGGAGTCGCTAGTGCGCGATGAGACAAGGATATCCCCGCCGGCCAAACCCTCCCTAACCGGACGACGCTGGGCCAATTGTGAACCGCCCCATGGGCCTCCCCAAAATAAAGGAAACACCAACATATAGTGTCTTAGTAGGGCATTGAGCCACCAGGAGCCAGAACAGCTTCAATGCACGTGGCGTAGCTTCTACCAATGTCTGGAACTCTATTGGAGGGATGCGACACTTCTTCACACGAAATTTCCTTTTTTTGGTGTGTTTTTGTTGATGGTGGTGGAAAACACTGTCTCAGGCGCTGTTCCAGAATCTTCCATATGTGTTCAATTGCGTTGAGATCTGGTGACTGAGAAGGCCATTGCGAGTGGTTTACATAATTTTCATGCTCATCAAGCCATTCAGTGACCACTCGTGCCCTGTGGATAGGGGCATTGTCATCCTATGGGGGCATAGCCATGGTAGCCAAAATAATGGCCTGCCCAGCATCTTTATAGATGATCCTAAAGCATGTTTGGATGTTAATTGCTTCATTAACTTAGGAACCACACCTGTGTGGGAGCACCTGCGTTCTATATACTTTGTATCCCTCATTTACTCAAATGTTTCCATTATTTTGGCAGTTACCTGTACCATCATAATATCCAAAACAGATGAGTTTTCTGGCATTGAGTGTCCCTGAACATTACCCTTAACAAAACCCATTGTACTCTTCCTCCTTACATCAGAGGAGAGTTAGCCAGAGTTGCTTGATCAGCATTATCTACCTGGCATCTTCAGCTTATTTTCTCGGCTCACACTAAATGATCACCTAATTGCCATCATGCCTACTTTCCCTGTAGGCGTGTAGTCTCAGGCCCTGGGATCAAAGGCCAGGAGAGGATCCAGTTAGTTAAGCTAGTTGCTTGGACAAGCTCTACTAAGTGTTTAGTTGGATTGGCTCTCCTGTGGAACCCCCCCCCCCCCCCCCCCCCCCCATGGCACGGTCACATGGCATCTTCCTGACAAATTGGATTGGCTCATCAGAATAGGCTACATGTCATGCAGAGACAACCTATGGTGGGATCGATGTTTCCATGAAGAACACTGTTAGGACAAAGAGCATCACTGTCTTCAGTGACAAGTTCCCTGACGGCCAGTCACTGTGTGATAGAGATGTGATGTATAACAGCAGAAATAACTGTAAAACATTTCCTCAGCAGGTCAGTAACATATTGTGTGATGGTTAGGTGACAAACAAATGACCTGCGGCTACACAGAGGTGTGCACACCTGTATATACACACACACACACACACACACTGCGTCTCCATGGAGCTGAACAGACTCCATCACACAGGTGGTAAACACAGCAGGAATGCTGCAGGTTCTAGACAGTGAGAACATGACACTGTGCGTCTCTGATGGAAAGCATCGCCTCCACCTTTTTCCCAACAGTCACGGACAGCACAGATTATCATAGTAAGTTTGGCTGTTGTTCATAAGAGGAAATGCAGGACCTATTTTAGTGAGATGGATGGACAGAGTGTATATGAGAGTTGGAGAGTAAGTGGGAAAAGACAAGTGTGATAGGTTCAGTGGGGAATTGAATTACCTGACTACCATTGCCATAGTAACCCCCATACCATATCCCTGCACACTGAGACTGACCCTGATATGGCCTGTGGTGTCTGCTCCTCTCCACAAGAACATACCGCTGTGTAAATGTGGACTGGACCTGCGTGGGAGGATGTTCTCTACGTTTCGTCTGTTTCTCCCGCTGGTCCCTATGCCCATGTCTTTGTCTGTTTTTAATTGCTTACTTACTTATTTCTGCTTGTCTGTCAGTCGATGTCTGTCTGGCTCTTTCTCATTCCGTCTGTCTGTTTGTCCGTCTCTCTGCATGTCTGTCTTTCTGTCTGACTCTGGCCTGGTTTGGTTCCACTCAGAGCGGACTGACTGTCTCTTTGGGTCTCAGCTCAGCAACATGGTATGATTGGCTCAGAGGATATTTGACTGCACTGTGACGTGGCGGTTAATGAGGGCGCGTGATTGGCTGAGGCTGGCAGTGGGGGAGGGGTGGGTGTAGCAGACGCTGGCTGTGGGCACATGTAGGCTGAGAGGGTAGGCAGACAGACAGGCTGGCAGACAGACAGTTTGGTTTGCATGAAGCCTGTTCACTATTTTGGCTGTATAACAGTTTTCTGCTTGTATGTTGTTGTTTTTTTCTAGGAGCCCCTCTCTTTCTCTCTGCCCTCCCATCTTTCTCTCCCTCTTTGTTTACATGAACCCTGAAGTATGTGTGTGTTCCTTCTTGGGAGAGTGGAGACTTACTCAGACGAGACGAAGATTCGGACTGGAGGGAATGGGGCAGGCCTGGAATTTTGTCATTTTTAGGGGCAAGGCCATATGCCGGCAAGGCCATTAACCAAAAATGACCAGTTTTAAATTGATTTGAAAACCGAAAAAGACAAGCTATTCTGTTACACTTGTGTTCTTTGTATGTAAGTGAACATGAGTAATTCGCCTACAGGTCAAAGGGTAGGTGATAGCCTATGGGAATTGGTTACAGTCTGTCATGTCCACAGTGACAGGAGGAAGTGAAAATGTAGCCAAACTTTAATGACTTTTATTTATTTACACACACAGGCTAAACAGCAGTCATGTTTAACAATTAGAATGCAGGATAATTAACATGCACATCTAAGGCTTGATTCTGTAGTACTACCACCACTGTTTTCAGATAGCATAGAAAGGCCTGTTCTGTACCACATCACCCACCTTGCAATCTGAGCAGAGGCAGTTATCATTTTTTGAAACTATTTAATCAGGATTTTTTTAATATTTTTTTTTTTTACCATGTTCTGACCATAGGAATGTTAAGAGGATTATTTTATAAACACTTCCTCATATGCCATTGAAACCAGTATTTCTCTCATGTTCTCAATTTTCCTTTGTTGTCCAGCAGCCAAAGACCCACTCCTAGTCATATTAACACCCCTGTGCTAGGTGTAACATTTCTACATTTCTAAAGGAGATTTTCATCTCGCATTTATCAAACCGCTCTCATTTGCGGCTCAATTTGGTGAACAGTGTATTCCCGCTAATTGCATTCTGGAACATTCACGCTTATAGGCAAGGCTTACTGGCTTGTGCGCGTTGCTGCGCTTATATTGTGAAGAAATAGTTTATCAACATTGTAAGCTAAAGGTTCTGATCTGTTGCATCAGCGTAATTGTTTTTAAAATGTTTTTGATGTACAGTGGGTGTAATCATTTGGAATCTATCATCAAACAACTGTCCCAGAGTCTGTTTGGAATATTTATTTCTCGTCCAGAATGACAAGCTGACCAATAGAAGGGGTCAACTTTCGTACTGTGGGGGATAGTAGATTGACGTAGGCTAGTGCTTTTGTTTGTTACTCATCTTGTTGGCTGACAAAGTAAATGTGGACAGTTGTTCTACTGTCTTCCAATTAGATAAGAAGGATGTGCGCTGTTTCCTCCCTGATCGGTCTTCACTAGTAGCCTACTTCAGAGCTGCCTGTGAGAAGGACTGATCAGGTGACGGGTATTGGCTAATAAGAATTGAGATATCTGAAAGAGCCATGTGAGTGAGAGGTGCTTCGGAACAGAGTGATTGGCAGACGGGAGAATGGAATTACAATTATTATATTCAGGGCACAACAGCCACTTTGGCTGCAAGGCATGAAAATGGGAGGGCTGGATAGGGGTCGACGAGGGAGAGTGGAGGGGGGACGTTGGAGGGCTAAGACTAGGTTGTGTGGAGGGGGAGATTTGAGGGGGTGGGAGTAGACTGTGGAGGGTGAAGGTTGGGGTTAGACTATGGGGTGGGGGGGACCATGGAGGAGGATGAGAGTGACTGGATGTAGGGAGAATAGAGGAGGAGACGAGGGAGGGTTTAGCTCCAGGCAGCCTACCAAGTGTGTGGTGTGATAATCTGACGTTAGCCAAGACGCATGCAGGGTTAAGACTAGGCACCCTACCAAGCCCAGGGCCTAAAGGGATGTCAGGCTGAGTACTGAGGCTGCTATGGGCCTGGAGCTGGGCCAAGATCGGGGAGAGCAGGGGGGGAGGGCAGGGGGATAGGAGAGCAGGGTGGAGGGGATAGGAGAGCAGGTGGAGAGCAATGGGAGGGGATGGGAGAGCAATGGGAGGGGATGGGAGAGCAATGGGAGGGGATGGGAGAGCAATGGGAGGGGGATGGGAGAGCAATGGGAGCGGATGGGAGAGCAATGGGAGAGCAATGGGAGGGGATGGGAGAGCAATGGGAGCGGATGGGAGAGCAATGGGAGGGGATGGGAGAGCAATGGGAGCGGATGGGAGAGCAATGGGAGAGCAATGGGAGGGGGATGGGAGGGGATGGGAGAGCAATGGGAGGGGATGGGAGAGCAATGGGAGGGGATGGGAGAGCAATGGGAGGGGATGGGAGAGCAATGGGAGGGGGATGGGAGAGCAATGGGAGGGGGATGGGAGAGCAGTGGGGGATGAGAGAGTAGTAGGAGGAGAGCAGCAGGAGGAGGAGGAGAGCAGCAGGGGAAGAGCAATGGGAGGAGAGAGCAGGGGAAGAGCAATGGGAGGGGAGAGCAGGGGAAGAGCAATGGGAGGGGAGAGCAGGGGAAGAGCAATGGGAGGAGAGAGCAGGGGAAGAGCAATGGGAGGAGAGAGCAGGGGAAGAGCAATGGGAGGAGAGAGCAGGGGAAGAGCAATGGGAGGAGAGAGCAGGGGAAGAGCAATGGGAGGAGAGAGCAGGGGAAGAGCAATGGGAGGAGAGAGCAGGGGAAGAGCAATGGGAGGAGAGAGCAGGGGAAGAGCAATGGGAGGAGAGAGCAGGGGAAGAGCAATGGGAGGAGAGAGCAGGGGAAGAGCAATGGGAGGGGAGAGCAGGGGAAGAGCAATGGGAGGGGATAGGAGAGCAGGGGGAGAGCGGAGCAGGGGGAGGGGATAGGAGAGCAGGGAGAGAGGGGAGAGAAATTGGAGGGGATAGGAGAGCAGGGGGTAAGAGGAGAGAAGGAGCTGGGTCAAGAGCACAGACCGAGGTAGAGGGAGCTGGAAATTGAGTGAAATGGAAAGGAGGAAAAAGGAAGAAAATATTGAATTGTGGGTCGGCACGTGTTTTGATGTACTGTACAACAAGCTATTGAAGTCATCCATTGGTCAGAGGGGCTAAACCACTCAGTGAGAATCCAGTTGCCACTGTCTCTGTCAGTTGGATATACAGAGTAACCTTGTTAAGACACTGTCTCTGTCAGTTGGATATACAGAGTAACCTTGTAAAAAAACTCTCTGGGATATGGTCCCACCTCGACAACAGCCAGTGAAATTGCAGGGCGCCAAATTCAAAACAACAGAAATCTCATAATTAAAATTCCTCAAACATACAAGTATTATACACCATTTTAAAGATAAACTTCTTGTTCATCCAGCCACAGTGTCTGATTTCAAAAGGCTTTACGGCGAAAGCATACCATATGATTATGTTAGGTCAGCGCCTAGTAACAAAAAAACATACAGCCATTTTCCAGCCAAAGAGAAGAGTCACAAAAAGCAGAAATGGAGATAAAATTAATCACTAACCTTTGATGATCTTCATCAGATGGCACTCATAGGACTTCATGTTACACAATACATGCATGTTTTGTTCGATAAAGTTCATATTTATATCCAAAAATCTCAGTTTACATTGGCGCATTATGTTAACCTCTCTAGGGCAGGCGGGACGAATTCGTCCCACCTACGTAACAGCCAGTTGAATCCTGTGGCGCGATTTTCAAATACCTTAAAAATCCTATTACTTCAATTTCTCAAACATATGACTATTTTACAGCTATTTAAAGACAAGACTCTCGTTAATCTAACCACACTGTCCGATTTCAAAAAGGCTTTACAACGAAAGCAAAACATTAGATTATGTCAGTAGAGTACCCAGCCAGAAATAATCAGACACCCATTTTTCAAGCTAGCATATAATGTCACAAAAACCCAGAAGACAGCTAAATGCAGCACTAACCTTTGATGATCTTCATCAGATGACAACCCTAGGACATTATGTTATACAATACATGCATGTTTTGTTCAATCAAGTTCATATTTATATAAAAAAAAACAGCTTTTTACATTAGCATGTGACGTTCAGAACTAGCATACCCCCCGCAAACTTCCGGGGAATTTACTAACAATTTACTAAATTACTCACGATAAACGTTCACAAAAAGCATAACAATTATTTTAAGAATTATAGATACAGAACTCCTCTATGCACTCGATATGTCCGATTTTTAAAATAGCTTTTTGGTGAAAGCACATTTCGCAATATTCTAAGTACATAGCCCAGCCATCACGGGCTAGCTATTTAGACACCCAGCAAGTTTAGCCGTAGGTGGGACGATTTGGTGCCACCTAGCCCAGAGAGGTTAAGTAATGTTTTGCCTACAAAACAGCTGGTGATTTTGCAGAGAGCCACATCAATTTACAGAAATACTCATCATAAACTTTGATGAAAGATACAAGTCTTATGCATAGGATTATAGATAAACCTCTCCTTAATGCAAACCGCTGTGTCATTTCAAAAAAGCTTTACGGTGAAAGCACACAATGCGATAATCTGAGTACAGCGCTCAGCCACAAAAACAAACCATACAGATACCGCATGTTGTGGAGTCAACAAAAGTCAGAAATAGTGTTATAAATATTCACTTACCTTTGATCTTCATCGGAATGCACTCCCAGGAATCCCAGTTCCACAATAAATGTTTGTTTTGTTCGATAAAGTTCATTTTTATGTCCAAATACCTCCTTTTTGTTAGCTTGTTTAGTTCACTATTCCAAATGCACAAGGCATGGGCACTAAGTCCAGACGAAAAGTCAAAAAAGTTCCGTTACAGTTTGTAGAAACATGTCAAACGATGTATAGAATCAATCTTTAGGATGTTTTTATCATAAATCTTCAATAATATTCCATCCGGACAATTCCTTTGTCTTTAGAAAGGAAAGGGAACGGAGCTCGTGCTCACGACCGCGGGTGATAAACAACTCAAGGCTTTCAGCCAGACCACTGGTTCAAACAGCTCTTATTCGCTCCCATTTCACAGTAGAAGCCTGAAACAACGTTCTAAAGACTGTTGACATCTAGTGGAAGCCTTAGGAAGTGCAATCTGACCCCATAGACACAGTATATTGGCTAGGCAATCACTTAAAAACATAATCTAATGTTTTGCTTTCGTTGTAAAGCCTTTTTGAAATCGCACAATGTAGTTAGATTAACGAGAGTCTTTAAAATGGTGTAAAATAGTCATATGTTTGAGAAATTTAAGTAATAGCATTTCTAAGGTATTTGAATATCGCGCCACGGGATTCCACTGGCTGTTACGTAGGTGGGACGATTTCTTCCCACATACCCTAGAGAGGTTAAGACAAAGTCAGTTGGATGTACAGAGTAACCTTGTTAAGACACTGTCTCTGTCAGTTGGATGTACAGAGTAACCTTGTTAAGACACTGTCCTGACGTTCTCTCTTCCTCCACAGATTATGTTTATTTTGAAAACTCATCCAGTAACCCATTGCTGATCCGGCGGATAGAAGAGCTCAACAAGGTGAGACCGTGGTGTGTGTGTGTGTGCGAGCAGTCTCTCGAGTCCTAACAGGTGCCAACTGTCCTCAATGTTTGGCTGTTTGAAAGTACTGGACGTAGTGTCTGTCTGCTGTGATTAAAGGGACACTTCGGGATTTTGGCCCTTTTATATACTTCCCAAGAGTCAGATGCCCTCGTGGATACCATTTTTATGTGTGTGTGTGCCATTTGAAGGAAGTTGCGAACTAGCACTAGCGCAATTGTTAGCAGATACCCATAGACTTCCAGTCATTGTTAATAATACTTCCTCTTACTTCCTTCATACTGGACACAGAGACATACAAATGGTATCCACGAGTTCATCTGACTCTGAGGAAGTAGATAAAGTGCCAATCATTGCCAAAATCTGAAGTGTCCCTTTAACAGATGGACACAGACCTGAGCCTAGGCCTAGCTTAGCTGCTGCACTCACTCATGTCACTATCAGCCTGCCCAGACAGGCATAGCAGTGGCTCTTTCCCAAATAGTCTCAGATCCCTTGCTTCCTCTTTCTTCCACTCCTAAAAAAAAAATGCATTGGAGGAGAATGTCAGAGGGGAGGGACCTTGGATCTTCTCCAAGATGGTTTGAGAAGGTGACGAGATTAACACCATCAATCATTAGTCACCCCACTTTGATCAATCAACACTGGCATGTAAATGACTTCTTAAAGCATAGTTATTACATGACCTAGCCTAGTTCTACTGTTGCTCACCAGACTTCACCAGAGTTTCTGTTCGTTCTGATATCGTAAGCAAACCTGAACTCAACACACTCTGTGTGTGTGACCAATGACGTGTGGCGGGCGCGCGGCTTGTGGTCAGTTACCATGGCAACCCTCAGTCTTCAGTTCTCTCTCTCTGTCTTGTATTGTTTACAGACGGCCAATGGAAACGTGGAGGCTAAAGTGGTCTGTTTCTACCGACGCAGAGACATCTCCTCAACGCTCATCGCCCTCGCCGACAAACACGCACGTGAGTGACAAGCACGGTTCACTGTTCAGTCAGAATCCACTATTTCTTCACCAGCTAACCACTGTGACGGTTCAACTCCCCTAGTAATAGTGACTGTTCAGTCAGAAACCAGGTATTAATGTAACCAGGTGAAACCTCTTGCAAGAGAGACCAGTTCCCTCTACACTGAATGACTAAGCATCATTCAGCATCCAATGCCACTTGATTCCCTTGTATAGGCTAGTTCACAGAGAGATGGTTGGACTGAGCTGCTGTGTGTATAAGGTTTTCAAATGTACCATTAAAGCTCATTCAATCTGATGAGCTCTGTCATGTATAGTGAAAGACAATAGCTGTGTTCGAATACTCATACTAACCGTACTATTTGTGACGTGAATTGAGTATATAGTTAGTATGCCAAAAGTTCCCTGAAGTCGTACTAAATTCGCCAAAATACGAAGTATACAAGCAGTGGACACTATTTATGTGCTTTTAAGGCCCATAATGCAATTCTTCAGAAAATAGGCGGGGATTCACAATGTTTTCAGATTTGAAGAAAATGGCGGAAAATATGGAGCCAAAGTCCGACGAGAGGGTATACAAAATCGTTGCTTTACCTATTTTAATTTTATTTAATCTTTATTGCTTTAACCAATTATAACAAATGTAAATAACATTTTGAGTAATGTAATAAATTAATGACTTTTCAAATAAGTTACATTACACGTTATGTTGGCTGACAATTTGTTAGCTACGCTGTCCTTACGAACCTCATTCCCCGTTGTTAGCTACCCTGTCCTTACGAACCTCATTCCCCGTTGTTAGCTACCCTGTCCTTACGAACCTCATTCCCCGTTGTTAGCTACGCTGTCCTTACGAACCTCATTCCCCGTTGTTAGCTACGCTGTCCTTACGAACCTCATTCCCCGTTGTTAGCTACGCTGTCCTTACGAACCTCATTCCCCGTTGTTAGCTACGCTGTCCTTACGAACCTCATTCCCCGTTGTTAGCTACGCTGTCCTTACGAACCTCATTCCCCGTTGTTAGCTACGCTGTCCTTACGAACCTCATTCCCCGTACATACTGCTGTAATGATATGCTATGTTGGCTACCTACTGTAACGTTAGTTGGCTACTAGTACATCGAACATGCCAGTATATTTACTTTATGCTATCTAACTACCCAATGTTTATTGACTTGATTATTCATGTCATTCATAACTTGGCTAAGTGGTATAGTCGTTTTTGGATTCGTTCGTAAATTCGCTCTGGCTATGTACTCCAATTACAGAGCACTCTCGTTTGACTGCCAGAGGCAGAGCTCAGAATAACTGATTCATTGACGAACACTCAACACCCGTAGAATGTGGCTGGTGTCAGTAAACGTCGGCAAATAAGTGTAATTAAATTGTTGCCGGCAGCACAGTTAGTCGCCAACACTGGATAACATGAACACAGCCTAACCAGCTCTGCTAGGGGGAGTAAAATGGTCAGAGTGATGTGTTCTCTCATTTGTGTCTGGGAATAGCTAGCCAACTTTAGCCAGTTAGTTTGGGTGCTTTACTGCGGTTGTGAGGTCAATACGCTCGGATCAAACCTACTCCTCGGCCAGAGCGTCCAGTGTGCGCTCTGAACGCTCCAAGAGCGAAATGCTCTGAATTTATGAACGGATAATCTGACAACGCCCTGAGCACACCCTGGCACTCCAGATTGAATTTATGAACACACCTGTTATGCTAACAAGCTAGAAAGAGGTTGCATAGCAACAGCATCAACTTCCGGTAGACTAGGTGAAGCGCTAGTATGCTCAACTGAAAGAATACCGTTGGTTTACAGTATACTAAAATGAACTAATAGTATGTAGTATACAGGATGTTAATATGGGTATTCCAACACAGCTAATATCTGTATCAGTCCTAGTCTAGGAAAATATCAGTGTTTGTTTACGTCTGCTCATCTAAGCAGGACTGTGTGAATGACTATTTTCAGGCCAGCGGGCTTGTGTGTGTGTGTGTGAGAGAGAGAGAGCTGGCTATGCAGTGTTAGCGGCTGTATCTTTGAGATGTTGCTGTTTTGGGCTGCTTGTATCTATCAGAGTGCAGTAGACTGTAGCTGTGAGGACCTGACTGGAAAAAGTCAATCCTTCTAGAGCAGTACTCCCTCTGTTCTGTCCTACTCTATGTGCTGCCAGCACCAGCAGTAAGCCTCCCCTGCTCCCCGGGCCCCACCTGCTCCCAACCTGGGTCCTTCCACCTGCTCCCAACCTGGGTCCTTCCACCTGCTCCCAACCTGGGTCCTTCCACCTGCTCCCAACCTGGGTCCTTCCACCTGCTCCCAACCTGGGTCCTTCCACCTGCTCCCAACCTGGGTCCTTCCACCTGCTCCCAACCTGGGTCCTTCCACCTGCTCCCAACCTGGGTCCTTCCACCTGCTCCCAACCTGGGTCCTTCCACCTGCTCCCAACCTGGGTCCTTCCACCTGCTCCCAACCTGGGTCCTTCCACCTGCTCCCAACCTGGGTCCTTCCACCTGCTCCCAACCTGGGTCCTTCCACCTGCTCCCAACCTGGGTCCTTCCACCTGCTCCCAACCTGGGTCCTTCCACCTGCTCCCAACCTGGGTCCTTCCACCTGCTCCCAACCTGGGTCCTTCCACCTGCTCCCAACCTGGGTCCTTCCACCTGCTCCCAACCTGGGTCCTTCCACCTGCTCCCAACCTGGGTCCTTCCACCTGCTCCCAACCTGGGTCCTTCAACCTGGGTCCTTCAACCTGGGTCCTTCCACCTGCTCCCAACCTGGGTCCTTCCACCTGCTCCCAACCTGGGTCCTTCCACCTGCTCCCAACCTGCGTCCTTCCACCTGCTCCCAACCGTGTGTGGGTGGGTGGGCTGGTGTGTGTGGGTGGGCTGGTGTGTGTAGACGGGTGGGCTGGTCTGTGTGTGTGTACGGGTGGGCTGGTGTGTAGACGGGTGTGTGTGTGTGTGTGTGTAGACGGGTGGGCTGGTGTGTGTGTGTGTAGACGGGTGGGCTGGTGTGTGTGTGTGTAGACGGGTGGGCTGGTGTGTGTGTGTGTAGACGGGTGGGCTGGTGTGTGTGTGTGTAGACGGGTGGGCTGGTAGACGGTGTGTGTGTGTGTGTGTGTGTGTGTGTGTGTGTGTGTAGACGGGGGTGGGTGTGTGTGTGTAGACGGGGGTGGGTGTGTGTGTAGACGGGGGTGGGTGTGTGTGTGTGTGTAGACGGGGGTGTGTGTGTGTGTGTGTGTAGACGGGGGTGTGTGTGTGTAGACGGGGGTGTGTGTGTGTGTGTGTAGACGGGTGGGCTGGTCGGTGTGTGTGTGTGTGTGTGTGTGTAGACGGGTGGGCTGGTCGGTGTGTGTGTGTGTGTGTAGACGGGTGGGCTGGTGGGTGGGTGTGTGTGTGTAGACGGGTGGGCTGGTGGGTGGGTGTGTGTGTGTGTGTGTAGACGGGTGGGCTGGTGGGTGGGTGTGTGTGTGTGTGTAGACGGGTGGGCTGGTGGGTGGGTGTGTGTGTGTGTGTGTAGACTGGTGGGTGTGTGTAGACGGGTGGGCTGGTGTGTGTGTGTAGACGGGTGGGCTGGTGTGTGTGTGTAGACGAGTGGGCTGGTGTGTGTGTGTAGACGAGTGGGCTGGTGTGTGTGTGTGTGTGTGTAGACGAGTGGGCTGATGTGTGTGTGTAGACGGGTGGGCTGGTGTGTGTGTGTAGACGGGTGGGCTGGTGTGTGTAGACGGGGGGTGTGTGTGTGTAGACGGGGGTGTGTGTGTGTAGACGGGGGTGTGTGTGTGTAGACGGGGGTGTGTGTGTGTGTAGACGGGTGTGTGTGTAGACGGGTGTGTGTGTGTGTGTGTGTAGACGGGGGTGTGTGTGTGTAGACGGGTGGGCTGGTCGGGGTGTGTGTGTGTAGACGGGTGGGCTCGTCGTTGTGTGTGTGTGTAGACGGGTGGGCTGGTCGGTGTGTGTGTGTAGACGGGTGGGCTGGTGGGTGGGTGTGTGTGTGTGTGTGTGTGTGTGTAGACGGGTGGGCTGGTGTGTGTGTGTGTGTGTGTGTGTGTAGACGGGTGGGCTGGTGGGTGTGTGTGTGTGTGTGTGTGTAGACGGGTGGGCTGGTGGGTGTGTGTGTGTGTAGACGGGTGGGCTGGTGTGTGTGTGTAGACGGGTGGGCTGGTGTGTGTGTGTAGACGGGTGGGCTGGTGTGTGTGTGTAGACGGGTGGGCTGGTGTGTGTGTGTGTGTGTGTGTAGACGGGTGGGCTGGTGTGGTAGACGGGTGGGCTGGTGTGTGTAGACGGGTGGGCTGGTGGGGGTGTGTGTGTGTGTGTGTGTGTTGACGGGTGGGCTGGTGTGTGTGTGTGTAGACGGGTGGGCTGGTGGGCTGGTGTGTGGGCGTAGACGGGTGGGCGTGTGTGTGTGTGTGTGTAGACGTGTGTGTGTGTGTAGACGGGTGGGCTGGTGTGTGTGTGTAGACGGGTGTGTGTGTGTGTAGATGGGTGTGTGTGTGTGTAGACGGGTTGGCTGGTGTGTGTGTGGGCGTAGACGGGTGGGCGTGTGTGTGTGTGTAGACGGGTGTGTGTGTAGACGGGTGTGTGTGTGTATGTGTGTGTGTGTGTATGTATGTGTGTGTGTAGACGGGTGGGCTGGTGTGTGTGTAGACGGGTGGGCGTGTGTGTGTGTGTGTGTGTGTGTGTGTGTGTGTGTGTGTGTGTGTGTGTAGACGGGTGGGCTGGTGTGTGTGTGTGTAGACGGGTGGGCTGGTGTGTGTGTGTGTGTGTGAGGCGGGTGGTCGTGTGTGTGTAGACGGGTGGGCGTGTGTGTGTGTGTGTAGACGGGTGTGTGTGTGTGTGTGTGTGTGTGTGTGTGTGTGTGTAGACGGGGGCGTGTGTGTGTAGATGGGTGTGTGTGTGTGTGTAGACGGGTGGGCTGGTCTGTGTGTGTGTAGACGGGTGGGCTGGTCTGTGTGTGTGTGTAGACGGGTGGGCGTGTGTGTGTGTGTGTAGACGGGTGGGCGTGTGTGTGTATAGACGGGTGGGCGCGTGTGTGTGTAGACGGGTGGGTGGGGGTGTGTGTGTGTGTGTGTGTGTGTGTGTGTGTGTAGACGGGTGGGCGCGTGTGTGTGTGTGTGTGTAGACTGGTGGGTGGCGTGTGTGTGTAGACGGGTGGGCGTGTGTGTGTGTAGACGGGTGGGCTGGTGTGTGTGTGTAGACGGGTGGGCGCGTGTGTGTGTGTGTGTGTGTAGACGGGTGGGCGTGTGTGTGTGTGTGTGTGTGTGTAGACGGGTGGGCGTGTGGTGTGTGTGTGTAGACGGGTGGGCGTGTGTGTGTGTGTGTGTGTGTAGACGGGTGGGCTGGTGTGTGTGTGTGTGTGTGTGTGTGTGTGTAGACGGGTGGGCTGGTGTGTGTGTGTGAAGACGGGTGTGTGTGTGTGTGTGTGTGTGTGTGTGTAGACGGGTGTGTGTGTGTGTTGACGGGTGGGCGTGTGTGTGTGTGTGTGTGGACGGGTGGGCGTGTGTGTGTGGGCGTGTGTGTGTGTGTGTGTAGACGGGGGCGTGTGTGTGTAGATGGGTGTGTGTGTGTAGACGGGTGGGCTGGTCTGTGT